>NC_081824.1:292937455-293562455 GCF_030867095.1 Alligator mississippiensis
CATATCTACTACGTCCCCCAGCTTGGTGTCATCTGCAAACATGCTGAGGGTGCACTCTATACCATCTTTCAGGTCGTTGATGAAGATGTTGAACAAAACTGGCCCCAGGACCAGTCCCTGCCATCTAGACTGGCTGCCAACTAGACATTGAGCCACTGACAACTGCCCTCTGAGCCTAATGATCCAGCCAGTTTTCTATCCACCTTTACAGTCCATTCATCCAAACTGTACATCCTTAACTTACGTGTGAGAATATTGTGGGAGACCATATACAAAACTTGCTAAAGTCAAGGTATATTACATTCACTGGTCTTCCTGCATTCACAGAGCCAGTCATCTCATCATAGAAGGCAATCAGGTCGATCAGGCATAACTTGCCCTTGGTGAATCCATGCCGACTGTTCCTAATCACCTTCTTCTCCTCCAACTGCTTATAAATGGATTTCCTTGAGTATCTGCTCCATGATTTTTCCAGGGACTGAGGTGAGGCTGACTGGTTTGTAATTCCCTGGATCCTCCTTTTTCCCTTTCTTAAATATGGGCATGATGTTTGCCCTTTTCCAGTCATCTGGTACCTCTCCTGATTGCCATGAGTTTTCAATGATGGCTAGCTGCTCTGCAATCACATCAGACTGTCTCCCTGCTCTGGCAACAGGGAGCTCCCAGCCCCTGCTTCCCAATGGGGGGCTGGGAAGAGCCCAGGCTGGGAGATAAGAATCTCCTAGCCCTGGCACCATGATCATGGAATGGGGGGTGGGCGCTCCCTGCTGCTGGGGCAGGACGGGCATTGTCTCTGCTTGGATTCCAGTGGTGCAGCCTGTCCTGGCAGCAGGCAGCTCACAGGGGCAGGGAACAATGTTGCAGTCCCTGCCAGGAGACAGGACCTCCTGGCCCAGTGCACCCAAGGGGAGCCTAGAGCTCCCCCTGGCGGCTGCAGGGGCCCAGTGCAGGGCTGTAAGGAGTGGGAGCTGCTAGGAGCAGCAAATCTGCTACTGCATCCCTGCACATGTAGAAGCATGCCCAGGAGAGTTTACTCTAGAGTATTTTACTCCAGAGTAAACTGCTCCCGGATTATTTGCATGTGTAGACATGCCCACAGAGTACAGAATACATCATTCATCCTGCTGTCTTTTGGATGGTCTAGTGTAGTGGTTTTCAACCTTTTTTCATTTGTGGACTGCTAAAAAAATTCTAATGGAGGCATGGATCCCCTTGACTTGTAAGTCTGGGTATCAATCAATACTTTTGATTGATCATAGTAATTTTTCATGGACCTCTTAGACAGTCTGCAGATCCCCAGGGATCTGGTGAAACGTCTCCTTCTGTAATGACCCATCTCTGCTTTAGAAATCCGTGAGGAAAATGTGAAGGAATTTTCTGTTTAAATACTATATTATGGCTATATGTTGAAAATATTTTTACTGTGGTGCCATGCTTGCTATTAAAAATAATATTTTATTGATGTTTCTGTTAAAAGTTGGCTGTAAAAATTAACTAGGGACTAAAAATTGCCAGATCAAGTCTCAGCCTTGGAGCTATTTGTTTATTTTGACAAGTTATTTAAAATAGGGAATGTAAAAAAAAAATAAAATTAAATGAGTGGTTTCAGACTTTTCTATTTAAAAAGGGCTTATGTTACAATTTACTGGTTGTTGGCCTTAACATGGATTTATGTCTTAGGGAGAAAGAATTAAAAAGCAACTGCCAAACCCTGCAGTTGCTTTTAAGGCAAAACTCTCTCATTCATCTCTGCACTGAGAACAAATGTTAGACATTTCAGCTCAACAGGTGACCCTTTTGACAAGTTATAAATCCCTGAAAATATAATAGAGCCCCAGTATGAAAGACCACCTAAACTCTAATTATATAGTGATGATAAATGCATGAGTATAAATAATCTTCCTTTTGCTGCTCTGTTCTATACAAGTACTTCAAAGTATTTACAAATACAAGAAACTAAACTTCAGAAAACCTTGGTGAGATATGTGCATGCTCTGAGGCTATCTGTTGGGGATGGAAAGGGTTCCTATAGATGTGCACTGAGGTAATTACAGCGTGTCAGAACAGACTCGATTAATCTGCTGGAGTGTGGTAATTACCGTGCTCCAGCAGACTCCAGCGTCATGTGTATCAGGGACCTCGTGCTGAAAAATGGCAGCAGGGGCGCTTTAACTAAAGCTGGATAGTGGACCACATTGGTAAGAGTGTGGGGATGTTGATACATGTGACGCTCGGGGCAGTTTAATTAGAGAGGCTCTTGGAGCTGATTTAACTCAAGTGCCACCCTTCCCCCCTGACTTCCCTCCAAAACCTTGAAAGATTAAATAAAAAATTGTCAACTATGAGGCCTTCTGATCAGCACCTATATTTTTATATAGGCATTTAAGTAAGTGGCCTGATCATCAGAAAATGAACAATTCCCACTGAAGATGAGGGGCATTATACATAACTATGGCTATCGGTGGCTGATTTGTCGCATGTAGACCCACACTTTAAGAAATAGATGCCTAAAATAAGGCTCCTACATCTGTCCTTACACGCAAAAACAAACACCTGATTTTCACAGTGTTGAGCACCCAGTGGCTTGGCCTCAGGTTTGAATATTTTGGCCTATGTAACTTGCCCAAAGCCACACAGGAAATCTGATGCATTTCCAGGAATAGAGCACAGATCCTGTGCTGTAACCACAAGACGCTATGTTTTATTTGTCAGCAGTCAATCCCACAATGGAACTGAACCAGGGATCTCTGCAGGAAGAACTGGCAAGGCTATCCACTGGTACAAAGCTAAAAGAAGCTGCTTGTTCTGTCTGAGGTGGTCCTGCTCCAGACGTCTATACACTAGAAAGGTAGCTCTGCTGCTTCTCTTGAGAAGGTGCAGTCCAGTGAGTGGATAGATAAACTGTAGCTGTACCCTGCTTTGGTGCCATCTGGAGTTTGAGCTGTCACAGGAGCTGAAACAGACTTTAAAATAAGTAGGAAGAGCCATGAAGGCTGCTTTAATTTATGCCAGTGTGTCTCAGGGTGCCTGTGGAAATACAGAAACTCCAGCACCCTAAAGCTAGAAATAGATATTTGCCAAATGAAGCAGATCACTTTGGTGGGATGCTGATCCACTTCATTGGGTAAAACACACATCATCTGTTGTCTGGCCCATTCATCTTGCAGGACAATGGCTAATGTGTTTCCTGCTTCCAGAGACGTGATGTCAGCCATCTCTGAGGTGCATCTCTGGAGGTGGGGCAAGTTGGGGTTTTTCCTACTTTTCCTGCTTCCAGAGAGACACCCTGGAGTTCCTAGCTCTCGGGGACTGGCTGGATAATAACTGAACGTGCATTACTTAATACAATCTGGAGATACTTCTCCCGCAAAAAGTCCTACCTTTGCTATGATATGATTGCACTTAGCATATGTTTTACTGCTTGAATGCCTGCATGCTTGCATTTTAAGTGGAGTTAACACATCCTAAATGCAATGTGCAACAAGGCCCTGACTTTTACCTGCTGAAGATCTCATCCATTCTCCACAAAGTCATCACTTGCTGCCTCTCTGCTTGCAATTTAGTGCAATCCCATAATTTATGAAGTCCAGAATGGATTTCAGATCTGTTATTCAATGTTGGAGTGTTATGGCATTAGCTTAAAATATTTATATGATACTGTGCCCTGAGGCATGGAGGACAGGACCACAATAGGGCTGGTGGCAGTAGGGCAAGCAGCTGCTGCTGCAGTGGTGGTGGTGGGCTAAACCAGTGGCCAGCAACCTTTTCAAGTCATGGGCTAGAACAACCCACCTCTGGTGTGATTAGTGCTGGGTGCTTCCCCAGCATGTCAGCAGAAGGGGGCTTTCATAGTTGGTAGGGTCGGAAGGGACCTGAGCAGCTCATCAACTCCAACCCCCTGCCATGGGCAGGAAAGAATGCTAGGGTCAAATGACCCCGGCAAGGTGTTCATCTAGCCTCCTTTTGAAGACCCCCAGGGTAGGAGCCAGCACCCCTCCTCTTGGAAGTTGGTTCCAGCTCCTAGCTGCCCTGACTGTGAAGTAGTGCCTCCTGATATCTAGCCTGAATCTACTCTCAGTCAACTTATGGCCTTTAGTCCTTGTTACTCCTGGTAGTGCTCAGGGGAACAGGGACTCTCCCATTGCCTGCTGGTCCCCCTTGGCAAATTTATAGACGGCCACCAGATCCCCTTTCAGCCTTCTTTTGTGGAGGCTGAACAGGTTCAGGTCCTGTAGCCTCTCCTCGTAGGGCCTGCCCTGCTGCCCCCTGATCATGTGAGTAGCCTCCTCTGGACCTTCTCGATGTTGTCCACATTCCTCCTGAAGTGCGGCACCCAGAACTGGACGCAGTATTCCAACTGCGGCCTGACCAATGTCGCATACAGGGGGAGGATCACCTCCTTGGACCTGCTCGTGATGCATCTGTGGATGCATGACAAGGTGCAGTTAGCCTTCCTGACTGTATTCTTGAATTGGTGGCCCATGTTCATCTTGGAATCAATAGCAACTCCAAGATCCTTTTCTGCCTCTACACTGATGAGAAGGGAGTACCCAGCCTATAGGTATGCTGCTGGTTCTTCCTCCATAGGTGCAGTACCTTGCACTTGTCAGTATTGAAACCCATTCTATTCTCATCCGCCCACCCCTGCAACCTGTCCAGATCTAGTTGTAGCCTGTCCCTCTCTTCTAGCGTGCCCACTTCTCCCCACATCTTAGTGTTGTCTGTGAATTTGAACAAGGTGCTTTTCACCCCCTTGTCCAAGTCGCTGATGAAGATGTTGAACAGTGCAGGACCAAGTCCACTTGTACCAGATCTAGGCAACTGGGAATGGTCCTGTGCTGCTGCTACTTCTCCTAGCCCTCTGCTTCCCAGCTGGGGGACAAGCATGGCTTCCAGAAGGATGGGAGCTGCATTAGGGCTGGGCACCTGGAAGCTGTGTCCACACTGGTTCCGCTTTTGCATTACAGCTGGGAGTTGGCGGTGGGGAAAGGGAGGAAGGAAGAAGCAGCAGCACTGTAGACAGCTTCTAGCTGCCCAGTCCTGGTGTAGTTCCCCACTGACTGGAAGCTAGACCCATGGTGCAGCTAAAGGGATGTTAGCGAGCGAGAAGAAGAACAAGCAAGAGGGCAGCTGGAAGTTTCCCAGCCTTGGTGCAGTTCCTCACTGCTTAGCTCTAGTGCAGGCACAGGTACAGGCACAGGCATAAGCCCTTGTGGTCTGCAGGCTGCATCCAGTGGCTCCATGGACTGAATCCAATCAGTGGCCATAGCTATCTGAGCCCTGGGCTAAGTGACTGCAGGGTGAACAGGGCTGTGTCAGCACAACCTCAGTTTGACTTACTGCTGCCAAGGGCCGTGAACTGGGCAGCCTCATATTCTGTGGCAGGCCAAACCCCTTAGCCATGCTCCCAACTTCCCTAGCATGCAGAGCCACATCCAGCCTATAGGCCAGATGTTTGGCATTGCGATGTTTGATGTTATATAATGGACACATCTACACGTGTTGCTATGGCACCGTTGTTCCTGCACCATGATTTAGTACTTCCAAAAGGCACAAAATGGGCTTCCAAAAAGGAAGTACTAAATCAAAGTTCAGTAACAGCGCCCATAATATGCCGTGTGTGCTGTGCACAGATATTTTTAGTAGCTACTTTGCCATAGTGGGGCACTATGAGGGGGGAGAGTGTTGCTACAGCAAAGTAGCTGCTGGTCAGGTGTAGACCGCCATGGAAGCTACATAGTGTGTTGCTACGGCAGTGTAGCATCACATGCAGATGTGCCTAATGACACAAAATGGTTCTCAGGTTATAGCTCACCATGACTGTAGAGTCAACCAGGAAACAGGAGGCTCTGATAATGTTACTATGAACAAATAGGCACAGGTAGGGCATTTATAACATTATGCTTTGTTACATGTTTAATCTAATAAGAAAGATTGCAAAATGCTCTGTAGATTGTGTTTGACCATTTATTACCACATTTTTTCCATCAGGACAAACCACACATTTCTCAGAAACTGAGGCCAAAGGAGAAGTGTTAAGAAAAATAATTCTTGTGTTATCCAAGTGCAAGAAACATCTGGGCAATTTTTTAAATCGTTCTGATTGTTCATTATGAACCCTAACACATTTATCCTATTTCAAAAAGAAATCTATTCAACTCTGGCCAAAGATCATGCATGAAAAGTTTCAGGCTGAATGGTAATTTGGGGAAAAACGTGAAGTGATGGAAGTGGGTTAGAAGGAAAGTATAATCGTAGCTCAACAATAAGATTGTTACTACAATGCTGTCCTTTAAAAATGTATTTTCACATGTTAGGCATTTGACGTGAATTATTGCAGATCTAATAAATTCTAGTTATTGTGATCATCCTGGGAGATGGTTTTAATGCCAATTATAACACCAGATTATATGAAACAGCTGGCCAAATAGAACGAAGAACCAGTTAATTGGCATTTGATGAATTAATAAAAACAAGCACAATGCAAATTTCAGCAATAGCAGGCAATTTTCAAGAAAAATAGGCACACAGAAAGAAAAGAACTGGAATCAGATTAGTTCAGCAGTTTAGGCCCACAGGTATGGCTCAACCCTCTCATGGCATGACTACTCTGAGAAATGTTCAAGAGGTTCACTGAACCAGATACTATCATGGTGCAGGGGCAGATAAGAAGTAGCTTTTGCTCTCTGTTCAAGGGCTAATCTTAAGGGGATGATTGTGCTTCATGCCTTCGCTGTAGTGGCCCCCAGGGAGAGGGAAAATGTCATGTGTCTGATAGTGGAAAGAAACACGACAGGGTATACTTTGCACTGTCGCACTGCAGTCGGTGTGGAGCGCTTCCAAACTTCCCTGTGTGCTCTGCAATCCAAACATACAAGGAAAATAATAAACGGTAAAGAACCTGAACGTTTCACCTGGTGCAGGAAGAGAGGTGGTCAGGGTGAGTGAAGGCTTTATGCTCCCCTGCCCCTTCCAAAACCTTGGCTAGCCCTTAGTGTAAGTTAGAACAGCCTCAAGGGGTTAACCCATAAAAGATTAATATTGGCTTAATTTATCCTCTATTTACTACACCTGGAATCCATTCAGAGGGCATACTAGTGGAAGGAGGAGCTTGATGGACATAGCCTGACCTTATTAAGATGACAGCCCTTGTGAAAGGGAATTATCCCTCTGTACCACTGTAGATGTCAACCAATGATTACATTCATTTTCTTATACAGTTGCTATGGGCTTTTTCCCTGGGTTCTCCAAGACATGGCTGAGTCCACCAGGAACTGTATCTTGACTTGCAGTAATGTTAATCATGGAAGGATCCCCACAGGCTCAGAATGCAGAGATCTTGTGAGTACTAAAAACTTTGCATTTCTTTTGGTGTGGGCTCCAATGCTGGCGAGATCTTTTAACACTGACGCAGGATGCTTGTTTTCAGGTGATTTGTCCCTGTCAGGGTACAACCCTGTAATTATTTTTGCTAAAGGTAAAGCTTAGGCATAAGACCCTTTAGAACTTTCTGAGATTTTGGGGGGATGGGGTGGGGTGTAAATTTAAGGCTGATAAAATGTGTCAGACTGATAATGCTGTAGACCTCCATCTGTCTTCAAAATGGGCAGGCCTTTGCACTTTAATCCAAACTTCCCCACACCGGCACTCAGTTATGTCTGAGTCCCAACTTAGAGTGATCTCAGTGACTGGGGTAAAAGAGTAACTCAGATCTGGTCTCTATTACAACGTTTTGCTAGCATAACCATGTTGGCTAGAAAAGGTCAGCTCCTGATGCAGTTGTGCTTCTGCTGCCTTAGTTAATGTCACTTGGGGAAATGGAGTAACTATGCCAGCAGAAGAACCCCTTCTGTCTGCGTATGCTACCTGCACACTCAGGGAAAAGTGGCAGCAGCTCTGTAATGTAGACAAGCCTCAGTCTCTGTATCTATTCAGTCCTTTAGCTCCCTGCTGTGACTACTAACAAATGGTGGTGGTGAGTTTTTGCAAGGGAGTGGACATACCTTTCTACTAGTAATAACCTTTCTACTATGGCCATCTCCAGTGCTTTCCCTCTAAAAGATCCCAGTGTTATTTACAAACATTAATTAATAAGGACTCACATCACTCCTGTTAAGTAGCATACATTAAGGTGCACTGTCCACTATGTTAGTAGTGGGTAAAGTAAGGCTGAAAAAGGTCATGGGATTTTCCCAAAGTCACACAGCACATAAGCGGCAGGACCTCAAACTCCCATGGACAATGTCTCTCAATTGATTTAGCTGGTAGTAATTTTGACTAGTGACCTGAAACAGATTTGGACTGGCATCCCAGGGAAAAACCCTTCCATCTCCCATTACCAAATACATGAACAATTTAAGACTATCCCAACCGCTCCCTAGTGGAATTGAAAGCTATGCTTTCAATAGGGCTTAGCTAAATTATGGGGGGGGTGTTCTATAGGGAAGGATTTTTGGAAGATATCTTTTATTGGATGAACTGCATAGTTAGGAGAGAGGTGAGACAAGCTTTTGGCTACCAACTGCATTTCCACAGGTCTGGGAAAGAATCACTCACGGCTTGAGCTAAATAAGAGATAGAACAATGGTTTGTGTATAACTGCACACGTAAAGGAAAACCAGTTACTTGAAGGAATAGATGAGGGCTGTATATTAGGAACAAAGACAGAGAGCTTCATGCTGCCCTGGCGAGGCGTCCCCTGTGCATGTGGCAGCAGTGAGAGGTGCAACCCTGTGCTACCGCCTCCGCTGCTGCCGTGCACATAGGGGATGCTTAGGCATGGCAGCGCAGAGTTCACAGCAGCAGGCAGCTTTCCTGCACAGCCCCACTCTGCCCTGCACCCGCTGGGCTGCGGAGGCCATGGGGGAGGGCAGCAAGGTGGGAACCCAAGCCCATAGCAGGCAGCCTGTGCCCACCCCACTTAACACACAGATCTGGGAAGTGCGGGTCCCCTCCTACCCCCTGGGAGTGCACACAGCCATGAGGAGCTGGCCTCTCCGCTCCTGCCACCATCCCAGTCCCCACCTGCGGCAAGCAGCTTTCCTGCATGGCCCCGTTCTGCCCTACAGCACTAAGTCGAACCTGCTAGGCTGTGAAGGGTCCTGGGGGAGGTCAGCAGGGTGGGAGCCTGAGCCTGCAGTGTGCCTGCCCCATGCACAGATCTGGGGGACCCAAGGAGTGTGTGCAGCCATGGGGAACTGTCCCCCCCCCCCCCCAAGCCTGCAGCAGGCAAGCAGCAGAGGTGGAGAGCTGGGCTCTGCTTTGCTGAAGCAGCTGCCACCTCCTGCTGGGGGCAGGGGGCTGTTGGTCTGGGTCCCTGGCCCCATAGCCCTGGCAACTGGGGACCCCCTCCAGCAAGGCGGGGGTCAGGGGGCTTTGGGTGGGGTGCAAGGGGTACCAGCAGGGCTGTGGGGGAGCTATAGGGGGAGTGAGGGGCTTGAGCAGGGCCAGGGGGCTGTGGGGGGGAATGGGGAGTGAAGAAGTCTTTCATTTTAATAATTGATTTTGAGGTTTTTATCAGAAAATTTTAGATTTTTTAACAAGAGAATTGACAATTTTTTATTAGGGAAAACCAGGATCTGTGATAATGAGCCCTCAAGTCAAGTGATTCCCTCTATATTGTCTGACTAGAACTGCTGCTTTCACTGCCAGGCAGTTGGTTTTAAACTTTAGGCAGAGCAGGAATCAAAGTGGGGTGTAAGTGGACCAGTGGACCAGTGCACCCCACCTGGATGTGCCCCTGAGTAGGTTCTGTAGATTCTGATGCTTTTATTGTGAGGCTATTGAGTGTGGTGAGCGTGGAGATGTGTTGCATTTACAGGTTTCCCTTGCTTTACGCCAGTTCTGTATGTGCAAATTTGCTCTTATACAATGACTCTTTTTATACCAAAAAATTTATTTTAGGCAAGGTAAAGTCGCTCTTATGCGATCGGTGTGGTGGAAGCCTGCAGTCAGCTGCTTTGTGCAGTCCATTGCGGGAGTGACACACCGCAAAATATAGTCTCCTGTGTGGATCTGTGCTCCTTGCACATTGTCTGTGACACGTTTCTGCAGTTGCCATCCCCATTATGACAGTGCCCTGTGCTTGTGTGTACTCCTGTGTGGCGAGTACCAAAATTGTCTTGTAAAAGTGGTAGAAATGGGTCTGCAAGTTAGTACAGTCGAGGTCTTGGAATGTATCCCTATTTATTACATTGTAAAGTGGGTTCCCTTTATGCAAATTGGAGCTATGGGCTGTGTTCCAGGAACGCATGTACAGCATAAAGCAAGTAAAACCTGTACTGTTAAGGCAGGGGTGTGTCCCAAATGCTGTTTATTGGTCAGCTGAGAGACTGCTGCTGCTGATGTGTTTTGGTGAGGTTTCAAGCCTGTTTGAAAGCCTAGAATGGGAGCTAGGAAGTGGCAATATTTCCCACAAGTTCTGATCCTTTTTGAGTGTAGGCTGTAACTGTTTGATGATCCTGCTTACAGGTTCCAGTGTGGGAATGTGTATGACAACCAGGGTTGAGCAGTTCGTGGGGGGTTTCTTCTTGTATTGCTGTGAGTTATTGCAGGGTATTTTCGTGGCTCATTCAAAGATGCAGTTTGTTTTTCTGCTGGAGTGTCCTGCTAGATAATATCAGTTTTCAGGTTGATGAAGGGGGTGTCTCAAGTCTTCGCCACAGAATTGGTATGATGGTTTCTTAGAGCCTGACTATAGAGTCCAGCTTTTTTTATATGTTTTAGATGATTGTTGGCTTTGTGGATGTAAATATGATGGTCCATGAGGTTTTTGCATATAGTGGTTCTCAGGGTACCATCCTGAACATGGATTGTGGTATATAGAAAGTTGATGTTAGTGTTGGGGAATACCAAAGAGATTTTAATCAAAAGGATGGTATATGTTGAACCTGTGATGGAAGTCAAAAAGCAAGTCCAGGTGTTCAATCTAGATGGTAAGTATATTTATGTAACACAGGCATAGTGCAGGTTTGATGGTTCAGTCTTCTAAAAAATCCTTTCCCAAGTGGCTTGTGAAGAGGTTGGCATATTGAGGAGCCATCTTTGTGTCCACTGCCATGCCCACAATTTGGAAAGTAAAGTTGTGGGTAAGTAGGTAGTAAATGATTTGTACAATACATTGTGGTTGCAAATCTGAGTGTAGTTTGTGTTCTTGTAGGTATTACAGGCAAGCAGTTGTGTTTTCATGGTGTGAGGTATTAGTGTGTAGGCTATTGTCATTCACAGTCTCATTTATGGCCTTCTTGGGAGGTATATGATGTTCTCAGTCTTCAGGGACAGCACCAGTAGGGCTGTGTGAAGCTTCAAGTGCTGATTCAATTCGGAGGAGATTTGACCCGATTCAGTGGCTGAATCTCCAAATCCAAATCGAATCAGGGAACCAATTAAAAGGTCTGAATCGATTTGAAGCTCTCTGAATCGATTCAGAAAAAATTCTGAATCGGGGGGGGCAGGGAAGGTGGGGCTGGAGGGGACCATGGGGGGACCCCTGCCAGGCCCCATCCCTTGTCTGCTCCCCCAGCCCCTCTGACCCTGCCCACTGTCTAGCCCTCCCCCATGGCTGTCCCACCCACCCCAGCTCCCAGTTGTTTAAAAAAAAGCCCCCACTCACCAGCTGCTGCCAGGCAGGGGGGCAATCCCTGCTGCCCCCCACTGCCCCATGCTGCATAAGGGGATCTGCCACAAGGCCCCCAACCCCTGCCTGCTGTCCCAGCACCCCCAATGGCTGCCCTCCCCTCCCCAGCTCCAGGCTCTTTAAAAAAATACAAAAACCAAAAACTCCATGCTCATCACCTCAGGGCTTCTGGGGACTTGAGACAGAGCTCCATGCAGCATGGAGCAGTGAGGGGCAGCAGGGATCACCCCCCCCCCCCCCCCACCAGGCAGGAGCTGGTGAGGCTGGGGTGGTTTTTTTGTTTTTTTCTTAAAGGGCCGGAGCTGAGGCAGGCGGGACAGCCATTGAGAGCGGGAGGGGGATGGGGCCTGTGTGATTCAGAGATTCAGCTGATTCGGCAGCAGCTGAATTTCCAGAACAAATTTGGCCTAATTGATTCGGGACACTGATTTGAATCACCAAATCAAATCACTGTCCCCCGAATCAGCCAAATCTGAATCCAAAGCAGACACTAGCCACTTCTCACAGGCCTAGGCACCGTAGGGAGGCTGAAGTGGGCTAGACAGAAAATTTTGGGGGGGCTGCTTCTGGCCAAACATTCATTTTTTTAACAATACCCACTTAAACATGTGTTTTGTCTTTTCCTTCCTTCCTTCCTTTGTTTTCCAACACAAAGACAGGACTGGGCTGGGCCAGGAGCACTGTGCCTCTGCAGGCAGGAGCAGGGTGGGCTTCGCTGCATGGGGCAGGTGGTGGCAGCGCAGGGGGAAGGTAGAGGGCTTGGATGGGGGTGGTGCTGGAAGGGGTGGCTACAGGGGGGCTAAGGTAAAATTTGGGGTGTCTATAGCCCCCCCCCCAGCACCACCCCTGTCAATCTTGTTGAGAAAGTCTGTTGTGCCTTGTAGAAACTTGCTCTTTGATTGACAAGTGGTTCAAAGATAGTTTCTATGAATCCTGTTAGCACTTCAGTGAGGGTACTGCAGCTGGATATGCTATGGTTACCTTGCTTGTGTAGCTTTGGGAGTGCATAAAATGTTTCTGGGGTGAAAGAGTGGGGGATTAGTGTAAACAGTTTTTCCTGAAGCTGGCATGGAAAAGATTTGATGTTTTTGTTCCATTCAACAGTGAATATTGGTGTCCAGTATTTTTTTTTTAACGATTTAAAAAAATATTTTTCACTAGATGTAAATTTCAATCAGTCCTCATTTAGACATAACATGCTCTGCTGGATATGACTGACTTTCCTAGTCTGGTTGATTGAATTCAAATGTGATGTTGTTCATTTCTCATTGTTGATCTATCTTTTTAGGATAATGTTTTTATCGAAAAGGAAAAACACTACTTGTCTCTGGAGTCCAAGCTCAGTTAACAATAACCTTTCAGTTGAAATACTTTAAATATTTGCTTTCAGAGGCAAACCCTATCAAGTCTCAGCAACCCAAGCTGAAATAGGTAGGATAATGCTGAACAAAGAATTTGGATGGAAACTTATGTGCTCATTTAGCGTAAGGATTCCCAGTCAAAGAGTTTTCCGCTGGGGACTATAATAAATTGTATGGTAGGATTGCTGAACAATAGTCAAATATTTCAGGCCACGAACCTTTCCTATAGTTATTTTTGTGGCAGAATACCATCTCTGTCTCTCCCCAAACTCTGCTATCTGACAATTTGGTTACCATGGTCACTGCAGAGGGCAGACACCTCTGGCCCCATCAGCTTCAGGTAACCCTGTGGTGTAAACTGAGCTGGATACATTTCAGAGGGAGGGGGAAACCTGCTCCCTCTGCCTACATGACTGGTCTCACACACCTGGGTGGGGGCTTCAACTCCCTATTGTTCTAAGCAATGCCATCATGACTGGGACGGGGCTAGAGACCTTGCCAGTCTACATGGCGACCAGTGATGCATTTCAAACTGTTTGGCTGGCAGCCAACAGTTGCTGGCCTTCATTGGATCAGGTAAATGAGCTCATAAAATCTATATAAGTTAAGGACTGCCAAGGAGGAGGGGCAGTAGCCACAATGAGAACTCTCAGAGAAGGTGGACCATCTGAAACTTGCTCTCTTTCTTGAAACTCATGTTCAATGAACTGCTTACCTTCAGAGGGAATCTCCATTGGCCTCTGGGTGATACTTGTAAGTAAGCTACTTGAGATCTAACTAGATATATAGCTTGCAGTAACTCAAATGCATGATCAAAGGCTACCATGCCACTGTTTGCTCTAAGGGATTTCTCTGATATTATTCTACCCTGTACCCTATTCCAGACTTACTTCTTGTAACCAATACATTTCTCTTTTATACCTAGCATGTCAGACTCATTGGGGGAGGGCCTAGATTATGCCTTGGGGTCCTCTTGGTTCAGCTGACTAAGGGAGACCACTATTTGTTCTTCGGACTGAGGGAAGCACCCCAAGTTCTTGCAGTGGCTCAAGTACCCTCAAGGACTGCTAGGCCTGTGTTTCCCAGAGGGCATAGGTCCAAAATCAGTCACGACTCTGGGTGGTGGCGACATTACCCCCAGGCTTGTGGGTGTGCTCCAGGAAGGTCAGATGTGAGGTCCCCCCAGGGAGGCACTCAGAGCAGGTGGTCAGGCACAGTGAGGTGGGTGGCTCAATGCAGGAGCACCTCCTACTGACCTGCCATAATTTTAACAGATTGAATTGGAAACAGGGAAGCCTCTAATTTTTTTGCAATCAAGTTATCTGCTATTGGCTCTTATAATGAAATTCTATATCCACCCAACTCAGTTCAACTAAAGAAATAAGAACATGATCATGATACTATGTCTACAAGTAAAAAATAAATTATAGTCCATTTGCAGGATTGTCTAAAGAACTGCTTAATCAGAATACAAAATTCCACAAATCATTTTTAAACAAACTTACTGTAAGTCAAATATTTACTGATTTTTAAAAAAAATGATTTTTATGGCTTGCTTAAAAATTTCTAAATCACATAGATTCAAAGAAAAGCAGGCTGATTTAAAAACACAGTAATAAACCAATAGACATCTCAATGCTTTGGAAAAATGTAGAGTCATGGTAAATAAAAATAATGAGAAGCAAGCAGAAAAACTACACTGCTTATAGCTCCCGGATCAGGAAAGGTACCTAAAATGTAAATATGTGAAGCAAAGTCCCATGCATTTCAGATTTCTACTTACCAGTACGTTCTCCTGAACAGTAACAGAATCATATATTTGTATTGACATAAAGGACTGTGCAGGAGATGTCTGCACTAGCCTTTTTTCCTCTTAAATTTTTCCATTGGTGCTGGCCATAATGGAAGAGGAGACTTTCAAAGGCACACAGGGCAGTTGCCATGTCTAACTGCTGTGAAATACAAACAGAATTAGCTGCCTAACTAACAATTATGCCTTTGAAAACCTCCCCTGAAAGCACTAGTTGACAGCACTGTTTTGTTTAACCCTGCTCCTAATAGGTGTAAATAACATGAAGGTTAAATGACATATTTGCAGCAAAGAGAAAGCAGTGCTAGGGTTCCTTTGATCAGTGCTTTTACAATATAGTCCATATTTTCCCCTCATCAAAGTACTCAAGGAACAAATATGACTGGATTTGTACATACATAATAGACCTAATGTAATAGATTTCTATTGCTAGACATCCATTTATCTGGTTGGGTGGTCCTGTATTTCCTTTTCTTGTTACCTGGGCAGCTGAGTTCTGTGGAAGCAATTTGCTTTGTTCATGCGAACAGTGGAAAGAGGATCTCTCATATGAATGTCTCATGTGACAGATCACTCTGCCTAACACTAGTAGTGGTAGTGACTGCAAACAGAAGTGGAAGATACAGTTTTTATATGGGGCAGCTGTGATTTCTGGGGAAGGAGGAGGAGCAGCAACACTTAAATGGTATTGATTTCTGTCTTCCAAATATACACAGAGTAAGGAGATATTATTGAAATATAATTATTTTTAAAAGGGTTGAAATCTGCTTGTGGATCATGGCACCATGAAGCATTGGGTCAGATTATGACTTTAAGACTATTGCTTTGCTGTACATACTATAGTCTGCGTGTGAGTGTTTTGGAGGGAGGGGGTGGTCGGGAGTGTGTGTGAGGGTTGCACAGCAGCAGGAACTCGAGGAGTTCTGGCTGTTTCAGCCAGAATTCATCCTATAGCTGTGGGCACCAGGGAGCAGCCAGTTCCAAGCAGCCAAATTGATTATTTTTAAGGGATGTCACTTGTGTTTTTCATTTCTCCCCCACCTATTGGCTTATCTCAGATGAGTGATGCAGAAGGTGCAAGGACATTGCACTTTCCATACAGTGACTATCCTACCTATCTGTAGCAAGGGCTAGCACTGCCAGTTATTCTAGTTAACAGCAGTCTTTGTAGCCTCCCTAGCTTGCTCCGAGGATCTTATGTCTAAGGGCAAACAAAACTTGGGGGCATCTGAACCCCAAGTCTCCGGACTTCAGCCTGCAAGTGGGATGCCTGCCAAAGGATTTGGAAACATCTGAAGCCCCAGATGTGGGTGGAAGATGTTTGCCAATAGTAGGGCCACTTACAGTTCTGGACTCTTGGAGTTGGAATTAGTTTTGGCTAATTTTGGCAATGCAACACTTGCTAGCACCATGACCAAAAGAGACTTGATGGTCATGATTGACCACAAGATGAATATGAGCCACCAATGCAATACCGTAGCTGACAAAGCGAACAAAACTCTGGCTTGCATCTACCAATGCATCTTGAGCAAGACCCAGGATGTCATCCTCCCCCTATATCCAGCCTTGGTGAGGCTACAGCTAGAGTATGCATCCAATTCTGGGTGCCCCAATTTAGGAAGGACAGGGAGAAGTTTGAAACAGTTCAGAGGAGAGACATGCACATGATCAGCGGGGAAGAGAACAGGCCTTATGAAGACAGGCTGCGAGCTATGGGACTCTTCAGTCTGGAGAAGCGCAGGCTCAGGGGTGACTTGGTGGCAGCCTATAAGTACATAAGGGGTGTGGATCAGGATCTGGGAAAACACCTGTTCACCAGCGCATTCCAGGGGATGACAAGGTCCAATGGCTACAAACTCCTGCAAGACCCTTTTAAGCTGGACATAAGGAAAAACTTCTTTACTGTCCGAGCCCCCAAGGGCTGGAACAGACTCCCCCCAGAGGTGGTGCAAGCACCTACTCTGGACACTTTCAAGAAACATTTGGACGTTTATCTTGCTGGGATCTTTTGACCCTAGCTGACTTCCTGCCCCTTGGGCAGGGGCTGGACCTGATGATCTTATGAGGTCCCTTCCAGTCCTAATGTCTATGAAATCTGTGAATTTGGCCTTGGATACAAATGAAAAAACCCCAAACAAAACAAAAAAACCCCAAACAAACGCAGCAGTCTTTGTGCCCTGGTTTGCAAGGACAATGGCTGCAGCTTGTCTAAAGAGGTAGCACCTGTGTGAGCAAAGTTCCCTAAACTTAAGCACCTTATAAGGCCTTTTACTTCCTGTACTGAAAATGCTATGTAGGAGGTCCACTTTTAGAATTACAATTGCAACCTCATCAGTGGGCTCCAAGGAAACCATAGTCTTCCTCAGCTGAAGGAGGAAGTCACCTCACATAGGGCTTTGAAGGGATGTAAGTGGAGGATATGCAAACATCTCTTTGAGGTGACCAATCAGTAAGAGCTAGTTAAAGTGTAGTGGACTCACACCATGTAAACAAAAAGCTGTTCTGCTCAATAAACACATACCCAGCACACTTCTCATTCTGCTCCTAATTTTCCTTAAGCTGCATAACCTCTATGAGTACCTTAAGCTGCCTATCCTCTATGAAGATTAAGTGGGACTGGAAGTTGATGGAGTAAGATGCTGTGCCAGAACTTAGGCCTATGCTTTTCTTCCTGATGTGTTAAAAGTACATCCATTATAATAAATGTAGACTAGAAATATTCTTTTCTTGCCTGAAAAAATGTTTACGACAATACAGTTGTTCCCTCTCTGTGTTCTGTTCTTGTTTTCAAATCAATTCAGTGCTTTGGGAGCCTTGCTTTATTACCATTGCTGGTTGTTTCTGAGATGTGTTGGCATTTTCTTGGGCTCAGCAGCAAGAGCTATTAAACAAGTTAATGGAGGCCAGACAGCCTCAGAAGTTTAGTGACACAGGGCCCAATTCTGACAGATGACACCCTGCTTAGGTCAGCCTCACAGAAAATTAACATGTACATTCTCATCTGGATATATTCAGATCATTCAAAGCTGTGGTAGTTATTCAATGTTTCATCTTTCATTGTGTTCTCGAAAACAATGGTGAGGTTGGAATAAGTCCACGGGGACGCTGAGCTGAATAGCCAAACGGGGCCTCTTTGTCTTCCTCTCTCTCCAGCTCTAAATCTAGGTATTTATATCCTGCTCATCACTGAAAAAGCATGCCCTACAGAATTACATCTTGAGGGCTAACATTGGATATGACTAAGCAGAATTTGGCCTATTGTATCAAGTCAGACTTTTGTTTCTTGATCAGGTGTCACCAGCCTTTTGTAAAGGTAAATTCCCCCTTGTTCTCTTCTGTCTGTATAAGGTGATCTGCAGGCATGGTTTCTGTCATTCTGCTCTTCAATCAGTTGACAGGGTCTTCCTGAGAAAAGAATTATAGTGGCCACGAACAGGGCCACTGTTCTGCTGGGGGAGCAGGTGGCAGTGAGGTGCTAAGTAAATGTTAATATGTATGTAGCTGGCATGGAGGATCCCAGATGCAGGAGAAAAAGAAAGAAACAGGAATTACATACGAGGGATTGGTACCAAGTGCAGTATGTCTGCTGGACTGAATCATTGACTTGAAGGGCACTGCCTTACTAGGCCCCCTCCACTCCTCTAGGAACAACTCACTCCCCCACCTTATCTGATCTTCCACTGGGGAAAAAGAACTCATAACCCCAGGAAGGGATCTAGGAAGAAGATTCAAGGCCTGATTCCTTGTCCTCCTGGGTTGTGGAGAACAGGCAAAAAGGTGGCATGTAACCAACAAGATGGCAAGAATCCATTATGTGGGTGGTAATACTGACACTTAGGAGAGGAGACAGTGAGTAGGAGGGAGGAAGTGAGGAATAGAGAGTGTGGGGTGGTTGGGTATATAATGCAAAGCTCTCAGGGGGTGGGGGAAGGCAGGGGGAGAGGACAGGGAATAGGAGTAGGTGTTAAATATTGTTTTCTTCCCTGACCAGAACACTAAACACAGGAAAGAGCATGTCTAGGCCTTGCTACTCCCTTAATTGATTTCCCTGCTGATGTGACTCTGCCTTTGCCCAGTGCAGGGGTCATTTAGTTTGCTAACTTTAGAAGTCATATTGACGAACATTTGGAGAAGATTTATGGATCGCAAAACCAGTATTGGTCTTTTTAAAGTGCTTTAGACAAGGTTTAGACAAGAAGAACTGAGAAGGAAGTGGGTAGGAGACAGAGGGGTAAACATCATCCATGCAAATATAGGGAGAGAGGAATGGGGAGCAAGGGGAAAGCAGTGGAGGTGCCCATCTGGCAATTGTGGGTGTTCCACCCATGGTACTACTTCATAGTTACACAAATCAGAAGACATCAGGACACAGCAGCAGTACCTCAGAGCACAACACTAATGATAATAGGGCTTAATGGGAGCAGGACTGGGAGGGTGAGTAATGGAAACTGTGGGGAAACAGAACAAAGGAGAAGTACCTTCAAAGCTGAGTGGTTCAGGGAACAGGGTGGGACAGACCCTGGGATGGAGAGGGCACAACATTGTATCTTTTGCTATGAGTAGGATGCATTGGTGGATAGAGGCTGAGGTGGGTCATGATGTAATCTGAGACAGGACCTCCATGCTAGTAAAACTAGAATAGAGCCATACAACTCAGAGTCAGTGATGATCAGACACTGAGAGAAGAAAATGGGAGACACAAAACATTTCAGGAATAAATGGCATGCACCTAATATAACAGAAGTAGCACAGACACATTTTCTGTTTCACTGTCCAAGATAACAGGGACCACAGGAAGATATTTATGGTACCAGCTGGTAAAAAGCTTTCCATCAAAAAGAGAGAAGGCAGAACTACTGTATAAATTTTGTAGAAATGAAAGACAAAGAGAAAATATCTCAGCTCTGTCCTGGGATGTTATCCAGTCAATACACTGAGCAGCACCAGGAAAGCCAGCACTGCACCAGGATGACAGATGAAGCCAGGCCATTATTTCCATCAGAACAAGTTGCAGATTTCACAGCAGTAAAGACATAGCAGCTAGGGACAGAGTCTGCTGGCCCTTGGGGCACCCAGGGGAAAGGGGAAAGAGAAAAGAGAAATGAAGAACTAAAGCAAGAAATCAGACAGAGACAGTTCAATGCTGAACAAAGTTAACTTGAATGCTTGCCAACTCCAAGCATTCAATAATCATGGGTCAGATCCCTTAAAAGATTATATTGGCTTAAAATGCTGAAATGGAAAAGAAGAAAATGTTTTCCACCTACCTTAGGGATAGACAGCCCAGCTCCTATAGTGTGTTATCAGGGCAAGTTCAAAATGCGACCTTTAATGAACACACACAAACATGGGCCTCCCCCATTTAGGCAAAGGAGGACAGGGGACTGCAATTCTATTCTCATAACCTGTGAGGAGGTGGAATGCACCCTTTCCAGGACTTTCACCTATCAGTATGCTACCTCCATCTTCATCTATCAACTCTATTCTTCCTTCCTCCCTGTCTGATCCAGTTTCTTCTCTCCTGCCTAGTCTTGTGCCTCAACCTGTTCTTAGAATCATTAAATCACAGAAAATTAAGGTCGGAAGGGACTTCAGGAAGTCATCAACTGCCTGCTCAAAGCAGAACCATCCCCAACTAGATCATCACAGCCAAGGCTTTGTCCAGTCGGGTCTTAAAAACCTCCAAGGATGGAGAGTCCACAACCCCTGTCAGTAACCATTCCAGTGTTTTAATACCCTCCTAGTGAGGAAGTTTTTACTAATATCTAACTGAAACTCCCCTTGCTGCAACTTGCTGAGACCATTGCTCCTTGTTCTGTCATCTGCCACCACTGAGAGCAGTCTAGCTCCATCCTCTTTGAAACCCACCTTCAGGTAGTTAAAGGATGCTATTAAATCCCCTCTCAGTCTTTTCTTTTCCAGACCAAATAAGATCAAATCCCTCAGTCTGTTCTCATAATCATGTGCCTCAGTCCCCTAACCATTTTCACTGCCCTCCGCTGGACTTTCTCCAATTTGTCTACATCCTTTCTGTAGTGGGGGGCCCAAAACTGAACACGGTACTCCAGATGTGGCCTCATCAGTGCTGAGTAGAGGGCAATAATCACTTCCCTTGATCTGCTGACAACAGTTCTACTAATGCAGCCCAGTGTGCCATTAGCTTTCTTGGCAGCAAGGGCACACTGTTGGTTCATATTCAGCTTATTGTCCACTGTAACCCCCAAGTCCTTTTCTGCAGAGCTGCGGCTTGGCCAGTTGGTCCCCAGCCTGTACTGGTGCATGGGATTGTTCCATCCTAGGTGTGAGACTTTGCATTTATCCTTATTGAACCTCATGATATTTCTTTTGGTCCAATCCTCCAATTGGTTAATCTCTCTCTGAATCCTATCCCTAAGCTCCATCATATCTACTACTCCCCTCAGCTTGGTGTCATCTGCAAACTGCTGAGGGTTCACTCTATCCTACCTTCAAGGTTGTTGATGAAGATATTGAACAAAACTGACCCCAGGACCAACCCCTGGGGAACTTCACTTGATATCAGCTGCGAAGTAGACATTGAGCCACTGACTACTGCCCTCTGAGCCTAATGATCCAGGCAGTTTTCTATCCATCTTACAGTCCACTCATCCAACCTGTACATCCTTAGTTTGCTTGTGAGAATGTTGTGGGAGACCATATCAAAAGCCTGCTAAAGTAAAGGTATACCACATCCACTGGTCTCCCTGCATCCACAGAGCCAGTCATCACATCATAGAAGGCAATCAGGTTGGTCAGGCATGACTTGACCTTAGTGAATCAATGCTGACTCTTCCTAATCACCACCTTCTTCTCCAAGTGCTTAGAAAATCATACTGCTCCATGAGTTTTTTCCAGGGGCTGAGGTGAGGCTGACCAGCCTGTAGTTCCCTGGATTCTACTTTTTCCCTTTCTTAAAGATGAGCACTATATTTGCCCTTTTCCAAGCATCCAGGTCTTCTTCTGATCACCATGAGTTTTTAAACATAATGGCCAGCACCTCTGCAATCACATTGGCCAACTCCATTGGCACCTTCGAGTATATCTCTTCTAGTCCTATGGGTTTGTACACATCCAGCTTTTCTAAATAGTTCCTCACCTGTTCTTTTGCCATTGTCGGCTGCTCATATCCTCCCCAAACTATGCTGCCAGGTGCATTAAGCTGGGAGCTGACCTTGCCTGTGAAGACTGAAGTGAAAAAGGCATTGAGTACTTCAGCCTTTTCTGCATACTCTGCCACTAGGTTGCCTTCCCCATTTAGTAAGAGACCCACACTTTCCCTGATCTTCCTCTTGTTGCTAACATACTTCTACAAACTTCTAGACACCCTTTTTGCTACTCTTCATGTGCCTTGCTAGCTGCAACTCCAGTTGTGCTTTGGCCTTTCTGATTTTATCTCTGCATGCCTGAGCCAATACTCTTATACTCCTCCCTAGTTGTTTGTTCAAGTTTCCACTTCTTGTAAGCTTCCTTTTTGTGAATTGGCTCACTGAAGTGTTCCCTGCTAAGCCAAGCTGGTCTTCTGCTATACTTGCTAGTCTTCCTGCACATTGGGATAGTTTGTTCCTGAACCCTCAGTATGGTTTCTTTCAAGTATAACCAACTCTCTTGGACTCCTTTCCCCATCAGACTGGCCTCCCAGGGGATCCTGCCCATCAGTTCACTAAGTGAGTCAAAGTCTGCCTTTCTGAAGTCCAGGGTCCTTACTGTGCTGCTCTCCTTCCTTCCTTTCCTCACGATCCTGAACTCAATCATCTCAAGTTAGCTGCTGTCCAAGTTGTCATCCACTACTACATTCCTATCAATTCTTCCCTGTTTGTGAACAGCAGGTCGAGAAGAGCATGGCCCCTAGTTGGTCTCTCCAACAGTTGCACTAGGAAGTTGTCCCCAGCACTCTCCAAGCACTTCCTGGATTGCCTGTGCACTGCTGTATTGCCCTCCCAGCAGATGTCAGGGTGACTGAAGCTCCCCATGAGAACCAGGGACTGTGATTGGGAAAATTATGCTAGCTGTTTAAAGAAAACCTCATCCACCCAATCCTCCTGGTTTGGTGGTCTATAGCAGACCCCCACTACTACATCACCCTGGTTGCTCTCCCCTCTGACCCTAACCCAAAAACTTTACACAGGCCTGTCTTCAGTTTCATAATGGAGCTCTGACCAATCATACAGCTCTTTTACATTAAGCACAACTCCTCCTCCTTTTCCCCATGCCTGTCCTTCCATATTCTTCTATATTCATCTTCTATATTTCTCTTCTTCCCCCCTCACAGTCTTCTATTATCATATCCCATCTCTTTGTTATGACCTGTTCCTTTTCATTTCTTGGATCCCAACATCTCCCTGGCCCCTTACAGTTTCCAGTTCAAGTTACCAGCGATAAAGCAAAGGTCCTGACCATTGTCACTGAAGGTTTCATACCTTAATTTTCAACCAGAATAATGAGAGAACAGCTACTATGAATGAGGGCAAAAATACTCTAATTTAATTAGAAACCAGGAAACCTTAAACTACTTATCAATCAGGGCCTGTTTTTGCCATGGAAGTTTGCCCATATTTGGAAGATGAGGAAATCATCAGGATCATGCTGTCCATCAATGTATATCATCAGCAAGGGTGATAGATGCCAAGGATGGTAGGATTGTCATTTCTACCATAAAGTGTGTCATTACCCCAAGTATGCATGCAAAGTGAGTGGGACCAAATGTGAGCATTTCTGTTGATAATAGGGCAATTCAAGGGGCACTTAGCTTTAGTGACAGAAGTTATTATTTAAAATGATCGCTAACTCAGGAGACTGAGTTAGTATTTGTGAGATGGTCTGTCAGTTAAATAGGTAGCTAGTATGTCAGAGATAGACATAAAGTCTCACTGTGTTGCTTATTGCTCCAACAACTAACATATTAGTTGTTCTTATTTTTTATATGCCTGCATTTATAGAACAGGGTGATCACTACATAGTGTCAGCAGTGGGAATGAGAAAGATTTTGAAATAATTTGAGTTCCAGAATAAAACAGAAGTTGGAAACTGAGAACAAATGGAGCAATGCAGCCATGTGGAAGGACAAAAGCCTCTGTAAGTGATCTGCCTGTACAGTTAAGTAAAAGGACAGTTAATCATGGAAAATGTTCAACCTCCATCTGCCCTTCTACTGTTGGGCAATATAACAGGGAACCAGAGAGCATTCAGCCACAGGGGCAGAAGAGAAAAAATGATAAAGTCAAATCCTTAATCTTCTTGCATATTATGGGAGGAGGGAGCCCTGGCTCTTTATATCACCTTTATTTTTGCCAAAATATGCAGTTAAGTGTAATACTGTCCAAATGTGAAGAGTACTACATGCCAAAACAGAATGAGACTCTTGAAAGACACAGATTTTTTTAATGTGAAAACAAACAACAGAACAAAGTATAGATCAGTATGTTACTGAACTAAAGAGACTGAGTAAGAACTGTGCTTTTGGGAACTTGACAGAATCTGTGATAGAGATAGGATTATTTGTGGCACTGCAGGTACTGCATTACAAGAAAAGATACTGCATGAGGGAGACTTGTCCCTAGAAAAGACAGCAGAAACTGTGAAGGCCCAGGCTGCTGAGCTGAATACAGCAAAAAGGGTCATCTATGCAGTAGGCATGAAAGTATGTGGCCAGAAAAAAAGCCAACTTGCTGGGTGGAATTTTTCACTAGTCAGAAGCCACCTCAGAGTCAAATTTTCCATTGGCAAGGAGCATGCAAAGGGAGCAAGAGCTTATATGCCATGCAGCAGGTGTGGTAAGCAACATGGCCCCAATTGCTATGCTGTATTTGGAAAGCTCTGTTCTAAATGTAACAAGAGGAACCATTTTGCTAGATGCTGCAGATCCCAAACACAATGAATGTCAAGTACACATAACTGAGCGTACACTGGAGGAAGAAGGGTTTTTTATAGATACGGTAGAATCAAAAAAAATCAATGAGAGGGACTAGATTTTGTCAGTGGAAGTCCAAGGAGCAATTATTTCATTTAAATTGGACACTAGAGCTCAGGTTAATATTTTATTATAATATGCATATAGAAAATTAAAATTAAGACCAAAAGTGAGTCCACCAAACATCAAAAAACTGGCTTTTCAGGAACAAATATACCAGTGAAAGAGATCTTTAAAAAGGCATTGCTAGTATCCAGTAGAAAAATAGAACATATAAACTCTTATTCTTTGTGGTACCTTATAGATTCATAGATTCATAGATGTTAGGGTCGGAAGGGACCTCAATAGATCATCGAGTCCGACCCCCTGCATAAGCAGGAAAGAGTGCTGGGTCTAGATGACGCCAGCAAGATACTCATCTAACCTCCTCTTGAAGACCCCCCAGGGTAGGGGAGAGCACCACCTCCCTTGGGAGCCCGTTCCAGACCCTGGTCACTCTAACTGTGAAGAAGTTCTTCCTAATGTCTAGTCTAAATCTGCTCTCTGCTAGCTTGTGGCCATTATTTCTTGTAACCCCCAGGGGCGCCTTGGTGAATAAATACTCACCAATTCCCTTCTGTGCCCCCGTGATGAACTTATAGGCAGCCACAAGGTAGCCAACCTTCTCTTGCGGAGGCTGAAAAGATCCAGTTTCTCTAGTCTCTCCTCGTAGGGCTTGGTCTGTAGGCCCTTAGCCATACGAGTGGCCCTTCTCTGGACCCTCTCCAGGTTATCCTCATCCTTCTTGAAGTGTGGCGCCCAGAATTGCACGCAGTACTCCAACTGCGGTCTGACCAGCGCCCGATAGAGGGGAAGTATCACCTCCTTGGACCTATTCGTCATGCATCTGCTGATGCACGATAAAGTGCCGTTGGCTTTTTTGATGGCTTCGTCACACTGCCGACTCATGTTCATCTTGGAGTCCACTAGGACTCCAAGATCTCTTTCCACTTCCGTGCCACCCAGCAGGTCATTCCCTAGGCTGTAGGTGTGCTGGACATTTTTCCTCCCTAGGTGCATCACTTTGCATTTCTCCTTGTTGAACTGCATCCTGTTGTTTTCTGCCCACTTGTCCAACCTATCCAGGTCTGCTTGCAGCTGTTCCCTGCCCTCCGGCATGTCCACATCTCCCCATAGCTTTGTGTCATCTGCAAACTTGGACAGAGTACATTTCACTCCCTTGTCCAAGTCACTGATGAAGACATTAAAGAGTATTGGTCCGAGGACCGAACCCTGCGGGACCCCACTGCCCACACCCTTCCAGGTCGAAACCGACCCATCCACCATGACTCTCTGGGTGCGACCCTCTAGCCAATTCGCCACCCACTGGACTGTGTAGTCATCCAAGTCACAGCCTCTTAACTTGTTCACCAGTATGGGGTGGGATACCGTATTGAAGGCCTTCCTGAAGTCTAAGTATACGACATCCACCCCTCCTCCTGTGTCCAGGCGTTTCATAACCTGGTCATAAAAAGAAACTAGATTGGTCAGGCACGATCCAAGGACACCCATTTTAAGTCTGGCAGCGTATGAGAAAATGAATCTAGTTAAGTGTGTGCTTAAAGTAGAAGAAGATGCAAGATTCATACATCCTGATGATTCTCTTGGCCATTAAAATCTGGACAGTCTTCTTAGGAAGAAACAAATTGTTCCAGAACAGAAGAAGCAAACAAATCCTTAAGGGAAGAAATGTACCTATGTACACAAATGCAAATATCATTGTGAAGGAAAAATATATTGGACTTACCAGCATGTAACTAATGAACATTGTACTATGTACAGAAGCACACCTGCCGAAAATGTAAGTCAAAATGGATCTCAGTAAAATGACTCAAGCCTATCAAGACTTGGAGGAAAAGCTTCCCACCAAATCAGAAATTGGATCTGATACTTCATCAGTCTGACAAATAAGTGAAATCTTCTGCAAGACCTGATAAAAGAGGTATAGATAAGGTGGAATAGGAAAGTGAGTGGTAAAGACTCATTCCAGAGTGATGTGCTAGTAACCTCTCCTCTGTAGATGGATGTTAATGGATTTTGGGCTTAACTATTTTTTGTACTTTTGTTAAAAGGGAAGATATAGTGTAGAAGTTATAATTTAAAGATGATCCCTAATTAAGGAGATTGACTTGGTAATTGGGAGATGGTCTCTCAATTTAGCTGGCCAATCAGTCAGTCAGATACAAATGTAGGGTCTGTAGGGGTTGCTTACTGCTCCAGAATAAAACTTGTTGTTAGTTTTTCTCATTCTTTATATGCCTGTGTTTATTGACTTGTGTGATCACTTCATTAGCCAAATGTAAGCACTCAGTCCAGTGGAACAAGAAGGGAACCCTCAAGGGCATTTGTGCTGCTAGACTTCACTTAGTCTAGGGACAGAAGTTACACATAAAACAGTATAAGTGAGTGGAAACAGAAGTTCAGTCCACATAAATCACTTTCAAAATGACTGAAACTGATTTAAGATAAACCTGGATGGATGTAGTATCAGACTTAACTGATTTAGGTTAAATCAGTTTATTGAACTTTTGTCCCAGATCTTCTCTAGATTCAAGATAATTCACAGTCCCCCAGCATCCCAGAATGCTTTGTACCTCTCTACAAGCCCTCCCTTGAGGGATTGGCAGGCTAGCCTTAGCCCAAACTGTCTGCTGCTGCCAAGCAGGGAGGCGTGCTCTAGCGCTCCCTGACCTCTGGCCTGAGCCACTGCAGCATGTGGCTGCATTTTCAGAATCAAAAGTGAGTATTTGTACAGTTGCTTATCAGTTCAGTTTATGTAGTTTACACTAGCCTGTGAAGATTGAATTAATTCACCCTTAGCCTTTTTGACTGTCTGTATTTGATTTTTGATGAGTTTCTTTGCTGCCCCTAATGGAGCAATAGAATATGCCAAATGGTGATGTTAACAAGATGTGCCTGGTCTGATTGCAAAATCAAGACAATTTCTTACTGAGAGAGGTCTTTTCTAGAAAGACTGAACACATTGTAATTTGGAAGAATGCTTCTCCCCACTTAGCACCTTCTACTAGAACTGCATGCAGTACGGAGACCCCATCTCAGAGAGATCCTGATCGTAAAACAGTGGGTGCATCTGCACATGCATATTAATCCATTCAAATAAACTCCAGTGATTATCTCTCCAAAGTTTATTGCTCCCAGGTGCGTGTTTACTTGTGTGTCTGGGAGCCCAGCATGCTGAGCTAGGCGGGAGAAGCCCCAGCTGCCAGGTGGTCCCAGGGGTCAGCCTGCCAGTTTGGGGCTGCAACCCCCTGGCTCAACTGGCTGCAGATGGGCTGGCTGGGGCATGAGGGTGCTTCAGTGTGGGGCTAGCCAGCCGACAGCCCCCACACTAAAGCACCCTTGCCTCCCAGCTGGCCAGGGCAGCATCTACACGTGCACTGCTGTGGAGCTGTATTTATAAGTACTATCCTGCTGAGAAGTAAATTAGTTTACTCCAGCCTACGTGTAGACATGCAGTGTTTACTGTGCAGCTAATTAATCTACTGCACAGCAAATGTCTCATATAGCCATGCCCAGTAGTTCCAATTCTTCTTTGGATAACAAGATAATTTTAGCTTAGTATTTGCAACACTCTCTGGGCTTCCCTATGGACTATCTTAAAGATATAGAAATACAGATCCCGAAGAAATTATGTTTAGTTTTCCAAGGCACATTTTTAAGCTTGACTACCGTATTGACAAAGTTAATACATTTGCGGTACCCTGGGGGCAGAGGGGGCAATAAAGTTCTGCATATCAAATTACAAGTTGTACCAGAGGCAAAGGAAAAATTATTTACTACACATACTCCTAAACTGTCCAGATTTCTATGCCTTTGTATTCAATTAACCTCAACACCCCTATTCTGTGTAACTTGCTTTACCTCAACTATGTGTCTTGGAATACCATCACATTTTGGTCAGTTCTTTATTGACTTTGTTTGTCTTTGGTACACCGTGTGTTACAATACTGGCTTTCCTGAAAACAAAATAATAAGGACAAAAAAATCCAGTCTGGCAATTCAAGTATTTGCATATTATAGCAGGAACAGTTTCTGTTATAGTGCCCTATTATCACACACTCTCAACTTTCCAAAACATTCACCTTTGGAGATCTAGTTTTCCATGGAGATCTAGTTTTCCATGCTTGGTCTCTACCTGAAGGTTAATTTGAGCATAGGAGTAAAAGTTATAGCAAAAAGCCTGTATTACTTTACACTGTAAAGTCTTTATTACTTTATACTGTATGGTAGAGTGGAAAAACCCCACAGTTTTCTGGCTACATGAAAAAAAACCTATCTGCACTTTTCTGAACACAGCTACAGTAAAATTGCTGAAGTTTGAAATTTGACAGGCACAGGCAAGCTATGAGCCCGAATGATAGATTTTAGAGTACTACCCTGCCAGCTGTTCTGTATGGATCCTGTGTATGCAGACCTTGGTAGAGGTCTACTTATATATAGCAACTTGCAAGGCCATACCTTAAAGAATGTCCAACAATCTGATGGTTATTAAACAGTGCATCTGTAATTTGTTTGCCCAGTAATTTAAAGGTCTAAAAATGAACCCCCCTATTAAAAAAATTGGCTTCAAAAGTCAGCCCTCAACTTAGCCTCATAAAACATGGGTCTACTGTTTTCAATCCTGATGGATGGATTCATAAGGCTTAGTTCTTCAATCTGTTCATAGGGAGTCCTGGAAAGTGGTATCAGCAGGAAGAAGCCAGAGGGAAGGATCAGTGTCTAAGGCTGCGAGCTGATGTTACACTTAAGACATGATTAACCATTTAATCATGTTTTAAATAGCAACCCAGCCACATGCTCAGGCAATTAATGCTGCAATAAAACAGGAAACAAGCCGCAAAATTATTCCACAAAATATGTGTAATATTTTTGTGGCTGGTTTCCACCATGTCTTAACTTGAGCATGGCAGGGTCTCCAACCCGCCCCAGTCTAGTCCTCACCAGCTGATCAACTGATAGTCAGGTGCATTGGAGACCACAGTGTAGCTCTAACTGGGCCCATGAAGTCCTGATCCAGCTGATGACTGGCTGACTGTTGCTGGCTCTGGGGACTGCAGCATGGCTTGAACCATCCTCAGTGGGTCCCTAGAGCGAGCCAATAATTAGCCGATTGTCTGGTACCTGGCTTTCAACTTACCAGTGCAAGGTAAGCTTGTGAGTCATGGCAGGAGGTACGATTGCTTGATTGGGGATCAGATCCCATCGTGCCTTTAAATTAATGCCTGTCAGTGGTCTAAGAGATCAAACAGTACCCCTTTAGTACTCCATCAAATTAACATAGTTAAGATACATGAGCTTGTGCAGTGAACAGCACACAAAGAAGTGATGCATCCAGCTGCCCTTGGCTCCTAGCCTGAATGATGAAGCACTCATTAACAGTTGTATTGACTGAGAGTAACCTTCCAACCCAAATCCAGAAAGAGGCTTGAAGTCATACCTCTGGATCTGTAGCACAACCACTTCATCACTCTCAGTCACCATATCCCTGGATCAGCCAAGGGACAATTCTAGTCTTCATCTAATTTTGATAAACTCCAAAATAAGGAACTGAAGCAAGAAGTGCTACATGCCTTCACAGTGGCCATGGCTCTGCTGTTCTTGCACAGTGATTCACTTGCTTAGAGCTGTGAGACTTCTCCAAAGCCCCCCACGTGTGCAGTTACGAGGGTTCTGGAAGAAAATGGCACCCTTTTCTGGTTGCCCCCCATCTACTAGGCAAAAAAGCAACACCTACTTTTAACTGTACAGAAAATTGTGATTTATATTAGATTAGTCAGTTTGAAGCTTTTGATTTATTTATTTATTTTCCTGCATTGTAGCAGAACTTGGTCCAAACACCTCCAAATTAGAAATCAGAACTTAGATCCAGATAAGAATTTTGCAGCTGGCTCCCAGCAATATCAGGAAGCAAACTAATACCCCAGAATTGAAAACTTTGAATTTTTTGATGTTTGGAATTTTGCAAGAGCTCAGAGGAGACAGGATGGTCACCTCGCTGGGGTCACCCAACCCCAGTTGTCTTTCCTGCCTAATGCAGGGGGCTGGACCCAATGATCTTGCGAGGTCCCTTCCAGCCCCCTAACAATCTATGAATCTATAAATGTTGCAGTTTGGGATGCTCACTGTTTACAGATTAGGATGCTTAATACCCTCTCTTGATAATGTGGGAATAGGAGAGACCTGGTAATTGAGTTTGTTGTTATATGGATATATTGGGCTGTTGATATATTCATTGTATGCAAGTGTTGATCAAATCTAATCATAGGGCTGTTAGCAAACAAGCGAAAAAGTAATAAAATAGCTCCAGATGTGTACCGTCCAAACATGCCAGGAGTCATTAAGGGACAATGCCTGAGCTGTTTCTTGTGAAACTGCTACTTCTAGGAAAATTAAGTGGGTTTTTTTTTCAGTGTTGTGAGCCAAAAGGATAGCAAACAGCTAAAAAGTCTCCCACTGTTGAAGTCAGGCAGTTGTCAGGGGGCTGCTGACAGAAAGCTGACTGACCAGTGCAGATATCCTCTAAGAGGAGCCAGGGGAGAGAAGATTTAGGCGAGATAGAAATACGCACAGCTCTTGAATTGCTTCAGCTTCGCTTTCTCTCTTATGTTGCACTTTGTGTTCCTACTACAAAGACTGAACAAGGCTTTGGTTTGAGAAAAGGCTGTCTGGTCTTAATCTCCTAAAAGCAAGAACTAGATACCAATAGTTCTTGAGACCAATAGATACTAACAGATACCAATCCCAGTTGGACTGGCTGAGAAATTGCAGTTGGTACAGAGGTTGATGTGGGGGAATTATGGGAGCCCACCCTTGGAAAGCTAATTGCAGGAGACCTGACTCCTGAGGGGTTGTACTCACAGAGACCACAGACAGATGGGGTGAAGGTAGTTTTAGTAACTATGAAACCAGGAACTTTCAATCTGTGTGGCATTTGAGATTAAGCAAACCAAACAAAGAGAGCATGAACAACAATTTCTGGGATAGAAAAAGGGATTGAATTGATTTAGGCCACTGTCCCAGACAGGAAAAATACAGACTTGGAAAACAACACAGTTGTAGTGTCTCCTCATATACAAACCAGACAGTGCTGTTCAGTAGGTGAAACACTGATCTGGGACTAGAGACACAAGCGTTCTGGTTTCAGCTATCCTCCTACCCTGCTGTGTGACATCAATGATTTTTTATTCAATTTGGTGCTTAGGAAAGGGATTGTGATCCATACCTTTTTTGTGAATGACTTTCAGGTCCATGCAGGGGAAGCGATACAGAAGAGCAAAGTGTTGGAGTTGTTTCATAGCATATTGTTTAACCTCAGACCTGAATTTTGGCCTTTTCTCATTTTTTTACCCTATGTGAAAAGTGCACTGACACTGGCACTGACTATCTGTACTCTCATTACAGGACCTAAACCTGTGTGTGGACCGATTGCAGTTTACAGTCAGAGCAATTTTCCTTCTCACTCTCAACATATAATTAGGGGTTACACCAATGATGGAGAGGGTTATATTTATGTATTTATATGTGTTACACGGTAGAAGCATTTTCACGGCAATATTTAAATAATGTAATGCAGCACTGTGGGGACACAGTGTGGTCATTGTAAAAATGGCAACTGACATGCATTGTTAACCTCTTTATCTGTGTGTTTTGTTTAGGTTTTTTTCTATAAATGGATTTAGCACCAGGATTATAGCTAAATAGTTACGTAATATTCAAGTAAACTGATTGAGGGTCCAACTTGAGGGTCACTCTAGTTATCTCTGCCACCCATTTTCAAAACAATTTAGTCAGTCAAACTTTTCATGTTGACCACTTCACAAAAGAGGAAAATATTTACTTAGTTTTCTTGCACTTTGATTCCCAATAAATATGAACTAGATGTTCTAGACCAAATCTGGTCATGAGGTCAAGTGAACCTAAGGACACAGACATACCAACAATTGTGGACACAGACAAACCAACAACTTCACCAAAAAGTGAAGTAAGGCTTTTCCCATGCATTGCCTTCTCCTGCTTACCTTTCTGCATGTAGGATCTAACTCCCAGTAGATGCCAATAGTAGTTTATCCCTCAGTGACAGAGCAATATGTTACTGCAAGTTGCCTTTAACTTGCCACAGGATAAGATCATGCACATGAGCAGTTGCCATGGCACAGGTGATGCCTGTTAAAGTTTTGTCTCTATGCCACAGTATAATGTTCTATGTCCATACCCTTTGATGCCTATACTGCAAATGAAGGTATAATAATTATGTTTTGTGTAGGCAGCTATCTTTAATTTAGCTAGTCTGGGTCACAATAGTAATGAAAATGGCAAAGCATGGACTTCCTGCAGGTTTGTGACCCAAGGACATATCCAAGGTCCCCAGCCGGTTTGTACAGCACCCGGAGAACTTCCTGGCACTGCTGTTTCTCAACTACTGCCATCTCTTACCTACAATGAAGGAAGCGGGTGAGCCTATCTGTACTGCAATCACATCCTCATTTATTGTGTAGGCACATCTTCAGGCAGATATTTGTGGTTCTCTAGCATCCATGAGATTCTCCTGGACTCCAACACATAATCAAATCATACAAAACCTTATGCCAGAGATGAACCAAAGGTGCTCATTTCCTAGAAATGGGGTGTTTGTATGAGTTTCTGCCACAAAGTTTGGCTTGACAGACACGTACAAACAGTTTTGTACCCGTAGGGTATGTCTACATGAGACGCTTTACTTGAGATTAGAGGAAATTATGGCTCAGTATGCATCACCATCTGCATGTGTAGATGCTTACCATGCCATAATTTGCTCTAATTGCAAGTAAATTTGCTACCTGTAAATTTACTCAGGAGTAACTACTGTGCTGCAGGGGGCCGGTGCGGAGCCAGTGAAGGTGGGAGTAGACTGTTGCCATGAGCAGCAAATTTGGTCCCATTTCCCCACATACGTAGATGCCTGCCCGGGGTAATTTTAATTTACTCTAGAGTAAACCCACCCCAGAGCATTTGCATGTATAGATGCACCCACGTTGTCTGAACTCCTCCCCTTAATTAAACAGCAAAAGCAAAGTCCTTACTGAGTTTCATGGAGCCATCAGTTTTAATCAGGTGACTTTAAGACCACAAACTGTTTATAAGTGAGTATGCACAGTTGGGTCTTCAGGTGAACGGTTTTGCAAGTTACCATAGAGCTGAACAAAGAATCCTCCTGTTCATGGAGAGTTTGATATTTTAAAAGTTTACTTCCAATTCAGAGCTACAGTTCCTCCACAAAGGTGAAGAATGCTCACACTGGGGCATTTGGTTTAGGCCCATCTCATTGGCTATGATTCAGCTTCATATTAGTGATATTAATGATCACTTTAAAAAATAAACATAACGGAGTAATTGATACTGCAAGGCTTTGGTTTTGTGAAGTCCTATGTCAAGTCAGCTCTCTGAGGAATCTCTGGTAGGCTTTCATAATCCATGTAGTACCCTAGGGGTAGGAAAGTTTACAACTAATTGTTTAAGTGGTTGTCCCATGGAACAATTGGGTTAATAAAACAGTCTTTCAGAATGCTTGGGGACAAGGGCACAGTGGGCAAGCAAAGGAAGGATGGACACTAGCTTGAGAATGAGGTTCAATTTACTGCTCAAAGTGGCTACATGTGCAGCTATGGTGCCTGAACAAACTGTGGAGCTTATTGCTCTGGAGTTAGTTGCTCCTGGGTAAACCATCTGAACATGCTCCTGGGAGCAATTAACTCTGGAGCAATAAGCTCCAGTTTATTCAGGTGCAGCATGTAGAGCCTGAGTAGAGCAGCCCTGGCTGGCAGCGGGCCCTGGGAGTCAGCCTGCCAAACTGGGGCTGCTCCCCCCCAGCTCAATGTGCTGCAGAGGGGCTGGCAGGGGCATGAGGGTGCTTTAGTGCAGGCTGGCAAGTAGTCCCTGCACTGAAGCACCCTTGTGTCCCAGGAAGCCAGGACAGCATCTATAAGTGCACTTCTGTGCTGTAAATTAGTTTACTCCAGTCTAATAGGGGTGCACATGTAAACGCTGAGATGTTTACTGGGCAGCTAATTAGTCCACTGCACAGTAAACGTCTCATGTAGACATGCCCAAAAGTATTTAGGCACCTACTACTATTAGTTTCAATAGGAGTTAATCACCTACCTTCAAGGGTCCTGACTTTAGTCTCTCTTCCATATGGAAGGGGTAATCATGCTTCCCTCTTTCATGCACAAGCATGGTAAGGATACATATGTTGTGGGGCACTCGGATGCCATAGTAATGGGAATAGAAGGAGATAGCATTGGCTGAACACAAACCCCAGAACCACTGGGATCACATACTGAAAGCTATCCATGTCCCCTTGATCAGTGCTGGTTTGTTATCACGCTGATAGAATGTGTCTGTGCCCTTCGGAAACAATGTGATTACCCTCCCCGTGACTGGTTCAGCTCTGAGATGCTGCACGGTACAGCACATGTTGTTCTAACTTTGCTAGATAAAATTCCCTTCAAAGTGCCAAGTTGTTCAAAAATGTCATGCCAAATTAAATGTGTCTGGAAGGATACAGAAAAAACCTCTTTCTTTATTTTCAGTAAACCACTAAAATACCAGAGCTTTTGGAATATATTATGTTTCCCAATGGTCCCATAAAAAAGTATGGCCATCATAGAACAAGGACAGTCTGGTAGCTGAAGCATCTAACTCCCTTAGGCACTCTTGAGAATGCCAGACATCACAGGCACTAACTTTGTTTTTTGCTGGTGGGTGCTTGCCGATGTAACCCTGCCCCCCCTCCAAGAAAAACAGTGCTTTACTGTTAACTCGGTGCGGTCCCATGGCAAGCCCTGCACATGCCGAGAAGAAGCAGTGTGTTACTTCATCCCGGCTCTGCAACATCTGTAAAGATTGGGCACTTTAGTGGGGCTTTTTTGGCGCTTTTATCTAATAGCTGATTGAATCACCTTTAGCTAAAAGTGCCAAAAAGCCCCGCTGATGCGCCTGATCTTTACAGATGCTGTACAGCCAGGTTGAATAATGCAATGATGCTTCTAGTAAAGCACATTTTTTAAAATGTCTGCAAGTTTGGCTCTGTGGGTGCTGAGTAACCACTATTTTTTTTGGTGTGTGCTTGAGCCCCAGAGCACCCATGGAGTCAGCGCCTATGCTAGACACAGATGCTTCAATACAGCAATGGTAAACAAAATGAACTATACCTTATTGCTGCTTCTTTCATAGGGATTGTTTCACCTTTTTAATGCTCAAAAGCTGTGACATTCAATTTTGACTGCCTCAGAAACCACTCCACACCACCAGGAATAAGCGCTAAGCAAAGAGACCTGAGAATACCTGTGGCAAACATGCTAGGTAAAACAAAATAAAACACAACAAAATGAGATCTTGGCGTCATCATCGATTCTAAAATGAACATGGGCCGCCAGTGTGAGGACACGGTCAGGAAGGCCACCTGTACCTTGTCATGCATCCACAGATGCATCATGAACAGGGCCAAGGAGGTGATCCTCCCCCTCTATGCAGCAGTGGTCAGGCCGCAGCTGGAGTACTGTGTCCAGTTCTGGGCGCCGCACTTAAGGAGGGATGTGGACAGCATCGAGAGTGTCCAGAGGAGGGCCACAGCAGGGCAGACCCTATGAGGACAGGCTACGGGACCTGAACCTGTTCACCCTTCACTGAGAGGGGATTTAGTGGCAGTCTATAAACTTAGCAGGGGGGACCAGAGGGGAATGGGTTAGACCCTGTTCCCCTGAGCTCCTCCCGGAGTAACAAGGAATAACGGCTACAAGGTGCTTGAGAGTAGGTTCAGGCTAGACATCAGGAGGCACTACTTCACAGTCAGGGCGGCCAGGATCTGGAACCAGCTTCCAAGGGAAGTGGAGCTGGCTCCTACCCTGGGGGTCTTTAAAAGGAGGCTTGATAACTACCTAGCTGGGGTCATATGAGCTTAAACTTACCAGTATGAGCCCAGTATTCATTCCTGCCCAGGGCAGGGGTTTGGATTTGATGATCTTCTCAGGTCCCTTCCGACCCTGCATCTATGAACCTATGAAACAAACCATGGTACATAAGATAAACACTGATTGTGAAAGAGCGTATATATAGTGCATTAATGATGGTTGATGGGAAGATATACTCAGTGCACACCAGAAAAAAACCCCCCCAAAACATACTGTTTTCTGTGAAGAGCCACCTATGGTTAAAGTGCTGCAGTTTTAGTACCGTTATTCAACATCAATCTGAATTTTAGCTGGAAACAAAGGGAATGACTCCTTTCCATTTTTGAGAGAGCCATTTTGGGTATGTTTGCTAACTTAGACTTGGACATCAGTCCAGGGGGGAAAACAGGAACTTTACTGTTTTAAGAAAAAGAAAACTACTCTCTTGGGTTTTTTGGATAGCTATGATTTGGGTTGGGTTTCAAGTATAAAATGTAATTAGAATAATGTCATCAGCTGAGTTTGAAAAACCCTCATTATCTGTGGTATTCTGTGCAATCAGACAACAAAATAAAGTACATCAGTTCTCATGGTTTAGGAAAAAACATTGCTCTAAAACAGATTAAATCAGTTTCCTCTTCATTGGCAGGAACTCCTAGGACATGTATTTTTATATCTAATCAGATTCTTAAGTGTCATTTGGCATTATGTTTAGCAAGAATTTCAGGTCAAGCAATCTGTTTTGTGGTCTGGCTGATTCTCCTATTTTCAATGACGCCAAATTCAGGCTGATATTGAGTACTTGAGTTTCTTGCTGACGTATGTAGGAAGTGTGAGTGCTCAGCTCCTTATAGATTTGTGTCTTCTGGGCTGAGGTGTTCAAAATGTGTTTTTTCTTTTCTTTTTTTTTCTGAGGGTTTGGCCATGATGGAGAGACCTGTCTGTAGTGGAGATAAGACTGTTGACCATTTGGAATGGGCATCTGGGGATGCCACATGTTCATTTTGATTTTGCAGGAGCTTTTCATTCACATTTTGAATTGGCAAATTCAAGACCAAACCTATGTAAAGCTCCATTCTATGTCCTTCTAATCCAAACTACAAATGTTTGCAGATGCTTCCTCAGCTTGACAAAGGGTATTTATACCTGAAAGCTTGCAAAGAAGAATTTTTCCAACTATTTGAGTTGGTCTAATAAAAGATACCAGATTTACCCAAAGAACCTTCTCTGCTTATGTCCTTAGACCAACATGGGTACAACCTATACCCCTGCAGATTTGGATTCTTTTTTGGGGCCTAGCATTAGTTCTGACTTGCTGAATAGAAATGCTGTCTGCTGAAACTTCTAGCAAAGTTTGGCTATATATTTAAGCTGCAATATTTAGACCTGAAATTTACCTCTTTGCATATGTGAATCATGTGTCAGCAGATGACCAGGATGAGGGTAGTCAGGGCTTATCACAAGAGAGTCACAAGCCAGGGAGTCAGAAACAGGCAAGGCCAGGAAGCCAGGGATGAACTAAAATTATGAGCTAGGAAGGTAGGAGCTCAAATCCAGAGTGATCTCATAGGGCTGGAAATTAGGAACTAGGAGGCAGGAACCAGGAACAAGGAGCCAGTGGTCCAGAGACAGGGATTGGAGCATGGGCTAAGTATAGAGGAGCTATTCAGGGAGACATGAACGCCGTGCCCCTGGCAGCTGGGGGGTATAGTGAGCTTCGGCAGGTGGTGGTGGCGGGAGTGTGGCAGCAGTAAACGTGGAGCTCCTGCAGGCTGTCACAGTGCTGTCGGTGGCTGGGGGACAGTGGTGAGTGCTGACCGGCACTGCCAGTGGTGCTTTTTCGTAAGGGGTGCACCACCACGCTTAGGGGGTACATATGCACCCAAGTGCACCCCCTACACGTTGCTAATACAGAGAGACATCTGTGCTGTTAAATAGCCTCCTGAGCACTGAAAGGACTCCTGCTTATATCTAGGCATCCATCCCCTGCAGGTTACTGGGGCTAGATAAAGGCAGGATGCTGGAAGCCAGGCCCATTCAGGTAGTTAGGGCCAGCTAAGGGCTACTCAATCTGTTTGCCGCCCTAATTCTTAACAACAGAGTCCCAGCTGGTACAATCTTTCTTGAGTGCTCAGGTGGTATATGAGCTTTTCACTGCATCTCTCAGTACAAAGGTGAATATTTACTTACGAATTGAATTGAACAGAGAAAAGAAAAACACTAAGTCTTTTGTAGACCAATGTTAAGAAGCATCTTCTGCTTTCACTGAGGAAACAGTCCTAGTCCTCGAACTTTACAATCAAGCAAACATCTACTGGAGAAACATCTTAGTCAAGGGATGGTGTAATACCCCACCACAAGGGTTTGATGGAACAAATAGCAAATTAGTCAGAAAACTGCCATTTGAGCCCTAGTTTGATAACCTTTTGGTGACTGTTTAATACAGGGTATCACTGATAGCATCTAACAAAGCAAGCCATTCTTTACAGATGCTTTTGCATCTCTGAATTAGTCTAAAAGGTGCAACTTGGCCCTGCCTTCTACACCATAGGGATGTGTAGCTACTTCATGAAAAAAGAATTGGTTGTGGAAGAAGTTCCAGCAGCAGATAGTGCTTTGGCCTGAGACATTTAGAAAGGATGCTTTTGGTGTCAGTCTTGGAAACCACAGCCTGTGCAGTAGTAGCAAAGATTCACCAGTCCCATTATTTTGGGCACTGACAGACATTCAGGCCCTACTTTAAATCATGGTGCTTTGATGTTCACTTGTTGGGTCGGGGGTGGGGACAGGGATTGAGCCTGCCTACTGGGAGCAGCAAGCGGAGGAGCCACCCCTGTCCCTAGCCTCCCACTCCCTCCTGCCAACTCCAGGGATGTCAGCAGGAAGGGAGGCAGGAAGATCCCTTCCCCTCAGGCCTCCTTGAAGAGGATTTCTGGGATACAATATATGTTGGAGTCCTTGGAGCCTGCAGAGGCTGCATACACGGCTTCCTCCTCCCTCTTCCCCCCTCTCTTCCCGTTGACAGCCCCAGGGGTGGTGCGGGGCTGCATCAGCTTAGCCCTGAGCATGCCATAAATTAACCCTGGGAAACACAAGTTCCCTAAGGTACTCCAAAATAGAGCACCTTCATCTGATACCTTATTTGATGAAGGTTAATTTTTCATGCAATCGGCCACTTAAAAGTGTTCTGCACCCATTCAGGTGTGTCACGGTATGTCTGTAGAGTACTTTCAGAGGACTGATCGAATGAAAAAACAAGTTTTGTTTGTGCCCTTTATGGTTTAACATGCCCATTCTGTATTTGTGATGGCTTATAAACTAGCCTTCCTCTCCCCTCTAAATGGTATCCTGTGAAAAAGCCTTATTTAGGTGGATTTGTGAGCCTCTCTATAGAAATGTACTCCAAGATCCTATTCCACAAATCCTGTCCTTTTTTGCTTCCTTGTAACATGGTACAAGGTATTTAGCAGAAATCACAGATTTCATTGGACTCTGGCAGCCTATATCACAAGTGCTTCTGCTATGGCCTCAAACTTGCAACCTCTGGGGTTTCAACTGTGTACCTTAGGCACCTGTGCCACCTCAGACCCATCTCCACAAATGCCTTATTGTAATATGCACTGTAAAGTGTCAATTAGATGCATATGTTAAATAGTCTCAAAAGCAATTAGGGATCAGTGCTCTGTTGGGCTATGTATGTCCAGACACATAGTGAAAAGCTTATAGTATTGTGATTTGAACTTGTGTGATCTATTGCTGTGCTCACCTTGAGCTCCTCTAGCTTCAGTGGGTTTCTGGGTGAGTTCAAAAGTTCACCCACGTACTGTCCATATATAAAGATGAGGCTCTTAGCTAACAAAAACTAGTTGGGGCAAAAGAAAGACAGGATAAAGTTAGAATATCATAAGGTTAACATATTCTTGCACAGATCAGTTATATATGTATAGTTAGCTTATGAATTACCTAGCTGTCCTGCTTTTTAACATTCTAGGGTGGAATGAAAAAATCAGTTTTATTTTAAAACAGACTAAAGGTCCCCTAAATTTTGCTTCCCCCCCCTCAGAAATAGCCAGTGCAGTGAAAAACCTAATTTTAACACTTTTCAAGGAAGTACTTTGAGGTAGTTTGTCCTGTGTAAGATCAAACCCTGGTCCTGACTTTCTAGACTAAGAGCACACACCCAGTCATGATGCTCATGGCAGTCTTTCCATAGCAACCCTGTTGGTGCATATTTAACACAAGAAGCCATGCTATAACGACATTGTCTTTAACAGAAATGTGAAGAGTTTAATTTCTAGAATGTTGAACGTAAGCAGATCTAAGAAGGCAATTAATCAGACAGAATCTAATTAAAGGATTACTCTCCTGTATTCCATAGAGTATATGGATGTATAAAACTATCTGCTATAATCCCTCAGGGAATTTACCCAGAATAACCTTAGTTTGGACCCAGTCCAGCTTCTACTGAGATTCAGTGATTCAGGAAATCCTCTGTATTCAGAACAGTGCTTCAGCACGTGTTTAAAGTTAGACATGTACAAAAAATCTGTCCTGAGTACAGATATACTTAATCCCATCCTTAATCACTTTCCTGTATTGGTGCTGAAGTCAGTAAAAAGACTCCAAATGACTTCAGTAAAATCTATTACCACTGACATGTGGAACTGTTATGCTTCTATGTACACAGCTACATTTCTTTTATTGGCCTGACACTAACATGCTGTACAGCATACTGCATATTTAAAATTTAGCAGGTTGTCTTAAAATTATGCTTACAGCACCTGACCCTGAAAATTATTCATCTTACAGTTTTTCCTCAAATATTCTGATCATCTTCATTTAACAGATTTAGGAGTGCTAGTGATCAGCTGCTACACTTAATGAGTGAATGTGTAATCTGATGAACATAAGATCAGTTGTACAACCTCTTGACTTTGGGTGCACCACTTACTTAATAAGGATTATTTCTTGGTAGTAAGTGGTGCACCCAAAGTCAAGCGGTTGTACAACTGATCTTATGTTCATCAGATTACACATTCACTCATTAAGTGTAGCAGCTGATCACTAGCACTCCTAAATCTGTTAAATGAAGATGATCAGAATATTTGAGGAAAAACTGTAAGATATTATATGTACAATCAAAATGGTGTAAACAACTCTAGGAAAGAGTCTGCATTGAAGTAAAGGTGATTATTAACAATTATTTCCATGGCAACAAGATCAGGCCCATTGCTGAGATTTTGCAGGGATATACATAGCTCACTGTGCAACATGAACAGAATAAAAAAATTATGGGGGAAGCAGTGGAGTAAAACAGATTAAATGTATGCATAAAAACAACCCAATGAAACAGTAGGCAAATCTAGTTTAAGTGGCAAGGACTGGAGTTTGAAAGTACTTAGAGGCTTAAAGATGCTGATGTGTCCCCAGTGGGATTTTTAAAAGTGCCTAGGCTCCTTATTTCCTTTGTATCCATGTGAGATAAGCGTTCAAGTAGGAATTAGGAACCCAAAAGTTGATTTTATGGCTACCTCAGTAAATCAAATCAAGTCTCCTGTCCACCAGTCCACTTGCCTCTTTATTCTCCTGGGAGGCCTTCATCCTGCTTCTCTGGGAGGCCTTTCAATAATAACATCACAGATAAAAGATAAATGAAAGTCACATGCACTTCTGTGAGCTTGAAACCTTAGTCAGACACATAACCTTTAATTTGTGGGTTAGGTATCTGACCAAATATTGGGTCCAGGCCTTCAAAAACTTAGGACTAATTTAGCATGCCAACAAGTTTGTCAGATTTTAACGTGACACATTTTCGGGAGCACAGTACAAATGGGCAAAAATCAGTAGTAACTTCAGGGGCCAACTTGAGACACCATAACAGGGCCTGATTGTACAAAAGCACCCATCATCTGAACAGTCTGTCACATGTCTCAAAATCACCAAGAGCTTTGAAAGTATTAGCAATCAGGTGAATTGGATCAAAATGGAAATAACAGACTCTGCAGACTAAAGGCAGCTGAATCAGGCTCTGTAACGTTCAGGGCTGATCAGGTTCTGGGTTTCATGACAGAGGTACCTGTGAACGAAACAGGCTATGACTACACTGATGGGTCCCCACAGGTGCTAACAGACATACAGCTCCCCAGTCTAACTCATGGCACCTCACAGAAAATGCCCCCTCCTCCAGCTCTGGCACTGTCTGCATGATGGGGGTTGTGGGAAAGGGAAGGGAGCTCAGGCTGGGGTTTGCCCAGCCTGTGCTGGAGTGTGGGGGGGTGGGAGGATTGAAACCCCCAACCTTGAGGGCATGGTTGGGCTGCATAGGCCAGCTGCCCAAGCAGACAGAAGTTAATGAAGATGTTCTGCTTTGGCACACCTTCACTTGAACCTTCATATAATTAGGGTTAATTTGTTGCACACCCGGGGACTTTTAAAGTGCTCTGAAGCCATGCACTTCATGACTTGTAGAGTGCTTTCAAGGGGCTGTTTACATGACAAATGTCACTTCTCTCTGTGCCTGATGTGCTTTGTGACCCAATTCACTTATTTTGTTTTGCATGCACTAAGCCCTGTTTGCTTGCACCCACACTCTGCTTAGAGTTTATGTGCAGTGTTGTGGTCTGTGTGGTATATTCTGTGTCCCATAGTGCCATACAAAACAGTGCCCTGCTAGGAATTAGCCTGTTAAACATTATGAGAAAATGGGTCTTTCCTTAATGGGGCTCAGGGCTAGATGTCCTTGCAGCCTGCCACTGCATATGGCATGAGGGGCCCAGAAGGCAGCTTTGTTTAGTGTGTTTGTAGCAGCACCCAACTATGGTGGAGCTGTTAAATAACACCTCACTGCTGCAGCCTAGATCTTCATGATACAGTGAAGATGGTACTACCACCCAAATCATTTGAATGTTGGTGTACCAAGTACCGTGTGTATGTTACAAGGCTTAGAATTGCCTGTTATAATTAGTATTTGTTGGATGAAGCCTGGGTGATAAAGGCCACAGACAGCCGTGCAGGCCTCTGCTCTAACTGATGGTGCTTTATATAAAGCGCCATGATTTAGAGCCCCCCTCATCCAGAGACCCCTGTTGGGTTGGGGGGAAGGGGCAAATTGAGCCTACCTGCAGGAGCCTGTCTGCATCCAAGGGGCTGCCCCTCTCTCCTAGCCCTGCCCCCACCAGCTCTGGGGCTGTCAGCAGGAAGGGAAGCGGGAAGGGGAAGAGGGAGCAAGCTACCAGCTGGGGTTTGCCTGGCCTGAGCTGGGGGGGTGGAGTGCTATGTGCATGTGGTATGTTGACCCCGATTAGTTAATTTCATGGTTTGTGTTGAGCCAGCTATTTTGTTTGTTTGCCAAGTATCAATTTAAATGTAACTTTTTTCCCTAGAGTCATGGGGTGCATTTCAGTGGATTACCAAGCTTGTTTGCTGCATTTTTATGTTTCAATAAATGCTTCTGGCACAGCTCTGCCTTCCCATTCCATGACAAGTGTGTGGGCAGTGGTAAGTGGCTCAACAAACACAGGAGTTTATTGACCTCACGGCTATGAACAATGAAAAACTTTACAAGCACATGGTTAGACCCACTGGCTAAGAACAATCAATATGTATTTTTTAATATCTGCAGCAATGTGCAAACAAAACCAAACTAAACCAAAGTGCAAAGTTCCCTGGAAACTCAGTTGTACCTTTTGAGAAACACTGAAGTGCATCAGCAGGACACAAGCAGTGTTAGAAATACACAGACCCCCTCACAACGCACTTGATTTAAACAAAACCTAAAACACCTTATAACCATAATGGACAGCTTTTTCAGCAAGCTTGCCACAGGTTAAGCCCTGCCACTCCCCCTTCTGCCACTCATCTCCCATCCCCCTTCCCAGTCTGCTATTCTGCCCACACCCCTTCCTGATCTGTCATGTGTCAAACACTGAAGCTGCCCTTGTCACTTGTAGCACGCATGCTATAGGTTGGATGCCTCTGCCGTACAACATGCCAAAGGTAAAAATCAAGCAATGTCTTGCCACTTTAATGATGGAGAAGCACTGGGTAAATGGATGCTCACGTGGTGCTCACAGCATCTGCATCTTAATGCCCTGCTTACCTGGCTACAATGCTTCCAGTTTGGAAGGGAGTGCATGAAGAATAGCCCAGTGTGTTTACACATAGCACTGACTGGCCTGATAAGTTAGTGGTATAGAGATGGCCCCTGAATACTAGCTGTGAACTTCCCAGTCAAGGTGGGGTGAGGAACCAAGACATGGTTTGAATCTCTCTGTCTTCTGTGCTTTAAAATGATCCTGAAAAACAACCTTGCTATGAAATCTCAGTTATCCCACATTAGAAAGGCTTAACTTTCTTTCCTATATGATTTGCTTTGCTTTGAAAGAATAAAACAATCCATATGATTGATGCACCCCTGGGGAACACTTTTCAGCAGGTGATGTCGTAGAGCTCTTAGAGCACGAGTTTCTCACCTCTCCTCTCATAGTTTGGATTCTGATCCTGCAATATTTCTTTGGTCATAATCCCTCATTGGCTTGGCTAGCTGATTGTACTAAAAGAGGAATTGCACTGTCAAAATTTTTATAAATGTTTGGAGCACAGAGAAGTGGGAAACAGAGAGAGTCCATGGGGTAGTAGGAATAGAACCAAGGCACCCAGTCTCTACTTTTCTGCACTAGTTAGGTAGATGCAGTCCTTCCATTTAATGTTTTAAACTATGGGCATAACCTCAACCTGATGCACCAGTGAGATAGGACAAGAGGGAGAAAAGTTCCTCTTCTGCCTGTTTAAGCAGAAAGGCAGGATCCTCTTGTTAGGACTTGAGAGACCCAGGGGTTGGGTCCATTTGTACCACATCCCTATATACCACATCCTTTGGCATGTGGTTTGAAGGGCAAGGATACCATCTGTGTTCCCCAGCCAGCTTGGTTTGTGAGTAGATTGTGTTCTCTGGCAACAGCCAGAAGCAGGCAAACTGCTCCTGCACAGAGGAGCTGTAAAAGTACCCAGCAGGGTGTAACAGACCATGGCCTGCCCTGAGCTGGGTCAATGAGGCATTCCTATGCCAGGCACGTAGCCTGCTGCTGTAACAGCACCACTCTCCTTCCTCTCTGCATGGCTTCTTCAGCAGAGGGCAGGATTTTGCACTAACACTTTAAGACACCGCTACAGTGAGCCTCGTCATAGGCAGACCTCACTGGGTCCAGGTTTGATACACAAACCATCTTGATCTGAAAAGTTCACAGCCAAATTCAGATACATTTGGTGGTACCACAGGAAAGTAATTTCTGAGGATGGCTGGATAGCAGGTGTATCATGATGACTGCTACCCATTTGATGTACACTGTGCACATGTTGGTCTGTGCTGAAAACTTCATATGATCATTATTCCTCCATCCCACAACAAAACCTGGCATCATTCTCATTTTGACTTTGGGGGAAAGAGCTTACATCAGTTCTTTGAAGCTAAAAGTCAGCTTCTGCTTTATCCTTTTGTGGGTGCACAGTAAAGGATGAAAAAGCCAGTGAGCTTTTTTTGCTTGCCCAGCCCAGACTTCAGAAAGCCGGAGAAAATTTCGTTACCTGTGTGCTGAGATGTGAATGTCATCCTTGTGCATGGAGCCAATGCAAACACTGACAATGTTTGAATTCAGTTTAATTTTCCAAATAGGGTGTAAGGGATACATGGGCCTTTTGCTGGGCTGGCCTTCTGCTCAGCGGGGTGAACTTTGTAGTGGTGACATGGCAAGAAGCCAATTTAGTTCTCAAGATAGGGCCAAAGTGCTATATAGCTCTGATGCTGGGCTGAGTTCTGCATAGTGTGAAATTTGCCCTTTACATCTATGCATTTCTTTGGTTTGTTTTTTTAAAATTGAAGGGCAGTCACTTTTTTCAGGGGAGGCTCTTGCCAGAAGTTGGTTTGAGGAGCAGTGGGAATGAACTAAGGGTGCATTCCGGGCACATGGTTAAAGCTTAAGGATAATAAGCCAGTGATGTTTATACCTAAAAATAATTCACCTTTGAGAGGAGAGTTTGAGTAGAAACTACTAATGCAAAACCCCAGATGATATTTTAATATTTTATTTCAAAATTTGATTTAGGGTAAAGTTCTATGCTTCTGCCAAGAACTAAAAAATATAGGGTGAATCCTACAGAGTGAAAGATACTCATGAAAACCAATTGTTCTAACAGCTATTGATAGGAGTGACCATGAGGTATTGCTTTGGCACAAAGATTGCTGTTGTGTCTGGGACTGACCTTCAGTAGTTCCAATTGCTCCTGGAAGATAGGAGCCAGCTGGTGTTTCTGCATCACCAGTGAGACATATGGTGTGTAATATCCTTTGTTCAACTCAATAAATAATTTCTGACTTAATCTCAGGTAATCAGTGTCCTGATGATGCACATCTAGATGTCTCCTGAGTTGGCAAACTTGATGGGTGCCTGGAGAATATCTGAACAATTCCTCCATCAGAGCTCTATCTCATTCCCAGTCTTGAGAAGCCAGAAGCCTTGCTGGCTGTCACTGCTATGAGAGGGCTCTTATTTCTGTACTTTGTAGAAGTAAGGTTATTGGTGTATGGTCTCTATGTTATTTCAAGTCACGTGTTGGATATACTGAAATATTATTGTTTGCTTTTTCATGTGAACATGTTGTTCAGGTTACACCCTTACTTTATCCTATAAAACTTTTGCAATATCAACAGAGAAAACTTCCTCCTAGGTTAGGAGTTCTCCAACACCTGCTGCCTGTGTCAAAAGGACAGACCATCTATTCTATGGACAAGATTTTGCCCACTTTGCTTTCACTACCTGGCTGCAGACACGCTGCTGGAATTTTAACCTTCTGATTTTTAAAGCCCTGAATGGTACAGAACTTGCTTCTGTATAAGACTGTCTATTTCAGACACATGCTTATGGATACTTTGACTCTCACCTCACATGCATCTAGGAATTTCCATCACAACTCTGCACAAGGAGACAGGCTACACTTCTGCTGTGTGAGAGGGTGAATGAAGACCTCACTTCCTCTCTTCAGCCATCCCCCCCTTTCTTAGAACAGGCAACTGAAAGTGAAGCTCTGTCAAAGGTGCATATTCACTGATAACCCTTAATGGCTAGGTACAGGCATTCAAAAATCCTGAGGCGGAAGTTATGTGATTTTCTGTAAGTGGCATAGTTTAGATCGGTAGCGGGTTGAGGGGGGCATGTAAATCTTAGATGAGGTTCTGCCATTTTTAAACCAGTCTATGTGTGCTGAACTTCTGTTCTGTTCTAGGTACAGACCAATTTCTGATTACTCGTACTGGTAAATGTGTAATTTCTGTACCTGGCCTTACAGTAGCATAATGGGGACTGGGGGTTGACTTGCGCCCAAGCCCTGGGCACTGAACCCAGTGGTGGGGATTGTAAAAATAGCAGCAGCTGCATTGCTGACCTGGTCACTGTTGCTGCTACCAATAGCACAGCTCTTGATGCTGCCCTGTGCACAGCTGATGCCCAGGACACTCAAGCATCTAGTCATGCCTCTGCCTTTTTAGATAATGCTTTCCCATTGTCCTCCCCCCCACAGTATCTCATCCATTCTCTATACTATCTTGCCCTGATGCCCAGGACACTCAAGCATCTAGTCATGCCTCTGCCTTTTTAGATAATGCTTTCCCATTGTTCCCCCTCAACAGTATCTCATCCATTCTCTATACTATCTTTATTGTGCTTTATAACTTGTAGTAATGCACCCTAAGCATAAGATGCTTAAGGAGGAAGGACACTTTAAAAATACAATTATTATTGCATTGGAGTCATCTTTGGAGACACATCTAAACCAGAACCCTAGATCCATACATTTCTGACAATGTCTCTGTCAGTAGTGGGCTATATCAGAAATCCAAGTCCATATTTTCTGCTCAGGTCACCTTTAACTATACTGTTGTTCAGCTCTGAGTTACTATTTACATTTAGTCATATAGGGGTGAGTGTGTGTGTGCGCACGCATGTGCGTGCACACACACACACAGACACACACACATGGGCTCCTAGCTCACTTATTTAAGATTTGACAATGTTACATGGAAACTTTCCTCTCAACCACAAGTTATTGGGCTGGATACAAAAACAACTGGCACTGACAGATTAAGGCACAGGCATTGAGGACCCTTGCTAAACACCAGTGCTGGACGTCATGCAATTGGAACTCATCTTTTTGGAAAAGTAAGATTCTAGCTGTCATGGCTATGAAGAAAACATCGAGAAGGTGGTTGGAATGTAGCTAGACTGGTGATGCTGCCTGTGTCTGTATACAACCTGAAACAATAGGTCTGTGCAAGGTGAACCATCTCATGGGGGTGCTCGGCTCTGAAGCCTTCCACTCTGGAGTATCACACCAACCATCCCAGCACATACACCTTGGCTGTACCCAATTTCTGCTACTCCTACCACTGTGGTGGGGAGAGTCAGCCCTTGCTAACCTCCAAGGTAAGAGTTATAGGGCATAACCCTAGAGGGGTGGCTTATGTCATGGCATGCTTACAGTCCTGGATGGCTTTAATTTAATCCTAGTCTGTGGCCTGTGTCATACAGAAAGTTAGGCGTAATAAGTTCAGTGGTCTTTCTGCCCCAGGATTCACATCAAAGCAGAGAGAACGATGCTGCTACCCCCTGCACCCCCTGCTGCTGGTGAAGCCTGTTAGATGCACGTACCTAGGAGAGCAGTTGAACAGCAGCACGGGAACTCAAAACAAATGCTTCCAGGAGCCCACCCCCACGCAGAGGTGTTCATGTAGGAAGAATAAGCTTGCCTAGGCAATAACAGTAACCATGACAATGTCAGCAACATGGCCTTAGCTTCAGTGAAGTGTTAGCAAGGATGAATGTGTTTCTGTCTCAAGAGTATTTATCGACAGTCTCTGAAAGGGCTGATGATATGTTAATAAACTCATCCTTCTTTTATCTAGTTCTTCAAAGATTGGTATAAGGCACGACCTATTTTCTTTGGCAAACACTTGAGGGAAAAATTGTCTGTAAAAACCCAGGAAGGTTTGCTAGAGGAAGAACTGTCTCAATGTGCTTGTATAAAACAAAGAGACAGCACATGCACCCCGCATGGCCTGATCTTAGTTGGGACCACCAGATGCTGCTGCTTCATCATGGCCAGAAAACATCTTATCCTCTACTGAGTATATATGAAGAAGCCTTAGCTCCATTAGCACATTGCTAATTATAACTCAGTCTTTCTCCAGCAGATGCCTGCCTGTTTTGCTGAGAAGCAAGATTCAAATGTAATTCATTTAAAAAAAAAAAAATATGTGTTTTACCTCACACCCCAGGGTCTGGCTGCAACATGTGAAGAAAATATCAGGGAGAGTCTTGCCCTGTGCCTGCATGTGTCATACCTATGCCACATGAAAAAAGAGGACCTCATTTTCAAGAGTTGCCAGCTTGACATCTTTTATGAGCCCTACTGTAGATTATAGATGATGATCAAAAGGAAGCGTGCAGAGGGGTAGAGGTGCTGTCTGATAGATGCTCATATAGTTAGAAATTATTGAAGGGAAGGTAGAAGCATTTGGGAACAAAAATAATAAAGTTAAATTAAAATCCAGGGGGCTGTAGGCCTAGATGAACTAGGAGATGCCATGAGGTCAGCCTGCCTGCTCTGGAAGGAAATGACTATCAGGAGATTGGGTCTGACAAATTTCATGTTTGAGGGAGTCTCAGACCAGCAGAGACTCCTTGTGCCTGAAGATGGGTGACTGCATCTGAAAGCTTGCTAAAAACTGTTTTCCAACTACTCAGTTGGTCTAATAAAATATATCACATCTATTCAAAGAACCTTGCCTGCCTACATCCTTAGACCAACACGGCTACAACCAAAAACCCATGTTTGAGGGATACTCTCTCAGTGGAGGCTCCAAGAGGAGATTGGACAGATTAACAACAGACATGGTCCTCACAAGCAAAAAGGGATAGTAAAAACGGCTTGGAAATTTAAGGAAAAGGCCTGAGAAGTGGTGAGTTAAGGGCAGAGAAGATGAAATACAACCCATGGAGGGAGGACAAGAAAGGGATGGAGGAATTGAGGGGAGGGGATTGTTGACTAGAGAGAAGGAAGGAAGTAAGGAATTGGCTGAGTAGAAAAGTCCTTTCTCTGTGTTCCTGCATGGTATTCAATACCTCATGCTGACGTTAGACTAGGGGGATGTTTTCTTTTAAATTAATAGAGTTCATCTTTATTGTTTGCTTGTAATGTGGAATAATGGGTCAATACAGATGGAGTTGCATCAGTCTTTGACTCTAACGAGTATGTTCTTTTGAAACTGATGGCATTACAGTAACCACAGACACAAAGATTACGCTATACTGTTAGGCATTTAGATTGCTCTTAGTTACCAGCCAATATTTAACTTTCCAGGAGAGATTAGATTTAACATTTTATTTAATATAAACATAGGACACAGAGTACAGTACAGTTATTTGGCTGACAAATGTTTATAACCCATTGCAAAATGAAGTTCCTTGAAGTTTAAGGTTTCTCTGTTCCTTTTAAGAGAATAACAATATTATCCAGTGGAGTTCTAAAATCTCAGTCATTGCAGTGATTTTCATTCCACAAGAGCACAGATAAGGTAGGTTTTTTCTGACAGTTCTTCATCATGTATAGAAAAATCACACCTTGTATTTTAAATAATTTCTGCCAAATAGCAAAAATTGTGAGGCAAATGGAATTTTCACAGAAATTTTTAAGATTTAAAAAATGTTTACTTCTCAGCACCAAAAATCAATAGCATTTTCTTAATTCCATGCAATTGTGCAAGCATGACTATAAACACATAAACACGTGTATACATACATACATTTATGTGTTTATACTCATGCTCGCACAATGCATTTGATATGTGTGCATGTTTATAGATATAAATATATCTATGTATGTCATGCTCACACTATTGCACAGGATTAAGAGAATGCTATTGTTTTTTAGTGCTGATAAATATATATGCATAGATCTTTCTCTCTTGCTCTCTTTCTCTCTCTGTCTCTCTCTCACTATATATATAGACTTCTTCCTTGCATCTCTAGAGCCTATTTTAATAACACTTGCAGCAGCAGGACACATACCACTATTGTTCCTTGGCTTTACTTATAGTAGGTTAGGGTCCTATGCCTTGTAGTTATGCAACAAGGTTGACTGTGTAGATTTAGTAATAAATGTAGGTTAGGCGAGGATTTGCTTGGGATAGTTTGGATAGGGATTATCCTGCTTCAGGCATGGCGTTCAACTACATGGCCTCCAAAGGTCCCTTCCAGCCCTACTTTTTTATGATTATGATTCATATATACATGATTGTATATATAATATATGCATATATATGTATATATGTATGTATGTATATGTATGTATGTATGTGTGTGTGTGTGTGCGTGTGTGTATGGATCTCCCAAATAATGAAATACATAACTCTATATACTGAAGAAGCAAATAATTGATGTTAGGAAGTGATTTAATTCATGATAAAAAGGTATAACAAGAATGAGGAGCTGAAAGATGGAGAATTCAAATTGGAAATAAAGTGCAAATTTTTATCAGGAAGGACAATTCAGCTTTGCAGCTGCTCACCAAGCAATATAGTGAATTTATTATCCCTTGAAGCCTTTACATTGAGACTGAGCGGTTTTCTAAAAAATAGATCTACATAGCTCAAACACAGGGTATTGGGCTTGATAGTTTTTGCTCGCATGGCATCAGAAAATAATTTCTTGCACTGAAGGAATCATTGCAGGAAATTCAATCATCTGAAGGTCATGCTGGAGGTTAAACTGGAAGATCATACTTGTCCCGTCTAGACTTAAAAACCTACAGCTGACTAATCCAATCAGAGGTTTTACTTTTATTTTAAATAAGCAAATTCTAGGAAATAAAATGCAGAGATTGAATTGGGTTTTGATTAGCCTTCCTAGAGTTGGTGTGTACTGCAGCAGTCTGCTTGAGGTAGCACACCTCAGTTACCCCACTCAATTTAGTTTAGCTTCAGTGACAGAGACCCTACTGAAAAACAACACTGGAGTTTTGTAATGGTGTTTTAATAGTGTCACAGGAAAACTGACTCCTCAGAGCAATTGATTTAACTATTGCTGAATAGCCATAATGCAAGCAGCCATGTTCCCACTGAACTAGACTGTTAATATCCCTCCCTCTCCCCCCTCTCCCCCCAAAACCATGGGCAGCTAGCCTGCAATTAAAGCCCCTCTTGATTTGTGTGTGGATGGAAGCCAGGTAAGGGGAAAAATGTAGGCTTTATCTCGAGCTAACAATGCAGTGAAACAGGACTTTAGACAAAGGAAATCTAAATGTATGGCTCTGTCTAATCCTGATACAACTGAAATGCACAGATAGAAATGCATTAAACCCAGTGTATTACTCAGTGGTGCCAAATATTACTTAAGCAAAGGGAGGCAAATCCAGCCCCTGACTTGATGACTGCCAAGGCTCTGCTGGTAAGAGAACTGTGGTAATACTAGCATGTAACCGGGGGAGAATTTTACAGGGAGTATCTTTAAAGGTGTGCAACCCATAGTCTTGGTCAGCTGTGCAGCAAGGAAGGGGCAAGTGGGGTTCAGCACAAGAGCAAACTTGAGGATAGTTGGGCTAGAACCAGAAAATATGTTGGTGCACAGATGCTGTTTCCATTTTGTCCCTGCTACTCATGGGAGTTCAAAGACCAGAGAAGCTAGTCCAGATGCTGGGAGGCAATGCCTTCCACTGAGTGCTTTTGTAGATACTTCCTAGCATGGGGATAGGATTCCCTCCTCCTGCCCCTTGCCCATCTTCCTGGCAGTCAGCTACCACTTAGGAGTTGTATGTTTGAATACTATGCACTGGCCCAGGGGTGTCAAACATATGGCCTGCCCACAGAGTCGTGTCATTCTGGTCAGTGAGGCTCCCAGAAACTTGGGGGGAGGCAAGTGGGAGTGGGGCCTCTGCCAAAATCTGGGCCATGAGACCTTACTGGTGATACATATCAGTAGTGGGGGGTCAAGCAATAGCTGTGTTAACTGTTGTCCAAATCCAGTCCACAAAAAGTCCCATGGATCTGACCCGGTGGTGGGGTGCATTTATCACCCCTGCTCTAGCAAATGTGAGTGTGTGTGTATGTACGACTGTGTTTGTGAGTGCATATCCTAAGTTTTTTTTAATGAAGCAAGAACTGCAGGGCCAAATTCTGTGCCAAAACCTGGTGCAATCTCACTGATGTGAATGGGGGCCACTCAATGCATAATCTCACTATTCATATTGGGCCTAGCCCTGAGTGTCTTATTATGTATTAAGTCCTCTCATCAGCAAAGCTCCCACTCTCTTCCTTGAGAGTTTGCCTAAGTACAGAAATTGGTCTGCCTTAGTCACAGTGGACAGATGGGCCATTTCAACTCAGGTGGACTTTTGATCTCAACTGAGCTGAATTAAGAGTTGCGAAAGGACCTCCTTTGTCCTTTGAATATATTGTAAAATTCAGGAACTTGAGGTCAGATCTTCAGGTGGTCTGAACTGGCACTTCATTTTCTATTAGCTGAGCATGTGAATCTTTTCATCATTATGGTAAAGAAATTAAAACAAAAAATCCTTTCATCTTCAGTAGCAGTGAACTGGAAACATGGGTGATATACGAAACTTCACACAGGCATTGGAAAACGTTTTCAAAGAGATATTTCTTAACTACATGAATGGCTGGAGGAACAACATGACAGAAGAACAAGATGCACTACAAGAACGAGTCAACGCTGAAAACTTCAACTATGTTATCTTGTACCTGATGGTGATGATTGGCATGTTCTCCTTCATTATTGTGGCTATCCTGGTCAGCACGGTTAAGTCAAAGAGGCAAGAGCACTCTGATGATCCATATCATCAGTACATTGTGGATGACTGGGGAGAAAAGTATAAGAGCCAGATCCAGAATAGAGAAAACTTTAAGTGTACAATCCATGAAAACCTTGGTGCAAGGGAGAAAATGAGCTCACCTTGACTTATTTGAGACTGTAACAGTGGACAAATCATAAAGTACTGCCTATTGATTTTGTAAGGATTTTAGTTGCCTTTACACTATTAGCTGTGTATACAAAGATATAAAGGCATAAATTGTTCCAGGAAAATAAAGTTTACTGCTGCACTGGGAGATCTTTGGGTGAGACTGCTTAGTGGGTTGTCCAGGAAAGATTCTGTTTTAGATTTCTATTCTGCTTGGTTTAAAGAGGCACTGAAGGCACAATTCCAATGAAAAACTCCCCCAAACTGGAGTGGATTTGAAATCCAGATAAGGATCTGGATCTGAATGGTTTAAATCTAAGTCAGGAGTGTTAAATATTACAGCTTGTGGGCTGGGTCAAGCCTGTGAAACCCTGTCCTTAGGTCTGAGCAGGCCCACATGGGGCATAGGTCTGGCCCATGGACCCCCTTCACTGTCCCTTCTCCCAACATACCAGATCTGGCAGTCACTCCAGCCATTCTGGGACCTGCACTGCATGTGGTACAGATCCCGGAGCAGCCAGAAGCAGCTGTGCATGTAGCACAGTCTAGCCAGGGGTGAATAGTGCAGATCCCAGACTGGCTGGAGCAGGCACCATACTACAGGCAGGGTCTTCTCTGCCTGAACTGAGTTACATGTTGCCTACTCTGGAATACATACTACACAAGGTGCCCACCTTGGCAGCTCCAAGACTGCACTGTGTATGATATTGTTCCCAGATTGGGCACTGTGTGTGGCAGTCTGGCTGGGATGGGCACCATGTGTAGCAGGATGCCCACTCTGGCTGGCCTGGGATCTGTGTTATATGCTTCTGACAGGACTATACCACATGCAGCACCTGTTCTGGCTACTCCAGGTTCTGTGCCACACACAGTGTGGGTACCAGACCAGCTGCAGCAGCTACCAGGTCATATTTCCTGGGGAAAGGGGCAGGGGACTGGGTCTGTGGGCCTGAACTGTCCTGTGGACCCACCCTGTGCCACTTATCTGGCCTGTGGGACCAGAGTTGTTTGACATTCGTGGTCTAAATCCTTAGACCTGAATGCATATGAACTTTGAGGTGATTAAAATTTGGATCATGATCCAAATAGTGTAGTTTGATCCCACCTTTAAAAAACATATGCAAATAAAAATATAAGTATATACACACATGTTTTTAATAATTATTTTACATGTTAAATCATAGCAGGTCATTCATTACACCTATATCCATTAAATATAAATGCTGGCTTTACTGCATATGTTTCCATTAGCTTTTATTTTGTTCTTGTTCCAGATCAACAGCAAGGATTTAAGATATAGCACCTCAAAGGAGTCCAGTTTTAAATGTAACAACAGTACTTTAAAAGTCACCACTGTGACTTAAGTTGGTAGAGAGTGAAACCTTTTCTGATGTGATTTTTGAAATGTAAAACTCTTACCTCTTGAAGATATTCTGCTGGCTAATCCCTCCTTTCTTTTTTTGTCCAGTGGAGAAGTCTGGGATTTGGACACCTGGGATATACTTACCCTGCAATTTGTATATGGCTATTAGGACCCTGGGCACCAATAACATCTGTGTGTGTGTGTGTGTGTGTGTGTGTGTGTGTGTGTGTGCAGGAGATGGTGGAAGGAAGCCAGTATCCTACACATAGGATCCATGCTTCCTGCCTGCCATACAGGTGTGCTTTTTCTTGTCTCAAGTGTAGGCTTCTGCCAATGGGAATGGGTGTTTTTGAGGTCTTGAAGTCGAGGCTGTATCTTCTCCTGTGTTAGTGAAGCACCACAACATGTGCCTAGGTAATACTGGTAATTATAAGCAGAGCTTCTAGGATCATCTGTAGGTCATGTTTCCTGAAGCGTCTCATCTGTTCTCTTACAGTGCCAAGCTTTAACCATTCAAGCTGAAACTGGCCATGCCAGGTGTCTGCCTCAGGGGGATTTTCTTCTTCAGATTTTTCAGGCAAGACCTATCCATTATTTTTGATAAATTTATGCTGAGGGTCAGAGTTTACTGATGTGTGCTCAATTCAACACTAGGGCAGCAAAGCTTTATCCAAGCCAGGTGCACACTCAGTGGGCATGTATACATGTGCAACGGATGCAACTGAATCGACTGTGGAGCAATTTGTACTGCAGTAAACTACTCCCACAGCATTTGCACGTGTGCCCTGGACAGCAGCAAATTGAGCTGGAGAGGAGCAGATTAGGTCATGACTGCTCTTGCCCTGTTTGGTTCTCTCGCCAGTCCTTCCTGCAGCAGCCAGAGGGAGCTCCAGGCTCCAGTCAGAAATGCCTGAGTGCCAGCACTGGGCTGACAGAGAGCATGAATGTGAGCCCCAGGCTCTGGCTGGCTGCAGCAGTGTGGTCCAGGGTCTGGGGGCAAACCTGGGCTGGCAAGGGGCACAGGGGTCATGGGTGACACAGGTGGCTGCATCAGGTGGCAGAGGAGCTGGCTAGGTAATGAGGCTCCTGCAGCTGCTGACCCATGTGGCTAAGCAGCAGGCAGGAGTGTGGATCCTGCTGGCTGTGCTGACTGGGCACAATTTACATCCAGGTCAGCATCTACACATACATTGCTGCACAATAAATAACAAATAGCTCCACAGTAGGACGTTGTTTATATTTATTACAAGTTTACTAGCTTCTGCAACCTAATAGCCCTGCATGTGTAGTTGCAAGATGTTTACCCTGGAGCTAATTAGACAACTCCACAGTAAACACTTCATGTAGATATGCCCAGTATGGTGCTGCCTGGCGCTGTAACTGAGCATTATGGGCATGCCCTCCCATTTAGCCTGAATGTAAGGGCTCATCTCACTCTAATGCAATAGGATTCAGCCCAACAATCCATAATCATAATAAGTTTCATAATTAAAGGGTTTTCCTTTTTCTGGCCTCTCTGAGAACAGGCCCCAGGAGTTGCACCTTTAACTCTCTTGAGGTGGAATTCTACAGTTCTTCTAACACAAGGCTCAAAGTAGAGTATCCTGGGCATGTCTATACGTGCAATTAATGCACATGAATAAACTCCAGAGCTTGTTGCTCCAGAGTTTTTTGCTCCAGATGCACTGTTTGAACATGCACCCAGGAGCAATAAGCTTCGGAGCAATTAGCTCCAGAGTTTATTTGTGCATAGCACATGGAGCCTGGTGGGAGCAATGGCACATTAATGCACATGTAGACACTCCCACTGTGTTTAAAGGAATACTGTTTGGCTGAAACTCAACATATTTAAAATAATATCCCCACTGTGGCACATAACACCAGTTTTATTCACAATGACCTGGGGAAGGGAGGTTATTTATTTATTTATTTATTGAATTCATATCCTATCCTGTACAAAAGGCTCAGAGCGGCTTACAATAAAACAAAACAACCAACCTAAATGAAAAAACAATTCCAGGTGCTTTTTGAAATGGAGAGACAAAGCCATCAACTGGCACAGCTAGAGTAAGTGTAAGTTACTGAGCTCAGTGAAGTTGTGCCCTTTTACTCCACCAAACATCAGGTCGTATCTGCCCAGGCCAATAGCATGGAATTTCTATTAGAGCAAGGACTTAAAAGCTTTTTGAAAAAAAGAAAGAAAGCTGCCTGGATCTTCCTTATGATCAGTTTGTCCTGGATTCATTCTCATCGTTTTCCTCATGCTAAGAAATGGGGTAGGTTTCTGTCTTCTCCCCTAGAGTGATGTTCCAGTGCACTGGACTGGGGCTCAGGAGACAAGGGCTCAATTTCCTGCTCGGTCACCCCCCTGTAGTCACCTGATATGCACTTAGTGGCCACCCAGATTTAAGGAGGGCTATTAGCTTTACTTGGTGGACAAGAGCCCATGCTCTCACTGCACATCAGACAGGCCTGCTCAGTTACACACTTCCCATGTGACCGTGGGCAAATTAACCAGCACCATTTCAGCTTCCCAGTTGTGAGATGGATGTGCTACTTCATCGGGTATTGTAAGGATAAAAAACCACTAAGGATTAGGAGGTGCCCAGATCCCGCAGTTTTTTAAGAAATCAGAGAGTGCTAAACAGGATATTTTTTGGTCTTTTCTTGTTATTCCTGATGTGGGGGAGAGAGAGCAATGAGACAAGTGAGGAACTCAGACCTAGAGTGTTCTTAAATGTCACATGACCTTGGTTTTTAAGGCTCAAAAAGCAGACAGCAGAAACACTTGTAAAAAGGCATTTGTCTTCCTTATTGAGAGGATACACAGGGCTGTTATTAGATTTCATAGACATTCGGGCTGGAAGGGACCCCAGAGGATCATCCAGTCCAGCTCCCTGCCCCAGGGGCAGAAAGTCAGGGGGGATCATAGGATCCCAGCAAGATAAGCAAAGGTTAGAAAGATGTCTGTCTGAAGTGGCTTAAACAGGAGATGTTGTGGGTTTCCTTTCTTTTCAAGAGCCAGAGCCTGAGCTCTATGAGCAACACCTCATCAGTTGTCACTCCATAGGACCAGTCACTCACTGGGTTTGTCTGCGGTGAAACCTGCCCGTGCTCCCAGCCTGCCACTGCTTGCGCTGGAAAGGGAGCTGGGGAATGAAGAGTTACCAGCCTGACTGCGGCCTTCTGGGAGCTGTAGTTTGCACGCCATGAGGCTGCTGGGAACTGTAGTGTGGTTTCGCTTGCCCTGCCTGCGTAATGGCTGCTTACTGGAAGGTATTGTATCGATCTGTTCCTTCGGAAATCTGTGGGGTTTTTGAAATCAGCAAATGACTCAGCAGCCTGGGGTCATCTGGGACTGGATGCTGGCCTCTGAACTGACAGTGCAAGCTCAAAAAGAAGTGTGTTTCGAGGAGAGAGAGTCACTGCTGCTCCTAGGGCAGAATGGGAAACAGGCTGAGCTCCACAATCTGTCACACAAGGAAACAAAGCACCAGTCCCCTCCCTCCCCCATCTGGCAACTGCTAAACAAAGTCGGCTGTCGTTTTAAAATTCAGTGGGAGCCCATTTGGTTGATTTTTTTTCACCCCTCTGCACTGCCAGCAAACCCAGACGGTGCTACCAAGTTCTGGTGCCTGAGACCCTAACCTGACATTGGCCAGAGCCTGCATAGTTTCACTTTTGCTTGGTTTCCCTGGAAGTTGAAGAAGGAAATAAATAGCAGAAATTAGGATTTTAAATGACCGTGTATTGGAGGAAAAAAAAAAGCAGTGTCCCAAACGGTGTGCGTAGAATTCAGAGGGGTGTCCCTACGTGATGAGGAAGGAGGGTGGCTAGGATACAGAGATCTGGGGTTGGGGAGGGAGGGAGGGTTTAAAGTAGGGAGTCCAAGGTGGCCATGGCAGGATAAAACAGCAGAGTAGGTGTGGGTAAGGTAGTCAGTGAGTAGAGGAAATACAAGCAGACTCCTGGAGTCTTAATATCACTGGGAAGATGTGGGAAGCTGGTGGGTGGTAAGAGGACAGGTAGGCCCACAAGACTACGTGATGTGTGCTGTTGCCTTTTGAAGAATGCTGGCTCTCAGTCTCAGCCTCTGTGTCTCTGTCTGACTCTTGGGATATGACAGGCTACTGGGTTTGTATCAGGCAAAAGCAATCTGGCATATGATTGTGAAGCGGTGCCCTGGGACACAGAGGTTAATAAGCTAAAGGGCTACAGGTTTTTGTTGTATGATTTTGACCCAGTTGCCAACTCTTTATATTGCCCTTTGCTCTTTGTTTAATTTCCAGAGCAGGAAATAAAGATCTGCCAGATGGACTTTTATTTCTGCAATTCCAGGTATGCAGATCTTGGTGGTGCTTTATGATGCGAGTAATCCGTTAACATTGACTTTAGGTTAGGGATTATGGGACACATCTGTCAGTTGCATTGCTGTGAACTGGAAGGCCTCCACTGACCTCCCAGTGGAGCGGCACAGCCTAGAGCAGGATGTGCACCTGTGTTTGAGCTGTGGATATATAGAGAGCTGGCTGTCCTGAAGTCTGTCCTCCTGTGTGATACGTGCTTTTGCCTTTTGGTTCACAGTTTCATTGTGTCTCTGTCTGACTCTTGGGATATGACAGGCTTCTGGGTTTGTATCTGGCCACAAGACCCACTGTAGGGTGTCTTGTGATGCATGGTGCAACAAGTGAGCCACAGCAGTGGGTACTTTACCTACTCAACTGATACAAAATATATCAATTGTCTCTTTAAATACATGAATCAGGGAAAGGAGGGGGAGAGGCAAGGACAAAATATGTTTCTGCCCAGATGTAAGGAGGATACACATTGTTCTAGTACAGGTTGTAGCCTGCCATCTTCTAGCTCCTAATACAGCCATATGGAAATGTATTTTGCATTTCTAGAAGCCTGCTGATAATCTTATATGAGCCTTAATGAACAAGTCTTAAAACCCCTTCTGCCTTATAGGTACAGTATGATCAATCCTGTATTTTACTGCTGAATAAGTAGAGGTATCAGCAGGCCAAGCTATTTTCCCCAACCAGGATGACTCAAAATGCTGGTATTTCTGTGCTGCCTTGTATCATGTGTATTTATGTAAATGTGTACACAGCAGGTGTAATGCTTTCTTACTCAGGGAGTGAGCAGATAATGATTTGGCTGTGAAGGTAGACAAGAAGGACAGTCTATTGGATCAGGCCTAGGACTTGAGACACTGACATTGAATTATTTGCGCTGCCACAGACTTCCTGTGGGGACTTGGGCAAATGTTTTAGCCTGTCTGTGCTTCAGTTTATGATATGTAAATGGGGTGGGCAGGACAGAGTCATCTTGCCTCAATGAAAAGTTGCGGGGATAAATTATGTTGAGATGCTGCTGCAGTGATGGAGGCCATATGAGCACCTACGATTTTAAGCCTGCTATGCACTTGTGCATTTTAAGCCTGCTATGCACTTGTGTCAACAAATACCCAAGGTGCACAGCAGTGGAGAGCGTGGCCCAGGTGGTGTTCAGGGTGGAACCTGCTCTCCCCTGCATGCCTTAAGGCAAGACCTTCACAAGTGAAGGTAATGGTGACTTTCCTTATGCTGGGCCCAGGTCTCCTTTTGTTATTGCTGTATTAGTCAAGGGAATTTACGTTTTGAGGGCAACGAATAATCTCTGGGCATAGATGTTTTTAAACTCCGAGCTTTTCCTTATCTGCCTTTGAAAAGGCAAACATGAAACTTTGGCTGTTTACTTGACTGCACACTTTAAAGATACCACAACCTTGAAAGCAGAGTAAGTGAACTTTATTTTTTTTCAGCCAATGAAGTCGTGCTAATAAATGCTTCTTTTGAAAAGAGCAAAAGTGAATCCTCCTTTTCTCTCTCTCTCTCTCTCTCAAACACATATACACATACTCCTTTTTTTTTTCTGCCTGTGGATGCAGCCAACATTCACAAAGTCTGGCTCAAGATAAAGAAAGAGGAGAACCCAAAGGGAGATCAGTGGAGCCACTAGAGAGAATTGGTGTGCGCACTGACATATAGTGATGGCTTCAAAGCTAGTTTGCAACAGGGAATGAAGGTGAGATTCCAAGTAGGAGAGATCCCTGGACATGTGAGTTTCCCTCTCCCCATACACATACTTGCCCTATATGTGACTTCAGTGCAGTTACATTTACATCATTTTGTAAGGAGAATGGACTTTAAACAGTGCAAAAACACCTTGCACTTTATGATATATCACTCAGGCTCCCTACCCAAAAATTCTTCCTGTACCCAGAAATAACTAGATCCCTGCTGCCTAATTGTCTTCAGAATTCAGGGAATTTTTAGAACCTCCAAATTTAGCCCCCTCTCTAGAATATTTAAAAAAAAAAGAAAACCCAAGCTATTGTACTTTAAGTAATTCATGATTATGATGAGGTTAATGTCTGACAAATGCCATCCTGGCCCTGCCGCCATTTTTAAGTGCGGGGATACTGAATGCGCGAGACGCTGTGGGTGCTTTAATTAGAGCGGCTGTCAGGCCACTCTAATTAAAGCACCCCTCTGCCCATCCCCAGAGCAAGTGTAAAGATGCCCTAGCATTTTAAGGTAGACCTCTCTTAATATTCTTTTTTGTGACATGGAGACTTCTTCATTCACAACTGCTACGATACTTTATTAAAGGTAGGAAATATGAAGGGGACACCAGAAATCCTAGCCTGCATACAATACGTGCATGTAGATTGTCAGAAAGGCAGGTCAGGACTGGTATAGCTGGATAACAGAACAGATGGGAAACCAGATATATACTAGAAGCCACTCTCTCCCTTTTTATCTCTGGATTGCTTGTGTCAATCATGTGTCCTGGTCAGTGGAGTGGTTCTGCTCTTCATCACACTGTATAAATTACAATCCTCAGAAATGGGGCCCAATGGAGAAGGCATTTCTTGACCAATCTGAATGGACGAGGGGCTTAGGTATAACAGGCATGCTTATTTTTCCCAACAGTCCAAGTTGTATCAGAGGCAGTCTGGTCTCTCCAGGGCATGACAGCTCAAGCCCCTTGCTACAGAAGGATCTTCTGTGGGAGTTTATCAGTGGTCCATTCCTGCAGCACAGCCAGTGTCCCAGCATCGGTGGTGGGAAGAGAGCAGGCCTTCCTTTTGGTAGGGAAAACTAGGACATTTCTGCAGCTGGGAGGAAGGCAGTTGGCAAGACACTTGGCTCCTTTGTCTTACAGTAAGATCTGAATGGCTGCTGTCAGGAGCTTGTTGTTGTTATTTGTATAGCACTGCAAGAGTACACAGCCCCCTCATAAAGTTCTGACGAAGCTATGGTCTTTTTCCTGAAGATCACACAGTGAGTCTATTGTTGCACAGGCAGACAGCTCAGGGATGGGCAGGGCTTGGGTGGAGAAAGCTGTTTAATGTGGAAGTTTCACAACCAGTGGGAAAGCAGAGGCAGAAACCAAAGTGCAGTATTTCATCTATATGCAGCTGCTTCATGGTCATGTGTGTCCTCTCGGGCATTTCTCAGCCTCAGAGCTGAGCGCTGAGAGTCAAACCAGGCACCTTGGGGAATCATGGCAATTAGTTCTGTTTTCTCCTGCTTTATAACCTTATTCTTATATGGCTTTTTTATTGTCAAAAGAGCCATAGCCACATTTTCATTTCCCCCCAGTTGATACTAAAGACAAGAGACATCCTAGTTTTGGGTATTCAAACTCTGAAAAGGACTGCTTGGATTGGGAACCACGACTGTGCTTTTGATGGGGCTGGTTTTCTCAGCTATAACTCAAGCGTGCAATGAGGCTGCTTAATCTGCACACGTGTGCAGACCTCATGCCTACAAAAGCAACCTGCATCATGTATAATTAGACAGAACAGCTGCAAGGATCCACTGTGCCGAGAAGAGACAGGGCCTCCCACTTGCAAGCATACAACACCTGTTCCAGGCCTGTCAACCTTCTGCTCTGTGCAGCACTGCTACTGGGTGCTGTTCCTGTCACTCGAGCAGCTATGAAATAACCCACTCGCTGCAAGAACCTTCCCGAATGTTTTGGGACTCCTGTAGCAGTAGGCTAATCAGCATGACGGGCTAATGAGCTTGTCAGATGTCTGGACTGTGGATGTGTCAAATGCAAGTGGATTGGCTAAACTGTACTTTTTTTTATATCCTCAGATGAATCCACCCCTATTGGTTTCTTACAGATCTGACAAGCATCTGTAGTGACCTGTGAATTCATCAGTGAAGCAAGATGGTGGCCTTTAACTGGAGGGTGAGGACATTTTTACTTGAAAAACTGTTGTTGTTAGAGAGGGGGGTGTTATGATATAATTGGATGTATTGTATGCCAGTGTGTGTGTTCAGGTTTGAGGAGATTTAACCACAGCTCCATGCCCCTGGAGCATGTACAGCTAATGTTGTTTTCTTTCATATACGTTCAGTGCTGTGCAAGCTTACTTTTTGGGAGTATTGGGAGTGAGGACTGCTGCTATGGGAATCAGAATAATCCAGGACGCAGGCTGTGTCTTGCTTCCGCAGTCACCCACTCCACGTGGTGCTTCTGTTCCCAGGCTCTGCATCTACTCTTTTGTCCATAGGCACCTTTTATCTCTGCACAGCAGATGCCCCACCCTGTTTGTCTGGTTACCTGGGCTATAAATGCTCTGGGTTGGGGACTGGCTTCCCATCTCAATCATATACCTCCATTCATCCTCTGTGTAACAGGTGACATCATGCATAAGTTTGACTCAGTAATTGATCCACATGCACATAGGTACAGCCCAGCACAAAGTATGTTAACAGTTGCAATGTAGGCAATCAAATTATATTTAGCAAAACAGCAGTTCTAACCACCAGGAACATTTATATCTTTATGGACGTTATATAGCTACAGTTTAAACAGTAGCAAAACTTAGGGAGGGCAGTGGGTAAGCAGTGGAGCAGTGACGATGTGTAGGGGGTGCACGTGCACCCCCTGAGAGCACTGGTGCACCCCCTCACAGCAGCGTTCCTGGACGGGGGGGCAGGTGAGAGCACTGGTGCCCCCCTGACAGTGCCAGCTGGGGAGTGCGCCAAGAGAAGCGGTCCCCACGCAGTTGATCCTGCTGATTTGGAAGTGCCAGTGGTACGCTGCTGCCAGTTGTGGATCGGCAGAATCGGTCAGCAGGGGACCCCTGCCACCTCCCCGGTTGCTGACTGCCTGCAAGTTCCCACCCCCCCAACCTGACTCAGGAGGCACCAGTCGCTCATGTGGTGGAGGGTGGGGACAGGGTGATGACCACAGTTACACCACGTTATACCTCTGGGTTTAAAGACAGTATGACTTCTTACAGTTTGGGAGAATAATAGAGGATGAAATTCTTGGTGGGCTTGGGCTGCAGTTGTAGATTGATAGTCTAATTTCAGAGGTAGTATGTGCCACGGAAACTGGTTGGTATTATGAGAATCTTAAACTTGAGCGCTTCCCAGTTCGTACCTTTCTAAATAGCTAACCTTAATGGAATAGTACTATAAGAGTATTTTTGGTATTTAATATTCAGATATTAGCAGTGCTGATTTTCGAGGGACTAGCATTTCCAGTAGGTCTTAACTGTCAAGTTACTTGGCACTGGGGAGCGGAAAGAAAGCACCAATTACATAGGCCTGTTAATGCTTGAAAATAGCAGGCAGGAAATTCTAGCATCCACAATACATTTCTCAAATTGAAATCTCTGTTATTGGTTGTCCAGTCCTCTGCCTTTGTGATTGTTTTAAAGTTCTTTGTTACACAACTCTGTAACATCATTTTTTAATTAGGCTGAAGCGGATGTCAGGTATTGCTGATCCCAACCTCAAAAGTGAATAATGAGCCTGGCTACAAAACAGTCCTGAAATTTAGAGCATGAGATTTTCATGTAAGAAGAGAATTTGGGTTTTTATTTGCATTCTGGTTTCTGAACCTTTCACTTTACTCTTTGAGAAAACTCACTCATACTCTGACTTAGGCAGCTGACTTTTCTTTAAAAATGAAGCCTGAGATTTCCACAGGGTCACATGACTCTAGGAGTTTGGACTTTGAATGAAACATCAGCTAGTGCAAGGCTCACTCATTATCTGTGCCTTGCGGAGGAGGATTTTCCACAAACATTTGTGCACGTGCAGAATATTTGCAGGATTCTGGACTTAATTTGGTTTCCTCTCAAAAATCGAATACTGACCCGTCGCAGAGATTTGATTAAATATCGTTCATTTTTTTACTGTCCCTAGTTATGTAAACTTTTCTTACCTAGGCCCTGTTTCCCTTTGAAGAACAACACATTTTCTGGGAACACAGTTAGTGTTAGTAATATCATGCTGAACCAAGCTGGGCTTTGCCTACACTTGCAGTTATGCTTAGGGCCAGTTCAGGTACACTCACTGCTGAAAATCATCTCACCTTTTCTAGTGTAAACCCACATCTTTAGGGAATTAAAGAGCCAATCCCATATGGTATCCATGTTTTACTGACTTTCAGTGGTAGGCGATGTTGACTAGAGCATTACTGTATTTACTAGAATCCAAGACCATTCAGAATTTAAGACAACCCCTTGAGAATTAGATTTTACACATAGGAAGTTTATAACTTTGTTATAATCTTCCATGTATGAAATCTAATTATTGGAGGATTGTCTTATATTTATCACCCCCACCATGGTAGGCAGGCAATGGAAGAATCAAACAGCCTGACCTCTACCCCTTGTCCCCCTTCATCTTGCCCTCGGTTGCCTGTCCCTCAATCCACTTGCTCCCTTCCGCCTGCACCCCCTTGCTTCTGAACCCACCGTGCGATGCTTGTACCCCATCATACCTGCTGCCCCACCACTTGCTCCCCTGCCAATACCTGCCTTCCACAGTGCCTATGCTCTTGTGGTGCCTGCCTCACTGTCCCTTGCTCCCCTGCTGCTGACCCCCATGCCTATGCTCCCCTGCCACCTGCTCTTCCCTGCTGTTTGTCCCCTCCTTGCAATCTTCCTTCCGCCCCTGCCACTCCTACTCTTAGAGCTGGCCCCGGTCCCAGCCCGAGGTACTAAGCACATACTGGCTCCAGCCCTGGCCTGGCCAGGGAGCAGCAGTTGTGGGGAGGCATAGGTGGCTAGTGGGTGGTGAGAGGCAGGGTGCAGACAGCAGGGGGGAGGCACCTGGGCAGACATAGCCAGGGGGAGGTGGCAGGGGCAGGTAGGGCATGTGCTGGGGGTGGGGCTGTGGCTGTGGGTCTAACCCTGAGTCTGAGTCTGAGTTGGGGTCACACTGCAGCTGCCTGTTCCCAACCAACCTTGTACTAGAATCCAAGATCCATCACATCCTGAAAGGGGAAAACCCAAGTCCTGAAAGGGGAAAAAATAATGTCTTGGATTCTAGTAAATATTGTAGTAATAAGCAACCACTAACTAATTCTATAATGTTTTGCTTGTTTTTCTGTTTTCCAAGATTCAAACATAAGTCAAAATGATTGGCCAGGCAGTTTTTTGTGGAGATAACATATGGTCTGTATCTTATTAACAAGCAGCTCATTGGGAATATTTTGCAATAAAGTTTTGAACTCTTTTGGCTGGAAACAGAGGTCATTGTAACCTGAGGAGGCAGTCCAACACAGAAACATAAGGTTGTTTGGCAGGCTCTTCTTTTATGGAAAACTGTATTTTAGTCACAGAAAAGCAATTAAAAATAATCAGAATGTATTGAAGGTATTTCCCGGCTCATCTTTATTACCAGTGTAGGGCAGCAATAATAGGCTTATCCCAGGTAAAATAAAACATAATATAGCCATTGTTTGGCATATTCCCAGAGTGTCTCCAATACTGCTCTCAGTCTTGGGTGTGTTTATTGGTATCCACCCAATGGTACTCCTCTAGCAGCTATATTACATATTTTTAGCATGTACAGAACAGAAACAAGTGGGCAAGGTATATTGTCCCATCAGCGTAGTCTGAGGTAATATGGGCATATCCATCATAGCTCCTTTCTGGAATGCCTGCAAGGAAATGAGATGAAAACTCTTCAGGGTTGGGTGATCTCTGCCCCTTGTCATAGAGAGGAAGGATGGAGTAATTTTTTCATTTTCTTTTTGGGATCACGATTTCTGCATGGTAGTCAGAAAGGCCTATTCCTTCTCATGAGAAAATTAAATATACATCTACCTGTGTTTCAGTGACTGACCTATCATATCCATGTTATCAAAAGCCTAACAACTCTTATTGCAGGCCTTTGAAAACATAGCTTTGAGTGACCCCAAAGTGCTATTTACCTTCCTTATAAAACTCCAGTATCTACAGGTTCCAGTCACCATCCAAGACACTTTATGAGAAGACGGTGTCTGTGATTTATCAAACACAGGCATACAATCCACAAGCTAAAACCACTGACTCAACCCTTGAGTTCATCAGTTTCACACGTGGATATCCGTCTGCAGTTCCTGATTTGCCTTCACACTACAATTACAGCAAATTAACATATATAAAGACCTTGGCCTGAAACCAACATTAGCCATTTCTTGGTGAGCTCACCTTTGATACTGTTGAGCAGCTACCTACTATCAGGCCCTGATAAGATGGTCATCAATACATATAAAATGCTCCAAGGATGAGTAGACACTAGTGTAACTCAAGGAATGGGCTACAAGGAAGGTACATGACATAGACTCTATCTAGAGTTATAATCTATAAATATTTCCAGCAAATAATTATATCTTCAGGATCACAGGGTAAATCCTAGCTCCATTGGAAACAATGCCATATCTTCTGTAGAGTACATTAACTTCGAGGAAAGCAGATACTCCTGAGTACTGCTCAGGATGGCAGACTTGCTCATGTCCAATGTCAGAATCTGAACTGAGCGCAAGAGTTAGGTTTCAGCTCTGAACACTCACAGTTATCACTCAGTGAGCACATCTACACGGTGCCCTATGGCACGCTACGTGGCTGTACGACGCGCTATGGTGACATAGTGATTACGTGAGTCTCCACATGATTGCTAGCTACATTGCCATAGTGGCATGCTCCCCACTTATCGTGTGCTGCTATGGCAGGGAACTGGGCAAATTGAAGCATGTGTTGCCTGTATGCTGCAGTACGGGCAGTTCCTGTGCTGTGCTTTAGTACTTCCAAAAGGCAGTAGTAACAATGGTGCAGCAACAACGTCACCATACAGTGACGTGTAGACATGCCCAGTGGTCACTTTTTGCAAGTATCCTAAAGTAGTAACTTAAAATGTGTTCTTTTCCTCCACAGCAGTCTTGCCATCATTTTCTATAAAGCATAGGGATATTGAAGGGAGGGATATTTTTTTGGGGGGGGAAGGGTATCTCTCATTGGATGAGAAGAAGATTACTTTAGGTTCAAAAGCTTATCTAAAATCCCTCCCAACCATGTAGTCACTCCATAACACATAATTCCCCCACAATATCCTTGCCTCTCACATGTTTCCTGGACCATTGTGGCTTCAAGATCTCTCCAGCACTACCACAAGGGATATGAACACAGTTAAAGCAAATTCACACAATCCTAGGGAAGTAATTTTGAATGCTGATCTACATAGTCTAAAATTTCCCATGGGAAAAAAGTATCAGTTGCATTATCATAGCCTTAAACAACAGCACTGTCAGGGCTGCTAGTATCTCATGGATCTGCTTTAAATGTCACAGTTGCTCAAGTGTTCTAGTAACTTTGTGTAAACATCCTGTATTATATTTCAGGCTTTGGAGAATTTCCCCCTGTTGATGTACATTTTAGCTGCTAAAACATTAATTCTTTGCTTGGCTTTTGCTGGTGTAAAAATATACCAGAGAAAAAAGATTGAAGAGAGAATGAAAAAAGAACGTGAGGAAAAGCTGAAAAAGGAAGCAGACAAGAAGGAAAGTTGAAACTTTACATGAGGTATAACATTACTTGATGTATTAATGTGGAGTTATGACATTATCTTTTTAAAGCCCATTATACTGTGGCTCAGATACAGTCTGATTCCAGTGTTATAGCTATCATCACCATTTATGTTGTAGCCGCAAACAGTTCTTGCAATACTTTAGCACAGGGTTATCTAGCTGCTGACCTGTAGGCTGCATGGGACCTGCAAGAGATTAAGTTGTAGCCCTCAGACTCCTGCTGGGCAGCAGCGGTGGTGTTGGAAGGGGTGGCTACAGAGAGCGGTTACAGCCACCCCATAATTTGCTGTAGTTCCCCCTCCCAGCACCGCCGCCCGACCCACCTGGCTCCTCCCCCTTGGTGGAAAGAGCCTGACGCAAGCCTGGCTTCAGCCTGCAGCAGCAGCCTGCCCTTGCCCCGCACACAGATGTGGGGGACATGTGCCCCCCATGCCTCCACCAGGGGTGCACGCAGTGGTGGGAACTGCCTTCCCCCACTACAACCCCTGGATGAGTTGCAGCTTCATGCCCTGCCCTGCCACACCCTGGCTGGGCAGAGCCTGCCCTGCCCCAGCCCCACTCCCTCCCTCACCACAGGGGCCATGATCTCCCCCCCTCCCCCCCTCATGCCCCTTCCTTGCCCCACACCCCTTTCCCCCACAGACTTACCAGCCGGACACTGCTCTCCAAGTTACCAGGCTGTACTCCTGGTTGTGTACATGCTGTGGCTGTGCACGTGCACAGAGCATTTATCGGCAATATTATTGCCCACATCAGCCAAAAAAAGCTGATTGCTGATAATGTCAATTTTCCTTCTATTGGTGCTGATACAATATGGACCAATGTATCGCTGTACCTCTACTGGATGGATGTTGTATCAGAGTTAACTGATTTAGGTTAAATCAATTTATTGAACTCCTGTCCCAGAATCGATTCAGCTTCAGGCTTTTTGACTGTCTGTACTTAGCCCAAGAGACAACCTAAGATTGAATTTAACTTAAATATACTATGTGTTGCCAAGTGTGTTAGCTGGAACAGCCAACTCATCTCTCAAACTGTCCTCCCAGACAGACGTGTTAAACAAGTTATGCTACACAGTGGCTTTTGCATTTGACTGGAATGAAGCAGAACCATTCCTGGGAAGTTTTAGGAGTTCCCAGTTGTTAAAGGTCTGGACTGAGTTCTTAGAGATGGTGCACATTCTACTTCCCACTAGTTTAGGAGGGAAGTGAGGATGCTTGGTACTTTGCACAGTCAAACCCAGTATTGAGAATTTTAGTCATACTGGTAAAAGTATCAGAGTCTGTTATCTTGAGTCTAAGGCTAAGTACAGACAGTCAAGAAGCCCAAGGCTGAATTGATTCAATCTTCACAGGTTAGTCTAAGGTGCGTAGATTGAACCGATAAGCAAGTGAACGAACATTCACTTTGGATTCTGGAAATGCAGCCGCATGCCTTCAGTGCCCAAGCCAGAAGCTAGAGGATGCCTCCCTGCTCAGCTGAAGCTCGGCCCAAGGCTAGCCCACCCACCCTGCGAGAGGGAGTTTGCAGGGGAGGTGCAAAGCATCCTGGGATGCTGGGGGACTATGAGTTAACTTGAATCTGGAGGGGATCTGGGACAGAAGTTCAGTTAAGTCTAGGGATTCCTGATTTTCTCTGATTAAAAAATTGCAAATTATTTGATAAAAAAACCCAAATCCACAATTAAAATGAAACACCACTATGTATATAGGTATAAGTTGAACACAATGTTTTATTTATATATTTACAATTTTAAAGCAGTTTGGAAGCCTATCAGTGCCTCAATCACTATAATAAAATAAATTCTAAATACCTATGCATTTTGGCATTTGATTTGGGGGTTTTTAACATGGAAAATCAGAGCTCCACCTGCCCCCTTCACTCACCAGGATGCATGTCCAGGCTCCTCTCTCCCAAGCCACACTGGCCCTACTGTTGTCCCTCACCCCACTCACAGACTCCAGGGCCTGCTGGTCTCCCTCACTCCCCACCTGTAGGCCCCCGGCCCTGCTGGTGCCCCTCATCCTCCACCCACAGTGCCCTACACCACCCAGTCCTACTGTAGGGGGCCCCCAGCTGCCAGGTCTATAGGGCCAGGGATCCAGGTGCATAGCCCCCTGCTTCCCTCAGCAGTGCCTAAGCCCTGGCTGCTGCCTGTGGGAGGCAGTGGGTGCTGCGGCCCGAGTAGGGAGCCCGGCTTCCCCTTCCCCCGTGGGCGGCACGGCAACAGCGTGCCACCCTGCTGAAATGCCCCCTGCCCTCCTGGCAGCAGTGAAGGGCACAAACTGTACTGCTGCCCCTGCTGCTGCTGGGTGCCTTGCCAGGGCGTGGGGCTTACAGTGGCAAGGAGCTTCCTTGCCTGGCCCCGCTTTGCCCTGTCAAGCTGGGTCCTGCCCACTGGGCCATGGAGGCCCCAGGGGGAGGGCTTCAGGGCAGGGAGCCTGAGCTCAACAGAGCCTGTCCTTGCCCTGCACACAGATCTGGAGGGCACGTTCCCCCTTTGTCCCCTGCCCTGGGAGTGTGGGCAGCCAGCTTCTCTATATGCCGATTCATACCACTTAAGTTCAAGGTGTGATTTTTAAACCACTTTAGTTAGTCTGGTTTATTACAGGTCTAAGTCCATTAAAAACAGCTTTAAGCTAATTAGAAACAAGCCACCCAAACTGAAAAGAGAGTGGCTCCATAGGGGTTTGCAATTGCTTGACTAAAGCAATCCAAGTTATAGATTAGGCCTAAAGACAACAAAGAATGTAAGTGCAAATATAGCTTTTGGGATACAGTCTACACTGTCTCTGCTCTTGAGTTTGCCCCCCCTCAAAAAACAAGTGCCTCCTACCCATTCACCCACCCATTCTTGCTCACCATGTTCCAAGTTTAGCACTGAGGTGTTAAGGACTTTCCAGGGGAGCCCCCACCTTGACACTCCCACGAAGAGTGGTGGTGGGCACTGTTGTACTGTCCTCACCACTGCCTTTCTGGGTTTGGGGGCTGGAGCAGACAGGCAACACCTTTTCTTCAGGAACAACCTTAAAAGAGGCCACAGACCAAGCACACACACACACATACCTACAGGGACTCATCTGGAAACATTGTGGATTTGATAGAAATACCAGCATGATAGCTGTCAAAGTGGAGCAGGAAGGGAAAATCCCTGAGATACAGTGAGGAGAAAACAGTATAAACTACTTTGGATTAACTCCTCTCCCTCCAACAGGATTTTTACTGCTTGTTGAGCACTAATAACCAGCATAAGCATGGCAACCCCTGCTGTGTAGTGCTGTACTCTGGGGGGAGAATGGTTGTTGACAGAGACAGAAAGATAAAGTGGAAAGTGTTTTGAATTCCTTGTATGTGTGGTACTTTCAGTTGATGTCTGTGAACGATTGGTTTATATACCAGGAAGACAGGGAAGAACATTCTGTTTCACTGACTTAATAAAGATTTACTAAGTTCTGGGGAAAAGATTTCTTTTTATTATTAAACATAAATACATCTTCTCATCAAGGGCTGGTGGACAGAGGTGGCATACAGATGGAAGGGCTCTCCATGCAAACCATAGGGACACAGCACTAGTGAGGTGTGGGAAGTCTGGCTGTTGTGGTGGGTTGAGTTTACAAAAGCACGTCGTTTTCCACCTATAGGGTACATCTATAGGGCATGTTGCAGTTCTGTATAGACATCCCAGACTAGCTGTACAACAGCTGGCTGAAGTATCTCAACCTGATACTGCCTTGTGTCATGTAGACATACCCCGGTTAGCTCATGTTTAGACTGATCAGTACCACTTGGCTGCTTCCAAAACCCGTGGAGCTGTTGCCACAACCAAGTACAGACATTACACTGTTACTGGTTTAAGTAATTGGAAGCCAGTCTATACCTATAATAGAACAGAAGTTCGGCACGCATAGTTTGGTTTTAAAATGGTGGAACCCGGTCTAAGATCCTTCCCCACCCCCAGGGCAAACGTGTGTTTGGTTCACTACTGATCTAAACTATGCCGTTTACAGAAAACAGCATAACTTAGATCAACTCCAACTTGGGCTTTTTTAATGTCTGTACATAGAAGGAGATATCTTGGTGCAAAGGACAGATCTATTAGGGTTAAAGGCTTTGCATTGTCTGGCATCTTGGCTTGTCGGATTTGGAATGGGAACTACATCTTCCAGTCAGTGCTACTAGATAGGAGCAAACTTACTGGTGCTCAGCAAGTAGTAAAAATACTATTGGAGGGAACAGAGTTAAGCCAAAACAGCGGCATTCTCCACCTGTTCTTTGGTTCCAGAGCCTTGTTGCAGTGTTGCTTTCTGAAGGAACCATGCTATTGTGATAGATTAGGGAAGCCAAGGGACTACTGAGGGGGGAAAAAAGTACCATTATCTATGCTATGGTGCCATCAAGCTCTCCCCAGAAATACTGGGACACCTATAGGGTTGGAGAGCTAATGTCTTCACAAGGGGGCTTTGGGGGAGAAATGAACACTTCAACTCCCAAGATTGTTCTGTGTTATCCCCAAGGTATCAAAGCTGCAGAGCATTGTGTCTTGCTTCAGCCCTGATTTTTTCCACATGGAAAGGTAGATTTGGCTCATGCAACATACCATGTAACCTTTTGCTTTTCTCACTAGCTTGCCCATTGGTAATTATTTTTCTCTTCTCTCTCTCTTCAGACTTCTTGACACTTGGCAGCTTGCTTGGACTGTGCCTGGGAGAACTGAATGATGTGTGCGAAGGAATAAAACACTCCACAAAGTAATTCTTTCTTGAGCTGGATATTGATTTTTTATACACACAAAAGGCATATTTAGGGCTTTATTTATGCAATAAAGATTCCTTTGTCAAAGTGGCCTTGGTCTCTGTTTACTAGAAATATTCCACTTAAGATAGCTGCTGTGAGAGAGGCTGTTTTTAAGAGTCAGCTGACAAGTGCAGGAAGGCTGTCCCTTTTAAAGAAGAAAACACTTGAAATCCATCACAGGTGCATAGCAGCTGGATGGGGCATGTAGAGGACAGACAATAGCAAGATCCAGAATCTTCTTGCTACTTCCATAAAGGGACCAGCTACAAGGGAGGACATGGGAGTAAATCAGAGACTCCCCCAAGGCTAAGTCCTATTTTGTTTTTATGCACCTACAAAAGAAGAACCTGAGTGCTACTTACCTAGCCATCTAAGTTCCATTTTGGGCAGGTACGCAGATTTTAGATCCTATCTCCACTCTTGTAGCTATACTTGCTTTTTTACATGCTCAAAAGGCCCCGCTATAGCCACATAGCAGAATAAGATTTCCTAAGAACATGTGTTTTTGAATGTGTGATTGGAGAAAAACCTGACTGGTAACTGGAAGAAGAAGAAGGCACTCTCACTCTTGGTCCAGTAGCAGAGTGATTGAAGAACTTCTGTAGACAGCATAGGCCCAGTTTTCAGGCCCACTGCCCTTACTCGAAGGGGAAAGCGTACAGGCCTGCATCTACTTTCCAGCAATGAGGAAGACACCATCCTATAAAATACTGTCTAGCATTTTATCCAATTAATATTAAATGCAAGGTGCAGAAAAAGCGTTGGGGGTAGGGGGCAGAACTCAAAGCAACTTCCCTTTCACTAATCCATGATCATGCTGATGGCTTCCTCATGGTCCAGTTCAAGAGGAGGCTGAAGAATGCTCCTGGCAATGCCTAGCCCATGGCCTGGTGGTTAGAGTGCTTTCCTAGGAAGCTGGTTCAAACTCTCTCTACATTAGGGGAGCTTACCTGAGTCTCCCACTTTGTGGGCAAGTGCCCTAACTAATAGGCTAAAAGGTAGAAAAGCCCCTTCTCTCCACCCCCTCCCCATACATCATGGGTTTTCTTTCAGGAGTTGCACACTGGTAAAAATAGAACCTAAAATCTCTGCAAGGGCCATTAATGTTATTGCATCTGAACACAAACGTGATATGGCTTTTGGCTACTAACCTCTCCACCAAACCTAGAGTAGCAGCTCTAGAGAGCAGTTCTATGTCATCCTTGAGCCATCCTGCATTCAGCACACTGGGTTCATTTCTTGCAGTAATGCAGATAAAATGGTACTATTGAATCTCAGTGGACTTTGCCCTGTTAACAACCTGGAGCTTTTGCTACACAGAGCAAGATTTGAATGCAAAAATGTCTCTTTGAACCTTATATAGTTCTGTACCTCACACACACATGCAATATTGTCAGCCTGTCCTTAAAACAGAGACTTCTTATTTACTAGAATTCCTGTATGAGCATTAGCTAAATAATTGATCGTAGGTTAATCATTTTTTGTAGATTAGTACAGCAGTAGAGGCCATGGAATACACACCAAAGCTGCCTGTGCCCTGCTAATTCCTCACAGTTTTAGTTGAAATTTAGGAGTGAAAAAGAAAAATCAGGTTTGTGGCTCTGCTGACAGGATTTGAGTCCCACTAGTGCATAGAAGACCACAGTGGCTCACTGCTGCCCTCTGTAACTTCAGCCTGTTATTGTTGGTGTAACCGGAAAAGCAAAATACAGTTATCTGAGAGTGTAGCTATCGTGGTCTCATTTTGTTGACTTCATGGAACTGAGATGAATCTCTAGGGAAGATGCCCAGGAAGCTTTCAGGACTGTAAAGTTACTAAAGTAATTATTAACCACAGTCATTTATAACCTAGCAGTAAACCAAAAACTTTGCAAAAGTCAAATCCTCTCAGAGGAGAAACAGGAGTCCTGCATCCTTGTTGTGCAAGGGATGCCATTACATTTTGTGGGGCCCAGGTGACAAAAACAAAAAATAAGGAGGACAAGGCAAATAATAGCATAGGGCACAAGTAGCTTCCTTATCTTTTTCCTGGGATGGGACAAGGAGGAATAAGGAATTTAGTGGGATGTCCCTCACTTACATGTCTGCATCTGTTATCTAAATGGGAGGACCATGAACATGGTGTGCAAGTCAGAAGCTGGGAGAGAGGGCCAAGAGAGAGGAAGGAGGGGGCATTTGGTTCAGTACTGTCCTGAAATGAAGTAAAGCAAAGCAAACCCCCGCAGACGTTAGGTCAGCAAGGGGACCACAGCAGTCCCCTTGCTGCCCTAACAGCAAGGGGTGTCACAGCAGGCTGGTTGCAGGGCTTTCAGAATTACTCTCAAAAGTTTCTGTGCATGTGCACATTATGCACATCTTGCACTTTATGCACATTATGAGACATTATGCACATCTTGCACTTTTTCAGAGAAATGCCAATGGCTAAACTTTAGAAATCAGCTGGAGACGGGGTGGGAAAGACTGCAAGTTTTTCTATGAAGCATTCTGCAAGGTAGCGTTGTGGCAGAATTCATCCACATTTAACATCTTTGAGTGTGTACAGAAGCTGCTTTTTCTGCCATTTAAAGCTCTTTATTGCCGTAACTTAACAGAAGTGTATGGCTTTACAGCACTTTAAAAATGGGGAGAGTGCTTTAAATTAACCATTGTTAAATTAACTATGTATTTTAGAATACTTTAGCAACCTACAGTGCTCTGTACGCTCGTCAAATTTCTTATGATTCCCCAAGTACTCCATGGGCTTTGCAAGCTTTGTTAATGCTCTGTTCCCAGTGAGGTGGGGGGGGAGGGGCAGGATGAGAGGGATATGCCACAGATGGGACACACACACACACATGCACGTATGCATGCGTGCATGCACACGCACACGCACACACACACACACACACATGCACACACACATGAACACATGCACACTTCCCCCTCCTCCTCTCCCCCTGCATGGCTTAGAGGCTTAGAGAAGGGCTGGGCAAGAGCTGCTGCCCAGCCTTATGGCAGACATAGTGCCCACTCCCAGTGATCGGGGGACATGCCACAGATGAGACACACACACACACACACACCCCCCCCCCCCCCCTAGTTGGACAGAATTCAGCTAGATCTAGACAGGTTACAGAGGTGGGTGGATGAGAATAGGATGGAATTCAATGCAGACAAGTGCAAGGTACTGCATCTAGGGAGAAGGAACCAGCAACATACCTATAGGCTGGGGAACACTGTTCTCAACAATACAGTGGCAGAAAGGGATCTTGGAGTCATTGTTGGCTCCAGGATGGACAGGAACTGCCAATGCGAGGAAGCTGTCAGTAAGGCTAACTGCACCTTGTCGTGCATCTACAGATGCATCACAAGCAGGTCCAGGAAGGTGATCCTTCCCCTCTATGCAGTGCTGGTCAGGCCATACTTCAAGAGGGATGTGGCTAGCACTGAGAGGGTCCAGAGGAGGGCCACCCTCATGGTCAGGGGGCAGGAGGCCAGGCCCTACGAAGATAGATTAAAGGGCCTGAATCTATTCAGCCTCCACAAGAGAAGACTGAGAGGGGATTTGGTGGCTGTCTATAAACTCACCAAGGGCGACCAGCGGAAAATAGGTGAGGCTCTGTTCCCCAGGGCACCACCTGGGATAACAAGGAATAACGGCCGCAAGCTGATTGACAGCAGGTTCAGCCTTGATATCAGGAGGCATTACTTTATGGTTAGGGCTGCCAGGCTCTGGAATGGGCTCCCAAGGGAGGTGGTGCTCTCCCCTACCCTGGGGGTCTTCAAGAGGAGGTTGGATAGATATCTGGCTGGGGTATTATGATCCCAGCACTTGTTCCTGCCCAGGGCAGTGGGTTGGACTTGATGATCTGTTCAGGTCCCTTCTGACCCTAGAAACTATGAAACTATGAAACTACTACACACACACACACACACACACACACACACACACACACACACACACACACACACACACCCTGAGACCCTGCATGGCTGGGGACCAGACGCTTGGAGCTGGGCTGCCGGCCTGGGTGAGATCTGCTGCCCAGCCTGTGGCAGAAGCGGTGCCAACTGAGTGACAGCTTCTCATCCCAGCTCCACCGTTTTCACTTGTCTGCCATTGTTTGCAGCCTCCTCCAGCTAAATTTCTGTGAATCTGTGTGAATCGGTGAGGCTGTAGAGCGCCCCCCTGCTGCCTAGCCTGGAAAGTGCAGGGAGGTTCAGAGGCGCCCACCCCCCACAATAGAGATGCAAATTGATAGTGCTACCAAAAGTGGTCTAAATTACAGTGCTGCAAAACATGCATGAAGAACTTCTGCACACACCCATAATTCACACACACACTGAAAAAATCACACTGAACAAAGACATATGGTGACACTGGGGGGAGACAGCATCTCATTTTTAATTTTACCTTCCTGTTAAAGCCAAAGGGTTTCTGAATAGACCTTCCCCCATCCCCACCCCAGTTAAAAGAACCTGTTGAAAAGTCTCAAAGTATCCACATCCTGCAAACTGGTTCTTTACTCTTACGTACTGGCCAGCATTGCCAAGTTGGGAATGTGAAAAACTTGCTTTTTCTTTTACACACACACACACACACACACACACACACACACACACACACACACACACACACAAATATAACTATATATAAAAGAAAGGGCTATGTTTTTCACATTCCTGAAGCATAGACTTTAAGAACAATGCCAAAAATCATGAGAGTTGGCAACATTGCCAAGTGCACAAAACCCAGCCCCTTAAGAAACAAAAGACCAAAAAAGGAGTTAAGTACCTGAGATGTAAATCTGTTTTCCACACTCGTGAAAAATCCCCTTGTTGTGATATGAAGGTAGAGAGGGCCTCATGTAGTCACACAACTCTGACAATTAAATAAATAAATACCACCCTTGGGGAGATTCATCAGTGACGTCACAAGGATTATTGATGTGCATAGTGATTGCTCATACAGGGAGCTCTTCCACTCAGGGAAAGTACAGTACCAAAGGGGAAATCAAGAATTGAGCTGGAATGGCATTAGAGAGATGAAGCAAATGCAACAGAATTATACATTTGGGAAAAATTGCATTCAGCAAGGAAGATAGGGGCTGGTCCTGGAGCCGTAGAGTCTACCACTGATGGATTAGGACTTCAGCTTTAGGTTTCATCTGAAATGTAGGACCCCTTACTACTGTAGGAGTTAAGCTTTTCATGGGCATCATGCAAGGGATGGGACATTACAATCCCAAGTAGCATTTGGGACCAGTACTGGTTTAGGGGCTGCATACATCTTATACTCTGAATCATCAGGATTCTCAGGGCTGGTGCCGGACAGTGGTTAAAGCCCTGTTTACACGTATTGATGCTGCTTCCAGAAGTTCTGTCATCAGACAGCAACTATACCTACCAAATTGCCAGATTTAGGTGCAGCTCCTTCAAAGGCTTAAGCAGCACATCACAACAAATACTCCATTTCAGCATCTTCTACAACTCAAACGGCTCCTCTTCAATCACTTTTGTCAACTCTGCACCCATCCCTTCCCTGCTCTTCCCAGGAAGATTGTCACAAGCTGTCTCCCCAATAGAAATTGTTCAGACTTGGGATTTGTTGTTTCATAGTAATTTCTAACTCCAGCTTAGATAAGTCAGTGAGTAATATCCTCTGGTTTCTGGCTATTAACTCAAGTCTCTGGCCCAGGGGTAGCCATCAAACAATTGTTTTTTGCGCTTGTCTCCTAATTTTCTCCAGTCTTCCAGTTCAGCAACATGAGGAAAATCAGGAAACCAGGCCTGTTGTCACTCCCATGTGATTTCACAAACCCTGGCTCAGAACAGGATAAACCAAGACTTTAACTACTTTCTACAGATGTGTAGACGAAATGGGGGCCCTAAATTGAACCGGTGGGTTTTAAAAAACACTATTTCAATTTAGGGCTGATTAAACTCCTGTGTAATGCTGGCATACCTGCCTGTCTGGAGGTGGGGAGGGGAGGGTAAGCTGCAGGTGGGCAGAGCAGTCCCTGGGCTGGGGGAGCTAGTGCTTCCCTCTGCAGCAGCAGTGCCCTCCCTTCCTCTGGCCACAGGCAGCCAACTTGTGTGGTCCTAGGGGGCACCGTAGTTGCGGAGGGAAGCACTGGGCCCCTGTGCAGCTCAGGCAGACTCCAGGGGGAAAAAAAAATCAGGCTTTTCTTGGGCAGAGCCTGCCTTCCCGGGCTGCTGCAAGGCTGCCTGCAGGGCTTCCTGCAGAGCCATGGAGCTGCACAGAGCTTCGCTCCACAGCTGTAGGGGCAGCGAACTAAAACTCCTCAAAGGAGTTTTAGTTTGCTGCACCCCACATCATTTAAGGCGCATTTTGCTGCTGAATTTCCTACAGCAGCTGGAATTAATGCATAATACGCAGATGAGGTCTGCAAACATTGAGACCATTAAAGTGGTGCAAAAGCATTTAGCCTGCTTTATAAACATTCACTCATACACATTCATATATAGATAAAGTGAGAGAGGGAGAGTATATATGGTGTGTATGTACATACACACATGCACTCACAGATGGAGAGAAAAGATATAACTGAGGTAAAACCTATGCCTTTTTCAGCAGATAACATTAATATTTCCAGTTGCCAGAATATTAATTCCCGTAATGATGGAAATGTCATAGGTAACCTCAGTGAAAAGGTTGTTGCCTGAATAAATGAGCATATATTGGTCTCTGCTTCCATAAGTAATCAACCTTTTCCAATAAAATATACAGTGCAAGCATCTCTTTGTAGCAACATCACAGGTTGTACCTCACTGGGAGGCTGTGAATCTATGGAAATGCCTATAAAGTGCTTGAAGATTCATAGATGGAAGGGTAAATCCTAGGATTTATAATTATTTCTATTCATTGACAGACAGCAGAGTAGAGATGCACCTAACAGAATCAGAGATACATATAACACAGCTACCTCTTTACTTATTGATTATCAGAATCAAAGCATGTATGACCATTTTTTTTTACTTGTTTCTTCCAATTTTAAGCCTTCCTTCTTTATGTTTTCCCCTCTTTTCTTTTCTAATCATCTTTCCTTTGTTTTTAATTCATTGTCTGTATCTTTCAAAACCCTACTTCTTTTTGTACTCCCTCTGGATTTGTTTCCCTTCCTCACTCCACACACGGGCTTATTCTTTCTTACTTCCTGTGGTATTTCTTTCCTTTCCTCATAGCACCTGGTTAAATGCTGCCATCACCTCCACCCCACCTACTTTGTTATAGGTGTCATTGGAGCAAGGAGGTGCAGCTAAGTTCTCTGGGCTGTGAAGTACACCCGTGGCTTCACTTTCCTGCTCTGTTTGCACGGGAAACGGGGGAGGAAAAACGTGCAGGTAGCTGTTTACGCTGACTCACTCTGCAGCCCATCCTTATTTATAATTGCACTGCCAATTTTCTGTCGTAAACTGATGATTGCCTAAGCCTCACTTTAATGGCATTGTAATCTCAGCACGTGTGAGGATGGTGGCAGAAGCACTTGATTTAAAAATACCATGGGGAAACAGCACCATACTTCCCTCTCAAACAGCCATCTCTGGCCAACACACACTACGTGGCATCAATGGACTCAGAGAGAGTGCTGCACACAAAGCCTATTGGGCCTTATTTGGGGCAGAACAGGAAAATTGGGACTGCTAAAGGGCTCCTCCCCTACAAAAAATCCATTGCTGTCCTAGTGGAAAGGGCTGAGAGGAAAGGAGTGGATGTGTATGTCAATTTATTTACATTGGCATATGGTACACGGAGAGGTTCCTAGTACTTAAAATTGGTCATAATACTATAGACCGCTTTACACACTTGGTTGTTATTCTGTAGGCTGAGTGCACTGCACACCCAAAGACCTCTTTGCTTCCCTTTATTCCCCACCCCCACCATGTGTGCTGCTACTCACCCTCCACTCCAGGGACTCCCCTCTCCCACTTCTGTCCCTTGCAACAAGGGCTCTCTTTCTCTACTCTCCTGCTCTCTTCCCTCTCCTGTCACATGCCAGGGACTCTGTGTGCTCCTCCCATCCCCCACTTCCCATCTTTCCCTCCTGTTTCCTCTTCTATCCCATACAAGTGTCCACCCCCAATGTTCTCCCTCTTAGAGCTCTAATCCCACATTCTTCCCCTTCCATGCCAGGCTGTGTGGACTTCCATTCCTAGTCTACTCTCCCTCCCTCCCTCCCTCCTCTTCTCTCATACTCCCTTCACCCACTGGCATCTCCCATTCTACTTCCATGCCAGGGCTGTGTATCTCACAAGTCCTCTCTTCCCATTTCTCACAGCCCTCCCTACTGCAGAGGCTCATTGTTTTTTTTCCCCACATTCTCCACCTTCCTTCAACCATTCTTGGTTTCTCTTTCCTTCTCTTTCTAGCTGTCAGCAAGTAAAGATGGATTGGGAGGATAGACAGAGCTAGAATGAGAGGGGCTGTGAAGTTGGAATGGGTTAATGGTGCCCATCAGCAACAAGGACAGAAGTGGTTGGATCTAGTTTCTCTGCTACCATATGCCAGAATATATGTGTGTCCTATTTCCCCATTTCAGGTGTTTCAAATTTAAGCAAAATCAACAAGAGTTCAGCCCAGCAGTGTGTAAAACAGTCCTTGAAATGTTAGAAATCAGCAGTAATGGTGCATGAAAGCAAACACGTTACCTAGAGACAAGCAGACAAAGAGAAATGCCATCCCATTGAATGGAGAACTTCACAAGCTCAGCCAATAAAAGCACTGGATTTCAGGCAGATGACCCAGGAGATCTAGAAGTTAACACCTGAGATCAGTGGGAGCCAACATTTTTGGCAGGCATGCCACAAATTAAACATAGTACCCTTCCTGAGTCCTACTCCAATCCCCTTCCCTCAGCTGCTCTACTTCTCCTCCTTGTGCTGTCTGCTGCTGTGCTGCCTGACTCCTCTCCCATCTGCCATGTCCCACACAAAGGTTTTCTTTGCCACTTGAGTCATCAGGAGGCCACCCCTGCCTTACAGAATGCATGTAAATATACACTGGGTTTCAAAATAGCAGGTAAAGATGATACATGTTCTCCTTCTCTCAATTCTGTCCTAATCCCCTACCATTTATACAAAAATGTCAAGCATTTCGGATATGGTTTTAAAACGGAAGGCTATAATTTATGGTAAGAAGTCAGACATCCATTTAATACAACCCTGCTTCATGAACTGGAGGAAAATAATGCTTTTGCTGACTCTTGCAACAAAAAGGGTTTTCCCTTTGGATGTGATTAGCCAATGAGATGCTATGCAAATTCAGCCAATTTGCATTCTGGCTAGCCTAGAGTACTTCAGACACCTGCTAGAGCTCCTTCATCAAAATTAAAATTTGTATCTACTTTTCCCTTTCATGCAAAGTCACTTTAATTATGCTCTTCCACTTGTGCATGTTGATCACACAAGAGAGGAACAGGAATAAAGATCTATTTTTTTGACAATTGGCAATGGTCAATTATGTCTATACTGCAAGAGTTGCTGCTAATGAAATTGCAGCAATTTAAAAACTATGTATGTATTAGTTCCTAAATGTTAGGAGATGCTGGTTTCTAGGAATTAGATACTCGTTGTTTGATGATAACATCTTATTATAAATGTTTAGTCTTGTAGTATAAGAGCTGCTTGTCCTCTTAAGTTGATGGCCGAGTCAGGACTACGTTAGCCACAGTATAAATTGATTGCAAAGTGCTTCAGAAAATGGGTTGCAATTGACTTTGTACAGCTGAAAGGGAGGAAAAACAAAGAAAAGAGAAATCAGCAGCACTCTCTTCAGAGGGGTTAATAGAAAATAGCCCCTATAGCGAGTGGCTGAAAGCCCAGAGGTCCAGATTTTGAGACCATAGCAGAAGCACTCATGGTGCAGCCCAGTCAGATTCCAGTGAATCTGCAAATCCTGCTAAATACCTTGTCACATGAGAAAAGAAAGGAATAGAAAATAGCAATGATTCATTTTAATCAGAGACAACTACCAGCAAGGGCTTTTTCATGTAACAGCAGTCCTTTTTCCATTCAGACTCTGCCTTATCACAGGTCCAAGTGATCCTTGTCTTTCAGCCTACAATTCCAAACAACAAGATGTAACAGAATAGAGCCAGGGCTTCCTTAACCAGAGCCCCATGCAAAGAAGGGAATCAATCCCTTTCCCTGCTGTTGAGGGTCTTCTCCAGCCAGTTCATCTCTTAGTTCTGGCTCTGCAATGGCTTTTACTGCATCAGAGGCCTCTCTGATATAAAAAACCACTCAAGATGCAAAAGCTCTTGCCTCTTTCAAGCTTTTAAAAGGCTTGTGTGTTATTAGGGTAGAAATTGCTTCCATTGCATGTACGCTACTGCTAAGATTGAAGACTGTAATGAGGAATTTCATGTGATGTCAGAAGGTCATCTTTATCTGATAGCATATACACACATTGAGTAATGGCTGAATCTGCAAATAGACCTGATCATTAGGATTACTCATGGTGTAGGACAGTCCTCTGTTTGGGCAGAGGTGTTACAATCTAGCACTAAAGAAAACATAGCTGTGGAAGTCAAAGACATCTGAGATTGGTAGGAAAGTATGATGATCCTGTTTTTTCATGTGTTTGGTTCAGATTCTGGTCTCACTTCCACTGCTGTAAATCTGATGTATAGCAGTGAAGCTATTATATTTAAATTGGTTTAACTAAAGGCCTGGATATGTGATACGTTTATACTGGTATAATTCCCATTGGTTTTGGTCACCAGTGTAAATGACACCAGGATCCATTGCAGTGATGCAGGTTAGTTACTCATTGTAGGCATTACTGCAATGCCTTGCTTCTAGGTGGGGAAGTAGGTAACTACTGTTTGCATTGAGCAAATATGCCAGGATGGAAGTCAACAGACAATACCTAAACCAGTATAACTTATACTAAGGGTACCTCTACTTTGGATTATGGTAAAATATACTGGTATAGAGGTTTACACCAATAGTGTGCTCCTTGTTTACACAGGTGTAAACTTTGGTTATACCAGTTTAAACATCTGCTCTATGACCGAAGATCAGAATCTGAAGCACTGTTTGTTGCTTCCCATAGTTTTATTCTGGCATGTAGTTTAGTATAATCATATATAAGTCAAACAAGATTCAACAAAGTGGTGACAGAAATGTGCTGTGAACCAATCAGATTTTTTGAATACTAGGCAGTTTGTGGATTGTGTTTGTTCTTCATGTACTCATTTTGAGTTCCTCTCACAATGACTTTTAACTGCATTACTTTGGTGGAGTTACTGCTGATTAAGTATGAAATCAGAATCAGGCCAATCAGATCATTCTCTCTCATGTTTTCTTGCATTCTTTCACAGCATATTTGCAGCTTTTAATTTTCTAATCCCTGCCACCTTCCCTTTTCCCCCCAAGCAAGAGTAGAATTTTTTTACTTTTAAGCACAAAGCTGAGAAAAGATAATTAGCTGCAAGTATTCTCATGAAAATGCTAGAAACTATACTAGTAGGGAATGATACCTGAGTGACTCTACTCTTATTCTGCAAAACGATGGATTAGATTCTCTCATTTGGGGGGGGGGGGGGGGGGTTCACCTCTGAATTCTGTATTCTATTCCAAATTTTCCACTCATGGCAAATAATACCAATCGTGTTCATTGTTTCAAGGTGTTTAAACAAACATGGCAATCATCATGTGAACTATCTGTTTTCTTGAAGAGTTGACTTTTTGTCCTTGTCTGTGTAAGGGATATGTAGTAGAAGTATATAATATTACACACATTTAAACTAGCTAGGAGGAAATACTTATTATCACAACTCATGAATAACTTGTGGAACTCACTGCTATAAGATAGTGTCTGAGAGCCTACTAGGATTCCAGACAGGATTGATCATTTACATGGACACACCCAGTTAAATTAGGTTTTGTTACAATACTAAGTAGTTTAAACCTTCAGCCCTGTGCACTGGCTCCAGAGAGGGTACAAAAATAGGAGTAGGTCTGTTGCTGGCCCAGCCACCATTGTGCCACTAGTAGTGGAGCCATTGACACTACCCCATGTGACACTGCTGCCTCTGACTCTATGTCATTTCATATATCTTCCTCTGAAACAGAACACTGGAGGGGATGGCTTATTGGCCTATCAATACCTATGTTATGTTACACTCAGTACCTTAGCTTTAATTCTGCTGACTTGTTTAAAACTGTTTTGGATATTCCATTTGACATGTATTTAATTTGTAAGCAAACCTACCAAAAGGATCAGGGATGTGCCTGAGCCCAACTCACATTTCCCTTAAGTTTAGATGTGTTTAGGTCTGAGGTCTTGACTTTGGCTTACTACAACAAGTGAAGAGAAAGCAATACAATTTACTGGTGATCAGTATCCAAACTCTTCTAAAAATCAAATTATTTGGATCTTTTGAGCTCAGTTCCATGATTAAGCTTGTCCACCAATCTATCCAGAATTTATACAACATTCACCACTTGAATAATGGAGCCATTCAGATTATAATGATCTAATTTAGTAACTTTATTGGCACACTTATTTTAGGATGTCTGCAGAAAGAAATCTTTAAGAAAATGTGTCAAGATAGTAGTTCTCCCATCGCCTCACTTTGCTAGTTGCTATCTTCCATTTGCTTGGAGTCATGGTCTCTATTCCTTTCATAATCAAGTCACTGAAAAGTATACACCTGTAGGTGTAAGTCCTTTCAATGGACCTCAGAGAAAACTCTTTCCTGTTGTTTATAATAAACCATTTCAAAGAAGACCATGCAGCATCCATAGGGTGCAGATAGTTGTAGGGTGAAGGCACAAAGAGAAGCTCATGGCCATTTGCCTTAGCAATTTCAGGACAGCAGTCAGTGCTGGATATGTAAATCACTGATGGGACCTGAGATATTGTTTTCTCTTGATTAGTATGTTCTTTTGTCTTCACCAAAGTCAGCTGCCTTTTCTCTTTGACTATAATGACACATTTCCCATAGGACTTATTCAGAGAATCACAGAATTCCTGAAAAATATCTTCATGTTGGTTCCTGCATAGTTCATTCCTTAACAATACTCTGTACCTCCAAGGCACCCAACCTTGACTACTTCCAGCATGAAGCAGGGTCCATGTTGGCCAGTTTGGGTTGTCTTCCTGAGATATCTTCTCTCCTGTTATGAGACTTTCTGAAACATCAGTTTCTCCTAAAAAGATAGTATTGAAACCATTAAATTGCAGAGTCCTCAGGGCTCTTAAATACTGAAGGCACTGCTTCTTTGTAGCAGCATCAAAGTAAATCCGGTGAATGATATGCTTGAAAAGAGGATTTATGAAGTGGTACATGCTGGTACCGCTCAAGTGCTTTGAAATACAAGAAGGTTCTGAGGATACAGTGAGGTTCGGAGTGTAGTAGGGCAGTGAGCTCATAATGAGCCTTATTATGTTTGTGCTGTTTAATTGCATCATAACATGTAGTTGTATTCAGTTGCATCATAACATCCAGTATTCCCAAATGGCTGATCAAAATTCACAGCTTCACCATAGAAAATAATAGCTCTGCCCCCTCAGTCTCCCAGTATTTATTAATTTATTAATGATCCTTTGGCAACATGGCTGCTGCTAGTGGTGCCACCTCCTTTATCCTAGTAATTAGAGCGCTTGGCAGAGGAGCTTGACTTTCCGGTCCTGTACCTAGGACACTTAGTGCTTGGTTCCTGCTCTGGCTCCCAGGACTCCTTAGATGTTTTATCCTGTCCCGGAAGCAAGCACTGGAAGCTAGGACTGCCCCTTTAATCCTTGGGTTACAGAATAATGCTCCTACTTGCTTTATCTCCTTGAGCTAGTAAATCTTGAATTCTTTTCTGCACAGTTGAAGCTTCAACAGGGGATGCCAGAAGTGCCCCTGCACAAAATAACCTATGGTTAGGAACACTTTCTGGGTAGTGGGAGATGTGGATTTGAATCGCCCTCAGGCTAGGAGAGAATTGAATTCAGGTCTTCTTCCATTTACTGGGTGAGTGCTCTAACCACAGGGCACGGCGGGTACCAGCCCCAGGCCATCTTCTAAAGAAAGCAGCAGCTGTAACCGTACTTGATGAGAGCTGCATCCTGTAGGCTTGCATTAGTTGTTCTCAGAGCATGTTTGCTGGACTAGCCCGTCAGGGCCTCAGGCAGGAGTACCTTGCTTCTGGAGGCTGACAGAACTTAGACGTGAGCTAGATGCCAAACTATTCAACCTGTTAGGACTTTAGCCATTCAGAACATGCATGGGGGTATAACTCCAGGCAACTGAGGAACTTTTATATATTACTTTTTTATTTTAATGTTCAAAGAGAGCCAAGTACAATTTCTACATCTTACAGAGGAGTTCCAGAAATGTAATTACAATGGCACTGACGTCAGCAGTACTTGATTTACAAGAAAGCTTTACTTTCTTCCCTTAGGAAGCCTTAATACCGTGAAAATAATTGAAACGGTAACTGTTTGACTGTTGCTTTCAATTTAGGGAGCCATATTCTCATTTAGCACTTCAAACATAATAAACAGAACTGGTGTGAGATGTGAATTAGAGTAGTGGATTCACACTGTACTGTGGACTGTCTTCATTAAAGTCTTAAGAACATATAAGAACATGTGGAGCATGTACACTTTACATGTCCCCTCTTCTATTATGGCAGCTGTGACAGGATCCTGAGTCAGCCAAGGCCCTGAGGGTACAAACTCCCCATATGGTGAGATACTCAGTTACAGGACAGCTAAATTTAGGGGTAACCCCCCGCCCCCAACTTTAATAATTAGAGAAAACACTCAGCAGAATGAGGGAAGATAGAATATAACATAAAGGTTTAAAACATACTATCTTCTAGCACCTTTCACACTTACCCATGGCTAGGTCTTACTTTACACTCCACATCTGTTTTCAGCAGCAGGCAGGAATCATCACTGTCTCTGCAGCAAAATCCTCCTTGCCCTCAGAGGTTTTGGCTTCTCTGCTTACAGCAGCAGGTTGCTTTTGCCCTATGAGGCTGAAGTTTCATAGATTTTCATAGATTTCATAGACATTAGGGCTGGAAGGGACCTCGGAAGATCATCGAGTCCAGCCCCCCACCCAAAGGGCAGGAAGTCAGCTGGGGTCATAGGATCCCAGCAAGATAAGCATCCAGTTTCATCTTGAAGGTGTTCAATGAAGGCGCTTGAACCACCTCCGGTGGCAGGCTGTTCCAGACCTTGGGGGCTCGGACAGTAAAGAAATTCTTCCTTATGTCCAGCCTGAAACGATCTTGTAGTAGTTTGTGACCATTCGACCTCGTCATCCCTTGGGGCGCTCTGGTGAACAAATGTTCCCCCAGATAACGGTGATCACCCCTGATAAACTTATAGGTGGCCATCAGATCACCCCTAAGCCTGTGCTTTTCCAGGCTAAAGAGCCCCAGGGCTCTCAGCCTGTCATCGTAGGGTCTGCTTCCCTGGCCCCTGATCATGCGCGTGGCTCTTCTCTGGACTCTCTCAAGCTTCTCCACATCCTTTTTGAATTGTGGAGCCCAAAACTGGATGCAGTACTCCAGCTGCGGCCTCACGAAGGCTGAGTACAAGGGGAGAATGACGTCCTGGGATTTGCTTGAGAAGCATCTATGGATGCAAGCCAGCGTTTTGGTCGCTTTACTAGCCGCAGCATCGCATTGCAGGCTCATGTTCATCTTGTGGTCAATGATGACCCCCAAGTCTCTTTCTTCCATAGTGCTAGCCAACATAGCACTGCCGAGCCTATAAGGATGCTGCGGGTTTTTTTTCCCAAGGTGGAGAACCTTGCATTTATCGGCATTGAACACCATCAGATTCTCATCTGCCCACTTGCTGAGCCTGTCCAGGTCAGCCTGGATCATCCGCCTGTCTTCTGGTGTGGATGCTTTGCCCCAAAGTTTGGTGTCATCTGCGAACTTGGCCAGTCCGCTTTTGACTCCAGTGTCCACATCATTAATGAAGAGGTTGAACAGTATGGGTCCAAGGACAGAGCCCTGGGGGACCCCACTGGTCACAGGACACCACGATGAGTGACTTCCATCAATTACTACCCTCTGGGTCCGACCCCGGAGCCAATTTTCCAGCCAGTGGATCATGGAGGACCCAAGGCGACAATTGGCCAGTTTCTCCAAGAGACGATCATGGGACACCAGATCGAAGGCTTTTTTGAAGTCAAGATATATGACATCAATCTCTTCTCCCTTGTCCAGGTGATAGGTCACCTGGTCGTAGAAGAAAATGAGATTGGTCAAGCAAGACCTACCCGCAACAAACCCATGCTGGCTATCCCTTAAGATGTTGGCGTCGGCCAGTCCATTAAGGATGGCCTCTTTAATAAACTTTTCTAAGATCTTCCCCTGGATAGAAGTCAGGCTGATGGGCCTATAGTTAGCCGGATCCACTTTCCTCCCTTTCTTGAAGATAGGCACCACATTGGCTTTCTTCCAGTCTTCGGGCACTTCACCAGAGTGCCAAGAGTTTTCAAAGATCCGCGCTAGAGGCTGGGCTATGATGCTCGCCAGCTCCTTGAGTACCCTGGGGTGAAGATTGTCAGGGCCGGCTGACTTGAAGGTATCCAGCTTCTCAAGATGTTCCTTCACGAAGTCAGCATTAATGGAGGGCAGGAGATCACCCTCACCCGGACTTCCCGGCCCTGTAGCGGGCATGGGCGTCCCATGGGGCTGATGAAAGACTGACGCAAAGTACCTATTTAATAGGTTGGCTTTTTACTGGGTGTCAGTTGTCAGTTGCCCCATCTGGTTCAGCAGGGGTCCAACGTTGCCCCTGCTTTTCCTCCGGCTCACCACATATCTGAAAAAGGACTTTTTATTGTCCTTGATGCTCAAAGCTAGCTGGAGTTCAGTTGCAGCCTTGGCTTTCCTGGTCTGCTCCCTACAGGACTGGACCAGTGCAGAATAATCCTCCTTGGAGGTGACTCCCATCCTCCATCCTTTGTAGGCCTTTCTTTTTAGCCTCAGGAGATCTGCTAGGTCCCTGGAGAGCCAGGGGGGCTGCTGTGCCCTCTTGCTGCCTTTCCTCCGAGATGGAATAGACTTAGTCTGTGCATTGAGGATCGCTCCCTTGAGGAGCAACCACTCTTCTTGAACTCCCCTCTCCCTGTGGTCACAGTCCCTTAGGGCCTCACTGACAAGCCTCCTGAGCTTGTCAAAGTCGGCTTTCCTAAAGTCAAGGACTTCCGTGTTGCTGACTGACTTGCTAGCTTTTCTGCGGATGGTGAAGGTGATCAGCTCGTGGTCGCTGTCACCCAGCTTCCCATCGATCACTAGCTCACCGACTAGGTCATCCCCAGTAGCCAGTACCAGGTCGAGCAGCGCTTTGCCTCTTGTTGGCCCATAGACTTCTTGAGTCAGGTAGAGGTCATCCACGCACGAGAGGAAGCTCTGCGACCGCTCAGATTTTGCTAAGCAATCCTCCCACGAGATGTCTGGGTAATTGAAGTTACCCATGACAACCATGGTCCTGGAGCAAGCTGCCTCAGCCAGTTCCTGGGCAAACTCCTGGTCAAGCTTAGGACTTTGGGTGGGAGGTCTGTAATAGACTCCCACCATTGTGTCCCCTGTGCCGTGTTCCCCACGGATTTTAACCCAGAGGGTCTCCAGCCGTCCACCCTGGTCGCCAATATCGGCTTGCAGGGACGCATAGCTTTCCTTAACATAGAGAGCTACACCCCCGCCCCTTTTCTCTACACGATCCCTCCTGTACAGGGTATAGCCGTCTATACCCGTGGTCCAGTCATGGGTGGAGTCCCACCAGGTCTCCGTTATCCCTATGACATCGTAATTGGTTGTAATAAATTGATTCCTTATTGCCAATTTCTTATTCCTGGTTCCTTTTTAAAAGCTAATCATTACACAAATAATGGTTGTTAGTAATGAATAAGACAAGCTAAAATGTTCAGATTTCATTAAAAACATATATTTACTAATTAAAATGTAAAATAGTATCAAGTACATATCCCTGAAAAAAGACCTGAGATTAGGCTGGGATTATGGGGCAAATTCTTTTTGGGTCACCCCAAGACACATGTCTTTATAATCAGGAGGCTCTCCTGAAAAAGCCTGAGCAGAAGCCTGCCTGACCTGAAGCTCATTTACTATGTGCTAGGCTTCCTACTGATAGCCCCTCAGGCCTGAATAAGGAGCTGGGTTTGGGCTGGGATTACAAGTGAAAATCCCCTTTGGGTCACCCAAGACCACACATCTCTGCCATCAGAAGACTCTCCTGAAGAAGCCTGGAAAGGCCCCTGTCTGAACCAAAGTTCAGCTTCTGCATAACAGGCAGGACCCCTGGCCTCTGTACTAAAAGCTTAGCCCCAAATAAAGAGCTGGGTTTGAGCTGGGATTACAGGTGGGAATCTTTTTTGGGTCACCCCACACCACATGTCTCTGCTATCGTGGGACTCTCCCAAAGAAGCCTGGGCAGGCCCCACCCAAAGCTTGGTTTTTGTGTGCCAGGTTGCCTACTGACAGGCCCCCAGTCCTGAATAAGGAGCTGGGTTTGGGCTGGGATTATGGGTGCAAATCTTTTATGGGTCACCCCAAAACACATCTCCTCCACCAGGGGACTCTTCTGAAGAAGCCTGGGTCGATCCCTGCTTGATCTGAAGCTTGGATTTTGAGAGCCAGCTTGCCACTTGACACCCAACCTATAAAGCCTGTATGTTGCTGTTCTGCCAAGTGCTGGATGGCATTATGAATGGTTGCATACAAATACAGTGGAGTCGCATTTTATGCGGGGGTTAGGTTTTGAAGTCAGCGCATAAGGTGAAAATTGCGTAAGGTGAAAATTGGTGACTATACACGGGGTGGGAGGGGAGGTGGGGCTTGAGTTTGCATGCGGCGCCATGCTTAGAGCTGTGTGGCTGGTGGCAGCAGTGCAGCACGGGGTGGTGGAGGGGATGGCTGCGTGCCGCCCGGCTACCACCACGCTGCCGCTGCTGCCCGGAGGCCAGCCACACGGCTCTGGGCACAGCACCATGGCAACAGTGGGAGGTTTTGGAGGTAGTGGCCATCACCACCATAATGGGCCTCCAGGTAAGCGGCAGCGCCACGTGCAAACCCAAGCCCTGCCCCCCCCCCCCCCCCGCACGCATAGTTGAATTCGCGCAAGTTAAATGCGCATAAGATGTGACTCCACTGTATAGGGGTTTTACATCAACTTTTCAAATTTACCTCAAGTCCCCAACCAGAAACTCGGTAAAGTAACTTTGAACTTGGTGTTTTAATGTGAACAAACCTGCCCACTCATAAGCAAATGTTAAATTAAAACAGGTTTATTAAAAGGGAATAGTGGAGCAATGGTACATCCTAAGTAAAACCTTAACTATTAACCTTTAACTGTAGTTTAATATTGATCACAGTCATAGTCAGCAGCAAACCAACCTGGGAAACTACCACTTAGCTCAGTCACTGGGGAAGGGAATCTCACCCAGGGCTTGCATCCAGGGGCTCTGCCACCTGTACCAGCTTAGTAGTAAGTGCTGGGTTAGAGAGGCCTACCCTCCAAATCGATTTGGAAAGATTTGGTGATTCAGACATAGACATAGATTTAAATGTTTTTTCTACGTACCTCTAGGTAGGAGGTGGCTCATGAATGCTGCGATGCTGGGGTACATGGAGTGTCCCACAGAAGCACGGAGGGCTCTCCAGCATGCTCAGCAGCAGACCCAGAAGTGGACCAGAAGCACTTCCGGCCCACTTCCAGATCTACCAGAGAGCACACAGGGGGCTCCCCCATGTCCCTCCGGCTCAGCAATTAGTGCCTCCTGTGTATGGGGGGGCACCCGGGGTCCTCCCACAACCAATCACCAAGCTGGGAGGGTGCAGGGGGGCCCTCAGTCCACTTCTGGGTTCACTGCTGGACACATGGAAGCCCTGCCCCTCCCCCCCCCCCAGCCGCACTCCAGCGGGACGCTTTATCCTCCCCAGCATCACAGCATTCACAAGCTATGCTGGTACCTCAAGGTATGTAGAAAATACTTTAAAAGCTGTGTCTATGTCCGAATCACTGATTCTCCAAATCAACATCGAATCTTCAGATTCGGATTTGGCCAAATCCAATCAGGGACAGTGATCCGAATCAATGAATCAAATCACTGTCCCTGATTTGAGTTGAATCTGAATCCAAATCAAAGAGGGCCCGCTTCGCACACCCCTGCTGGGGAATAGAGGGGAGCAGTTTGTTTGCTGCTGTGATGATTATGTGGTTGTATTGTATGTTGAAAAGGTGTTTTTGGATAGGTTTTGTTTTGGTAGGTAATTGGCACTCTGTCCTCTGGATGGCTCTGGAAGGATCCTGTTCCTGAGAAATCTTGCTATTTCTAGAAGCTGGGAGGAAGAGAGGAGGGGGAAAAGGAAGGAGCTGACCTGTGCATGCCTGCAGGTGCCTGTGTGAGAGCTTGCTAGCCTGCAGCCTGCTGGAGTCCATAGAAGCCTGCTCCTGTCAAGCCCCAGTGTGTGGAGACAGAGGATGTGTGCCACGTAGGGATAGCAACTAAAATCATGGAGCAGTGGGGCAGAGATGAGGCTGAAGTTGGTGCCTTATTCCCAGTTCCATATTCCCAGTTCCTTATTCCTGGTTTCTTTTTCAAAGCTAGTCTTTCCAGAGTTAATGGTTGTTAGTAATGAATTACACAAGCTAAAGAGTTAAGATTTCACGAAAAATATATATTTATTAATTAAAATGTAAAATAATATCATGTATTAAGTACATAGCCCTGAATAAAGAGCTGAGATTAGGCTGGGATTATGGGGCAAAATCCTTTCGGGGTTCACCCCAAACCACATGTCTCTGCAATCAGGGGACATTTCTGAATAAGTCTGAGTAGGGCTCTGCCAGACCTGAAGCTCAGTTTTTGCATGCCAGCCTGTCCATGGATGACCCGCGGGCCTGAAAAAGGAGCTGGGTTTGGGCTGGGATTATGGGTGGAAATCTTATTTGGGTTCCCCAAAACATACATCTTTGCTATCAGGAAACTCTTCTGAAGAAGCCTGTGCAGGCCCCTGCCTGACCTGAAGTTTGGTTTTTGCATGCCAGGTTTTCAACTCACGGGCCCCAAGACCTGAATTAGAGAATGTGAGAACAGGAAACAGGGAAACACAATAATGTTATTAATGGAGGATTTGATTCTGAGAGATTAAAGGGGCCTCTGGTTCAATCTGGATTTGGAGATTCGGCCATCAAATCAGGCCAAATCTCTGCTGAATGGAACCAGGGAGCGAAGCTTCACACAGCCCTACTATTTGGCACTGGTGAGGTCACATCTGCAGTACTGTGCACTACAGAACGAATGTGGACAAATTAGAGAGAGTCCAGTGGAGGGCAACAAAGATGTTTCAGGGGCTGGGGCACATGACTTATGAGGAGAGGCTAAGGGAACTGGACGTATTTAGTCTAGAGAAGAGGAGACTGAGAGGAAATTTAATAGCAGCCTTCAACTAACTGAAGGGAGGCTCGAAAGAGGATGTAACTAGATTGTTCTCAGTGGTGACAGATGACAGAACAAGGAGAACCAGTCTAAGTTGCAGCAAGGGAAGTTTAGGTTAGAGATTAGGAAGAATTTTCTCACTAGCAGGGTAGTAAAACACTAGAACAGGTTACTCAGACAGGTGGTGGAATCTCCATCCTTGGAGGCTTTCAAGACATGACTAGACAAAGCTTTGGCTGGGATGATCTAGTTGGGGATGGTCCTTCTGTGAGCAGGGGGTTGAACTAGATGACCTCCAGAGGTCCCTTCCAACCCTAACTTTCTATGATTCTATGATCTAAACTACTGATACTGTATTTTCTTACATCTTGATGAGATGGATGTATGTTTTATTTAACAATTTTGCTGATTGAGAAAACATCATGAGATGCAAATCTTGTTTTATGGAGGCCGTGGCTGTACTATGTTACCATAGTGAGATTTTACTGCATAACTACAACTGTATGAAATGTCTGGATTTTTGGTTGCTACACAGATCAGGCATCCTGATCTCTGTGAACCTGAACCTCTGTCTCTCACACTGAACAACTAATGTGGACACTCCTAAAAATGTTGATCTAATTGCACAGTGCTGTGTACGTTTACTGTGTCAACCATATAAATAGTAGTGATAACCTTCTGCTCTTAATCACACACAAAGTCTGTTTGCAAGTGCATGCTCCTATGAAGATGAAAAGCCCCATGGATGAAAGAGAATCAGAAGTGATAACTTCAATAATCTCATAAATTAGCAACTGTTTCCAAATTGCTCCTTTCTCTGTGACACCTCTGCAGGGGCCAGATTCCCTTGCATTCATGTAAGAATGTCATGGAGGTCTTGGAACATGAGGTGAAATAGCAGGCTTGATCTACCTGGGCACTGATACACAGATTGAGTCTGCTAGAGCAGAGGGAAGCCCATAACTGTCCTTTCTGTAATAACTGTTTAGGTGATTGGGCCTAGGGCAGGGGTGGGCAAAATACGGCACACAGTCATAATCCATCCTGCCAGGCCATTTTATCCAACCCATGGGGCCCCTAACAAATTTAGAAAATTAATATTTATCTTCCCCTGGCTGCCTGTCAAAGATGACAGGAGCCAAGGGCAGTAGGACCCAGAGGAAGCCACAGCAGGACCCTGTAGCAGCAAGGCCTACCCGGATCTGCCCAGCCCCACCCTCCCCAGCCAGAAGCCACTGTCTAGCAGAGGCTTCTGGCCTGGAACCATGGGACTGTTTATGCTTTTCTATGCCAGAGCAGGAAATTCAGGTAAGAATGGGGGGTGGGGGAAGGGCAGGGAGGCAGGGGAGACCGCAGGTGATCATCCAGTCCTCGGGGTCAGGCTGGTTCCTGCTGAGTCCTGCCATTGTGGCCATGCTGCCAGGATCCATGTGGTGCAGAGCAGCTGGTGGGGTGGGCAGGAAAGTGGGGAAAGCGGTGGTGGGGGCAGGGGAAGTGGAAGCGAGCAGGTGTGTGGGAGCACAGGGCCCATGCTAGCACCCTGGGGCCAGCGCTAGTGGGGCCCAGAGCAGGGCAGCAGGAGCATGGGCTAGCAGGGGTCTATGGAGCCGAGATGGGCTGTGCCAGCAGGGAGAGAGGGAAGCTGGCCTGGCTCGATAGAGGCCCTGCCAACCAGGACCCTGTGCTCCTGCTACCTCACTCTGGGCCCTGCTGGCACTGGCATGGGCCCTGTGCTCCTGTCCGGCTCCTGCACACCCGCTCACTCCCAGTCCCCACCTCCCCAGCCCTGTGGTATAGGCAGGGACCAGCACACGCAGCCCCAACCCCACGCACCTCACACTTGTCTGTCTGGGCTGAGCAGTGGCAGTGAAGGACAAATTGGTGTTCATTGTGAGGGGAAAGCAGCCCCTCCCCCTCCCACTGCCAGCGCTTCCTGGTGCAGCCACTTGGAGCCTGAGTGTGGCTGTCCTATGTCTCCACTGCATCACCACTGCCTCTGGGCTGCCCCATGGGGCAGCAGTGGCAGTGCAGAGCAGACACAGGGCAGCCCTTCATTGGCTCCCAGCTGCTGCACCAGAAAGCACTGGCAGTGGGAGTGGGAGGGACCGCTTTTCTCCTGCACTGAACAGCAGCTTGTCCCGTACCACTGCTGCTGAGCCTGGGCCCCGTGCCAGGCTCTGGGGCTGAACAGTGGCAGCAGCAGCTGGGCAGAAACTGCTGCTCAGTGTGGGGAAAGCAGCCCCTTCCCATTGCTGCAGATGGACAGTTTTTGCTGTGGCTGCCTGGACCCCATGCTGCACTAGGCTGTGGTACGGCTCCTTCACTGCCACCTGTGAACTGCCCTGTGGCTGCTCCATATTGTCACTGCTACCACGCTGGGCAGTCCAGAGGTGGTGGTGAAGGAGCTGCACTGCAGGCTAGCACGGCACAGACTCCAGGTGGCTGCAGCAAAAACTGCCTGGCGGTAGCGAGGGGGAGAGGCTGCTTTCCCTGTGCTGAGCAGCAGTTTCTGCCTGGTTTCTGCTGCCACTGCTGCTGCTGCTCAGCCCCAATGGATAAGCCTGGAGCTGGCGTGGGGCATGCAGGATCACAGCTGCACACTCTGGTCCGAGCCGCTACCACTTGCGTGTAGCTGGATGGTACAGACTGAGTGCAGGGCGCACTGGGGCTTCATGCTGTTGGCAGTGGCCGGGAGGCACCTCAGGGTGCTTGGGCTCTGGGCTGTTGTGGGGTGGGGGCAAGTGCTGACTGGCTTAGGGGGGATTCTCTGTTCTGTTACAGGTTTAAACCAGTTTCTGATCACTTAAACCAGTTTATGTGTAATGTCTGTCCCTAGCCTTGACGACTGTTATTAAATCTCTCCTCAGGCTTCTATTCTCCAGAATAATTAACCGTAGCCCTTTTAGCCTTTCCTCATAAGTCTTGCTTCCCAGGCCTCTAATAACTTTTGCTGTTCTCTGCTGAACTCAGCTCTGTCCAGTCTGTCCACATGCTTTTTGAAATGAGGGGCCCAAAACTGGACAGAGTATTGCATTTGAGGCCTTACCAGTGCTGACCAAAGCAGAAGCAGCACTTCCCTTAATTTGCACTTCCTGTTAACACAACCGACTAAGCTGTTGAACTTTGTTGCAACAAGAGCTGTCAGATTTTCATTATACTTTTATAGAGGATTGGTGGGTTGTGTAAGCTTTACCCAGACACACTCAAAGCCCATTTAGTGGTTAAGAAACTGGGCTGAAAACTAGAAAGACTGCCCTCCCTTTGTTTGTCCCTTTGTTTCTGAAAGCTAGAAAGACTGCCCTCTTTCCCCTCTCCTCCTAGCTGTTCAGTGACCAGTTTCAAGAGAAGGCTGGAGAATGCTCTGATCACTGCTTACTCCATGACTTAGTGGTTAGAGAAGTTTGCTGGGAAATGGGGGCTGAAATTCAAAGCTCTTCTGGCAAAAGTGGCCTGAGAACCTGGGTTTCCTGTTCCCTGGGCTAGTGCCCTAATTGCCAGGCTACTTGGATGGCAAATCTCTCCCTGTCCCACACTTTTTTCATAATTTTTCTGCAATGAAAATTCTGTGTTTTACCCAGCATGATGCATATTCCATTCCAGAACCTATTGCTCGATCAGAGAATAGTTAATTGCCATCCTCTTTGCATACCTGAAGTGAAGTGCATCTGCTATCAAACTGCCACCTGAGTCCTCTTCAGACTAAAAAAGGATTGTTATAGTCCAGGTGAAGCACTGAAATCAACAGACATCAAGTGCTCAGAAAGGGCATGTGTAGACAAAATGGGGGCCCTAAATTGAAGCGCTGGGTTTTAAAAAACATCACTTCAAGTTAGGGCTGATTAAACTCCCGAGTTGTGCACACACACTGCTGACTTACCTACCACTCTGGCGGGGAGGGGAGGGTGAGCTGCCAGTGGGCAGAGCAGTCTCTGGGCTGTGGGGGGGCTGGTGCTTCCCTCCACAGCAGCAAAAGCAACAGCCCCCCCCACACACACACAGGTGGTACCCACCTGCAGGCACCTGGCTCAGGCACTCCCAGGGGGCATCGCAGCCACAGAGGGAAGCACCAGACCCCCATGCAGCTTAGGCAGGCTCAGGGTGGGGAGCAGGGGTGGAGAACATCATGTTCGCTGCTTTTCTTGGGTGGAACCTGCCTTCCCAGGCTGCTGCCAGGCTGCCTGCAGCGCTTCCTGCAGAGCTGCGAAGTTGCACGGAGCACAGTGCTTTTCTCTGCAGCTGTAGGTGCAGCAAACTGAAACTCCTCAAAGGAATTTTAGTTTGCTGTGCCCCAAGTCATTTAAGGTGCATCATGACACCGAATTTCCTACAGCGGCTGGAATTAATGTGCAATACGCCACTGAGGCATGCAAACACCGACACCATTACACCAACACCATTAAAGTGATACAAAAACATTTCACTCACTTTAAAGTGTTGTGCACACATGCCTCTCATTTCATCTACACACGGCTGAAGAGAGGAAGCTCCAAATGAATGTACATGGAAGACAAGAGTATTGACAGTGCTCCTCACTATAAGCTGGGGCCAGGTTATCAGATGCCCTTACCTGAAAGTTAGACACCAAATAACTGGCTAGATTTTCAAAAGTGTTCAGCACCCGTAAGCTCTGGGTGTACCAAGGTATTTCCCATGCAAGAGCTGAGCTCATTTGCCACTCTGGCGCACAGATCTCAGTGACTGTCCCAAAACCACACAAGACATACAAGAGTGAATGAAAATACAGGGACCAAAGCACATGAGACTCCCTCTTTTTGGCCTCTAGACATATATTTCAGGCTGTCTCTCATGAGATGGGATCCACAAAGGATTGCTAATTTACCAAGCAGGTTTGTTTTGCGAGGTTTTTTGTCTTCAGAACTGTATAAAGCAACTTGGTCTTAGTAGGAGACCAAGCTCCAGCCCTTTGAGCTTAATTATTTTGTTTTTAATGTGGTCTGAGACCTGAAGACATGCACACCTATAAATGCACACTAGATGTATTATAGGATGAGGGCAAAGGTGCCATAGTCAGGAATGCCTTGCTCTAGGTTAGCAATGACTAGGTAGATGCAGTTTTGATGACAGTATGTGGCAATAGAAGCCTCTAATGGGTCTGGAGCAAAGCAGGAGCTCTGGTGTACAAGTGGAGCATGTTTAATATCTGTTTTTAAATTCTCAACCTATATCACAGCTAGATCCTTAAATCTGCAACTCCAGAATGAACTGCAAGGGGTCAAGGCTAATTTCTGGTTTCCTTTGGAAATTTGTTCACAAATCATTTTTCCTATGAAGATAAATATCTTTGTAGTTTAAAGCATTCCACATATTGAGAAGAATGAGTCTGTTTTTTGATGACAGCCAATGTATTACTGATCAATTGAGAAGGCAATGGAGTATAACGATGGATGATTCTATGATTCTATGATAACAAAAATCCACCCATCATTGGAAAAAGTAGCATGGTAAAAGGTAGGAAGACTGCCCTCCTTCTCCATCCTACTATTCACAGGTATATGCATACTTGGGTGATCCTATTCCATCACAGGTGGAAATAGAATGCAAACCATGTATAAGCATCTAATACTGTTTTTATATGGCTACAAAAGTACCCCTTAACCATGTAAAGGTGCAACTGGACTCCTTAAGTCTTCATCAGGCTCCTTAGTAACCTTAATAGGATAGGATGAGCTCTGCATCTTATAGCGAACCTGATGGGTCGGAGGGCTACCTAGCCAGCTTCCGTATGGTTCAATTGACTGAGCTGCCCACTGCCCACCTTTTCTGCCCCCTCCTACCCCCTTCCCTTCCCCTCCCCACTCCTGCTTCAGGTTTTTTTTTTTAAGTTTATACTGTTTTTTGTTTTACTTTACCTTATATTATTTTTACCTTAATTTTTAAATTATACCACTTATATTAGGAAATTACCCGGTACTGATAATCAATTACAAATATCGAGTATAGTAAGGTAGATTACCAATGAGCAAAACAAGCCCCAGTTACCAAGCCAATTAGAACACCAGCTACAAAACCTATTAAAATTTGAATAATAATTACCAATTATCAGTTAGAATACCAGGGACCACTTGTTTCAATTAATTTTACATTGTACTTTAAAAGCAAGTACTAAAGTAATAATAGCAGTTACTTTAATAAAATAATTCTTTTTTCTAAATGAAATTGTAGAATCATTTTCCTTAGAAAATTATGAATTTTCCTTCTAATTTGGAACAACACAAATACAATTTTGAAAATCTAGAATTTCCTGTAAAAATGGGAATTTGATGTATCCTCTCTTTCTCCTCCTAATGGCAACAATCTGAGGTCCTGAAAACTGACTAACCACTCAGGGCAGAGGGACAAAACTGATGCAGAATAGGGCTTCCAAGGAGATAAATTGTGAGTTGATGTCTATGTTGAAACAAGTTGGAGGTGCTCTCACCAATCAAAGATGGCCAAGGAAATATAACCCAAAGGGTAGAGACTTTGCAAGATAACAAATAATAACTGTGCCTGGAGAAACATCTTACAAATTAAGTCTGTGGAAATGTTCCTTAATGATGTGGCCCAGAGGAAGCAAATTGGTAGGCAACTGGTTTAAGCAGAGGCATAAACCATAATTATAGTTACCTGAGGTAGTAGCTGTCCAGAAAGAAAGGATGGGAAGTGATTGCCACCTGCTCTGGGACTGAGGGTCCTGGGGAAATCTTAGGTAAAGCTCTTGTGGCTCTGAAGCAAACACATACCCTGGCTCATTCAGTGGATATTTCTGACAAACTTCAGAGTCAAATAGAGATACAGTATTAAAACACTAGTCAAGGTGTGTGGTAAATGCTTGTAGAAGAGAAAACTAAACAGGAGAAAGGGCTGAAGGTGAGCGGCTAGAGTTTAGAGATGGAGCTGGTCCAAAAAACGGTATCCTTCCTAACGCACACCTCAGGCTGTGGTCAGGACAGGATCCTTACAATGTTTCTTCAGGTTGGTGTAGGCAACCACTGGCACAGGTGCCCAAGCATGGCACGCAAAGGCACTTTGTGGTAGACAGCAAGGAAAGGGATGAGGCTGCACTGTCACGACAAGGATCAAGCCCCTCATGGCTTCCACACCATCTGCCCCTGGTGCACCAACATTTTACAGGTTGAGGTTATAGTGTTTTTTGGCACTCTGGCCAAATGTTGCGACCCCACTTTAGGTTGAGTAATTCAGAAAGAGAACTTGCTCAGTGTTTGGAGAAACCCTAATGTTATACACATGGCTGGCACACACAGTAGTGCTGCTGCCTTGTTCATGTAGCTATATTAGGGGGCTAATTGCAAACACTGTTCTTTCTCAGGATAATGAAAATGCTCAGAAGAGATGGCTATCTCTTCTCTTCCCATAATTTCCAAAAGCGTATTATTTCCTGATTTATCTACTGAGTTCATTGATTAGGGTTTGCAAGAATGTACTCCAGAGCAACCAAATGCTTCCAGAAAATAGGACTGTGATCTTCAATCAGTGTGTGATTGGAAAAATTAATAATCAAATAAACATTCCCTCAGAATAACACAGGAAAGCTTTCTGGTCACAACGGAGAAAACCTGGAATTTAAAGATGGAAGATTGTATAGGAGGTGGGGAAAACTAGCAGCTAAAGAGTAAAATTATCATCAGACACAATGAGAAAAGATAGTTTCCCCAAATTACATAATGATTTTAAAACTGCTGGAAGTTTTGGTATTGCCCAAATCTTAGCCAAAGATTAGACAATTTCTGGTAGGTAAATTCAGGCAGAGAAATGGTGCAGGAAATGTACAACTTATATTTCAAAGAAGGGTCCCTTAAGACAAAGAGAGCCACAGTGCAGCAATATCCAGCTGGATAGCTTTGTAGAACATGTCCCATTACTATTGATGTGCTCTGGCAGTTAATGAAAGTACAAAAAGTTCCTCAGTGCTCTTCATGTACAACTATGACCCAAATAATTGAGATGATGCATAGAATACAATGGAATGCCAGAATTAAACCCCAAGTTAAGGGCCCATATTAGAAGGACAGACACTCAACTTGCATGCAGATACTGGAGAAAGGCAATTGTTTCGTGAGCTCAGTGCACGTGGGGTGAAAAGGTAGTGGGCAGAGAGAAACTGTTGTGAATGAGGCCCTCAGGAGGTTTTTCCACCACCGACTGGAGGGGAAGACTTGAAACAGTGAGCAGGGAATTGCTTCTTGCAGTTTGCTTCTATTGTGTTCAGGGAGAGAGGACTTACTGCCCATTCTTTGTAAAGAAACAAGGCTGTGCCAGAAAAATACCGGATTTGTATTGTCCATTTCTCCTACTTATGAAAGTTACCCATAAGGCTCTGAAGACTGGCCAGCTGCTCCAGCCAAATGGAGCATCAGTAGGTACTGCCGATAATGTTGTGACTTTTGTGGGTTGGATCCATCCTCCCTTGCTGAAAAATGTCCAATGGGAATTGAGGAAAACGTGACTAATATTGACATTTGGGGGGTTCCAGGAGTCCCGTCCTCTCAGTGAAGGAGCAGAGGAAGTTTGGGGTCCAGATGAGATGGCCACGAACATTTGCTCCCTATCTTCATGAATATTATAGTACCTGGTGTATCTACAGTGGGCCAGCCCCTCTATTTGCTATTTGTTGGGCCACCCTTCATGACAGATGGCACTTCCTAGAGTTTTAGTTTCCCAGGATTCCCTTTGCTTAGTCCCTATTTCCTGCATTCTGTGACTGGATGCATGACATATTGAAAGAATTTTCCAAGGAAATTCTGCAGGGGTTTTTGGGGAATGATGCCATAAACATTGCCAAGAACCCGTCTGCCTTGCCACACCCTTGTAGCACTACTCTCTATGAGGAAACTCCAATTCATTTAAATAGGCTTTGCAGTAAGCCCTCAGGGATGGGGGGAATTATGCCAAACACCTTAGGTCCATTTGCCAATGAACACCCTCTCCATATTCAAGTCTCACATTGTCCTTAAAGCCCTTACAAACAGAACTGGTTGAATTTATCCAAAAAAAAAAAAAAGGGAAAGCAAAGGATGAACAAATGAATTGAGCACACTAAGCATACTCTTTGCCCCTGCCCCAGGATTTAACTAGTTGGTTGGTCCCACCTCAGGACATAAACAACACTTGCCAACGGCTACTGACTGCCTTTATTTTTGTGCATTGTACAATCATGAGCATTTTTTCAGATATCACGAAATATTAATAAATAAATATAAAAAATAATATCATCAAAGCCACAGCTAGAAAAATGCTAGCTAGCCAATGTAATTAGTCAATAGACACATTGGGAGGAGAACCTTTTGCTACTTTGAGAGGCACCATATAAAAAATACACTATGAAAGGTAACACAAAGAGACACAGTAGTTTGGACTCAGTTTCCAGCCTCTTCTCCAAAGGCCTGGGGTTGGAATAACAAGAGTACTGTGTTGCATGTCAGGTGCATTATGTCAGGTGCATTGTGTCAGGTGCATTGAGTTGTGCAAGGGAAGCTTGTACAATTCCACTGTGCACTGTCTCCCAGCACCAGCTAGTGCTAGTAATGCTAGTAGTCACTTACTTCCATGACCAGAATCACTTTTGGATTCTTTTAAAAAAAAATAAGTTCCAGGAAATACACTTTCATACATTTTGGAAAGATGTGTCTGTGCTCGGCGTCTCAGGAATATTGTTGTTATTGTCGTGCTTTTCAGATTCCAATGCGGCTTTGTTGCAAATAGTTACCACCATGTCTTGGCTTTCTTTCCTTGGAAGTATTTCCTCCTTTCCCTGTCCATTAAACTTCTCAGAAAAGACATAATCAACATAGTTTTCACGTTTGCTGGAAATTATATTGCTGATCATCATGGTGAAGAGAAGAAAGCCAAAAAACCCAATGATAATAAGGATAAAAAAGGAGGCTGTTATCTCCTCTTGTTCCTTCAAGGCTGGACTGGTGTAGTTATTGAACTGATGTCTTTTCTTGTGGTCCACATATATATGGAGCAAGCTGCGCAGGACAGATATTATTTCTGTGTGGTTGTGGAAATGCATGTTATGTGTCAACTCTGGCTGCAAAAGAGGAAAGCACCTTTGTTTTAGATTTGCTGCTTGTCCAAAGACAGTCTCTGCATCAACATTGAACTGGCACATACTAGCCTAATTCCCCCTCCCTCTCAAACAAAATAAGTAATAAACATTCCAGGTATGTGTAGACCATATTCTACCAACACCCATGCACAGAGCTTCCTCTAAAATCAGTGAGAGGCCTGTATAAAAACTGAGACTCAAATATAACTGCTATTTGTAACAAACTCATGAAACATTCTTCACAGTACTGGGGATAAGAACTAGCTCTTGCAATAAGCAGCATCACATTACTGAAACATTCATGTCTTGTTACCTCGGTGTATAATACCCATCACAATGAGGCCTGGATTGTGGTTCTTAGGCAAAATCACAGGTCCCCAAAAGCCAGTTGCTGATAGTGATAGCATCCTTATAATGATGCATCCTTATAAAACTTCCTGTAGCTAATGGCACACAAAGGAGTGATGTGAATACTGTTATCTCCAGTCACCACTAAGTCCCATCCTGAATAACTAGGTACCCATTTACAACTGGATTGGCAAAGGGCAGCCTCTTGGACAGATCTGGAGTGGGGCTAAAACTTACACCTCTGGAGCCCTGGCAAAACACTTTAAGCACTCTGCTTCACTAACATTATACACAATAGGAAGAAATCACACTCCCCCCCCTTCTATTACTGGAGGAGAATCACCCCTCTATTATATTACTGTTTCAGGAGTGGAGATGCTATTGATTCCACATTACTTACAGAGAGAGCTTGGCAAATCATTTATTTTTCAGTTTGGATGCCAAACTGAAAAAAAAGTGGGAAAAAATATAGTTTCAGGTTGATCCAAAATGAAAAAAGTTTTGTTGTCTGGCTGAAATGAACAAAACTGCATGCATGTGTGTTTTAAAATTAAACATGTTTAAAATAGCTTTGAGTTTAATTGGTGCTGAATCATTTTTTCAAAATGAAAAAATTAAATGTTTCAGTTTGCAAATGTTTAAAGGAAATATTTAGACATTTCCAAGTTCCACCCCTCCCCATCTTTTTATTTTTGGGGGGATTAAACTATTGACTGCATTCAATACTTAGGTTTAGTTGCCCCGAAACAGCATTTTTGGTTCAATATACTATTTGTCAGAAAAATGTTTGCCATCCCTGTTTTGAAGTTCTTATGTCTGCACTATATCCACAGACCCCTCTGATATCTTTTATGAATAGACGTTACCCTAGCTATCTTTTATACAATCAGTAACTCAGGGGGGATCAATGAGAGCCACTTCCATGTAGTGATCCCTGGTAACGTCTCTGACAGCCAAGAATTCCCAAATCAACAAAAATACCAAAGCGCACAAAGATAAAGATATGGACACCATTTTTGTCATATGAAAGAAGTAACTCAGGAGCTATTTATTTCCCTTTTTTTTCCTGTTTCTCTTAAGGTATTATGGTCATCAAGAGGTATTTCTTAAACCTGTGGTGCTCCAATGACTTCAGTGAAGTCATGCTGTTTTATGCCAACTCAGGATTTGGCCCTATATGTTGTTTTTTGCCAGCAAAGAACAGTTTGAACCCATCACATAAAACAAATAATTTAAAGACTACACGAAGAAGAGTACTGACATAAAAAGTTATTAAACATCCGTCATTTGAGAAGAGGACTAAAATAATCTCCTTCAAACAAGCCCTCTCTCTGAGCTGTAGCAGAGACATTCAGCAAAGTTAAACATGGAAGAGTTGAGAACCCACCTCAGGGCAGGCTGTATCTTCATTTGGAAGCTTCCTTTTCTTTTGCATCCAGCTTGCCCTGTCTGAAAGGCTCTGGTCCCTGAAAGCTGTTTTATGTCATCTCCTCACACTGTGATGGTGCTACTACTACTAAAGAGAATGACACATTTCCTCTGCAATCCCTTATATGATGGGTTATTGACAGCCTGTCAGCTGAAGGGAAGTGATTGAATGCATGAAGCTGCAAGAATGTCATGGATGACTAAGGTTAACTATACCTGGATAGTCCTTCCTCTTCCTCCTTGGTACTATTATCTTTAATGGCTGTGTTTACCTTACTGTAAGGATTGTGACTGGTCCGGCTGGAATGCTAAGGTCTACTAACATTCAATTAGCCCCTGTGATCTGGGAGTTGAGTGCATGATTTCTCCACTTTGCAGCAGACACATGCACAAAGACAATCACAGCTTTACAAACATAAATGCCCCTGTACTGAAAACACCTCACGTGGAGAGTAATAAATCTCAACATCAGTGAGTGTTCAGAATAAAAGTCAATAGGGAGTCAGAGCCTTTAATTACTTATTCATTTAGATTTATACACAAAAATACAACACAAATACAATTAAACTGCCAACAGATCACGGAACTCTTCCCTCCACCCACGCCTGGTAAGATTACCTGAGACTGGTTGTGGGAGGGATCTGTGCTCATGTTCTCCAGAAGTAAGAGGTGCCTTTGCATTCCACTGTTTTTAGAGAAAAGGCAGTTAATAAGGAACAAACTGCAGCTGAAAGCTATCAACCTAAAAGAGACTGTCCAAAAGGAAATACAATAACCTAGGAATTTTCTTTTTGTTCCAGGAAAGCTAATAGGCACATCTCTATATACACTTTATACCCCAAAAGGACCAGCTCTTTCCCCATACATTCAGGCACAGGGAACAACTCTGCACATTGTACAATGTTTTTAGCAGATGTGTAACTCCGTTAGTGGTGTGAGTGGCTGTGAAATAAAAGGGTCTGGGTTTGATCCCAGGTGATGGTGCCAGATTCCACTAATTGGATGCGTCCAGACGAGTATGGTCGTGCGGTATGTAGTGCTGCAAGCATGTTTGCAGCATCTCATACTGCACAGTCCAGTGTTCTCCATGCAGCAAGGGCACGCTGCCCGAAGCAGCTCACGCTTGGGCAGCATGCGCTTCTAAAAAGCAGAGCTGGGCTGCTCAGTGCCACGCTGTGGCTGCTGGTCAAGCACCGCTTGGCAGGATGGCCGCGGCTGCAGCCCCGAGAAGTCCCCAGGACCCCAGGTAAGGCTGCTGGGGCCAGCACAGTGCTAGCCCCAGCTTCCCCTACTGCCCCCAGGGCAATTGCCACACACCAAAGCGAACATGACACAGACGTTCCCCATGAACAAGTAGCTGCGGCGCCAGGTGCACCGCTGTTCCTTGTCCCTAGGGAACCAAACGTCCATGCATGTCTGGATGCGCCCATTGTTTCTACTTTCTGAGCAAATCTTAAAGCCTACCCACTCTCCTGTCCAATGGGTGCCAAGAGCTATCTTGGGGTAAAAGGCACTCAGAGTGGTGCTGACCACATCACCTCCTCCTTGTGCCAAGGTTAAAAGGAACAGGGGAGCCATCAGTGGTCCATAAATGGGATACCTTTACCATACTTTTAACAGTTATATGGTGGCTGCTATGGCAGCCTGGGGTAGCCAGATGTCAGCAGGTTTGCCCTCTACCCTTGGTATAATACCCTTGGCATTATACTCTCTAATTCATTCCATCAGAGGGGATCATTTAAACTAATTTCACAGTTTCTTAACATCTACAAGAGAGGGGCTGAGGAACTGGTCCTAAATTTACATACATGTTACTTTCAAATATACATATGGTTCTAGAGACACTGCTCACTAGCAAGTCAATTGTTTTTTATGCTGTAGAAATTCAAAGGGTTAGACAATGCCATGACACAAAGAAGGGAAATGTCCAACAGACGTGGTAATCTCTAACTCACATAATAGTGGATTTCAGTGAAAGATTATGTGGATGGTGAGTTTGGAAACTGCATATATAAAAGAAATTGGCTGTATTTTGAAGGCTATATGTTACCTGAAGCAGCCTTAGATCATATGAATGGCCATATGCTTAATAAATTTGACAGAAAAATGACAGTACACATTCCATGTCTACAGAATATAATCAGGAACATAACATAAGAAATGCCATACTAGGTCAGATCATCAGTCCATTTAGCACAGTATCCTATGATGGACAGTGGGAGAAGTGGATGCTATAGAGGGAGAGCCCTGAACCAGATTATCTCTAGAGTGATCATTCACTTATTCCCCTTTTTTCCCCTAGCATTACATCCAGCATTTATTAGTTTAGAGATTCCAGAAGAAACATCTCCAACCATACTGTTCAATAGCTATTAATAATAAGAATAATTACATTAACGATGAGAATACAAAATACACAGTTGATGCAGATAACATGAGAAGAGCAGAAAGGGTTATGTACCACAGAGAGGCATAACTTATAACAGGTCAAGCAAACGACATGCTTTGGATTTAATCTATCAGCCTCTTCAAGTAAAGGTAGAACAATCAGCACAATTATAATACTTGAGAACATGCACACTAAGATGCGAAGGAATGGGCACATGTGGCTTAATCCTGTACACAATGACATCCATGGTAAAATTCCCCTTGACATTAATGATTCAGGATCAGGCACCACCAATTTTTGTTTCAAGCTATTTTGAAGGGAAAGAAAAAAGGGGATTTTGGGCATAGTACTTGTAGCAGCAGCTTGCATTTTTGTATGCGCATCTACAGATGATGCAACATGTGTTTGTGTAAACATGTACATTACAACAATGCATGCACATTATATATACATACATATTTGTAAAACACACAAGCACACCTATACAAATGAGGCACACATGTATACACACACTTGCATGCACATATATATGTATATATGTGCATATATACCCACGTGTGTATTTGTGTATACATACATGTGCACCCCCTCCACAGATGTATGAACACACTAAGTAAACATTTATGTGGTGCATGCATGCGCATGGGCGCACACACACACACATAAACCCCTCTATCAATCTAGCTAGCTAGCGGCCAATTTTTCAAGAATGACTAGTGATTTGGGAACCTTACCGTTTTTATTGCCCAGTCAGACAAATTTCACAGGGCATCATTTTCAGAGACAATTGCTCACCATATTGTGAAAAATCAGATACAATTTACGATGTCTGAAATGAGGTGCCCTAAAACGGAGGCTCTCAAAGACAGTCACTTTTGAAAACCGCGGCTATATATCACTAGGCAATGAGAGATTCAGATAGAAAGGGTATTGTAAACAACATTTAAAAAAATATATACTTATTTTGGTTGGTTACTTACATTGTAGACTTGGTTATGTCCTAGGAGCAGCTTGGCTTTTGAATGGTAAACCAGCTCCAAACTGACCGCTGCATTTAACAATTTAAAGAACTGAAGAAGAGAGGAGTGGCTTCTGCTTCTTTCCTTTAGCAAATAGCCACAAGCGTTCTATGCATGACAGAGTCATTTAAGGAAATGTGCTAACAGGATATTAATGGAATTTTAATGTTGTATCATAGAGGCAGCTCTCAAGTTACCATTTATACCTCTTCTTGGGAAGGATGTGGCTTTATTTCCTCAGTTCCAGTCAGAGGGAAAAGTAATGTATGCAATTTTAGATGGATACTTGTTACCACTACCAGCTAAAGAATATAAGTAAACAAAGTATGTGCTTTGGCTTGATTTCTGATGGATGGTCTGTGAATTAAAGCTAATCTGCTTAAAAAAATAAACAACTTTCACAAAGCAGGATGGAAAATACTTGTGTCTAAAAGTTCACAATAATACTGCCTTTTTTAATTCAACAAAAAAGTGACATTTCTTGTTCAATGTAAATCTTGTTCAGTAAATGTTTTGCCTTCAACCCCAGGCAAAAGAGTGGGGAATGAACATAAACTGGAAAAGGGAAAGAGGATAAGCAGCCTCTCTGTATAGTAAAGCAGCCGCCTGCTCTCCTGTTATTACTAGTTCCATCCTATTCAGCTGGCTGAGAATATGTGTTTCATTCCTTCAGTTTGTACTGTAAATAACAAAGCAATTTACACCACTTTCCATCTACACCCATTTCATGCCCAACACATAAATCACAATGTAATTTGCGAAATTGTTTAATTTAGACATGGAACTGATGTGGGAGGTACACCAACCAGGTGGGGCAGCTTAATTAGCACTCAAATATACTGGTGCAAAGACTGAGTAGGTTAGCTGAGTCCAGATTGTCAAGTCTTAGAAAATCCTAGGGCATATGATTTTTTTTTAATTGAAATTTTAAGTTTAATAGAAAAACAGACAGAATAATGTCAGTGTCAATTTTTACACACACCTCATCCTATTGTTTGATCAGCTATAGAATGGATAGAAAAATGTTGACAAAACCAAAATTTTAATTAGAATGTCAAAGTACAAATAAAAATATCATAAACAATATCACCCCAATTATTACCTGTTTTTCAACCAACCTTCTAACCAAACTAATTTATCTGCCCATCGTATTACTTAGAGAAAAACTGGTCCACTTACTCCAGGCTCCCTGTAGCACTTAGTGCCCTATCCTTTTGCATCACAGTTGTGTTGTGTTTTGGGTGTGCAGTCTGTGTAAGTGGGTGGAGGCTTCCCGGAAATTATAGAATTATTAATAAATGGGAAATTATGAGGGATGTTGAACTAAAAGATCTGGAGGCATGGGCAGATCCAGCATTTTAAAAAGAGGGGTGTGGGAGCAGTCACTGACACTGCAAAGATGGCTGCACACTCCACTACTAACCTCTCCCCACCTCTCCCTTCTCCTCTCTCCCTCACCTTATCTACTTATACCTCTGCGTGCAGGAAAGAGTCAGAAAGATCTCCCTGCTGTCATTGCCCCATCTACTCCTACCTACCCAACCAGGGCTGCAGGGAGAGGTTGTGCAAGAAACCAGGCTTGCCTGGGGACAGTAGCAGCAGTGGTGATGGCAGGTCTAGCTCCCTTTCTGCACGTGCTCCCAGGCTGGTGGGGAACACTTAGGACTCCCAGCCAAGGAGACCTTGCAGGGAGAAGGCTCTTCCTGTTGTTGTGACTGCTGCTGTCTTTGGCTGAGCCCAGCTTCCTGTGTAGTCTGGCTGGAGTAGACCGGAGTGACTCTGGGCCTCGCCCTGCCCTGGGTCAGCTAAGGACACAGGCAGGAATGGGCAGGAGAGGGGGCAATAGGAGAGGAGGGAATGTGCCACTGAGCACAAAGGGCAATGGAAGGGGTGCTGAGAGAAGAGGGGTGAGATTCTTACCTGATTCTGGGACTTAAAGTCTCTGCATGCTTCTCCTGCAGTGTGGTCTGGAAGGAGGTACAGGGGCAAGTGCATAACTATACCCTTTCTGGATCTGCCCCTGCCTGGAGGATATCATTAGTGCATTGGCAGCATTTTGGGAGGGGATCTGGAAAGCAGTATCATTGGCCAAGTTGCCACATTTGTGTGTGCAGGGAGACAGGTCCTTACCTGGGTCTTTTTTAACTCATTGGTGCAGATGAGAAAGAGCTAAGGTTCAAGATGTAACCAGTTGGCTCATCCATATTTTTATTATCTGGTGTTATCAGGGCCTCAGTGCCAGATTCCTTGTTGAGTTTGCTTCTGTACACAGAGCAACAGCAATGGTCCCAGTTCTGAGTAATTCTTCCTACATGACGTTTGTTAAAAATATTGCTACCTTAGAGACAGAATGTTGGGTGGCTTATGGGCTAATGTCCTAAAAGCTGATCATAACCAATGCAATGCTATACAACATGACTATTCGAAACTGAATATTTCTTATGCCTTATAAAATTTTTTATTCATCTTCGACAAACATCAACTTCAACTGAAGCATGTAGGGCATTATTGAGAAAGCTGGCAAATTCCTTAAAATTTTTAGCAATGGAAGTAGAACAATATGGACATTTCATATGTTGCTGAAGTTTCTGAACAACATCCAGAATTTCATGGGCCATATATTGTTTGAAATTATAGCCACTCACATTAATGCTTTCTTTAGTAGCATACTAACTTGTTTTCTGTAAGTTAATTTCTGCATTATGTTAGATGGATAGATTCACAAAGATATTTCCCGATCACCGCAGAAGGAGAGGGAAAAAAGAATGTCTGGACCTACATAAAACAGCCAATGGAGAGTTACTATGTTAAGTACTGTATATATAGAGAACCCTTTGCCGTTGAATCAGACCATAAAAGTTTACAGAGACTACAAAATATGAAGGATCAAAATTCCAGGATAATCAGGATGTATCTTATCCTTACAGCCACAAAACTTCACCATTCAGCACAAGCTTGAGCATAAAAATAGTACTTGCAGATTGCTTCTGTTTACTCTTACGCCGTTCCTTAAAGGAGTTGGGGGCAAAGTATGATAGAACAAGACTTCTGCCACTGTTTGGTAGCTGAGAAAGCCTGCTTTGTCATGCCAATGCCTTCTTCCCACTTGAGCGATTTCTTTAGTGCCTTCCCAGAGTACAATTTGTACCCTGTTGACACAGCTGCTACTGTGGAAGGATGCTAAACTGCTTGGTGGGCATAGCCAAAGCCTTAGAAAACTGGGATGTAGAGAAGAGAACTGCAAGAAGGGGAGGCAAACCTGTTGGGGAAAAAAAATTCTGAGGTTTCAGAGAGCTGGACATAGGCTAAGGCTTGCCTTCTTAGGTGACTTTGGACATGCTGGAGAAGTAAGAAAACACATGAGAAAATGAACCAGAAAACGTTTTGGATATAGGTGTTGATAACTAAATATTGATTCACCTTTTTTATGTCCTCTCTGGCTTCCTGCTCTTCCATCCAACCTTTCTATAGTGTTTTCCTTACCTCAACAGACAATGTCTTAATGACAAATGGTGTTAATATTTCCAGGCTGTAAGCTGCTGTCTCCTCCTGCTGATTGCTTCACTGATTGGCCAGCAAGTAGTGGCACTGGTGCACAAATAGTGCACATGGCCTGCTTCACAGGTCAAACATGTCAGAAGCACAACACCCCTGATTTTCAGTGGCTCGGGGGAACAGCCTGTGTGTTCTGTGGGACCTCTCATTATGTTATTACAGTAGTATGCCGTTGGGCTAGTCCTGTTCCTCACTGTTAGTCTTAGCGTAGGTGTGGGGGACAAAGTTAGTTTGAATCCTTGCTTGTGTGTGTTGGCACTCCTCCTGCCAGTCATTTTTAAGTGGTAACTGATCATTCAAGCAGGCCTAGCCAGTTTTTCAAAATAAAGCTTCAGTAACATATATAAAGGAGAAATTATTGCACATTGAATGGGTTGAATGAATGGCAAGAGCCCTTAACTTAGTGTGGAATTATGCTTACGTTATGCAAAACTAGTAATTAACTAGCCCTCAATTATATTACAATTGATGCCCGTGACTTGAGTCCCATGCTAGAATTCTCAGACACCTAAACATGATCATCTCCCTTTCTTAGGCTATTTTTACCTCCATCTTTTCCTTCCCTTCCCCAGCTGCTTGGCTTGAACAGAGCTAGCTATTCATCTAGTTGACTAAATGTTCAGCAGTACCAAATTTCCAAGCATTTTGCAGTTGTCCCATTATTCTGAGACTTCCTTTGCAATGAGTTCTCAACTCCTAATGTTGCATGGGTAGTTGCTTCATTGAGAGGCATTGGTTGTAGCAAGTTGGAAACTATCAGCTTGTAGTTATTTAAGAAGAGGACGTTGAAGAATGTTTCCCAGTCATCTAGGTTTCCTGATCTTGCTGCTTCTGGATCCAGTTAACATACAGATCTATTCAAAGGTGTAACCACAGCCACTTCAATGGTTTGCTGTCTGTGAGACACACCCAACTTCTGTTTCCATGTGACTCTTCCTTTGACATTATAGAACAGGTGATTGCCAGCCATATATAGATGAAATGCGAGGCATGTGTGCACAACACTTTAAAGTGGGCTAAATGCTTTTGCACCGTTTTAATGGTATCAGTGTTTGCACGCCTCGGTGGCGTATTGTGTGGTAATTCCAGACGCTGTAGGAAATTTGGTGGCGTAATGCGTCTTAAATAACTTGGGATGCAGGAATAATTTAGGGCCCCCACTTCATCTACACATGCCCTAATTGTGCTGTGGGTAGAAAAACAGAGATCTGCATTTATTGTGATCAGATATGCACATGTTGTGGTTCCTGTCCTACTGTGCACTATCAAATAGCAAAGCTCTACTGTGTTGTCCACCTGCCTCCAATACCAGCAACACGATTCATGTCCTGTGCTTCATATCCTGTTTCTACAGTAGGTTATACTCTAAAGGACATTTGAGCATGACAACATCCTCCTGAAACATTAATAGTGTTTAATGCAACATGTGACCACTAGATGGTACTCGTACAAGACAATAAGCAGTGCTCACCTACAGAATGAGCATAGCTAATGTAGGTTATTAAAGCATAATCAGCCTTAGGAAATCAGTGTTAACTGTGCTGAACTCCAGGATCACAAAATGCACAGCAACTGGCAAACGCTGCTTTCCTTGCATTTCATTTCTGTGCATTCATAGAAGTCTCATTGAGTTAATGAGAGTGACATGTAGTTTGCAAGACGGATTAGACAAGACCATCTGCCTTTGATTATATGTCTTTGGCCTGTTAAGTTAACAGCATTCATCATTTAGTCTTTGAATCTTCTTTGATACTGTCCCAAATTCACAAAAATCTGAATTAATATAGGATACCTTGGGACATTTCTAACGTTAGCTAGAAATTAAAAAAAAACCCCAAACACCTTAGATGAGGAAGCTCAATTGTCCTAAAATGGAAGGAAAATGTATGAAACAAAGGATTCCTGTGGCAGGGAGGGAAAGGGACAGGCCAAGCTTCAGAAACAAAAATGTATATCTAATCTGGTACACTCAAGGCATTCTATCGACTTTTGATGGGATGATCCCTGTATATAAACTTAGGCACTTGCTTAAATCCATGGCACAATTTCCCAACACCCCAAATGTGGATAAGAAAACACATTCTGCTTTCAACAGCAATTTTCGCCCACATGCATGGACTATTTAATGATGTAACTAAAGGAGAGACAAAATAGGAAGGAAAATAAATGCAAATATGGTCACCTTATTTCACTTCACAAAAGGAAGTAAAAGTAGAACAGGAAGATTGGATTGTCCTGAAACAAGGACGAGCAGGTACCACAGCATGCTTTGGTGACAACACAATAATTTCCCTGCTAGGATTCTGATTGCAAAGGATGAGAGCTGGAGACAGGGTAGGCAGAGGGTATTACTATAAGATGCAAATGGAGCAAATTAACAAGGAATTGCTAGTTGATTTCCTGTAGAAATGCATCATTTTTCATAGCACCCATGCCTTGATATCCTTACACCAGTGGTCTCCAACCTTTTTAAATACAAAATCACTTTTTGAATTAATGTCTGTGAGGAAGGGAAGGAAGGGGCAGCAGGGGGAGCAGATTGAGGCTCCCACAGTGAGGGAGGGAGTGGGGCAGAGGCAGGAGCAGGGGTGAGTGGGGCCCCAGCCAGGCCAGGTGGTGGAAAGATTGGAGCCCAGGCAGCTCGTAGAGGCACACGGGGAGGGCTCCTGCCACTGCATGAAACCTGGCAGAGGCCTGGGGGCCATGTCATCTCCTGATCTGTGTGCGGGGCAGAGGCAGCTGCCACTGTGTGTTGGGCTTTGCACTCCAAGCCCTACTGCAGCTGCCCTGGAACCAGCATGATGCCACATGTGTCCTGCTGCTGGGCAGGCAAGGGGGTGTGGCTTGGGATGCACGTGGTGTTGTGCCACTCCTGGAGCAGCTGCAACTGGGCTCAGGGCACAAAGCCTGTGTGCAGTGGCAGCTGCCTCTGTCCCGCGAACAGATCAGAGAGGCACGTGCACCCCGGGCCTCTACAGGGTTGTTTGCAGCTGCGGGAGCCCCCTTGCATGCCTGGACCAGCTGCCCAGGCTCTTATCCTCCCACCGCACAGCCTGGCCAGGGCCCCACTCATCTGGCAGCCGGGGCGTGGCAGAGCACAGAGGGAGATCGTTTCACTGACCTGGCCTGGCCCTGGCAGCAGGGGGCACAGCTCAACCCAGCAGCAGGACACACATGGTGTCACGCCACTCTGTGTGTGCTGTAGCTCTGTGTCTCAGTTTGGGGGGCTGAGCGTGTGTGCGAATACATGTGCTCACCCTGCCCCCCCCCCCATTCTGAGATCAATTGTCAGAGGCTTCACGATCGACTAGTCAATCGCAATCAACTGGATGGTGACTACCTGCCTTACACTGTGGCCTAAAACATTTCTAACACACATGTAGGGCAATGCTACCAACAGTGAACAAGTGATCACTACTACAGTATCTACTTGGCCCATGAGACTGCCAGGAACCCAGCGTTAACCACAAGGACTTACATTCACTAGACCACAGCTCTGGTGAACTACAGAGGTGGTGAAGTCCATAGAAGTGAGGCTCTGTCTACTGAGAAAGCTTTGAGACTGGTCCTAGAGGATTCAAGTTAAATGATGAAATTTTAGACTCATAACTGTCAGTGGAAACATTGCATTGCTAAGATTTCAGACAGACTCAGAAAGAAGATGGGCTCTCTCAGATAACTAGATCTCAACTTCAGGGTTAAACAAATGCCTTAGATTACATATAGAAGTAAAAAGGAAAACAGGACAGAACTGTGAGCACATTAATTCTGCCTTTGGGATAAAAAGTATGATACAAATAAGAGACTGCAACTGAAAACCAGCAGAAGAATGTGTTCCAAGTGCTCTGTGAAATGTCCTGTCACAGCAGGGCATCTTGGACTTTCATTTCTAAAACTAGAGAGGTGAAAAGATTTGTTGGGAGAAGCTGATATCAAGGAGCAGTCCATCTGGGTACAGTTCCTACTTACTTGCCTTGATTTGTCAGTGTGTGCAGATGCCATTCTATTTCAGTATTGCCAAGGAAGATTTTCTCTCGGGCCATCACAGCCAACAAGCTACATTTCTGATATGTGCAGGATTATACCTGGAACTTGACAGGCATACAAAGATCTGCATTTTGATTCCTGAATCCTAAGAACTGAGTTGGAGTTCTAAAAACAAAAAAATTAAGAACAATCTACACAAGAGAAAAAAATCTGGAGAATTAGAGGCAGTTTGTGCATTTTGGAATAAGGAATTCCTTGGAATTATAGAAGATCCCTTTTAATTGACTTTCCTGCAGCATCTTGACCAACCACCACAGTAAAATAATTCTGGGTGGACAAGTGGGACACAAACCCTGAGTGCTGCCTAAAAGAGGGGGCATCACCCTCCTGTCCCGTTCTCCCTGCCAGCTCATCTCTGAACCACCAGAAGTAGCTTTGGTAAGTATAAACATGCATGACTCTTCCTTCTGTTCTGACAATGGCTGCTGTGGAGATGTCATCTGTTATGATTAGGGGTCTACTTAGCTTGCAGCAAGACAAAGCAATTTTCATGGCTTGGTTGAGGCATGAAGAGCTGATTTTGCAGGCATTTCCTGGCAGCCCCACCCTTTGCCACTGTTTGGTGGAGATGCATATACCTTATCAGTTAATAGCAAATTCTGTGGAAAGTAAATTATATCATATAATTTATCATATTAGTTTGAATCTAAATATTAAATTGAAATCTAAATTTAAATATATTATAAATATAAATTTATATGCTGTATGAATTGTAACTTGTATCATCATTATTTATTATTATATGTAGTATTCTACAAAAAGTTTTAAAATCCTAATTAATGCTAACTGTAATAGACATACAAAAAACTAGAACTAGTACCAAGTACACTCCTGAAACTGTAATAGAAACATTTTCACTTCACCGACTGGTTGCTTCACTTAATCTACGTCTCTAGCAGCAGGAACTCTGAATCACATGATCTATGGCTGCAGTGACTGTTGCATTGTCTTTGTATTGTGGTAAGAATTAGGACATTTTAAAACAACGTATTATATGAACAATGAATAATACACTGGTTTGTTTTTTTTAATTGATTTAATGGGAAATTGTGGCCAATGCGGTATTTCCAGTCGATTATGGACAACACCATTTTTCACAGTTTCTGTGAAAACTGTGAAACTGGGAATTAAGTAGACCCCTCCCTACTTATGATCTAGAGGTCCAGACTGGGGTTTAGATTTAGGAAAGAATTCTTGTACAGTTGACATAAGAAAGAAGCCTATGTCTTCTGGAGAAGAAATGCAAACAATACAGACAATCAATCCTGGAACTAAAGGCCTTACCCCCTGAAATGAGCCCCTTATGGACAGACCTCTATTGCTGTGTGCATTACAAAACTGTGTATCATTTATACACAGATGGTAGAAGTTGGTAGCAGCATTTTAAAATTTTCTTCTCTTACCCATCAAACTGAGGGTCAAATTCACCTCTTGCACCCATGCAAAAAAATGGTCCTCAGGACAGTTAGCCAAGGAACTGACAGGCAAATTTAGCTCTACTGATTGAATGGGGATGAATGCTGGAGTGCACACTATGAAACTATGAAACATGTGTGTGTGTGCACATGTACATGACATGTACAAGGAGAGGGGGGGTGTTGTATGCATTTTTCTATGCGCAACTTTTCAAATATCTTCTGTATTTTTCTATGAAAAAATAATAAATAGGCAATCCACACATGTCTCAGAGTCTAAACTAGAGTCAGCCTGGAGGTCTTACACCAGCTGATTTCAATGCACTTACAAAATGCTTTTCAGTGTCTTTCACAACATTGAAGTGAGCTAAAAGCTTGTGCTTTATATATATCTTATTGAGTTAGTCTAGAAGGTGCATTTCTATCGTGACTTCTCCTTGCAGAAAAAATCCAGGATCAAGCACTAGGTATCCAACAGAATATTTTCTGAAGCTCTTGGAACGTTCTCTCTTGCAACCTGAACTGCCACCTTAACATGGACAAACAGAACTAGGCATGTTTCCAGAATCAGTGGGTCAGATCCTCAGATGCTGCACTACTAACATCCCTGTCAGTGGGGTAATGCTAATTTGTGACAGCTGGAGACCTGAACCAATGCCTTGTGCTGTAGTGACAGCTAATTATGATGATATATTTTGGCACTTCTTGATATCATAGCATTTGTTTGACCGTATAAAATTAACTTGGCACACTCAAACAGGATTAGACAATGAAAACCAACTCTATGACTTCGGTTTATCCAAGGAGATATACACCACAGAAGATACAGTATTTCTTGGGATATGTAATTCCCTGATCAAAACACTAAATATATTTCCATGATAACAGAGGTGAATGCCCAAAAGGTCTTCTCAGATTATTAGCAAAACTGAATGTTTCCATTGGAACTTTAAATATTGGATTGAATCTAATACACAGGGTTTGTGCTTAGAGTGATACATTCCTTGTAGTCTTTACAGTGAGAATGGCTGACTCTGTAAAGGTATGCTGTAGCTCAACCAGAAATGTTAGGCTTCATGCAGAAAAAGGGTGAAAGGGACCTCATGAGGTCATATAGCCCAGCCCCCTGCTAGGGCAGCATTTCCATCCATCAAATCCACCCTCACTCTTCCCTAGTTCTTTCACCCTTTCCTCATAAGTTATATTTCTCAGGCCCCAATCACTCTCCACTAGACTCCTTCCAATCTGTCCATAGTCTTCTTGAAGTCTGGGGCCCAAAACTGGACACAGTACTCCAGGTGAGACCTCACCAATCCTGAATGGAGTGGAAGAATCATGTGCCTTGATGTTTCCTTTTTCTTAGATCCATACACCTCATTAAAATATCTTTAAAATCAATTGTTCTTACAAGCCTGACTTAGTGCTAGCAAGGACAAATACTTCCAGAGTTACTTAGCATGATATAACAAGTGATTTTGCTACTTGGCCTCTATAGAAATTGGCCTCTAACCTGCTTATCAGCCAAACCCATAGACAGAACAAACTTCAGTAGGCAACTTCTGCCTAAATAAATCATAGTGGCATACACCCAAGGGTCCTTGTAATATACTATTTGACCTTGCATTAGCTACCTTTTCTTATCGACCAAATTTATTCCTTCCTTACTCCTGTTCCAATTGCTTCAGATGGGCTTCACTGAGGCCAGACAAATAGAGCTGATAGTTTCTGTTGGGTGAGGAGATTAGGGAGTGATTTTAGTGTGCTGATAATGTGCAGAAAACAAACAGGATGTCTTAGAAATAGTGTCAAAGATAATTGCTAAGCTAGTTATCAACAGCAAAGAATGTTCTGTTTACCTTCATTGCTCCTATCACATATTTTTTATCAGTCTCCTTCTGCTTGGTTTTGTGCTTGCCTTTTCCTTCGCAGCTGCTTTAAACCAATCAGCTACAAAGAGATAGTTTTGATAATTGTAAAACCAGTTCCAGCATGCTTGAAAAAAGGGACCCCGCCTCATGCTGTCACTCAGGCTGCTTTTGGGTGTGAACTATTTCCCATATAGAGTACTTACTGTGTACGGGTCTGATCCTTGGTGCAGTTGTTCAGCACCAAGATTGCTGCACTGTGCATAAGTTGAAGCCCATGGGCCGCAGTGGGAGCTGTGTGTCCATTCAAGGGAGGCAGGGTCAGGGTCTGGAAAAATTCAGCACTAGAAGAGGAAGGATGGTCCAATGACTAAGTCATTTGATGGGTCTTAGGTCTAGCTTCTTTGTAACATTCAGGGTGAGAGCCTCCCTTCCCACACTTTGGTCCCTTTACAACAGATAAAAGGGCAGCAACAGTGTAAGGAGCCCTGGAAACTTCACATTCCCTTTGGGCAGGCATTGCAGAGATCATAAGGCTGTATCCTTAGAGCCCCTTTGCAAACCCAAGCGTGGGAGGGTTGCTGGGAGTGGAAGATGTTTGTGGACCATGAGATACAGGGCAGCTCTGAGACCTGTGTTGCAGCCTAAGGGATTTAGACAAGCCTTAAGGGCTGAGTTGTTCTGAGGACCTCGGCTGCCTCAGATTGGGTGGACACTAAAGATGACTTAAAGCCACTTCACTGGAGCCACGAATTCTGGACCTTCCTCCTTACCAGAGCAACACAGAATCATAGCTGTGATCGCTGTCTCAGTGGGCATGTCTACATGTGCCCCTATGGCACCGTGGTTACTGCACTGCCATTTAGCACTTCCTTTTGGAAATACTGAATAATGGCCCGTATTGGCTGTGCCAGTGGCGCACGGTTATTTTTAGCAGCTACATTGCCGTAACAATGTGCTATAGCAAATACATTGCTATGGCAACTTAGCTGCAGTGTCATGGTTTGTGCCCGCTGATGCTATGTTGCCATAGTGCATTGCTACGGTGACATAGCATCTCATGTAGACATGTCCAGTTCTCCCTACAGAAATGAGAGGAATACATACTACCCTTCTGTCACTCTTTGGGGGCATCTACACAAGATGCTTAATGGACAGACGACTAATTATACTGAGTGTTAGTGCAATAGGCAAAGCCTGTGCTAATGTGCAGTAGATTCAGTTTAATGCGCATTAACGTCACTAAAAAAGTGTTCATCTGTGCTACTGTTCTATAGTGCTATTTACAGCGCATTAAGTTAGTACCTGTCATTACAAGTATTAAACTTAATGCATTGTAATTAGGTGCATTAATGAACATGTAGACACACCCTTTGTCAGCTTAAATGATAAAGTCTTTAGAGCAGGGACTCTTGCTTTGTATATGCAGAAGACAGCTTATCCCACTAAGGTAACCATGAGACCATGAGATAGCACGAGTTTTGAGGCCCATATTGCAGCCTTAAAAATCTTGATTTTGAATGTACCTACTGCCTTGCACAGAAATAGACACCCAATATCTAGTGACAGCAAAACCCAGTAGCTGCAGAAAAATTACTGTGCATGTAGACAAACTAGTTTCTACTACTGAGTATTAGCATTGCCTCCTTGAATAATACAAATCTGGTGAAAAGGAAACAAAAATAAATAACTAAAATGTCAACAGCTTCTGACCTGTATATGAACTCAGGCTATTCTCTTAGTTAATTTCTGGCTCCAGAGCTACTTTTAAAAAAATAGGTATTGAGCAAACACATTTACCTAATGACAGAAGCTCCTATTGTAACCTAACATGTTGAGCACATCAGGATACGGAAATGCTGCTGTGTGATCTTTATATGGCAATTTTGGCTGCTGGTCTTTTGCCTATGCAAGTATAACCAACCAACCAACATACTGCACATCAGTATGCATTTTTCACCCAATGAATGCTCTTTCTTCTGGCTTTAGCATCCTCACTCCTGAACGAGTCAGCAATAACAACACAGGGGAGTGGGAGTTATAAGATCTATGTAAAGCTTTGAAATTCAGATGGCAGTTTGGTGTAGGTATGCTAACTTCATTAAGTTTTATTTAGCAATAATGGATTCACAGAAAATTAAATTAGAAGGAACACTATGAGGTCCATCTAGTGGGTCCTGGCAGGATCAACTATACCTGAATTATACCTGACACATGACTGTCTATAACCCAGGACTGTGCCATTTTTAAGAGGCTAGTAGTGTCACATCCTGTGCACAGCATGCCCCATGGGCTGCACTAGTGGAGGGGTCACAGGACCCCAAGCAACAAATTGCATGCATGTCCCCACCATTGCACTGCATGCCTGCACCTGGCTCCTGCTACAGCATACGCCCAATAGCCCCATGTGGATGTCAACCTCCTTTCCCCCTCACTACTACATTGCACACCTCATAGCCTTGCCCTCAACCTAAGTGCCCTGCCCTGCACCACCCCCTGGGGTAGGCATAGAACATGGAAACTGGAAGAACCTATAGAGCAGGGGTGGGCAAAATGGTGGCTCTGGCTGGCAAATGAATTCCATTTCCCAGCAGCCCCTGCCCCCATTGCTGAGGCCAGTTTCCATGGAGACCCCAGCAGCAGTGGGGCCACAGGGCCAGGGTTTCCACAGAGACTGGCTCCAGCACTGTTGGCAGCTTGCATGGCTGGGCTGGAAACTGCTCCAGGGTAGGGCTGGGATCTTGCAGAGGTGACAGTGTAGTTTGGAGCTGGGGCAGAGCCGCGATCTGCTACCTACATGCCCCTACCCATTCTCCTAGCTAATTTCAGCCTCCATAGCTACCCTTTTTAAAAATAGGTATTGAGCAAACACATTTACCTAATGACAGAGGGTCCTCTTTTAGCCTAACATGTTGAGGACATCAGGATATAGGAATGCTGCAGGTACATAATGGACAACAGGTAAAGGTGTTGCATATTATTTGCTCATACCTATTTTTTTAATAGCTGGGGAGGCAGATGTTGGCTAGGAGAAGGGGCTGAATTCATACACCAGTTAGAAGCTTTTGGGATGTTATTTATTTATTTTTGTTATTTTGTTGTTTTTGTCCAAGATTATTTTCAATTCTAATCCTGTCCTCCAAAATGTTTGCAACCCCTCCCAGCTTTGTCTTGTCTACAGCTTTAATAAATGTGTTCTCTCTCCCATCCTCCAGGTCATTAATGAAAATATTGAGTAGTACCAAACCCATGAGAGACCCCGGTTCCACTTGATACATCTTTTCAACGTGGCAATGAACCACTGATACAGGTTTCTTGCCAGTGGTGCAAGAATGGATCATCAACAGATGTAGTTTCATCAGTGGATCTGGCCTGTGGGCCAAAGGATGAGCATCACTGATCTATATCATAAGCATCTCAACGTGCATAGATCTAAAAGTGGTGAATATGGTGTAAAAGCAGAAAGCACGAATGAGGTAGGAAGGTAGATAGTCATTCAAACAGTAACATATTTTTTTATATAACCCTCAAGGAATAGCTGATGATGAGGGACAATATCTGAGGTCCCACCACATTTTCATAATTACCTTTTTTATTAATCATGTAAAAAGGAAAACAATTTTCACAAAACAAAAGGGGAAAACCAAGAATTACAAGAATAAAAGTTAACAGTCAATGTCTTTGGTATGCCTTTATACCACTACTATCAATCATTACTATCAAGTTGTGGGTTTGTTTTCCTCTTTTATATATAAAAAAAGCATTGGTTTCAAACGACAGAAGTTATATAATAACTAAAACGTGAATCATCTTCATCAGAAATAATTATATTGTAAGTACAATGCATTCTTTTGAATGAAGGGGACTTGTCAAGTGATCTAGGCTCGTAGTGAGATGATTGTTTTTAAAAGGTTTAACAAAAGTTCACATTAATAGGGTTTTTAAAAAAATGTTTGCTTGAATTAAACATAATTTTTATTTTGATTTAAATATTCTTTAGGAATGCTTTACTCAAAACTAACTGCAGAACAGGGGAAAGAAAAACTAATCAGTCTGTATATGCATTTGCTCATACTGAGAGAAGTGCAAAAAGATAAACCCAGGCTGTAGTCAGCACTAAAAAGAGATGGATCCCAGGGGGACATCTACATTTCTCCAAAGTCTGGATATGTGGCTTTGGGATATGTACCCATCTTTCAGGAAAAGGGAACTGAATAGCAGCGGTGATAGAGATTTTTGAGGCAGCCCTGGGCTCTCAAATCATATACCTTCCACTCAAATCAATGGAAAAGCTTTAGAGGCTTGTCCAAAAGCCTCTAAAAATGCTTTGAAAACCTACACCATTCCTTTTTCGTTTTAATAACCTCATGCGTTCATAGGAGCACAAATGCTATTTTAAGAGGATAGTTTCATGCATGAGCAATACCTAGCATGGCAAGAGTACGTTTGAGGAATTGTGTCAATACGTCTTCCAAGTACAACATGTTGCACCATCTTGAGCTGCTCCTGCCTCTGCCTTCCTGTCTCTGCATCTGACGGGGCTGCTTTTTGGGTGTCACTCTAATCAGGCTGGACGGCCTTTCCCACCTGACCTTAAATTTCATGAATGTTTTAACCAGAAGCTGTACCTATGCTGTAGAGCTGAAGCCACATTTTGGCCCAAAGCATGCTTCATTTGGACAAAGTATGAAAATAATATAGAAGATGCAGAGGCTCTATTTTGAGAGATGCAATGGCTGGGAAAGCCACATATCGCTGCTTTAATGGAGGCAAGTAATACTTATTTCTGTTTGTTTCAGTCTCCACACCCAACTGGGAATACTGAGTTCAGTTGAGGCATTTTAGCCTGGCTCATGGGCACTATGAAGGTTGACCAGAGAGAGCAAACAAAAATGCCCTAGGTAGAAGAACCTGCTATCTGTCATGAGCTGTACATTGGCCACTGTGTTGTGAACGAACATACTGAGTGAGACAACAGGGTTTCAGAGCAATCTTGGAAGTCAGGGGAACTAGCTACAGGCTTAAATATAAATCAAGTCACTTCAGAACATGCTTAATCAGGACCTAAACAGCAGAGTTTTTATGAAACAAACTACACATAGCATGAAATACGCCCTTGTCCAGAGGGCCAGCACATGGTCAGTCTGTGCATCACTTACATCTTGTTTTAATTCTGAAAGTAGCATATGAATAGGATTTAATGATGCATAGACCCCATCCGGCCTTCATGAAAGGGCAAGTGTCTTCCCTATCGCATCTTCTTCATTCAGTGGTGGCTGTGAGGGGTTGATCTATCAAGCTAGTTAGTTAATAAAATGTTCACAAAAAAAATCAAAATAATATCGTTGAGTTTTTGCACAAACTTCATTTTTTAAATGGAAAAGCAAATTCATATTTTCCTTAAATAAGACAGGAATTTCTAAATGAAGCACACTTTCCATAAACCTTTTCATTTAGGAAAAAGGCAATTGTTCATAAAAAACAAAACAAAACACCCAATACTTTTTGCATGCAGTGTTTCAACCGGTTCTATTCATCCAGCCCTTACTGATTTTGAAAAGGTAGAGTTGCCTAAACAGCACTTGATTACTAACATTTCTGACTGGTTCTCATTATAGTCTTGGTTTTGATTATGCAACCTTATAGAAGTGCCAGTGCCAGGTGCATCAGCATTGTAATCAATAAGAAAGGATAGAGCCTCATCTGGTAAAACCGGTGGAACTATATGGATTTATGTCAGCAAAGGTCTGGCCAAAGCTATTCTTGGTCCTAACAATCACTGCACCTCAACATTTAAGCTAGGATGCTTTGCCAACACCCTTATGCCATTTTGCAGGGGGGGGGGGGTGGATAAGGGGGAAGAGCATGGAGAGTGCAGTTCTACCAAATCTCAATAGATGAATACATAGAAGCAGCATTTTGTTATGTTTTTGTGTAGGCTGAACAAGGAGCTATTTGGATTGAGACTAGGTGAAGATCTAGCTCTATCCTTGTCCATCCTTTTCCCAATTCACTACGAAGACTTCACCTCAGGAATCTGGTTATTAGGTTGTTCCACTGCAAGCTGGTTTTCAAACACGCTGCATAATTTGTAGCTTTCTATAACTTTTGCTTTAAAACTTGCCTTGTCCTCCTTATGCCAAACATCTGTTGCAATATACACATTGTATGGGTCATTGGAGTGCTCTAGCTTTTTTGAACGGATGTAGTTAAGCATTGTTCCAAGTGTGAAGAAACCAAAGAAGCCAAGTAACAGGACTACATAGAGTATTTCCAAATTGTCAGTGTGTCTTCCAACCCGAGAATGCACAGTGTTATTTTTCTGGTCCATGTATTCTTGTAGCAACTTGGAAAGGAGTGAATTCAGTGTTGTATCATTAGATGGCAACATCATCTTCTATAATTCTTAGTTCTTTCTCTTCCAAAAGACTGATTTCTAGAAGAAAAATACAAATAATGCATGCTTTTTAAACCAGAAATGACAGTGCTTCTCTACAAGTGATAAACATAGCATCCAGCTCCCTTCCTTAGAAAGAGAATTATTTAATGGAAAAGAAACTGAACATGGAAACAGTATTTGGCACAGGTCATCAGCTGGCACAAACTGGCATAAGCCTTTCAAATTTTGTGGCAATCTATTCTCTCCTGTTTACAGTAGTGGAGGTTTAAGCCTTTTGTCTGTAATATAAACATCCAAACACATGCTTTGTACATGAATTGCCACAGATTTCTGTCTGTTCACCATCACATCACAGCAAAGAAAAGCTGGTGAGTGTGCAGGGAACAGAAAAAGATAGTAGTTGGAAGAAAGAAAGGCAGGAGAGAGAGTATACAAGCATTTTCTTTTACCCATCCTCCCCACCCCCATATCAGCCTCCTTCCTGCAGGTAGTTCACCTGCCAAAAGTCTGCTGAGCCAAATGGCCCATCAGACTAGTGAGGTTAGGACATATCAATTTCTATGACACCTGCGGGAGTGATTTGGCTAATATCATGTACAGCTGCCTTTGACTCTCCAGCCTGAGACCAGGCATGTGTTTACAGCTGGGTTGACTTCCCCCATGTTAATACAGACCACATCAGGTACAGAAAGAAGTTGCTTTTTGCACAATCAGTCACTTGAGAAGGCTCTAAAGCTGTGCCCTGGCTGAAGTGCACAGCTGCAGAGTGCTTTAAAAGTGCCCAATCATGGGACAAACTAACCCTCATTTAATAATGATTCAGATGAAGGTGCTCCAAAGTGGAGCACCTTCATGACTTCCATTTGTCCTTGCTCTTGAGCAGGGCTGGGCTGTATCAGCCCAGTCCCGCCCCATGTGCTGTCTTCAGGACAGGAGGTGAGGGGAGGAGGGGAGGGAGCTCCATCTGGGGTTTGCCCAGCCTGCACTGGAGAGTGGGGCTGGCAGATTGTCCACTTGTCCCACCTTCCAGCCCTGGCTGGGAAAACCCCAGATGGAGCTCCCTCCCCTCCCTTCCCCCTCTCCTGTTCTGAAGAGAGCACCAAAGCTGGGGGTGGGCAGGGCTAGGGAAGAGACAGGCAGACAGGCAGCCTCTCTCCCATGAATCAGCTCCAAAGTGGAGCTTGATTCCCCCCCCCCCCCCAACTGAACATCTGTTGGATGGGGGGTGGGGAAGGGGTTGTTGTAACTCATGGCATGTCCTGTGAAGCACCATGAGTTACAGTGGGGAGCTGCACATCTGTCAGCATCCATCATGGCTGGCCAAATAACAAGGAGTACAATATTCAAGGTACATTCACCTACAACTCTACCAACATTGTATATACCATCACCAGCTGACAATGCCCATTCACTGTCTATATCAGACAGACAGGGTGATCTGAGATGATTTGATACCAGCTACGGGGAGACACAAAGGCTTGGGGCAGAACATTTTAATTTGTCTGAACACTCCATGCTGCCCTCAGAATTGCTGATCTCAGGCTGCAAAATTAAAAAAAAAAAAGTTTGAATAGGAAATTGCAGAAAACAAAATCATCTGCAAATTGGCTTGTGTTAAGTATGGTTTACATAGGGACTATAGATTCTCATCCCATTACCTGGATTGGGTTCTGTGACGTCTTTGTTTCTGTGAGTTGTTTACTGTTTACCTCTCCCAGCACAATCCCCCTCTCCCCCGCCCTCCTTCCTTCCCACCTCTTGTATTCATCTTATTTAGATACTCTGTACGGTGCATCTCTACCTTGCCTTCTGCCTGGCTTCAGACTAATACAGCTAACTACCTCTCTTTGACCAGGGGCAGCCATCAGAACATGCATCTGAGGTAGGACCAGTGGTGTACCAAGTGGGGTGAGGTGCTGGCCTGGCGGGGGGGTGGCACCAGCTAGGCTCGCTGTCTGCCAGCACTTCCGGTTTCACTGCCAGCACTTCCGGGCTTGGTGATCGGCCACCAGGGGACTTCCCCCGCCACCCCGCTTGGTAATTGGCCACAGATGGGGGAGGCGCAAATGTAAGCATTGGCCCCCAGGCACCGGAGACCCATGGGACGCCACTGGGTAGGACTTAAACCTCTTCCTCTGCTACCACAGCAGAATGCTTTAATCAGTCAGTTACATACTCACCAGACCCAACTGCAAAGTAAGGTGCCATGCAACTGAGATTTGCTGGAAGATTAAAGTGATCTCTGGGAACACCAGTGCAAATCAGGAGTACTGCAGTCCAGGGGATCTTAACCCTTGGTCTGTGGGATCCAGGCATATGGGACGTGATCTGAGCACAGAGGGCCAAACTCCATGCACTGACCATGCGGATTTAGCCCATACACTGGCCCCGCACACTCATCTGTCTTGCAAGTCTGAAAGGTTGAACGCTACTTCTGTAGTCAATAGCACTATTAAAAACCCTCTTAGTACAAGAAATCAAAGATGCTTAGCCATCAATCTTAGTTTGACTGACAGTCTCACTCAATAAGCTTATTATTTCTTGTCCCTTTTACAGTCTCAAGAGTCATTCTACAGAATAAAAAAAATCAGGCTGCAATACTGTAACTTCACTGAACAGGTAACATAATTCATTATAGTCCAATGCATAAATTAACTGTTGCAGAAAATAAAGTCAACACTCTTTATTATGCCTTAACATTTTGGAACAGCAGGTACTGTAATTCAAGGTGACTTCACTGGCAGTAATCTTCCAGTTAGCTGTCGTTTCTTTATAACAGTTTTATATTACGTGGAAATCAAGTGGTCTAACAGGCTTGTGGAATGTAAATGCAATTTTTTAAACAGACCTTGGATTATTCAATAAGACCTCAGAGATGAACCTCTACCCTAAACAGCACCAATACAAAGTCTCTTTGGCATTTGGGTCCTACTTCAGGGATGTAAATGGGACTTCAGTGGTGCATATATAGGGTCTTGGTCTCTCTGCACCAGAGCAAATTTTACCTTAGAAGCTCATTTTGGGAGTGTCGTAAGTGACACAATATATGCTATATCCTGTGGTTTGTTGACTTTTTCTTCTTCAGTTAACCTAACACTCAATCCATTTTGTATAAACCAGCTTTTCTCAACTTGGGGGTCACAACCCAAAAGTGGGTCTCAAGAATATATGAAAAGGTCACAAACAAGCTTTAAAATGGATCAAACTACTTTTAAAATTGATTCTCCTTTAAAGAAGAAAAACATGGGAAATGGTGGGTTTTCCCTTGCAGGCAAACAGAGTGAGGGGTGTTTTCTATTTCAACTATTTACTGGCTTTGGACTGGCCATCGATGTTTACAAATGGGTCCTGGTACAACAAAGTTGAGAACCACTGGTGTAAACTTTCTGGAGAAGGCAGGTTTTCCTTGCTCCCCACATGTTCTGGAAAGGATAAATGGCTTCAGTTCTAATCATATAGAATTTGACACTTTTAAATGGAAATATCACATAGCACCTTAGATCATTCCACAATGCTAGACCCTCCCCCACTTCTGTGTACATTACCCTGAGTATTATTTGCATAGTTGGGCTCCAAACTGTCTTCTTACAAGAAGGAAAATCACCCTTACAAATAGGAAACAAATCTAACCCATTTCATTAGAGAAAAGATTCAACAGGACAAATGTACTTAAATAAAATAACCTCTTAGTAACTTGGGCACTGCAGGCTAAAATACTTTCACATTTCAGAACTGTTGTCAGATCCTTTAAAAGGAAAAAAAAAAGAAAGGAGCAGGGGCTTTTATCTGAGAGAGTTATTTCTATGTGCCTGGTTATTTCTATGTGCCATTAACATTTGGAATGTTGTAAACTGCAAAACTGCTCCCAAAATCACAACACATAACTGTAAAGCAAGAAGCAAAGAGACAGGCCTTTAGCTGGGCAAAATGTCAGTGCTCCACTGATTTCAATGGAGATTTCAGTTTCATACCAGTCAAAGATCATGCCCATAACTCTGGCTCTCAAACATACGGGAGCCATGTTTTGCTTACAATGTTAAAAAATTACACCTGTGGTGATGGTAAGCATTTCAGCATTTTAAAGATTACAGAAATTAAGAGATTATTTATATGGGCCAAATTCTGCCCTCAGATATACATTTGTATTACCCCTATTGGGAATCAAACATGCCTCTGAGAGTAGACTTTGGCACTAGATGTTTGTTCTGTGTTGATATACTGCTGCAGTACCAAGCCATGCATGAAGAACTGGTGTGCTGCCATGATTGCAAAAAACAATTTTCAGCTAAATAGCAGCAGAAATAAAAGTGCAAGCTCTGTCAAGGTAGCCATAATTCCAATGGCACTTCACCATAGTGGAAATAGTCTCACAGGTTTTTTTGATCCGTTTTCTTTAATGCATGCTTCTTGTCCACTTCAAATCATGGCCTCCCTGGGGAAGGAAGCAAGAGATTCTCTCTGACCTCCATCTTTTCGACAAGAGGCCAGTTTCATCCCCACGTGCTGCCTGAAGTACAAAGAGATCTCCAGCTGCTGGTTTGTTGACTCGAATTCCCCCTTTTCCTTTGTACATGCAGTGAAAAGTAGTCCTTCTGTAGTTTTCAAACATCCTAATATCACTTCCGTTTGAGTCAAGCATGGCTAAAAAAATATTATGGAACCCAAGTAGCAAGACCCCTGGCAGGAAGTGACAAAGAGCCAGTCTGTAAGATGTTCATATGACATTTCAATCAATGGCAAAAGGTGAAGAGTTTGACTGCAAATTTCCATGCATTTCAGTGCATCTTCTAGAGCTGTTTGTAAATGTAATGATATTTAAACAGGTTAAACCAGCAGGTGTAGTTAAAGTAGCTCCATCAACAAAGCTCTGTTTCATACTGGCTGTTTTCTACTGATTTATACTGGCTCAGGATTTGACTCAATGTTCCATTTTCTATTAATCTACAGGTACTGTTGGAAATCTTTACATTGATTTCACAGCACCAATGGAGGTAAACGTTGATATGCACCAGTGCGTTTTACCAGCACAACAAACCTCAAACAAAACAAAAAAATCCCACACAGTATAAGCAAGGCTTTAGACAGACATTATTCCTCTCCCCTAATGCACTGAAGAACACTTGTACATCTCAGTCCATAACTTCTCAGTCTCTCCAGCTATCTCTCTATGTGCACTGGCTAGGCAATTATTGTTCAGTTAATTTTCTCTGGCCCAGACCATGGGACTTTCACCTGTGAACCAAGGCTGGAGGAAATAGGGAATGCTAGCAATTGCCTCCCTAACTCTAAAACTGGAAGACAAGTGTCCAATTAACATTGTTCTTTATCTTCATCCTTCAGAAACCTACAACCAAAGAGTCCCAAAGAATTCAGCAGAACATGGTGTATGTATGCTGAGGAAGAAGTCAGAGAGAGATGCCGTCTGCCAGCAGACACCTTTTAAGTTTGTGCTTAAACTGTTCACATGGCAATCCAGTGTGTTGGTACATAAAGCTTTTTGCCAGCAGCACTTTCTTGTTTAAACTTAGTTTGCTTGTGGTTGAGTGAACATTGCCATTCTCCAGTAGTACTGACATACAAGAATGTGGGTGTGAGATACAACATCCAGTACCTACACAAACATGTCAAGCTGTTTGACTTGATGGAAATGTAGGTGATTTGTCTCAGGGTGGAGATGTTCTACAAACATGACCTGAGTCTACGTGGTGCTGGCTTGGAACATTGCCCAGGTGCACACCTTCCTCTTTCAAATGCTTCTGTCTAATGAGTCTTCTCTGATACCCATTGGTCTTTTCATTACAAAATATACTACAAAAGCATCTGTCATAGAAATTAAAGTCAGACTAACTGAATTTAGCCCTAAGAGCATGGATCCATCTTTATGAACTATATGTAAGCATAAAGTATCCAATGCAACTTGAATAGTTAATTGCAAAGAAACCAATTTCTCAATCCTTCTCTAGGTATTTGATGTAGGTTGATTATTTTCATTAAGCTTGTACATAAGCAGGAGCGTGGCTCTAAAGGAATAAATACTGAATGATTCTGTTTGGCTCCAGTCAACTGTTAGGGTTTTAAAAGGAAATTATCTTATTATAACCTTCAAAAGGACCTACCGTATTTTCGCGCATATATCCCGTGGGGGTATACGTGATTTTACAAAGAAAATGGATGGGTGAGGGCTATACGGGGGTGCGGGCTATCTACAGACTTTTTTTCCACAGGGGCCGGGGCGGGCTGCGCCACCTCCCCGCTGGGCCTGGCAGACTGGGCTGCACTGCCGCTGCCACGGGGGCCGGCGTATACACAGACTAATTTACAAAAATACAATTTTCCACGGGTTATACGTGGGTGTGGCTTACACCGGCAGGTGGGCCATATGTGCGAAAATACGATAATCCTGCATCTTCGACAACAATCTGAGTTTTGTCTTTTTTCCCTGACTGGGCAGGATTGGGCTTTAATTTGTTTTTGTTACCTACGCTTTTCACATTGAGAGAAAAGTAAAAGAGGGTGCTGTAACACTTGCAGTGGAATTACAGATGACTTAAATGCCTGATCTTCTGCTGTTGTAAATCAATGAGGCTCGCTTTAAGTCAATGGAGCTCTCCTGATTTATGCCACATAAGGATCTGCCCCACAGGCCATCTGAACACCAGCAACAGGAGAGGTTTTCTGAAATATGGCACGACAGAAACCAGCCACCAAAAGTCTCTGCGATTCAAGCACAGACAGGCTAACTCGGCGTTCAACATTTCTGAACAATTTCTGAAGAATTACTGGCAAAGGACCTGGATCCACCTGTGATACATCAACTGAACCAGTGACATTAGTGTGAAAACAGTTCATATCCCTGGATGTTCACTGGGACAGTTTGCAAGACTGCACCCTGGGGGTCGGGGCGTTCCACAATGGAGCCATTTTTTATATGGTTTCTAGAAATTTCTACAAAAATCTGCCACCCACCATGCTAGGATCCCAACAGAGATGGAACCAATTCAGGCCAGGTGTGCTGCTCTATTTGCTTAGCAAAGTGCTGATAGGCATAAGAGTAACTTTGTAAAGCAGACAGGGACAGACAGGTTTATACACCCTCTCCACTAGTCTGCATCAGTCTGTTTCCTTCACCAAATCCATCTTAATACATTTCTGAATGTGAACAGACCACATCCGTGTGCTACTAAACACCCAACAAATGCATCAGTCCACATTCCACTTTATATCACAACACAAATACAGCAGGTTGGCATGTTCCTTTAGAAACGGTACGTTTATATAATTACAAGAGAGAAATACAATCCTCCCCTTCCATGCATGCACTAGGTAGTTTTGCAGTCCAAAAAGCACGTAAACACATTTTATCCCACCAAACCTACTTAGATGGAGTTTACATTTAACCCAGGAACCCCTGTGGCACTAGGTAAAGAATTAGTATGATCACCAACCTAGATCACCCCCACTTTTCATATCCTTCATAGCTGAACTGTGGCTCTGATGAACATAGATGCCCCCCCTTGCCTTCATCCCCAGCCCCTTTGCACTGAACGTTGTGTTACAAACCTGCCTTAGCAAAACAGAGTCAGAATTCAGGACTTCAGACACCGCTGTGGAAAAAAAAAGAGTTGCAGACACAAGTGAACAATGGAGACACCTAGAGCTAAACTCAAACCAGGCGTCTGTGGTGTCTCTGCAGGGAAAAATTAGCAGTTTCCTCCTAGTTTCTATGGGGGCCCTGGGCAAAACTCCTTGAGCAAGTACAACAGATCAACTAGTCACTGTGCCTGTGATCCATGCAAAGGCTGAGAGGCAAACAGGAAAACAATGCAAACTTACCAAGCTGTGCAGCTAGGGGAGGGAGGCAGCCTGTGGTCTGGGTGCTGTAAGCCAGCCTCACACTATGAGCAAGAGTGGGAGGGCAGCTTGAGTTCTGAGCATTGGGAGCCAGCCTCACATTATGTGCGTGTGTGTGTGTTTGTGGACGGGAGCCTATGAGATGGGCACTGGGAGCCAACCTCTTGGTATGAGGACATGGGGGAGGGAGGAGTTGAGCAGCAAGGTCTGAGAGCTGGGAGCCATTTGGACACTGAAGGAAGGTGACCTGGAGACATAGCATCTCAGGAGAGAGCAGATCCTCACAAACTGAGATTGCTAATATACCCGAGCTTCCTCCTCCAATGACATCGGTGCTAGGGAATGAGACCTGCACATTAGATTGCTCGGCACCTGCTTCTAGACAGACTTACCCATGGCCTCACCCCCCTGGCACCTCTTGGTGCCCAATTCTTACCACCCTTGAGGAGAACCACCAAGTGAACCTGCCCCTTCCTTTTTTTGTACCATCATCACATCACCCCAATTGCCCCCAACACCTGCTGCCAAGGCACCAAACCTGCTGGCTTCACAAGCTTCCATCAAAAAGTCCTTTCAGTACACTTCACAAAGCAGTTCCTTTAATTTCCCCTGCTCTGCACATCTTAGGATTTTGAAATACATGCAGAGGAATGACATTCAGAACAATTATTTTGCATTCTCAGAATGTGGCTCTCCCTTCCAGTAAACCTGTAACATCTTCCAAGGATGGGATTTACATACTTACTGAGGCAGTGCTAGACATTTTTTGTGCAAAGGACTGGCATTACTGTGTAACGATTGTACAGGCATCTCTGTGGTCATGGGCATCATCCTTCCCAGTAAAAAGAGCCATTTCAGCAGCTGATTCTTAAGTCAGATATATACAGGGTACAGTATGGAACAACACCCATTTTTCTTTTTGTTCCCTGAAAATTATTTGCTATCCAAAACTGAGGCATATCCCTTTCCCCAGGATAAACAGGGAAGGTTGGGCTGGCAATCATTCCTGAACACCTGAAAGTTGTTCAGCAGCAGGAATATAGCATGCTTAACAGGGCAGTTTTCACATGTGATTGAATATAGAGCTCACTAAATGAGTACTGGTGTTTCAGACTTAGTAAATGTCTCTAACAGATCCTGAGATACTGCTGGAATGATGTTGTAGCCATCAAAGATGTGAGGCAAAGATTTTTGGGGGTGATTTATTTTATTGGAACAATTGCATAGTTGGGAAAGATTTTAGACAAGCTTCTGGGCACAAGTTACCTCTGTTAAATGTCAGTGTCTGTGACTGCTGATGTCAACATTTTGTCCCTAAAAATTCAGACTAAAAATAGAACTCAATGGAAACAGGAAATAATCGATAAGTAACCCAAAAACTGGTCCCTATTTTATTTAAATACTGCTCATTTTCAGAGAGTCATAGGATCATAGGGTTGGAAGAGACCTCATAGATCACCTTGTCCAAGACTCTGCACAAAGGCATGAGTTGCAATTCCTAAACCACCTTAGGATAGGTGTCTATCCAGTTGGGGTGTGTGAAGCGGGCCCTATTCAATTCAGATTTGGCCCAAATTGGAGACAGTGATCCGAATCTTTGATTCGGATCACTGTCCCTGATTCGATTCAGCTGAATCCAACTCTGAAGATTAGATGCTAATTCGGAGATAGACACAGCTTTAGAAGTTTTTTCTACTTACCTTGAGGTAGCAGGCACAGTTCATGATCTTTGTGATGCTGGGGCATGTGGAGCGTCCCACAGGAGTGCAGGCCCTCCACGTGCTTGGCGGTGAACCCAGAAGTGGACCAGAAGTACTTCCAGTCCACTTTCCGGTTTGCCCGTGGAGTGTGCTGCCCCCTCCCCCCCCAACACACACACCTCCGTGGCTCAGCGATTGACCCCAGGGGAACCCGGGGTGCCCCCCCTCAGACCCAGGATGCACCAGTGCTTCTGGTCCACTTCCAGGTCTGCTGCCAAGCCCCCCATACTCCTGTGGGACACTCCATGCACCCCAGCATTGCAGCATTCACAAGCTCCTGCTACCTAGAGGTATGTAGAAAAAACATTTAAAGCTGTGTCTATGTCCGAATCTTTCGAATCTCTCCGTATCAATTCGGAGGATTCCAATTTAATTCAGAGAGATTAAAGGGTCCTTTGATTTGATTCAGATTTGGAGATTTGGCCACAGAATCGGGCCTAATCTCCACCGAATTGAATCAGGGACCAAAGCTTCATACAGCCCTACTATTCAGTCTCTTCCTTAAATTCAGTGAAAGAAGAGATTCCATAGCTTCCCTGGGCAGCTGGTCCATGGTCTTATTGTTAGGAAGTGTTTCCTGAGATTTAATTTGAACCTTAATTGCTGCAATTTAAACCCATTTTACTTTCTTCTGTATTATTGACCACTACTGGAGGGGCTATTGGAATAAAGGAGAGACTGGTGTGTGACCTTAAAATGAAAGGATCAAGACTGATTCATATGTTCTTTAGTATTTTGATATGCTTGTCATAGCATCTCTCCCAGAAGAACATGGTGTACTTTTACTGTAGGGCGGGAACAGACACCCAAATATACTCCTAGTAAGATTGCTCTATCACAAAGAGAAATGAATTGTTAAATGAAAGCATGTTTGCTTTCATACACCATTTTGCATTGACATGGGGTCCTGCAAGCACTCTATGAACATCAATTCATTAAAGCTTACAGCATTCCTTAGAGACAGGGAAGTATTATCTCCATAATATAGCTTTGTGAATTAGGACAGAAAGAAGTTAAATGACTTGCCCAAATTCAAATAATGAGTCAGTGGTATAACCGGGAATACAGTCATGCAAGCTCTGCCACTCATTTCCATACTTCAGTTACTAGAGTACTTTTGATCAAAGCAAGGCTATCAAAAATGTTACAAGAATACTTGGTAATGAGTCATGGACATCATGTGCACTGAGTGATCTTTCAAGCAAGGTGGACCTACCTACATCCCCTAAAAGTTGGAACGTCTTAGGTAGATTTAACAGAAAAGTACAGAAAAACTGGATGAAGAAACAGGATGTGAAGATGAACGGCTAGTGCTGCTGAATGAAGAAGTATAACATTCAGTAACTAGTCAATTAATCCTCCCTAACAATGGAGGACAGATTAAAAATATCAGAACACCGTGTGAGTACACAATGGACACAACAACCCAGTTTAGCAATCATTCATATCCAACTCTCAGTTACTAGCTGGCAAGTGTACACTGAAAGTGGGAGAGATTCCCAATGAACAAGCACAAGATCATTTAAGGAGACGCAAGAGAAAAGATGAAAGGTGAGATGGTGAATGTTCATAGACAGATAGCAACAGGAGAAAGCAAATGGACAGGAGTTGTGCCAGGGCATGGCAGATGGGGGGTGAGATGGTGAGGGAAACACGGTAGACATCTGTTACACATGGGTGGGTGACACCGGAACAAATGCTGGGAGCCACTGCAGTAGAGCTCCATTATAATAGATCTGAATGCAGTGGCAGATTCTATTGAAATGTGTTAATTGTAGGCTACAATCTTTGAGATGCAGGGGAACAAGAGTTAGCATAGATTTAAAATCACCTTCTCCTTTTCACAACCCAGCTGCCTAGCCAGAACAGACCATTTTCTTAAAAATGACAAGTCAGTTTGTAGGCCTCAGCTTGTTTAGAGGACTTCATTTTCTTAGGCAGCGTGGTGGAGACAATACTCACAAACCGCACACCCGTCCCTTATGATATAACGATGCACTTTTTCAGTTAATCATTCTGAAATATCTATTGCTAACACTGGCTTTGATTTCATGGCAGACTGTGACTTGGGCCTACACAGTCAAAAACAAACCAAAAGTGAAGCAAGACCCACCTCACCCCTACTCCTTAAACACAACTTTTTCCCTTGCATGGCCTCCCATCATTGTAGATGAAACAGGGAATGCAGGGGCAGGATTACTGGTACCTTTCTCCCTTGCACAAGTGGTTGGGCACTTAGGAGCATGGGTTGAGGAAGCCTTGGTTAAACATCTCCCCATTTGCTAAGCATCAGGGATAACCTGGTGGCATTCAAGCAGTTTTCTTGTGTAAGTAAGGAAAGAAAGAGAGGGTACTGTGAGCTTTCTGAGTCACTGCTCTTTGCTTCTCTGAGCTTCTCTGGAGGTGGTACAGCTCTGCACTGCTCATTGTGAAGGGCTGTTTCTAAGGATATAGACAGATGTTATATATTTAACACCATGTGTGAGCTTAAAGACACGCAGGCCATTTGCAGTGCTACAAATATGGCCCAAGTGCTACAGAAAATACCAATTTCAAAGAAGGAACTTCTCTGAAGTGCTATGTTTTGTAGTCCCATGTGCAATGCCTGTTTATTTACAGGTAGGCATCTCTATGACCCTCCCAGCATCCCACAGTGCTCCCCCCTGCCTTTGTCTTTAGCACCTGTAGTACCTGACAGACTCTAGTTGGTTGTTAACATGAAGGACAATATTTGCTTTAAGATACCAAATGGTGTTCATGTATCACTGTTCAAAACCCTTAACACCTTTTTAACAAATACCAGTTAAATAAACCTCATGGCATTCTTGTGAGACAGGGAAGTATAATCTTCTCTATTATACAGCTTGTGAATCGAGACCAACAGTGGATAAGCAACTTCCCTAAGCGAATTGCTCAAATTCAAAGAACTTGCTTGATCTAGGTTTTTCTGAGGTATGTACAATCCTGCCAGGGACCTTGGATGAACATGTGGATTGCTAGCCTATGATGAAACCCATAGTACCTGGTCTTCACAGCTGTTGGTACTTGTGGTAGTTATATTAAAGCTACCTGTAGTACAACCATACACCCTGACAACAGGGTAGATACATTCCAATGTGTCTGTCATTCTGCCATACAGTCATTAAATGCCTCTGTCAGTTAGAATTGTGAAGAGGTGCAATCACCATTGACACAGCAGCACTGGCAGAAGCCACTAGTGTAGATGCAGTTACACTGTCAAATAGGGTTGTGCGAAGCTTTGGTCCCTGATTCGATTTGGTGGATATTCAGCCCAATTCAGTGGCCAAATCTCCGAATCCAAATCAAATCAGAGGACCCTTTAATGTCTCCAAATCAATCAGAACCCTCTGAATCAATTCAGAGAGATTCGGAGAGATTTGGAGATTTGGACATAGACACAGCTTTAAAAGTTTTTTCTACATACCTCTAGGTACCAGGTGGCTGGTGAGTGCTGTGATGCATGTCCCACAGGAGCATGGGAGGCCCCACAGCGTGCTCCCCAGCAGACCTGGAAGTGGACCGGAAGTACCACTGCTGAGCACATGGAGGGTCCCCTGCACTCCTGTGAGATGCTTCATGCGCCCCAGCATCGCAACAATCACGAGCCATGCCTGCTACCTCAAGGTATGTAGAAAAAACTTTTAAAGCTATGTCTGTGTCCAAATCACCTAATTGAATCAGGGACAGTGATCCAAATCAGCAAATCGAATCACTGTCCCTGATTTGGGCTGAATCTAAATCTGAAATGAATAGGGCCTGCTTCGCACACCCCTACTATCAAACTGCTACTTCTAGGATTGCCTGTTTTAGGAGTTTTACCCTTGGGGGCATGATTTTATTATACTGAGACACAGGGCAGCTTTTCTGGTACAGCTGTCTCAACAGTATGTGTGCCTTGTTGAAATAGTATGGATCTATTCCTTTACCTGTAAAATGTTCCAAGTGTAGACATTGTCTCACCTGTACCCTAAAGGAACTCAAAAAGAACTGGTCACCTCCATTCTCTACCAAAATCACTACTAAGTTGTCATTGGGTTTTTTCCCTTAAGCTATTTTCAGTTGGATGAATGCATTCTGCTGGTACACTGACAGAGAGAAAGCTTTGAACAGGGTCTTGGTGATTCAAATATTGAACCTTTTAGAAAAAGCAATACAGTTGCTGAATCCTATTTTCTTAGGACCTGGCTGCTCCTTCAAACCAGTGAGCATAGGAGTAATCCAATCATAGCTATCCTAGCATAAGAGGCCACATGGCTACAGTGTCACAAGTTTTAAACAAATGTAGCCCCACTGGTTTCCATTACAACTGAGATCAAAATCTGATCCTCAATATTTAGGACTGAATTCTATTTTTTGTGCAGCACTTATATCACAGGGGTCGTTGGAAGGTATCTCTGACAGGGGTTCAACTCTTTAGAGCAAAACACAACAATACAAGGGTTGAGTTAAAAGTTTACATCAAACACTAGTCATAAGGATGCTATAATCATTTCTTAAACTCACCAGAACTGTAAACAACTGAGAGATTAGTTTGCTTAGCACATGCCATGCAATAATGACAATACAGAGTGACTGGATCCATCAGCACAGCCCAATGCTGCTTTCCCTAGGAGTTTGTTAATTAACATTGCTCAAACACAGGGCCTCACAGAACTTTTGAAATCTGTTGCCAATATTCTGCAAGCAAGGTCAAACTGGCCCTTGGTGTCACACAGCTAAAAGCAGCCCTGATGTGATATAAGGAATACCTACTTAATTATTCTATTGGGATTTTTGGTGTCTCTGAAAGGTTGGTGTTAGCAATGAAAGATTTGCTGTCTAGAAATGAAATAATGAATAATGTATTTCTGCCCATGAGACTGTGATCTTTGGCACTGTCCCATGCATTGTATGATGTTAGATCAGGCATGACCAAGATACGGCCTGCATGCCCAATTTAGTGATGTGGTGAGCAGGGACAGCATTAACTGCCATAGCTCCCAGAGGTGTGGCAATTAATGCTGCCATTGTTCACCTTATTGCCAAATTTCCAGGCCTGTGGGGAGCCCTGTAGGCTGGCACCAGAGCACAAAGCCATTAGTTTGCCCATTCATATCTAATACCCAAACTACTGGCCACTATTTGAATTCCCCTCCTAATTGCTGGCTTGACCTAGTCAGTTCTACTGTTCCCAAGTATAAATCCAGTCACCCCAGAAGCTGTCAAATCTTGTGGCACCCCAAACTGTTAGACTATACCTAGATTCCATGCTGGTGACCAACCACAATCACTATATTTCCATCTACCAGGCAGAGAGGAGGATGAAACCAGGCACTCCTATCTTGGTGCTTCAAGGAATCATTTTTTATGAGAATTACATTGCACACTAAGGAACACAATATTGTTTCCTTCAGTGAGGTTCTCTTGAAGTCTAAATTTCTGCCAGTGGCCATGGGCACACACAGGATCTGACAATGCTAAGTAGTTTTACTCCTAACCCCCTATGGGATTATCACAAATAAGACATTTCCCCAACCACTTTGCACTAAGTCCCCATCCATCAATTGTCCTCAGAAGATGCCTACCAGATATGGCCTCACGCCAACTTCATTTAAATGGCTCCCCAGTGAGCAGGTTTACTTTTGTGGATTCCATTCTTCAGAGCCAAATTCTTCCTGTGCGTTGTATAGGAAGGCTGGGTGCCTAACTCAGGTTTATAGATTTCACTGAGTGGGAGAGCACCTAAATGTTCAGTGGTAGGCCAAGATATACATCATCCTCATCATCATAATGAAATGTCTAGTGAATTTGGATAAACCTGGTCAGACACTAGTTCAGCGCCTAATATTGAGAAAGACCTGAACAACTATCTTCTGGAAATCCAGGCCCATTTAGATATCTCAAGTTGGGCAGATAAAAAAAAAATTGTTCAAAATCATGTCCAAGATATTTACACACTGATTGTGTTGCCAGTATTCCACATTTAATGCAGGTCATCAAACAATCAAGGACCTGGATCTACCTCCTTGATAATAAATGTTCTCTCCTTTTACACAAGGCGAAAAAAGTTTGCTTGACCCTAGAAAAAAGTTCATAGAATCATAGAAAATTAGGGTTGGAAGGGACCTCGGGAGGCCGTCTAGTTCACCACCTGCTCGAGGCAGGACCATCCCCAGCTAAATCATCCTAGCCAAAGCTTTGTTTAGCTGGGTCTTAAAAACTTCCAAGGATGGAGATTCCACCACCTCTCTGGGTAACCTGCTCCTGTTCTTTACTACCCTTCTAGTGAGAAAAGTTTTCCTAATATCTAAGCTAAACTTCCCTTGCTGCAACTTGAGACCATTGCTTCTTGTTTTGTCATCTGCCACCACTGAGAACAGTCTAGCTCCTTCCTTATTTGAGCCCCGCTTCAGATAGTTGAAGGCTGCTATTAAATCCTCTCTCAGTCTCCTCTTCTCTAGACAAAATAAGCTCAGTCCCCTCAGTCTCTCCTTATAAGTCATGTGCCCCAGCCCCCGAACCATTTTTGTTACCCTCTGCTGGACTTTCTCCAATTTGTCCACATCCTTTCTGTAGTGGGGGGCCCAAAACTGGACACAGTATTTCGGATGTGGCCTCACCAGTGCTAAATAGAGGAGAATAATCACTTCCTTGACCTGCTGGCAACACACCTACCAATTCAGCCCAGTATGCCATTAGCTTTCTTTGCAACAAGGTCACACTGCTGGGTCATATTCAGCTTATTCTCCACTGTAACCCCCAGGTCCTTTTCCGTAGAGCAGCTGCCCAGCCAGTCAGCCCCCAGCCTGTACTGGTGCAGGACTTTGCACTTGTCCTTATTGAACCTCATGAGCTTTCTTTGGGCCCAATCCTCCAATTTGTCTGGGTTACTCTGAATCCTATCTCTACCCTCCAGCATATCTACCAGTCCCTCCCAGCTTGGTGTCATCTGCAAACTTGCTGAGGGTGCAGTCTGTGCCTCCTTCCAGGTCATTGATTAAGACATTGAACAAAACTGGCCCCAGGACCAGCCCCTGGGACACTCCACTTGACATCAGCTGCCAACTAGACATTGATCCATTGACTGCTACCCTCTGAGCCCGATGCTCCAGTCAGTTTTATATGCACAGTTCATTCATCCTTTCTGTACTTCCTTAGCTTGCCTGCAAGAATGTTGTGGGAGACCATATCAAAAACCTTGCTAAGATCAAGCTACATCACATCTACTGGTCTCCCTGCATCCACAGTGAGTCACTGTGTCATAGAAGGCAATCAGGTTGGTCAGGCATGACTTGCCATTGGTATATCCATGTTTATGGTTCCTAATCACCTTCTTCTCCTCCAAGTGCTTAGAAATGGGTTCCTTGAGGATCTGCTCCATGATTTTCCAGGGACTGAGGTGAGGCTGACTGGTTTGTAGTTCCCTGGATCCTCCTTTTTCCCTTTCTTAAATATGGGCACTATATTTGCCCTTTTCCAATCATCTGGGACCTCTCCTGTTCACCTGAGTTTTCAAAGATGATGGCTCTGCAATCTTATCAGCCAACTCCCTCAGCACCCTTGGGTGCATCCTGTCTAGCTCAATGGACTTGTACACATCCAGCTTTTCTAAATGGCTCCTGACTTGTTCTTTTGCTACTGGTGGCTGCTCACCTCCTCCCCAAACTGTGCTGCCTGGTGGAGTAGTCTGGGAGCTAACCTTGCCTGTGAAGACTGAGGCAAAGAAGGCATTGAGCACGTCAGCCTTTTCTGCATCCTCTGTCACAAGATTGCCTTCCCCATTCAGTAAGAGACCCACACTTGCCCTGATTCTTCTCTTGCTACCGACATACTTGTAAAAACCCTTCTTGTTACCCTTCATGTTCCTTGCTAACTGCAACTCCAGTTGCACTTTGGCCTTTCTGACTTCATCCCTGCATGCCTGAGCAATGCCTTCCTGATTTTATTCTTGCATGCCTGAGCAATACTCTTATACTCCTCCCTAGTTGTTTGTCCAAGTTTCAACTTCTCGTAAGCTTCCTTTTTGTGACTTAGTTTACTGAAGAGTTCCCTGCTAAGCCAAGCTGTTCTTCTGCCATCCTTGCTAGTCTTCCTGTGCATCAGGATGGTTTGTTCCTGCACTCTCAGTAAAGCTTCTTTCAAGTACAGCCAGCTCTCCTAGACTTCTCTTCCCCTCAGCCTGGCTTCCCAGGGGATCCTGCCCATGAGTCCCCCGAGTGAGTCGGTTTACTTTTCTGAAGTCCAGGGTCCTTACTCTACTACTCTCCTTCCTTACTTTCCTCAGGATCCTGAACTCAATCATCTTGTCACTGCTGCCCAAGCTGCCATCCACTATTACATTCCCCACCAATTCTTCCCTGTTTGTGAGCAGCAGGTCAAGAAGAACATGGCCTCCAGTTGGCCGCTCCAGCACTTGCACCGGGAAGTTAAATAATTCAGGCTAGGTCCTCAGCTGGCGTAAATCAATATAGTGAAATTAAAGTCAATAGTGTCCTACTGGTTTGCACTGACTATGGATTTGGTCCTATCTTTTTCATAATTCACAGGCTAATAAATGAAATACAATTTGGACCCTTTTAATGCCTGTTTAATTAAAAATGTGCTCACACCTGAGCAAATTGGAAAAGATTCCATCTGTAGAAGCTTCTGATGCCCATGAGAAGGATAACTCTAATTCTCCCTCCACTGGATAAGCATGCTTTTCATGTGCCAGGAGAGGCATGAATGTTAGAGTGTTATAGTTTTACGACAAGCCAGACATTATCCAAATCAGCGAGCATTCATTCATTTAATGACAGTGCAGATGGAATTTGGTTTATGGATGCCTGATGTGACAGCTTATATTGTTGACAACTCAGCCATTAACTGGGGGGAAGATTGGATCATAATTCATTTAACCAAATCTCCTGAACACAAACTGCAGTTAGTGGACATTGCTGAGCACTCACTGAGGACCCTTTTCTGAATATTGTTAATAACCTTTTTAAGCAATGCTGTGATCTCCATAGGTCTTCTACACTGCCACTGTGCCATGCCTGAGAACACTGCTAAGGCACCCACCCACCCACTGGCTCTCCTTTTGTCGGCACCAAACCCCCGAAAGGAGGCAGCATAGCCTGATTAGAGTGATGCTGAGTAGGCCGGTGAGAAGTGGCTAGTATTCGCTTTGGATTCGGCCAATTCAGGGGACAGTGATTTGATTCGGTGATTCAAATCACTGTCCTGATTCGATTCAGCTGAATCTGATTCAGAGATTCGGCTGCTGCTGAATCTCTGAATCATGCAGGCCCATCCCCTGCCTGCTCTCCCAGCCTGGCAATGGCTGCTGAGCCCACCCCAGCTCCTAGTACTTTGGGAAAAAAAGCCCCAACTCACCAGGTGCTCCTGGACAGAGGGGTGATCCCTGCTGCCCCCCACTGCCCCATGCCACGTGGGGGGCTCTGTCATGAGCCCCCTGACTCTCCCCCCCACTGTCCCAGGCCCCCCCATGGCTGGGCAGGAGATAGGGCCTGGCATAGTCCCCTTCCCCCGCTCTTACCTAGCTCCAAGTCTACCTGCAGCTTGCTGCAGTCACCAGGGACTGCCCGAATCATCGGAGGTCTCCAAATCTTTTCTGAAGATTCAGAGAGCTTTGAATGGATTCGGACCTTTTAATTGGTCCCCTGCTTCAATTCGGATTTGGAGATTTAGCCACCAAATATTGCCAAATCTCCTCCAAATCGAATCAGCAGCCAAAGCTTTGCATAGCCGTAAAGCTGAGCATATGCCAATAAGCAGGCTGAGACATACAGACTGCCTTTACATGTGCTTGTTCACATTCTGAGTAGAATACATCAGAGCAGACTTGATTAATTGAGTGTGTTCTGTGTTATTAGAACACTCCAGTGTCATCTCACTGTCATGGGTATAAATCCCTCCACATTTCAGAGTGGCTACAGGGGCACTTTACCTAAACCTTGTTGAATAAGCTTTATTTAAAGCTCCCGGCAGCCATTTTGAAATGCGGGGCGGGGGGGGGGATAGGACTTAATACACATGAAGGTGAACCATTTTAATTATAGCAGCTGTTCAGGAGCCACTCTAATTAAAACGCTGCCCCCCCCCCACCTCCAAGCAGGTGTACAGGCAGTCACAGAGCTAATCTGAAAACACACTTAAATCCACTCTAAGATAGCTACATTGCTTTATTTCTGGGAGCTGATCTGCACAGAACAGGAGTGAACTTCACACCAGAACTCTAAGGTGCAGGATGGAGGCAATATAGACATGCACTTTGGGACCAAGATTGGTTTTTTACTCTGCTTATGTGTGGCACCTAGCACAGTGAAACCCTGTGATCCTCTTTTCAATCACCTATGCACGACTGCAACTATAAATACTAAAATGAGTAAGTCTTTAGAATAACGGTAAACAGGGGCAATTAAAACTCCCTGTGTCCCTCAGCTGATATACTGAGACCATCATGAAATTCTCAATCATACTCCTACACAGAAGGCAAGTTATTTTGCAGCAAGAAATTGCCTGATCCTTGCCAGGGAATTAGTGCTTTCTGCAACTGGGAGAACACAATAATTATGTTAAATGGTCTTTGCCCGGTCCTGAGTAGACAGGTGGCCACACCACAATGATTGCAGTGGTAGTTGGCAGTCCCCACTGCAATGGGCTGTCTTGGCAAAGATGCCAAGGTCTGGATATGGTTAATGCCTTGCAAAATGTTACAGTTTTAAATGCTACCATGATTTTTCTCAAAAGGAGGAATGCTAAAAGGAAGATTGTAAAAACATATATACCCCCTCTGAAATATTCAAAGACACTTTATTTAAATTGGTAAAAGTAATAGAAGCAATTCTATCCTCTTACCTAGGTGCAATCTCACAAAAGTAAATGTCTTGAGCTGGTTTGCAGGACTGAGCTGGATCTTTATTTATCCTATTTTGAACTTAGAATTTCATCCAAGAACAACTAATGGTTCTTCCTTACTCATCACAGAAGGAAACCTATTCTCTTTGCCCCCAACTCCTGGTAAGGGGAGAATTGGAGGGCTATGCTAAGGAATGAGAGGAAGTAACATGCTGTGCTTTCCAAGGTGTGGGTGATGAACAGGGATGCTAGTTTTCTCCGATTAAAAAAAATCCAAAATTCTCTGATTAAAAAAATCCCCCACATCCACATTTTTCTGTGATTAAAATAAAACACCATATCAATCCAAATAATATATAGTAGCATTTTAATTTTGTTATCATGGGAAAATGTGGATGGGGGGTGTGAAACGGAAAAATTTGGATTTTTTTTTTTTAATCAGAGAAAACCCTGATCCCTGGTGTTGAAACACTGGCGGATTTTAACAACAGGCAAAATTCTCCTCTTTTCCCCAAGCTCCACTTGGTATAGAGATAGAAGAGGGAGAGAGTAGCTTTATAGCAACATTGTGCTTCCTTACCCTCTCAACCTAGCCTGGTATTCAAATTCTAGCAGGCTCACAACTGTTCTAACCTTTGGTGAAATGGCCTGCAAAGAAGGAGGCCTCCTTTCTCTGACATGCCTCTTCTGTTCTGTGCTGGAGACTGTGATATAGCCCACTGGATGTCACCCAGAAAAAGAATGTATTTAGGATGACATATCCTTCAGATGCTAGTTCCCTCACCTACATCACTTCCTTACATGCCACTTTAGTTGCTTAAAGGGTCTAGAGGGGGGGAAACCCATTCTACCCATTCCATTTCAGTATCATGATTATATTTTCCCTTATGGGAACACATCTAATGTATACCGCAACTGAGAGTCCTCAGGAATTTCAAAAGGAAGCCATTCTGGATATCACTACAATGGCATATAAGGTCAGGCCAGGCTGCCCTGTGCTTTGCACTTGTTTGTGCAATTAACTTCTTCCCTTTATGACTTATAATAAAGACAAATTAGAAAACACTGGAGGGGAGGGGGAAGGGAGGGAGGAAAGCTGTTTCTATGATTACCTCACATACATGCTCGTTGTTAATTGGAGGGGCTGGTCTGTAATGAACCTATAATAATACACTACCTGCATCCCACCCAGCTTTCCATACTCAAACAGAAGATGCCTCAGCCCTACAATTATCTCAGACTTCAGGCTACCTGACACATGGAGGCAAACACATCCGGCCACATAAACATTCATTCTCCTGAAATGTGCATGGGTATTCACATGTGCAGAGACAAATTTGTTCCCATGGCAGATGGCACCTATCCAGACGAGTCTAGATATGTAATTCCGTCTCAGGAATTAGTCCTTTTCCTTCTCCATGATAATGTTGTGATTCAGGTATCAGACTGGGACTGAGAAGAGTGGGTTTCACATTCCTGGTTTTGCACAGACTTTTTGAGTGATCATGGGGAAATCACAAAGGGCTAGCTAGAATCATAGAATCACAACATTAAGACTGGAAGGGACCTCAGGAGGTCATCTAGTTCAGTCCCCTACTGCAAGCAGGACTGTCCGTAACTAGATTATCCCAGCCAAGGTTTTGTCTAGCTAGGTTTTAAAACCTCCAACTATGGAGATTGCACCACCCCTCTGGGTAACCTGTTCTAGTGCTGTTCTACCCTCCTCATGAGAACATTTTTTCCAATATCTAACCTAAAATTCCTGTGTTTCAACTTGAGACCATTGCTCCTTGTCCTATCATCTGCCACCACTGAAAGCACTCTAGCTCCATCCTCTTTGAAACCACCCTTCTGGTAGTTGAAGGCTGCTATTAAATCCCCTCTCAGTCACATCTCTTCTCCAAACTAAATAAGCCCAGTTCCCTCAGCCTTTTCTCTGAAGTCATGTGCCCAAGCCTCCTCCCTAACTATTTTTGCTGCCATCCAAACGATTTTTGTTACCTTCCACTGGACTCTCTCTAATTTGTCTGCATCCTGTCTGTAGTGAGGGGCCCAAAATTGGACACAGTACTCCAGATGTGGTGTCATCAGTGCTCAATAGAGGGAAAGAATCACTTCCCTTAATCTGCTGGCAATGCTCCTACTAATGCAGCCCAGTATGGTGTTAGTCTTCTTCATAACAAGGGCACACTTGGTTCATGTTAAGCTTATTGCCCACTGTAACCCCAGGTCCTTTTCTGCAGATCTGCCACTTAGCCAGTCAGTCCCCAGCCTGTAGTGGTACATGGGGTTATTCTGTCCTAAGTGCAGGACTTTGTATTTGTCCTTATTGAACCTCATGAGATTTCTTTTGGTCCAGTACTCCAATCTGTCTAGGTCTCTGAATCCTAGCTCTATCCTCCAACATATCTACTACTCCCCCCAGCTTGTTGTCATCTGCAAACTTGCTGAGGGTGCAGTCCATCCCATCTTCCAGGTTGCTGATGAAGACATCGAACAAAACCAGCCCTCCTTACTCTCCTGCTCTCCTTTCTTCCTTTCCTCAGGATCCTGAACTCCATCATTTGTGGTCACTGCTGCCCAAGTTGCCATCCACTTCTACATTCTCCACCAAGTTTCTGTATTTGTGAGCAGCAGGTCAAGAAAAGCATGCCCCCCTAGTGGGCCTCTTCAATATTTGCACCAGAAAGTTGTCCCCAACACTCTCCAAAAACTTCCTGGATTGTCTGTGCACTGCTGTATTGCCCTCCCAGCAGACGTCAGGCTAGGTCCAGGATTTAGCTGGCTGCCTGCCCCTTGGGCTGGACCTGATGATCTTAGGAGGTCCCTTCCAGCCCTAATGTCTATGAAATCTATTAAGAAAACCCTTGCTCAGCTACTGACTAACTCTAGAGCTTTCTAAACTTTAAAGTTTGCCAGGTGCTTAGACCTATGCCTGGACACAAGCCCAGAACTGTCATAGCTTAGTAGGTTTGCACCTAGCATATGCCTAAGCCTGCCTCGGATCCAGAATGACTGCAGCCCTCTGCCTAGAGTCCCCTGACAGGGTTAAACTGGGGCACGCTTAGGGCATGACCAAGAGGTCTTGACAAAGTTCAGAAGTTCACTTTCTTTTAAAAGAGAGTCAGAGGAGGAGCCGCCAACCCTTTCCCCTTAAACAACAGCCCAGGGGTTAGAACACTCATGTAACAAACAAGAGATCCAAGTTCCATGCCCCCCCCAGGCTATGCAGGTTCAGACCTATCTCATCCATTTCCCAGCAGAGTACCATAAACTCCTGGCTATAGAACAGACACTGAGAGGAGGAGCAGCCTGAACATGGGCACCCTTTTCTCCTTCTGTTGAAGAACTAGGCTACAGTACAGAATGGAATGGAAGATTCATTGGGCTAGCGAGAGGAAGCAAAAGAAAGCAGGATTATCAAGCTGGCAGAGGCATGCCCAGGATGTAGGAGATTGGACTTGACCCTAGAGAGTCACAGCCAAGGGGATCAGGAACAGGCAAAGTCAGGAAAGCAAAGGTGTAGATTAGAGCCAGATGACAGGGGACTAGAAGCAGGCAGGTCAGGAGGCCTACATCAATAAGGGAGCATGATGTAGGCAAGTCACCCTGGGTACAACTACAGACTAAATGGAGGGGGTGGTCAGGAATATGGTGCAGGGATCCAGACCAGTGTCATTAGCCAGGGGGTCTGGAGCAGGCAACTATAGATATATGCGACTGGGACACAGGCAGTCACCTAGCTAAGCCACAAGGAATGGCTGTCAGAAGATAAGGGTCGGGGAGCACAGGAGGTCAAGGATGGCTAGGCAGTCTAGAAGCACAAGAGCTGGGTTGGAACATGGAAACAGGAGCAAGCAGTCAGGAACAACCAGGGAGTCAGGAGCCCAGGACTAGACAGGGAAGCATCTGTCCTCTTGAGCAGCCTGCTGGGCACTGAAAAGCCTAGCAGACAGCTAGAGCCAGATGGGATAGTTAGGCCACTGAAAATGAGGCCAACTCAGGTAACAAGGGTCAGCTGGTAGCAATATGATTTGCCTGCTGCCCTGGCCCCTGAGAGTAGCTGAACAGTACAGCACCTTGAGGAACTTTCCATTCCAATCCCTGGACCCAGAACAGCTTCTACATTTTATCCACTGACATTTATTTTATCTAATGAACAGTCCTAACACCAGGGACTCAGGGCTCCCCTCTACCAGCAAAGTGCAGTAATCACTTGGATTATAGTTGCAGTTCCTCTTTTGCTCTCCTCATGAATCTTTAGTTCTTTTTTTTTGCTGAGGGGCAGAGCTTCAATATGGCTGGAGAGTAACCCCTCTCAGCCTTACGTGTAACCTTGTAGGTCATGAAACTTCTGTCTCCAAACTGGTTTGACCCAAATCAGTTAAATCTGATACTACATTCAACCAGGTTTATTTTAAATCAGTTTCAGCCCTTTTGAAATTGGTTTATGTGCACTGAACTTCTGTTCTGGTACAGGTTTGAACCAGTTTCTGATCACTTAAACCAGATTACGTGTAACTTCTGTCCCTAGCCATAGAAGACAGGGCAGAATGGCACCTTATAAACTAATTCAGAGATGTATAAACGTTTGAAAGCAACAACCCACTTCATCAGATGCTGTGAATAGACCTGCAGGAAGCAAAATTTCTAAACAGAAAACAGTAATTTAAATAAGAAGGATAGGGAAGTGGGGGAGGAAAGAAGAGGGGACACTGCTGAGAGAGTCAGAGGCAGTAAACAAAGCAGTAAAACCATCAGGATATAGGGGTTATAAAAGCTACCCCAAGTATTGGGTTAAAAATGTGTAGTCTCCATTTAGACCAGGGGTGTCAAACTCAGCTATGGACCTACAGACCAGATGAATGGCCTAGAACAGGTCTGTAGGCCAGATGAATGGCACAGGGACAGCCCTGCAGAGTGAGCTTATGCCACCCCTTCTCTCCCCCCACAAATGCCAGATCCAGTGCTTGTGCCACTTGCTCCAGATGATTCAGGATTATGCTGCACTTGACCTGCTCTGGCTAGATTGGGATGCAAGTAGTATGCAGCGCTGGCCCCAACCAATCTGGGGCAGACATGGAGCACCTACATTGAGCACCGCGTGAAGCCCAGTCCTGGACCAACCAGGGCAATGGATCTGGCATATAAGGGGCCCATGTTCCTTCTTCCCTGCATGGTGGATCCAGCACTTGGTCTGGCCAGGTGGAGCGGGCAGAATGATGCTCTGGGGGCCAAATGATGTGGCTCGGCAAGTTGTATCCAGGCTGTATCTTTGACACCTCTGTTCTTAAGTGCTCTACATTTTAAATTTGAATAAAACAATATAAAGCTCTTAAATATGCCACTGAGTTTGTATCCAGGAAACTGTATGTATATGCAGCTTTATTTTTTTTTAATTAAATTAAGAGTAAAAAATTTGGGTGGGTCTTAAATTGAAGGGAGTCTTATATTCAAAAGACTACAGGTTCTGATCAAACAAGGTCTATTGTCATGCAATTATATGGCTCATTCTACCCTGAAGAAATAACGATAGTGAAACAGAGTTTTTCTAGATTATATCTAAAAGATTACATTTGCAATTCACTGAACAATACTCTAATGGAAAGGTGATGAAGTCTGGCTTCTTTATGTACAGGGTTATCAGATATCACAAAGTACACAACTGAACAGAAAAGTCATACTTTATATTCATAATGGATCCAGAAAATCCCCAGTGACACTCGAGGAAACTCGCCTGTGGATTTTTTGGGGGTTTTTTTAATCATCTCCACCTTAAGGAACTGTAGCATTTTAATACAAATAATGGATTTCAGGTTTTACAAATGTGTTGGAAATAAAAGGCTAGAAGGTCATTAAGACAAAAAAGCCACTAGGGAGGACCCTATCGTATGTGGCCCCAGCTTCACCTTCACCAGGTGTCATGGCTTTGGAATATGATATTTAAAAATGAATCATACAGGTTGGATATGAACTGTAGCCCAGGTAGACAAGAGACAGTGGCCGTAGCAATATTTGTTTTCCAGTTCAAACCAAAAATGAGATGCATGAAGTCAGCCATGAAAAAAAGGAGAGAAAAATAAGGGCATGGCGACAGGAAAAAATAACCAAAACGACTAAGGTAACTAGTAGGGTGAAAGTACTAGACTTTAGGAAAGCTGATTTAAATGAACTCAGGCGATTGGTCAAGGACGCACTGCAGAGTAGGAGTTTTGAAATGATGGGAGCCCAAGAAGGGTGGCTGTGCCTTAAGGAAACGATCCTTCGGGCAGAAAGCGAGACGATCCCCATGTGGGGTAAAAGAGGGAAAGGGGCCAGGAGGCTTCCCTGGCTGACCGCAGAAATCCAGGGCAGCCTAAGGGCCAAAAGGGGACCACATAAAAAGTGGAAACAGGGAGAGATCACCAAAGACGAATATACCTCCTCTGCTCGTGCTTGTAGGGAGGCAGTTAGACGGGCCAAAGCTACCATGGAGCTGAGGATGGCATCCCAAGTAAAGGACAACAAGAAATTGTTTTTTAGATATATAGTGAGTAAAAGGGAGGCCCAGGGAGGAATAGGACCCCTGCTAAATGGGCAGAAACAATTGGTGACGGACAGGGGGGACAAGGCTGAACTCCTCAACGAGTTCTTTGCCTCAGTGTTCCTAAGCGAGGGGCACGACAAGTCTCTCACTGGGGTTGTAGAGAGGCAGCAGCAAGGTGCCAGACTTCCATGCGTAGACCCTGAGATGGTGCAGAGTCACTTGGAAGAACTGGATGCCTTTAAGTCGGCAGGCCCGGATGAGCTCCATCCGAGGGTGCTGAAGGCACTGGCCGACATCACTGCAGAGCCACTGGCAGGAATATTTGAATGCCCGTGGCGCACGGGCCAAGTCCCAGAGGACTGGAAAAGGGCCAATGTGGTCCCCATTTTCAAGACGGGGAGGAAGGAGGACCCGGGCAACTATAGGCCAGTCAGTCTCACCTCCATCCTTGGCAAAGACTTTGAAAAAATTATCAAGGCTCACATATGCGAGAGCCCGGCAGGACAAATTATGCTGAGGGGAAACCAGCACGGGTTAGTGGCAGGCAGATTGTGCCTGACCAATCTAGTCTCTTTTTATGACCAGGTTACGAAACAGGAGGAGGGGTGGATGTCGTATACTTAGACTTCAGGAAGGCCTTCGATATGGTATCCCACCCCATACTGGTGAACAAGTTAAGAGGCTGTGACTTGGATGACTACACAGTCCGGTGGGTGGCGAATTGGCTGGAGGGTCGCACCCAGAGAGTCGTGGTGGATGGGTCGGCTTTGACCTGGAAGGGTGTGGGAAGTGGGGTCCCGCAGGGCTCAGTCCTGGGACTGATACTCTTTAATGTCTTCATCAGCAACTTTGACGAGGGAGTGAAATGTACTCTGTCAAAGTTTGCAGATGACACAAAGCTATGGGGAGAAGTGGACATGCTGGAGGGCAGGGAACAGCTGCAAGCAGACCTGGACAGGTTGGACAAGTGGGCAGAAAACAACTGAATGCAGTTCAACAAGGAGAAATGCAAAGTGCTGCACCTAGGGAGGAAAAATGTCCAGCACACCTACAGCCTAGGGAATGACCTGCTGGGTGGCATGGAAGTGGAAAGGGATCTTGGAGTCCTAGTGGACTCCAAGATGAACATGAGTCGGCAGCGTGACGAAGCCGTCAGAAAAGCCAATGGCACTTTATCGTGCATCAGCAGATGCATGACGAATAGGTCCAAGGAGGTGATACTTCCCCTCTATCGGGCGCTGGTCAGACCGCAGTTGGAGTACTGCGTTCAATTCTGGGCGCCGCAATTCAAGAGGGATGCGGATAACCTGGAGAGGGTCCAGAGAAGGGCCACTCGTATGGTTAAGGGCCTGCAGACCAAGCCCTACGAGGAGAGACTAGAGAAACTGGACCTTTTCAGCCTCCGCAAGAGAAGGTTGAGAGGCGACCTTGTGGCTGCCTATAAGTTCATCACGGGGGCACAGAAGGGAATTGGTGAGGTTTTATTCACCAAGGCGCCCCCGGGGGTTACAGGAAATAATGACCACAAGCTAGCAGAGAGCAGATTTAGATTGGACGTTAGGAAGAACTTCTTCACAGTTCGAGTGGCCAAGGTCTGGAACGGGCTCCCAAGGGAGGTGGTGCTCTCCCCTACCCTGGGGGTCTTCAAGAGGAGGTAAGATGAGTATCTAGCTGGGGTCATCTAGACCCAGCACTCTTTTCTGCCTATGCAGGGGGTCGGACTCGATGATCTATTCTGCACTGGTCCGGTCCTGTAGGGAGCAGACCAGGAAAGCCAAGGCTGCAACTGAACTCCAACTAGCTTTGAGCATCAAGGACAATAAAAAGTCCTTTTTCAGATATGTGGGGAGCCGGAGGAAAAGCAGGGGCAACGTTGAACCCCTGCTGAACCAGATGGAGCAACTGACAACTGATGCCCAGGAAAAAGCCAACCTATTAAATAGGTACTTTGCGTCGGTCTTTCATCAGTCCCAGGGGACGCCGATGCCCGCTACGGGACAGGGAAGTCGGGGTGAGGGTGATCCCCTGCCCTCCATTGATGCTGACTTCGTGAAGGAATATCTTGAGAAGCTGGATACCTTCAAGTCAGCCGGCCCTGACAATCTTCACCCCAGGGTACTCAAGGAGCTGGCGAGCATCATAGCCCAGCCTCTAGCATGGATCTTTGAAAACTCTTGGCACTCTGGTGTAGTGCCCGAAGACTGGAAGAAGGCCAATGTGGTGCCTATCTTCAAGAAAGGGAGGAAAGTGGATCCGGCTAACTATAGGCCCATTAGCCTGACTTCTATCCCAGGGAAGATCTTAGAAAAGTTTATTAAAGAGGCCATCCTTAATGGACTGGCCGACGCCAACATCTTAAGGGATAGCCAGCAAGGGTTTGTTGTGGGTAAATCTTGCTTGACCAATCTCATTTCCTTCTACGACCAGGTGACCTATCACCTGGACAAGGGAGAAGAGATTGATGTCATATATCTTGACTTCAGAAAAGCCTTTGACTTGGTTTCCCATAATCACCTCTTAGAGAAGCTGGCCGATTGTCGCCTTGGGTCCTCCACGATCCACTGGCTGGAAAACTGGCTCCGGGGTCGGACCGAGAGGGTAGTAATTGATGGAAGTCACTCATTGTGGTGTCCTGTGACCAGTGGGTTCCCCCAAGGCTCTGTCCTTGGACCCATACTGTTCAACATCTTCATTAATGATGTGGACACTGGAGTCAGAAGTGGACTGGCCAAGTTCGCTGATGACACCAAACTCTGGGGCAAAGCATCCACACCAGAAGACAGGCGGATGATCCAGGCTGACCTGGACAGGCTCAGCAAGTGGGCAGATGAGAATCTGATGGTGTTCAATGCCGATAAATGCAAGGTTCTCCACCTTGGGAAGAAAAACCCACAGCACCCTTATAGGCTCAGCAGTGCTATGTCGACTAGCACTATGGAAGAAAGAGACTTGGGGGTCATCATTGATCACAAGATGAACATGAGCCTGCAGTGCGATGCTGCGGCTAGTAAAGCGACCAAAACGCTGGCTTGCATCCATAGATGCTTCTCAAGCAAATCCCGGGACGTCATTCTCCCCTTGTACTCAGCCTTAGTGAGACTGCAGCTGGAGTACTGCATCCAGTTTTGGGCTCCACAATTCAAAAAGGATGTGGAGAAGCTTGAGAGAGTCCAGAGAAGACCCACGCGCATGATCAGAGGTCAGGGAAGCAGACCCTAAGAAGACAGGCTAATGAGCCCTGGGGCTCTTTAGCCTGGAAAAGCGCAGGCTCAGGGGTGATCTGACGGCCGCCTATAAGTTTATCAGGGGTGATCACCGTTATCTGGGGGAACATTTGTTCACCAGAGCGCCCCAAGGGATGACAACTAGGTCAAATGGTCATAAACTGCTACAAGACTGTTTCAGGCTGGACATAAGGAAGAATTTCTTTACTGTCCGAGCCCCCAAGGTCTGGAACAGCCTGCCACCGGAGGTGGTTCAAGCGCCTACATTGAACACCTTCAAGAGCAAACTGGATGCTCATCTTGCTGGGATCCTATGACCCCAGCTGACTTCCTGCCCTTTGGGCAGGGGGCTAGACTCGATGATCTTCCGAGGTCCCTTCCAGCCCTAATGTCTATGAAATCTGTGAAATCTATTGAGGTCCCTTCCGGCCCTAACATCTATGAATCTATGAATCTATGAATCTATGACTTGGCTGTAAGGCTATAATGTAAACTAACATATGCAAGAAAAAGGCAAATAGAAACAGACTTTAAAATAACAAAGCTTAGAAAACCAAAGGCATCATTTTCTTATCACTACCTCGCACTGATTTCAGTGGAAGATTGTAGAGCCCCTCTCAAAGGATCTTCTGGAATACACAGGAAAAGGCCTTATAGCGTGGAACTTGTGAGTCTCAGCAAAATCTGTACATACTTGAGGCATTCAATAACAATGAGGCAGACAACACAAATTGATTGGGTATGGAGCCACATTGGCATGGAGAATTCTTACAAAAAATTACTAAGGATATATGGTCTGGTGGTTAGAAGGTAGAAATACCCTAGTTCTGTTCATATCTTGGGAAAGTATAAAAGAGGCAGAGGGAAACACAAATGTAATTCAAGGCAGGGATTTTACTTTTTCATGGAGTTGCTAAATTCAGAGACCTGGAAGGTTTAATATAATCTGATCTCCATGAGCACACTGTACAACCAACCAGATATATTTTCAAAGCATTATATTTGTGACCTCTCTCTCATTTATCAGGCTTCCTTTCTAGCTAGAGAATATTGGGCAGTACAAAGTACAGATTTATAGGGCTGTGCAAAGCTTCGGTCCCTGATTTGATTCAGTGGAGATTTGGCCCGATTCAGTGACCAAATCTCTGAATCTGAATCAAATCAAAGGACCCTTTAATCTCTCCAAATCAATTTGGAGAAATTTGGATAGATTCGGCAATTCGGATGTATTTACGTGTTTTTTCTGCATATCTCTAGGTAACAGGGGCTGTGAACACTGTGGTGCTGGGGCAGATGCAGTGTCCCACAGGAGTGTGGTGGGGCTCCCCAGCATGCTCAGCAGCAGACCCAGAAGTGGACCAGAAGCACTTCTGGTCCACTTCCTGGTCCACTAAGGAGTGCATGGCGGGGGGCCTCCCCACGCCCCTCCCCCCCCCCGGCCTGGCGACTGGTGCCTCCTGGGTCTAGGCACCCTTGATCGCCGAGCCAAGGGAGGGGAGGGGGGGCAGCGCGCTCCCTGGCAGATCCAGAAGTGGACTGGAAGTACTTCTCTTCCACTTCCGGGTTTGCTGCTGAGCATGCTGGAGAGCCCCCGATGCTTCTGTAGGACCCTCCATCTGCCCCAGCACCGCAACGATCACAAGCTGTGCTGCTACCTCAAGGTATGTATCTATTATTTAACTATGTGACTATGTTAAGTAATAGATTTCTTCCCTCACATAGAGACTGGCTGGTGCTATAAGAGGGAAGGATGGAGGCTTTAGAATTTTTTTACCAAAAATATGCTTTTTATACTGTAAAATTGACTCCCACAATTCTGAAGAAAATAGAATATGTATCATTTTCATTAAATAATCAGGTTATTTTTGTTTTTTCTTTTTCTTTTTTTTGAGGGGACTGGGAGGCATGTGTCACAGGAATACACATTTTAACACATACTGGGAAATCCCCGAGTATGAAAAGGGTCTTATTTGAAGTGAAAGGAAAGAGTCCTATCCAAATATACTGTACAAATTAACTGAGGCAAGATTTTCTCTAACAAGTCAGATAAAATGCTGAAAGCTGCCCCACAGCACTTCATCTTATGTAACCAGGCACGTGTAGAGCAATAAGTAACCGAAAGTCTCCTTGACCTTGGCAGTACTAGCAGAGATGTCTTTAGGAAGGATATACTGTTCTTAAAAAAAATAATAAAAAGTCCTGTCCTTTCCAATAAGGCACAGCTATGCCTTTCTTCAGCAGCAGTCATGCATATCCTTCCTGTTCCAAACACTTTTTTCTTGAACAAACATGTAAGATGAGCAGTACAAGGAAACAGCTGACCTTCTGAAACATCAGAGATGCCTGTATTTCTTATCCTCTGAGCTAGGTAACAATACAGAGCTAGACCTAGTCATTTATTTTTATTTCTTTAAACAACTTCGTACACTGACACTGATTTTCCTGAGGCACTGGAATTGTTTTCTCCTCACTTAGCAAATAACAACCTCTGGAGGGCCTGATCCTTAGGTTGCCCTCCTTTGAAGATCTTGTTTGCAGTTAAGCATGTTTAGCACCAGTCTTCTATAGTACTAGGCAGGAGAAAAAATAAAAGTTACCACAAAATAAATCAACATCAGTAACAATTTGACAATTACAGTTACACAATTACATGGTTATACAGACTTTCATTTCCAGCATGGGAAAATTTCCTGCTGCCTGGGAACTGAACGGAAGGAGTGGGGTAGGAGGAGAGGCAAAGCCCCATGCCCATTTCTCACACTGGGGAGGACTCCAGCGTGAGAATCAGGTGGAAAGCAGCTGGTTAGGGAACCCAGTCTTGGGAAGACATGGAAGCCTTTACCCACAGCTCCACTCTTTCTGATCACTGGGAGGACCCAAGCCACAGGGAAGTGAGCAGATATTCATTTTCCATAGAGAAACTCTCCCTAGAGTGATTTCTACCTGGTTGTAATTAGGTTATTTTTCTTTTGGAACTACCATTTTTGCTCCAGGAGAAAAAAGCTAGAACATCTGCACACTTGTGGTTTCTACCAGGAGAATAGTTATTCTCCTGGTAGAAACTTAACAACTGTATATGGCGACAGGGTATTTTCCAGACTCAAGAAATAGATATAGGGCTGGTTGGCTGAGGTTGGATTATGAAATCACCCCAGGAATTATAATGTTTGACATTATATACTAATTCCTCTTACTCTACATAACCTTATCTTGTGCAAGCAAGAGAGACTTGTGTAATCCATGGTTAAGGACAGGGGTGGACAAAACGTGGCCCAGGGCCTGGATGCAGCCTGCCAGGCTATTCTATCCGGCCCACAGGGCTCCTAAAAATTTTAGTAAATTAATAGTAATCTGCTCTGGGCTGCCTGTCATGTGGCCCTCAATGACTTGCCAAAACTCAGTAAGTGGCCCTCTGCCCAAACTAACTGCCTGCCCCTGGTGTAGGATAAATTGAAAATGAATAACGTATCATAAAGTGTGCATGCATTTTAACTGCTAAATCTTTTTATGGGAGCTCTAGTAGGTTGATAATATATATAATGAATACTCTCAAAAACCCTACATATGACAGGGCTGATAGCTAGTATTTCTGAAGGTAGACTGAAAGAACCCAGTAGGCACTAAGATAAAAGGTTCACTTGAGCTTGGCAGCAAATTAGGCTACATGGTTATAGCAAGCCAGTTTCTCTAGCCAACAGCAAGCAAGGAAATGATGTGGCTAGCTTCAGAGCCAACCACCTTTGACTCCCCAATTACAGCTGCGTCAACTGGGACTGATCTTTGGCACAAGTTCTGAGTTAAGATTGTACACACACCTCTGATGATGTTTGTACAATATGGTTGAGGGAGACAGCTCAGCCACTTTGTCACCAGGCTCAAACTTACAGGCTAGGTACAGATATTCAAGAAGTCAAAGACACATTTGAACTGATTTACATTTGTTTCTCTAAGTGGACTAGGTTAGTCCAGGAATGAACAGAACACAAGTTTGCCCTTTCATGGGGGGAAGGAGACAGGGGAAACAAAGACTGTCTGGATTGGCCAAAGCCAGTAGGTTGGGGGCATTTCTGCATGCCTCCCAGCATGCTGGAGACTGGCAAGGGCAGCCAAATGGTAGACCTCCCTCCCCCCGCCCCACCCCCCATGATTGACTGCTGGGCACATGCCCACAATCCCCTTCCAAAAGAGTGCCAGAGCAGTTCACCATGGCATGCCGGCCAACCTGGCCATGCTCTAGGGTTTTTCTGGAAGGGGGTTGGGAGTGTATGCCCCACAACCAATCAGGGGTGGCTTGGTCACTCTGCAGAAGGAAGGATGAGGCCCCTCAGAGCTCTGGCAAGCAGCAAGTATGCAGCGCAGTTGCAGGAATTGTGATTACAGGATTCGTGCTATGTGCCTGTTGCTGCTGCCTACAATTCATGGGAGCACTGAGGGGCCTGATCCTTCCTTCCGTGGGGTGCCTCACTCCCCACTGCCCTTCCTGCCTTTGTGTAAAGATAGAAAAATACTGAGCTAGACCCCCAACTTCTTGTAGCTGACAGCTTATTGCAGGCAGAAGGCAGTGCTGGGGATATAAGCTTTGTTGGCTGGCTCTGTGACAGCCCAGGGGTGGGGCCTACTGCATGTTTGGCTGGAACAGTTAAGCCCAGCAGAGTTCCAGTGATTTTCCCTATGAGGGGGGCTAGCAGGAACCTGCCAAGGATCCTGGGATGCCAACGGATAGTGACCTAACATGAATGGATAGGGGACTTGGTACAGAAGTTCGATAGACCAGTCTAACTTAAACCCATTAAATCTGATACCTCATCAATTCAGGTCTATCTTCTGCCATTTAAAACCCAAACTTGTGTTTTGTTACAAGTATAGACTGGTTTCCAATCACTTATACCAGTTTCTGTTTAATGTTTATACCTGGCCACACAAAGTAACATAGGACCACGGTCATTAAAGGTGCAGACAAAAGCGCAGCTCCCCAGTGTAACTGGGAATACTTTGCAGGAAGTGTTCTAAGTTACAATGATCCCCCAGACTGAACAGAAGTTCACTCTTGATTCCAGGAGGGAAGGGAATCTAACTGCTGGCTGGGAGCCCACAGACTGTTTCCCCTAGCAATGGCCCCTACTGTCTCCCAGCCTGTCCCTGTTTCAGAATGAGAGCGGAGAAAAGGAAAGAGAGGAAGCTCATTCTAGGGGTTCTGTAGCCAGCGCTGGAGGGTAAGGTGGGTGAATTGGAGCTCCTCCACCTTAGGGGAGCTCCAATAGACCTGCCTCACCCTCCAGCGGGGGCTAAAAAAACTGCAAACAAAAATCCCTCCACTCCCTTTCCCTCCTCCCATTCTGAAAACAGCTTGAGACTGGGAGGCAGCACAGACAGAAGTTACAGAAGATGCTCTGTTTTGTAAATGTCTTTATCTGACCCTTCAAGCAATGAGGGTTCAGATTTTTGGCCATCGGGTTAAAATTGTCACTTCTGTCTGTACCCTTAGTCTTGTCCTGCAGCACAGTAGTATAACACAATATAATATATTTTTCAAAGGATTGAGCTTGAACTTCTGTTCTACTTAGTTCTTTTGTTCCAAACTAATCCCAAAGAAAAGCTCTTTCAAAACAACACTCTTCTTGTGTTTAAAAGCTTCTAATTTTCAGCCTGAATTTATTTACCCATTTGTTCTTGAATCAACACTGTCCTTTATTTCCAAGAGTTGTTTGGCATTTACTCTTTTATAGATTGAGAACAATCATATTTTCTTCTTACCTGTACAAATGAAGCTCTTTGGCTCTCTTGCATCTTAGGCTTTCCATTTCCTTGAATATCCAAGTGGGATTCTTCTTTCCTGAACCTGGATTACTACAAATTTCCATAGAAATCCGTATTAGGTTTGGATTTATATTCCACAGTATTTGAATACATAAATATTTACCTATCTAGGCTAAAAATGCCTCACCTGAAACAGTCACAGTTGCATCACATTGCTGGCTTAGTCATCTATGACCAACTAGTCTTCTTCTGTAGTTTCCTCCTGTTGAGCTCCCACCTTGCAGCAAAACTCCCTGTTATTAATCTCCAAGAGTATGAGATTGAGACTCTGTACTATTACATTTCTTTTCATTTATATTACTTAACTCCTGAATATCATGCAGATCCTTGTGTTTGATGTTCTGTTCTTATTCTGCATTGATGTGTCCTAGTTTTGTGTTATCAGCAAATTTTACTAGCACTATTTTGTGCCAGCATCATTACTGAGTCTTGTAGGATCTGTCGCAAAACCAATCCTTGAGGAATTTCACCTCTTAATCTTGATCATAGCAGAGAGAACAGAGCTCCATCTCTAAAGTTCTACCCTTTCATTCCCAGAAAAAGTAAAGAATGTCTTGGTTTTTTTTAAACTTCTATTATCATTACTGTTCCTTGGAGAAATTTTCTGTAGCGTGGAGAAAGGTGGAGAAGTTATTACTTTGGGCAGTAAATGTTTAAGGGGCAAAGGACATGTACTTTCTCAGCACTCATTGTCTCTGCTAGCAGATTCACAACTATTTTGTTAGAGATTTCTCCAAGTGACTCAGTAAATACAAGTGACCATAAGGAAAGACATATAGATATCACTGGTAAAAACTTAGCAATGAATAAGTACCCCTTTGTAATAAAGTCTTCCATAACAACAGTTCAAAATACTAGAACAATGAAGAGTGTGTGCTATCTTCTAGTGCTGATATTCTGCTATATCTGATATGTGGAGAGCTGTGGCTGACCCCTGAGCTAAATATTAGAAAGCCTCAGGACTGATAATTTATGCTTGAGTGGCAATTGAACCTCTTAAAGGACATCCATCAGCTAAGAATATTACTCATGTTAGTATCTTTCTCTTTTTTTACTATTCATTGATACGTTGAACATAACTAGGATCTACCTTAACAAAACATTTCCCAGTTCAGGCTTAATTTATTTTGGTTATCTTCTTTGCTGTTTAAGCCAGCTGACATTTGTGCTGACCACTTCTCAGATTTTTAGTGCTTTTAGCAAGATTGTCTGTTGTTTCCTCAGTTTCAGAAACTAGATCTTTCCTAGACTTGATCTGTGAAAATCTCAGATGTTCCTGTGCACATTTTTGCTTGGGCAAACTCTTTTGACATTAAACGGGCATGCAGCTCCTCAGGATTTACTTTTAAGGTGACCTTTTTAGTTTCTCCAAGGGCCAGATTCTAGTCCATCCATTAGGTGTGTAAGCATATCGGGTGCCTAAATGCACTCCTATTTCACCCTGATTGAGTCCCTAGAAAAGCTGTTACAACAGTAGATGCAGAAATAGAGCTTTAGAAGAAGAGGAGGGGCATAGAACTGCACTGCACTCAGACACCTATGTCCACTAGGATATCCTATTAGTGGAATAGACTCTGGCCTTAAGTGTTCATTATAGGGTTGGGAAGCTGGTCAACTGATCAGCATTTTTGACTGGTCAAAGATTATAGCAATTTACAACAAACCCCTACATGTTTTGTCTTGACAGAAATATGATTTTTAATTTTTTTACACATTTCTTAATGGAAAGTTTGTGTTTTTTCTGTGCATTATTTGGTCCTATTAGCAATTTTTTACAATTTGACAGATACTTGACTTTTCTGGCTGTTCAAATGCAGCTGTCTTCTCTTGAGTCAACAGCTTGCCTTCCAGCAAGATACCTCAAAAGGTCCCCAGGGATTGTCACTTGCCATGTCTTGTTGTTACTAATTATTGCTGGGAGGAAGTTCTTGAATCCTGCCTCTCCTGGTTCCCTCTTTTGGTTCTCTTGCCTGGAGCTCTGTTTTTGGGACTCCGCCTCCCTTGCACCCCGCCTTATGCCAACCAAAGATGCTGATCTTTGGCTGAGGCTAAGACAAAGTCCGCCAGCCATGGTTGGGCCTTAGCCTGTATCTATTCACAGTTCTGTTTGGATGGTGTACCACCCCTATTCAGGCCTTGCATCAGTCTTGTTTGCTCTACTGTTCACCCTGGGATGCCTTACTCCCAGACACTCTCTCTTTCCCCAATGGCTACTTACAGCTTCAGACTCCTTTCTTCTTTCTCTCCTCCCAGACTCACCACCGTCCCAGTCTACACTGACTGTATCCAGGATCCAGGGTCTTGCAAAAGGAGGCCCTTCTGGCCCTTCTGAGCCAGTTTTAGCTGGGCATCCCTCCTCCTGGGGTTGCCACCACTCACCCCTTCTGGAGCTGTCATTTGTTCCTGACCACTTCAGGCCCTCTGCAGGACTCACTTCTGGTCCTCCCTGATGGCCAGCTGGAAAACCAGCGTCGGCACTCTACTATAAAGCATGTCCACGCTGGTGCGGCCAAATGTGCCGGCTCTTCTGCGGTACACTGTGGCTATTGCTGCTCTCCTCCCTCCAACATTGGCACGGCTTGCCTTCCATTGGTGGCCTCTCTTCTGCCACGCCTTTGATCCTTGGTGGTGTCCTGCGGTCTCCACGTCCCTCTCCACTCTCAGTTCAGAGGTAGGTTTTGGTCCGTGGTGGCATCCCCGCCACAGATGGGTACCACGTTAGCCTTCTTCCAGTCATTCGGGACCACTCCCAAGTTCCACGACTCTTCAAACAGCTTCACCAGAGGCCCTGCTATGAGCTCAGGAAGTTCTTTCAGGACTCTCAGATGCAGGTCATCTGGCCCAGCAGACTTGAACACGTCCAAATCTTCTAAGAGTACCGTCACCTGTTTGGGACTGATTTCATGTGGACTGTTGTCTTCTCCATATTCTCTGGGCCTCTGGACAGGTGACTAGCTCCTGTCTGATTTCAGGAATATACTGATGTGAAGTAAGTATTTAGGAGCTCTGCCTTTTTGCAGGGATCAACTGTAGGCTGCACCCCCCCCCCGCCCCATGTTCAGTAGGGTTCCCACAGTGAAGCGTGATTTTTTTGTTGCTCCCTATGTACCTATAGAAAGACTTTTTGTTGTCCTTTATTTTGGTTGCCAGTTTGATCTCCATGCCTGCCTTGGCTTTCTGCATCTCACACCTGCAGCCCCTGGCCCTATGGTTGTACTCCTCTCTGGATGCTGAACCATTTTTCCATTACTTATATGCTTCTTTTTCTTTTCTTTTTCAAAAGTTCCCCGATATTCCTGTTGAGCCAAGCACGTCTCTTGGCCCCTTTCCCACTTTTTGACCATGTGAGGATGGCCTCTTTTTGAGCAGTGAGAATTGCTGCCTTAAGGAAGCTCCACTGATCCTGGACTCCCAAATCATCCAGTCGATGGTCATGGAGGGCCTTTCTAGATAGACTCCTGAGTTACCAGAGTCTACCCTTCTGAAATCTAGGACTTCTGTTCCACTGACTTAATTCCCAGCCTTACAGTGGATGGCGAACCTAATCAGGTTATGGTCAGTGTCACCCAGAGTACCTCCAATATTCAGGTCACCTACCATGTCTTCCCCTTTGGTCAGCACTAATTTCAGAGTAGCCTTACCCCAGCTGGTCCGTCTACAGCCTGTGTCAAGAACAGGTTGTCAATAGCTGCCAGGAAATTGGTCGACCTGCTGAAGCTGGCTGAATGGTCTTCCCAACAGATGTCAGGGTAGTTGAAGTCACCCATGACAATCAAGTCATTAACGCTAGCTGCTTCAGTCAGTTCCCTGGAGAATGCCTGATTGCACTCCTCTTCTTGGTAAGGAGGTCTATAGTAGTCTCCCACCATCAGGTCCCCATCTCCTGAGCCCCCTTGTATTGACCCAGAGGGTCTCAATGGACCTCTCCCTGCAATCAAAGGTGACCTGCAGGGAGGGGAACTGCTCTTTCACATAGAGGGCCACACCTCCTCCCTTCTTCCCAACCCAATCCTTCCTGTAGAGCCTATAGCCCTCAATATCCACTGCCCAGTCATATGTATTGTCCCACCAGGCCTGCGTCATCCCAACAAGGTTAAATTCCTTGTCTGCTAGAAGGAGTGCCAGTTTGTCCTACTTATTGCCCATGCTTCTTGGGTTCCAATAAAGACACCTGAGTTTATCCCTAGTCACCTCTGGTTTTCTGTCACACTGCAAGTGCCTCAGGGCATTGGTACTCATCTGGATGTCCCCTACTTGAATGTCCTCCCCTGGGTCATCTTGGCCAGAGGATTTGTGTACAGCAGTGGAATCTACCTTCTCTCCCCCAGACATGCCTAGTTTAAAGCCCCCCCTCAGCAAGTCATAATTTTCGTAGAGAAGAGCTTCTTTCCTCTGCCTGTGAGGTGAATGCTGTGTCTAGCATGTAGACACAGCATCCAAAACCAACATAGTGTCACCATCTCTGAAGCCTTTGGTTGACTTCCTTGATGCATTGCTCCCTCCAATGACCACAGCCTCTAACTGGGAGAATTGAGGAGAAAAAACACTTGTGCTCCTAGTTCCTTGAGCTTCTTGCCCATGGTTTTGTAGTCTCTCACAATTTTCTCAGGGTTATTCCTCACCATGTCATTAGTGCCCATGTGGACATGGAGCATGGGGTAGTGATTCATAGGGTGGACCAGCTTTGGGATCTTTGCCATTATATCTCAGATCCTGGCTCCTGGAAGGCAGCAGACCTTTCAGGCAAAGTTGGTTAACTACTTCACACCCAGACAAACTGCATCCATTTCTTCTAGAAAACACTCAACACAAATTCCATCCTTATAGGAACAGAGGGGCCCATCTGTCACCCTGACCCCATGGCACATGAGGTTTGTTGCCTGCCTGGAGCTTGGATTTGGGACATCATGGAGATGATCCTGGACCTCATCTGACCCTCTGATCAATATCCCATGTTCCTTATCCATGTGGGAACAAATGATGTGGCCAGGGGCAGCCCAGACCACGTCATGAAAGACTACAAGGCTCTAGGGGCCAAGCTCAAGGAGCCGGGGGCACAGGTGGTTTTCTCTTCTACTCTTCCAGTAAGCAGACGTGGACGGCGCCACAAGACATGCATCGGTGAGGTCAACCAGTGGCTTCGGAGCTGGTGTTACCAGGCGGACCTTGGGTTCTTGGACCATGACCCGCATTTCTGCACAGAGGACATGCTTGGGTGGGACGGGATTCATTTCTCCCCAAAAAGTAAGCGTGTTTTTTCTTCCAGGCTGGCTGATCTCGTACGGCGAGCTTTAAACTAGGTTCACCAGGGGATGGGGACACAGAGCAACATGAGGACACTTCATTGTCAAGCCAGGGGATGTGCACAGGTAGTACCCAGGTAAGTCACAGGGGCCAGGGCAGGCTTAGGACCAAAGGGGTGGCACATGCACCTACAGAAAGCCTCAAATGCCTCTACACAAATGCTCGACACATGGGGAATAAGTAGGAGGAACTCGTCCTCCTGCTAGCTAGCAAAAATCCAGACCTAGTGGGGCTCACAGAAACCTGGTGGGATTCTACCCATGACTGGGCAGTGGACATTGAGGGCTACAGGCTGTATAGGAGAGACAGAGCAGGGAAAAAGGGGGTGGGGTGTAGCACTCTATGTCAAAGAGCAATACACATCCTCGATGATCAGGATGGGGTCAGAGGAGGGGTAAACTGAGGCACTCTGGGTAAGAATGTAAGGGGGTCATGGGGAAAGGGACTTGATAGTGGGCATCTACTACAGACTGCCTCACCAGGGGGATGAGCTGGACCTGGGATTCTCAGGTCAGCTCATGGAGGCTATAAATTCAAGGGATGTGGTTTTCATGGGTGACTTAAACTACCCAGACATCTGCTGGGAAGTGCAGTCAGCCAGGTCCAACCACTCACGTAGGTTCCTAGCCAGGATACAGGACTTCCACCTAACCTAGGAGGTGCATAGTCCCACCAGGGGAAATGCCTTGCTGGACTTGGTCCTTGCCACAGGTGATGACCTGGTGAGGGATCTGCGGGTACTCGACCACCTAGGCGACAGTGATCATCGCCTGCTGGAATTTACTATCCAGTGCAGGGTGGTGAAAGCAAGCAGTAAGGCAAAAGTCCTCAACTTCAGGAGGGCTGACTTCAATGAACTAAGAAGATTAGTAGGAGAAGCATTGGGGTCTCAGAGCTTCAATGAGATGGGAGTCCAAGATGGGTGGTTGTTCCTCAAGGAGACAATCCTCTGAGCGCAAAGGGAGTCAGTACCAATGTGCACCAAGGGGGCCAGGAATGCTAAAAAAAAACCTATGGCTCAGCAAAGACATCCAGGAATGCTTGAGGGCAAAAAAGAAGGTGTACAAACAGTGGAAGCAAGGGGCTATCACCAAGGAGGATTACACCTCCGTTGCTTGTGATTGCAGGGAGGCTGTTAGGAAGGCCAAGGCAGAGATGGAGCTAGGGCTAGTGACCAGCATTAGGGATAACAAAAAGTCCTTTTTCAAATACATAGGGAGTAAGAAGAAGGCACCGGGTAATGTGGGTCCCCTACAGGACAGGCTTGGCAATCTGGTGAGTGCAGCAAACGAAAAAGCTGACCTCTTTAATGAATTCCTTGCCTCCATATTCCTGAACAGGGACTGGGACATTTCCCCCCACTAGGATTACAGATGGACCCAGGGGAGGCACCGCCATGCCTAGGGTCAGGGACGACCTAGTTAGGGAACTTTTGGAGGGGCTGGGTGTGTTCAGTATGTCCAGATGCTCTTCACCCGAGGTTGCTGAGGGAATTGGCGGGGGTCATAGCAGGTCCCCTGGCATGGCTGTATGAGCACTCGTGGCACTCGGGCCAGGTACCAGAGGATTGGAAAAGGGCCAATATGGTCCCTGTTTACAAGAAGGGGAGAAAGGAGGACCCTGGCAATTATAAGCCAGTCAGTCTTACGTCAGTCCTTGGAAAGACCTTTGAGAAAATTATCAAGGAGCACATCTGCAAGGGCCCAGCAGGGGAGGTAATGCTCAGGGGCAACCAACATGGGTTCATTGAGGGCACAAAGTCCCTGGATGAAGGTGTTGAGGTGGAGGTCATCTTCCTGGACTTTTAGAAGACCTTTGACACTGTTTCCCGCCACATTCTCCTAAAAAAGCTAGGTGACTGTGGCACTGATGCCTACAGTCAGATGGGTGGCAAATTGGCTAGATGGTCAAACCCAGAGAGTGGTGGTGGAGGAGTCATTTTTGACCTGGAGGGATGTGGGCAGTGGAGTCCCCCAGGGCTCGGTCCTGGGACCTGTACTGTTCAACATCTTTATCAGCGATCTGGATGTGGGGGTGGAAAGCACGCTGTCCAAATTCGCTGATGACACCAAGATGTGGGGCAAGGTAGGCATGCTGGAGGAGAGGGACAGAATCCAGCTAGATCTAGACAGGTTACAGAGGTGGGCAGATGAATTCAATGCAGACAAGTGCAGGGTACTGCATCTAGGGAGAAGGAACCAGCAACACACTTATAGGCTGGGGAACACCCTTCTTGTCAACATGGTGGCAGAAAGGGATCTTGGAGTCATTGTTAACTCCAGGATGGACATAAGCTGCCGATGCGAGGAAGCGGTTAGTAAGGCTAACCACACCTTTTCGTGCATCTACGGTTGCATCACAAGCAGGTACAGGGAGGTGATCCTTCTCCTCTATGTGGCATTGGTCAGGCCGCAGTTGGAGTACTGCGTCAAGTTCTGGGTGCTGAACTTCAAGAGGGATGTGGCTAGCACTGAGAGGGTTCAGAGGAGGGCCACTCACACAGTCAAGGGTGCAGCGGGGCAGGCCCTATGAAGAGAGGCTAAAGGGTCTGAACCTATTCAGCCTCCATTAGAGAAGGCTGAGGGGGGATCTGATGGCCATTCACAAACTCACCATGGGGGACCAGCAGGAACTGGGGGAGGCTCTGTTCCTTCAGGCACCACCGGGTGTTACTAGGAATAACGGCCACAAATTGTTAGAGAGAAGGTTCAAGCTGGACATCAGGAGGCTTTACTTTACAGTTAAGGCTGCCAGGCTCTGGAATGGACTCCCAAGAGAGGTGGTGCTCTCTCCTACCTTGGAGGTCTTCAAGAGGATGCTGGACAGATATTTGGCTGGGGTGTTATGACCCCGGCACTTGTTTCTGCCTGGGGCAGGGGGTTGGACCTGATGATCTGTTTAGGTCCCTTCTGACCCTAAGCACCATGAAACCATGAAACTATAACCATAAAAACAAAAACCAATAAACAAAAAATCCTTCATATTGTGGAGACCTGAAGAATATTAGAGATGAGGTTACAGGAACATAAGATCTAACTAAACAAGTGACTGATATCACATGTTAACATTGAACAAGCAGCAGAAATGGTAAGACAGCTAGAAAGGGCAAAAACAGGTCAGAAAAAATAGACTGGTAATTTTAACAGACAGAGACTTTTAAATCAAGAGATGTGAGATGGCAAAGTCAAGGTCAGAATTAGGCTACAGGACCCGGAGAGGAATGTATGAAGCCTGGTAAACTGGTGCACAAATGGAATGAAAGACAACTGCCAGAAAGGGAGATTATTGGCAATAAATATGATGCTCCAAATTGGCAACCAAATTAGTAGGAGCCTGTGGGATCTCTCAGAAGCATTCAAAATACAGAGTTAAATTAAAAATGCTTCACAGTTTTACTATATGATAAAGGCAGAAGCAACTAATTTTACAGAGGAGACTTTCCAAAAATAAGAAGGCTCCGATTCCTAAAGAGAAAACCCCAGTTTATAAGTGACAGCCCATTTGGCAGAATAAACTGCAGAAGTCGGTTTGTAGCTCATAAAATTGATAAAAGACATAGCCTGTGTAGTTTTTATAATTCGAGGGTTTTCTGTGATCACCTTTATGATATAACAGCTAGATGAATGAGCCCTATAAAAACTGTAGGGAACTTGTGACAGATTTGGTGAAAGCCTGTTCAAAATGGTTTAAGAGGAGGCAATTTCTTACACTGCCTGAATGACCCTGGTTGACTTCCTGAAGAAGAAATGAGGAAGAAAAAAAAAAGAGATTAATAAAACAACAAACCCAATGAGATACCACTTTTACAGAGTAGAAGAACAGAGGATAACATGGCCTATGGAAAGGGTTGTAGAAATGGGAATCAGGAAAGTAACTAAAGCAACAAGAGGGCACAGCTATTTTTCATTCCCTGGATGATATTATCTGACCCAAGAAAGGCAACAATGTTTACATGCCTGAATTCAGACAGCAGTTTTGGCAAGTTTCCTGTGAAAATGGGTATAGTCTGACTTAGAAAAGAGAAAGGCAAAATAGGAAAATCTCAGTCTAGTTGGGGCTGGTTCTGCTGTGAGCAGGGGGTTGGACTAGATGATCTCCTGAGATCCCTTCCAACTCTAATTTTCTATGATAAATTTACAAGAAAGCCTCCAAACTGAAACAGATTCTAGGGTTGATTATATATTTCAGGAAATATTTGCCAGGGTTTTCTACTATCAGACAACTCTGTTTTGCCTAAAATTTGAGACCATGTTGACCTGGCATACAAATTCAAGATGTTGCTTTTTAATGGGAAATCGTAACATTTCCTACAGGTAAATCTTTTGAGGAAAAAAGACTGTTGAGACCACCAAGAGAGTTCCAGAGCTAAGACCACTGATAGCTCTGACCCAGTTACATGGTATTTCTGGTATTTGCACATTGTGAGGGCAATAAAGAAAAAAAAAACTCGGTGATAAATGGTAGCCTCTTTGAACAAAGTACATTGGGTAAGTGTCAAGGTATAATTCATTTTAAAACATAATTTTAATGAGTTTTATTTACTTTAAAATCTGAGCCTGGTGATGAATAGTGAACTAGATAATCCACGACCTTCCCATACTCCTTTATTCAGTATTTCCAGGGTGCTGGCCTATCACCTTGGTATCTTCTTCTGCATTCTCTGGCTCTTTGGTGATTCATTTCTTTTTCTACCATGCTTGCAACCCAGCTGTGCTTTCTATGGCACAGTCATTAAAGTCTTGCTAGTGATAGTGATAGTAAAAGTCCAGAGTCTTGGTTCTTCATTCTGTTACACTGCTTTCTGCTGTGTAACTCCAGTGAAGTCTATCTAGTTACATTGCTATAATGGAATAGTGTCAAACCATAAATGTGAAGGAGATCAGAAGAATATCAACTCTCAAGAGAAAGGGAACGAGGAATGTACAGATTATCTGAACAATCTACAACACCCAATGGAAACAACTAAATAAAAACATTCTAAGGGAAAAATGACATTTTCCAAAGCATTTTTCTAAATATCCATTAACATTCACCTACACAATAGCATTCAACAGTGATTGTTTTTCCCCCCATTAAATTCTAAACAGAATAATTTTCACACTTTCCCCATAACTGTTTGAAAAGACTATCATGACATAAGGTGTATACCTCATTTCTAATATCCAGGCTGTTGATTTTGACAGAATTCTATTCCATTTCTAAATCCTTAAACCACTCCCATCACTGTTGTATTTGAGGAAAAATGTGTGCAATGGAAATCAGGTAACAGATGAGCTGGGGTGAAATCTTAACTCTACTTAAGTCACTGGTAAAACTCTCATTAAACTTCAGTGGAGCCAGGGTTTTGCCCTAGTAACTTCTTGGAACTAGCATACCATGGTGTCCACAAACCAAAATTAATACACACTGGGTACATCTATACATGCATTTATTCCAGGCTAGATTTACTGTGCAGTACACTACTACTGCACAGTAAGTGTTTTTGGGTAGGTGTCTACCCAAGTGTTTTTGGATAGGAGATTAGGGAGAAAATTTGCTGTCAAGTCACTGCAGCCCCACAATGCACTCCTGCCACCACTGGGGGAAGCTCCTGCTCCCACTTTAAAAGCCAGCCCTGCTCTCTGGTCAGCCTCTTTCTTTGGTCAGGAACATAGGAAGTGCAGAGGCAGCTTTGTTTGTACCACTCTGCCTTCCTGCACTATGGCTGCCCCAGCCCCTGCCCCTGGCAGCAACGAACAGTGTTCTGGGATCCTGCTGGTGGCTGCTTGTTGTGCTGACTGTCACCTGGCCCACAGCTGTCTCACCCTGCCCAGCTCCCCCATGACCAGTGATAGTCTGCCTGCCCGCAGCATGCCTTCCCAGGGCTGCTGCCGCACAGCTGCCACCAACAGGTACACTGAGGAGGGGCTCCATGTTGCCACCACTGGGGTCACCATTGGCCTCCTGGGACTCTAGCCCCACCACCTCTGGGCCCGCTGTGTCAGCCAGCACTGGAGGCTGCACCTTGTTGAGAAGACCTGGGATGATGAGCAGTAGGCAGACTGCTTCTGGATGACCCAGGCCAGCTTCTGGGACCTGCTCCACCAGCTCCAGCCTCACCTGGAGTGGCAGGACATTGGCATGCACCCAGTCCTCCCCACCAACACTCGCCTGGTCCTGGCGTTGCTCAAGATGGCCATGCCTGCCAGCCTCTGGTATGTAGGATACCTGTTAAGTGTGGGAAAGGCCACCACTGAGAAAGCTGTCCTGGAGGCGTGCAAAACCCTCCAGGACTTGCTGTGGACACCATGCTCCTTATCCATGACCACCAGGTGGTGGTGGCAGGGTTCTGTGCACTGGGGTTCCCCCAGTGTACTGGGGCACTGGATGCAACCCACATACCAGTCACCTGCCTGCCCCACAGAGACTGCCCTTATTATAGCTGCAGGAGATTCTACTGTATGGTCCTGCAGGACATAGTGGACCACCAGGGCATATTCACCCATATGAGCGCTGGCTGGGCAGGCAGCACACACAGTGCCCATGTCTTTTGGAACACTGGCCAGGTGGAACTGGTGGAAAGTGGGCACTTTGCACTGGGGGTACCAGACCTGCAGCTGGGCACTGTCATAGTCCCACCCTTCCTCATTGGGGACCCTGCCTACCTGCTCCTGCCCTAACTGATGCAGCCCTACACTAGCCACCTGGACCCCTGCCGGGCCCACTTTAATTGCTGCCTGGGCTGGACCCATGCCCTGGTTGAGTGTGCCTTCAGCCATCTGAAAGGCTGCTGGTGTTCCCTCACTGCCTGCCTTGTAGTCACCAAGGAGAACATCCCCCTGGTCATCGTCACAGCCTGTGTGATGCATAATATCTGCAAGGCCTGGATGGAGGAGGTGCGGTACACAGAGGTGGCCTGGCAGTGGGAGCACTATCTATGGTGGCAGGTGCGGGTACCCCTGCCAAGGCCCCAGGAGAGCCATGCATCCACCAGTGGAGGTCAGGGCACCAGGTATGGGAGGGTCTAGTGGCCCATCACCTGCAGTGCTCCCCGCTCTAGCCCATTTTCCCCGCCACCCACAGCCCCGCTACGCCCTGCCCACCCCCAGCACCACTCTCATGGCAAACTTGTCCAAAAAAGAAACCTTTACTCCCCTCACCCCCAACCCTCCCCCTCTGCCCTCCCCACACAGAACCCCTCCTTCCTCTGTCCTTAACACACACAGCCCCTCCACCACCCTCCCCACCCACCAACAATAAGAAACCATTTTCCCAGTGTGAAAACTGTTTATAACGTCTTTGTTTTGTGTCCTAGGAGGAGGGGTTTTGGGGTGGAGATGTCTAGGGCATAGAGCCTGGGGATAGGCAGACAGAACTGCAGCCTCTGGCCATTTCCCCATGGGTCTGCATGCTGTAGCAACTGCAGCAGGTGGGAGTGGGTTGCCCAGGGGTAACAGTGGCTGGTGCTCCTCTGGGATGGGTGGCTCCCCACCTGGCTGGTGGAGTCCAGGCCCAGCAGAGTTGACATCCAATTCTGGTGCTGCTCCAGGCAGCTCTGGCTCCATGTGAGCAGAGGGCCTGGGCCCAGGCAGGTGGCAGAAGACCTGGGGCAGGGGCTGGGCCAGGGACTCCTGCCAGCAGGAAGCAGCAGAGGACCTTCTCCCAGGCCCAGGCAGGGCCCTGCTGCAGGGAAGCAGGTGGTTGCCAAGGAGCCCGAGAGGCTAAGGACAGGGGCTGGGCAGTGGCAGGCATAAACAGGGCCACCAGGCCCAGGACGGTGTCCAGGGTCTGACAGTTATTGTCCATGGCCTACACTGCCTGGCCCAGGATGACATTCTGCTCCCATAGGATCTGGATACAATCCTGGGTGGTGTCCTCTGCCTGCCACCTCTCTTCCTGGGCCAGGTCCTCCCCCCACCAAGTCTGTGCATCATATGCCTACTCCTCAGCCACCACCAGCCAATGGAGGAGAAGGGTTGTGTCCATGGTGCACTTCTGGTGCAGCCAATGCATCTGGAGGGCCCTGGCAGGTGGGCGGCAGCATCCTGGAGCCTCTTCCCTACATCCAAATGCTGGACCTGCAGAGCCATGAGAGAGGAGCCTTTTGTGAGAGTTTGCAACACTTCAGAGATAAGATGATCTGCACCAGGGGCTATGTGCTGCCTGGCCTCAGATCAGGGGTCAGCAGTGCACAGGTGCCAAGGGACCATGGTAAATAGGGCGAGGAGGCCCAGGTTCAGGTGTCGACTGGCCAAACTCCCATCCCCACTCACTCCTGTGGATACAGTGGCCCACTGGGTGCTGGCCACAGGCAGCCTGCCTCCCCCACCCCATCCCCAGGGCAGGACAGGCCAGGCTGCTGGCAGCACCTGCTGCTGCAGCTCCAGACCCCACTGCCCCTATCCTTCCTGCAGGCCACCCGCTCTGCTGCACTGCCACTCAGCACACAGCAGCTGGGCAGAGGGGGTACAGGGCTCCTAGACAACTGGGACGAAGAGCTGGCTGTGCCCCATGCTCCCTGCTGGGGGCCTCTCTGGGGAGGCACCCCAGGGCCAGCCCCCCTCCACACTGCCACTGTGCCCCAAGCATGCCCCTGCTGTATGTGCTCCAGGCAGTGCACAATGAGCTGCTTGTACAGGCTGAGGGGTACCCAAACCACTGTGCCCTGCTGCTGAGCTCCTGGCTTGGAATAGCAAATTTGCTGGCAAGTAGCAAATTTAATTACAATTAAAGGTTTTTACTGTGTAGTAACCATGCGCTCATACAGATGGACATGCTTACTGAGCAGTAAAATAGGCAACTTTGGAGTAACACATCTTGTGTAGATGTGCCCACAGTCTATGTCAGACTCATGTCTGACTTCAATAGCTGTGTGGGAAGCCAATGGCCTTTCAGATTAGAATTCCAATGGATAACAAATTAGAATATTTGCAAATGGAAATGTGTTGTTAACTAGTATAGGCAACCAGTCCCAGAAGCAAGCCTAGGAATGCGCTGTAAAGACTGCTGAGAAATAAACTCCATGTACTTGCACTTGTGTCCTCCCAGGCCCCAAAATTAGGTAGTGACTGGAAAGTGGGCGTGAATGGTCAGGAACAGTACCACTCTCAGGCTCTACAAGCTCCAGATCACTGAGCTGTACAGGCCAGCACCTGAGTCCTCTATATTGCCTAATTTACAGATCTAGTTTGGGAAAATTTAAGTTGCAGGACAGATGTGAATGGACCAGTGAATTGGTGATATTTATTTCTCAAGGGCACTTGTAGGCTCACTGTATACCCATACACGGGATTTAACAAGAGCCATCATGGACTAAGACCTGATAAATCAACTGAGGCTGAGATTCCCCCTCAAAGCAGTGTCAAAAATCTGGACGTGATGCAAGAATGCAAACAGTAAAGAAATAAAAACAATAAAGATTAAAACACAATAAAGGCCAGACATAAGTGCTTGGACTCTTTTGTGTTGCACCACATTCCTCAATGTCCCTGTGGGTGTTGTCTATTTTGACTATAGCATTCCTCAGTGCAAGGCCCTGGTGTTCTTCCTTGCCTTTTCAACCTTGTGCACACTTCAGAAGTTACATAACTACAGCAGTAATGATAATAATTAATTGATTTTAAGTTATTATGTATCTTCCTAACCTTTAATGAATGATAGATACAGAGTTCCTGTGAAGTGCCAGAGGCTTAAATTCCATTTAGTGATGCTGCAAAAACCTACACTGAATGCGTTGTAAGAAAGATTAACTGTGATAGATATTCTGCTAGGAGTTCTGTGGGATGTTTTACTGCCCACAACATGGAGACAAAAGTCCAGAACTACAGTTCTGCTGAGACAGACCAGCTTCCCAGAAAAGATATAGAACAAACATGAGCACCTAAAATGGCTGACGGTCAAATGAAGTGAAGGATGGGTGTCTGGATTCTAAGAGTGCCTGCACACGCGCAGGACACCTGCTGATACATTCTAATTAGAATGTGTCAGCGCAGCTCGACTAATCGAGTCTGATGCAGCGTTCTGATTAGAATGATCCAGCGTCCTCACCATCACACGTGTTCAGAGTCCCTGCATTTCAAAATGGGGTGGGGGTGGTTTAACTAAAGCCTTATTGAACAAGTTTTAGTTACAGTGCCCCTACCACCCTTTTGAAGCATGGGACGCTGACTACACGAGACATGGCAGCTCCCGAGAGCTGCTCTAATTAAAACATCCCCCCACCCTTGAGCATGGGTAAAGACACCCTGAAAGATTGTTACTAAATCAATTTTACATGCTCTGCTCCCTCACACCTCCCCCTACATACTTGATTGTCACATCATTAGAATTCAAGCACAGCTGAAGAATTTCATTCTGGTATCTGAATTGTCATCCCTAAACCCCAGCTTTCAGCAGACTGGTCTATGGCTTTGGTACAAATATAAAAATAAATGTAGAAACCTGTTAGAAATCCAGATTCAAATAAGCCACTCCTTTTCAGCTCAATTGCTGAGAAGGCAATGGCAGAGAATTGCAACTGAACTTGGAGAATAGAAGATGTGCCCACAGGATCAAGTTATTTTGAGGTTTATTGAAATGTATTTACCGTATGCTATTAGATTAGTGAGAAGGTAAAAGATGTCTGTGTCTCGGCCGGGCTGAACCGACTCGAGGTGATTCAGAATTTACCCGTTCGTCAGGGCGGGCTGGTGAATAGAGAGGCTGACAAAGCTTAATGGTTGCAAAAACTTTACTTACATCGCGGGTGGCTGCGACGGAAACGGTTCGGTCGTCTGGACAACAATGTGAGTTGCTCCAGCTGGCAAGGCCAATGCCAGTAAACTCATCCGTAATTCAAGCCGGAGGGAAAAGGGTACGTCTGGGACTGCGTTCGGCGACGGGAAGAAGGATCAATAGGAGATCAGTCTATCGATCAGCTAGCCTGAAGTCGGATCTCTAAGAGGCACTCTGCAGCGTGCTCAAATCTCTTCGACTTGGGCGGAAGTCGCGCTAGTTTTTAAACGGCCAGAAAGCCAATTACTGGCCGCCACGTGTGAATAATTTAGCACTAGCCAATTGCGGGGCACGAATTTACATCTGAATGGCGGGAACTCTCTGCACCGTGCATTTCTGTGCTGCAAAGAGAAATGCATCCTGCAAAGACAGCTGCAAATCGGCGGGAACTCTCTCCTGCACGCGGGTTCTTTATGCAGCAAAAACCCTCGCTGTGCAAGAGGCTCTCGTGTGTCAAGAAAATTCCATAGTGCCGAGGCACCAAACTCACTGGGTTATGACATGCCCCCTTGCTGACGGCACAACTGGAACTTTCGACACATGAGCACATCATACAGATTCACTGACTTGGCAAAGCCTTCGCAACCTATATATATATATATATATATATATATATATATATATATAAATACATAAACAAATAACTTTGAACACATAATAACAACTGCTGATCATCGTCTGATTGGAGAACATTCCGCTTCGGTCCGTCTTCTCCTAAAACAGACAATGTCAGTAAACACAACAAATCCTGAGCAGATGGGTTCTTTGCCGTCTCAGTGCCTCCCTTGCAACTATCACTTTCTGGAATCAGGTGGTTGTGGATTACTGCTTCTGCTGGGGTTAAACCTGTGAAGAGAACAGAACAACAAGACAAAACACAACGAGAAAGAATCATAATTGGTTTCACTGCAAGGATACTAGGTGAACGTCAGAACGGCGAGTCATCCAGTTGTGATGAACAACAATAGGGGGACAATCAGGCTTCTCCTCCAGTTGGACAGAATAGGTATTGGGATATTGTCCCGGCCGTTGAACTGTCCCTTTGTGTACTTGTGGATGAGACTGATGAGGGTGCGGTATTGAAATCCACACTAACTCGTCAGGTTGGAACTTAGGCTCCCAAGGTGGGGGTTTTTGGACATTAGCTTCGTCCCATAACGGCTTAGCAGTGTTTAGTGAAATAAGGACATCGTGATTAAATTTAGTCCAATTTTTAAACATCCCTCCTCCTCTAAGACGAAGCTGCTCCTTGTATAGACCTATGTGTCTCTCCACAACGCCGTTGGACTGCGGGTGGTACGGCAAATGAAGATGCCATGCCACATTGTGAAGGCGAGCAAATTTATCCAGAGCATTAGAGTTAAACGGAGGTCCTCCATCAGACTGAATTTCATGAGGAGGCTGCCAGGTGGCAAACACAGCAGTTAAGGCAGCAATAACAGCAGTGGCATTGCTTTTCCGTAAGGGAATAACCTGCAACTGTCTGGTCCCCAAATCAACCACAACTAGTCCTTTGTTTGGTGGTTTAGACCCTGGGAGGGGTCCCAGTAAATCTACCTGCCAAACTTTTCCTGCCTGAAACTGCGAAGAATTGAAAGCTCCAATCTGATGCTTGGTTTTATGACATTTTTCTTTAGCACACGTTTCACAGGCCTGAGCTACCTTTTCCCAATCCCGCCTGGCTCCATATGAGGCCGGCTCTGTAATGGTTCGGCACCAACGTTGATGACAAGCCCGTGGTCCCGGGTGACCCCAATTTTCGTGAAGCCACACGAGGAATGGATTTGCTTCAGGATCAGTGGTAGATGTGACAGGCAAGGCTATGTCGGTCCGGAGTGGATCCTCCAAGAGCTTATCAATTACCTCATGCACTGGATCAGTATCCGGACGATGGGACTTAGTGTGCCTAATCAACGGAAGGCGTACAAATCTAGTTAACGTCCTCCAGATGTCTCACCAATCATCCAAGTTCTCGGTGGGAAAAGCTATGCCAGTAAGAATTTTATAGATATACTGCGAATCAATTGCGATGATCGGAACTGGGAGTGTATCGTTATGATACATCAAACAATGTTCCAGTACCTTCAGGAATCCTAATAATTCACATTTTTGGGACGAATAATCATCTGGGTCGGCTTGGAAAATTCCCTTATCATGACAAGCTTTACAGTAGTACCCATAGGCTCCTTCATGTCGGGAGGTTCCGTCTGAGGCCATCCACGCTGGGCCTGAAGTTCCATACAGCGTAGGAACCTTTTCCTCATCTTCTGGATTTGGATCAGGTACCGTGTCTTCCAACCTCCAACAATGCCAATTATAATGGTGGGTAAGTACTAGCATATTCCAGGTCTTAGACTCCCCTTGAAAATGTGGGTCGATTCTTCCCGCGTCCAGCAAGGGTAACAATGTGGCACCAGGAGCGCGTAACGTCCCATGCCCCCTTGCTAACAGCTCCACCAGTTGTTCGGCTAGGAGAATCTTTCCCATAGCTCCATATCGATGTTGTGCCGCTTGAAGCATCTTATGGGCCGTGTATACTAACTCATCGCGGGGGTTGTGCACGACAACCCACACGTGGTTGGTGGTGAATCCAAGGGTTACGGTTAGTGACTCACCCAGATCGATGGCATGGAGTTGTGTACCCTTAACCGTGGTTAGTAAGCGAAGCAGATTCTGCTGATCCTTTTCCGTCCAAGGCGTGGACTTTCGGGACTTGTCGCGAATTTGTCGCTGTAATTTAGTGAGGAGTGCCAAATCACTAGGTCCAATATAATGTCGATACCAATTTAAATGACCCATCAGCTGTTGAAAATGCCTCTTAGTGACAGGGTGGAATGTTTTTAGCGGATCGATGTTAGGACCCTCATGCGAAACTCCGTGGCGGATGGAACCAGTGTATCGAGTGCCAAGGAACGTAATGTTATCCACAGGATGTAGGCTTGACTTTTCCTCGTTGATGGTCCATCCCTCACTTTGAAGGTGAGCAACCAGTTGATTTACTACACCGGCAACTACAGAGCTATCGCGACCCATGATGGCAATATCATCCACATAACTCCAAATTTTTAATTCTTTTTCTGGGGGAAGAGAGTGTAAGGCTCGAAAATTCTTCAGGGTGTTATTCATGGCACCAGTGGCTAATGATGGAGCGTTGCGATATCCTTGTGGACAAACTGTCCACCTGTACATGATGCCATCAATACACATATTCAGTATTCCTTCCGGGTCAGTTATTGGGATAGAAAAGAACATATTTTTCAGATCTAATGTAACTCCGACCCACGGACTTTGCTGGAACTGTGCCATCTCAAACATGCACTGTGGCAGAGTAGATGGACTAGGTTGTTGAAGTACTTGGCACCTTTTATTGACTTCTCGATAGTCCATGACCAACCGGGCTTCATTAGGCTTTCCAGGTTTCGCCACTCCCCATCCTGATGAGAGGTAGGTGCTGGCTGTTACGGTCTTAATACAGCCTCGTCACTCAAGTCACTGCAGAAGGTTAGTAAGGGACTGTTTCAGAGAATCCTTAGTTGGGATTGGCCAATATCGCCAGGTGGAAGTGTCACAAAGCGTTGGTCGATGCCAGTCCTGCTCTGGGATAATTACGGGTAATGCCCGTAGCACTTGCTCCTTGAGGTCAAGCACTTTTATCCCCAGGATTCCTAAAATATTGATGCCCCCTAGAACAGCCTCTAGGGGATATCAGTGATCCTGAACCCAAAACTTAACCTTCGTTGTGACAGCGACAGTGTTAAGCCCTTGTACCTTGATCGTCTTGGTGGTCTTTTAATGAGGTATCGTTGAGGTGATCACATTGGTCTGAGCTCCAGTGTCAAGAAGGAAGGATACCTGTTATTTGTCATCCAGATCGGTAGGGTTGTAAACAGTGAGTTCAGCGTATGGTCGAGAATCAGTAGGATCAGGTCTGAGTTGAGGAAGGCCGCCGGCGGAGCCGATGGCCATTACTCGTTTTTTGACGGATCCTCAAAATTAAATCCCATTGTTTCAGCCATACTGGCCTGGGCCTTATCTCCCAAAAGTCTCAAATGAGCCTTTGTCAATCTGGTATGAGCGAGAAGAAATCCGAACATAGTTCTTTCCTTCAGAGTTCTTTCTTTTGGGGTCCTTGGAGGTGACCCCCATGGCTCTCGCTGAGGGGTATACCCTTGACGCCTAGGCCTCAATGTTGCAGCCAGGTATGCTGAAGGTCGATCCCCCGTGTCACTAGAAGTTTCCTCACCTGGCTTCATAAGTACCTGCAATCGTGGGAGATGGCCTAAAAGACTTCCCACTTGTTGTTCTGCTATCCGGTTCAAGAAGAGTCGAAGTGTAACAGCATTCGCTCCTCCGTACACCTCCACGCAGGCATCTATGGCTTCCAAGGGCGTTGGAATTGCCCCGGGGTCCGATAGGTGACAATGAGCCCATCTCTCTTTATGCTGGATCGCTGTTAGTCCCATAGGATTTGTTCTTGGGCTCCATGAGAGATACGACACTCCTACTATAGCCAGAAGAAGTTGTTCTGCAGTAGCCTTCTTCGGGCCACCTTCGTGCCAGGTGTGAAATTTGTGGGTTACCTGTCCTACCACAAGCGCCGGGAGCGGGATGGGCCAGTGGGCACTGTCCGTGACCACAATCAAATCAGTAGCGCGACCTCCGCTCCACGCTGCTTGTCGTGTCAGGGCACTCGCTTCTTCTTTATCCAGAGTGTCTGATCCAAATTCCACTATCAGTCTTCCTAACCATATGGCCAAGGTTTCTTCCAGCCTTATTTTGGATTCTTTACAAAGCTCTTGTATCTCTGGTCTGGTGCATGTATGAGAGATAGTGGTGGTACGTGTAGCACCATCTTCATCCTCAACATGCTTCGTCACTGCTATCGGGTAAGCTGAGGCAGAGAGAGGGTTAAATTCTGCATCTGGGAGCATTGGATACATCCCTCCTCCCATTGGCCCCTCCCTGTGGTAAAGAGGCGTGGTTGCAGGGAATGATGTCACTTCAGGGGGTGGAGCCACCAAGGGAATCCCCACCGGGTCTTCCAAAACTCCACCCCCCCTTTCCGGGTTCCCCGGGTAGCTCGCGCTTCTTTCGGCGCCATTTTCTGCTAGCAGCATCATGCGGCTGGCACTGTTAACAAACGCTGCTCCGGAGCCCTTTGCTGTCTGCTCCAGTGACTCTTTCCCCGCAGTATACATCTGAGCCTCCAGATTCGCATATTCCCTCAGTAGGCCCGTTACTGCACGGAACAGCACATTTATCATCTTTCCCTTTTTCCATTTAATTAGACCCCACTTCGGTTTGTGACGGCCCTTAGTTTCTAAATCCTCCCGTAGCTGAACAAGGAGCTCATGGCCCCGTGACTCAGGCACCAAATCCGGACAGTTGAACCAGTCCACGGGGGTGGGTTCCCCCCCCCTCCTTCAAGTATCGGGTGCATTGGGCGAACTCCTGAGCGGGGGTCAGCTTTTCTGCCTTCTGCGCTTTGACCCCGGCTAGGGATATTGTTGATGTTTCCTCCGGGGGCCGATAGTAAACCCGGTCGCTCCCCATTATGCATCCGAACTCCCCTAGGGATAGTTTTGTTCTCCATTCTTTTATTACGGTCTCTTCTCTTTTTACGGAGAAGTAACCATCAATACTTCTTTCCTCCCCTTCTACCGCCTGGTGGTAAGCGATATGCGCCCATAGATCGTTAGCATTCTCTACGTGGCGGTTCCCGGTGCACCAGGGGCAGCACCCAATTAAGTTCTTCTCCATCACCGTGCCCTTTAATCCCATCCTCGTCGCCATGTCTTGGCCAGGCTGAACCGACTCGAGGTGATTCAGAATTTACCCATTCGTCAGGGCGGGCTGGTGAATAGAGAGGCTGACAAAGCTTAATGGTTGCAAAAACTTTACTTACGTCGCGGGTGGCTGCGACGGAAACGGTTCGGTCGTCTGGACAACAATGTGAGTTGCTCCAGCTGGCGAGGCCAATGCCAGTAAACTCGTCCGTAATTCAAGCCAGCGAGAAAAGGGTACATCTGGGACTGCGTTCAGCGACGGGAAGAAGGATCAATAGGTGATCAGTCTATCGATCAGCTAGCCTGAAGTCGGATCTCTAAGAGGCACTCTGCAGCGTGCTCAAAGCTCTTCGACTTGGGCGGAAGTCGCGCTAGTTTTTAAACGGCCAGAAAGCCAATTACTGGCCGCCACGTGTGAATAATTTAGCACTAGCCAATTGCGGGGCACGAATTTACATCCGAATGGCGGGAACTCTCTGCACCGTGCATTTCTGTGCTGCAAAGAGAAATGCATCCTGCAAAGACAGCTGCAAATCGGCGGGAACTCTCTCCTGCACGCGGGTTCTTTATGCAGCAAAAACCCTCGCTGTGCAAGAGGCTCTCGTGTGTCAAGAAAATTCCATAGTGCCGAGGCACCAAACTCACTGGGTTATGACAGTCTGGTTATTCTGCCATTGGTTATTAGTGATCATTAAAACATATAATTTAAATCTCATCTGCTTTACTGGCTGTATTCACCAGCTATTTCTCCAATAACTTTGGTCATTGAGTCTTTGGAAGGATACCACATTAGGGCAGAACATTCAATCTAATCTACCTTTGCTCACTACTAAGCTTATAGAACCCTTCTGCTGAGCACCTGTCAGCAGCAACATGGGCTGGGTTCAATTTTGGGGATATTAAATATAGTTTACCATGGCTTGAGCCTCCACCCAGTCTACATGGAAAATACTAAATGGACGACTAGGACTACTAGTGTGTCCAATAAAATCAACAACCCTTTTCTTGCAAGCAGCGTAAACACAAAAACCAGATTTATTATAAAGCATAGAAAAATCAAAAGTAATCACTAACTATAATTTAAAAACACTACAAACTACAAAACAAAGTCTATAGGTGGCACCCTATTTGGGGGTGGTTTACCCATACCCATGCAGTCTGGGACTTGGGACTCCCCAAAGGGTAGTTCCAGAGGCCTGCACCCCTATACCTGCCCTTCAGCATGGGCTGGAAAGGGGGGCCCCACACTGGAGAGTCCAATGATCCATTCTATGGGTCCACTGAGCTGCAGGGAGCTGCTAGAAAGTGTAGGTCTTTCTGCCTTGCAAAAGGCCCCTCCTTGCTCCCTGTGAAACTGTAGCGCTGATCTTCACTTCTGCATGGTGGATTGAGGGGTGAACTGCAGTTTTTACTAGCATATCTCACCCCAAAGTTTTAGTCTTAATCATAGCTGTGCTGGGGAAGGAAACTGCAAGAGGACTCAGAGAAAAGCCAGACAAACAGCAAAAGAGCATTGACCAGCAACCAGCACCAACTGTGCTGCATTGGCCAGGACACAGAGCCACAAAAGCAACTTGTACCAGTCCCAAAACGTGCCAGGCCCAGACATACAGCAAACAAATGTACAGCAGGGCTCAGCAATACAGCTATGCTGGACACAACTGCTCTAAAACAATAAAAGGGGGGACTCAGACCTGTCCTGCACCTCAGCCTCAATATACAACAAAAAAGCGCCAGGCCTACTTGGCTGCAGCCTGGACATATAGTCTCAGCCACACTGCTAGGCTAAGACCTAACACCTAGGAAACAACAAAAAAAGGGAGGGGGGGGGCAGGACTATTTTGGCTAGAACTAGCACCCAACCACAGCGTTTGGTTGAGATATAAACTACAAGAGGGACAAAAGAAGGTCCAGGCCTATTTCACTAGGCCTGGACCGAGCAGCAAAAAGCCATCCAGGTCTATACCCCATGGAGGCCAGAATAAGCAACAAGTAGTGCCAGGACTTCACCCTGGCCCAGGGCTGGTCCAAAGGTAATTGGCGTCCTAGGCAAACTGTGTACCTAGGTGCCCCCACCACTTCCAATATATCTTTTAGGACGACATTGCCAGAGCTCTTGTCATAAGTCCGCTTGAGAGTTGAAAAGGTAGGAGTCATGAGGGGAGCGTGAGAGAGCCGAGGCACACTTAAAGCCATATACAATCGCTTGATGTAGCTGTGTGGAGGTAACCAGGAGATCTAGCTGTGATGGTGGTTGATTCTAGTGATCTTTCCTCTGAGATCTTTCCAAAGGTCTTTCTCTCTTTACTGAACCAAAGGTCTTAGACCAAGGTGGAGCCATAGCTGGCCAGGGCTGTTATTTAGGATGATTTTTCTGTTATTTTGTTCTACATATAATTTTGGCATCCCTCAAATTTTGGCACCTTAGGTGACCGCCTAGTTCAGGGGCAGGCAAAATGCAGCCCGGGGGCTGGATGCGGCCCACCAGGCTGTTCTATCCAGCCCGCAGGGCCCCTAAACATTTTAGAAAAATAATATTTATCTGCCCTGGGCTGCCTGTCATGTGGCCCTTGATGGTTTGCCAAAACTCAGTAAGTGGCCCTCTGCCCAAAATAATTGCTTGCCCCTAGCCCAGGTCACCTAATGGTTGCACCTGCCCTGGCCCAAATCTGCCAGCAGACATATGGCTGGGGTTAGCCCCACGCTGGTTGGCTGAAATGCAGTAGCTGTAAAGCAGCAAAAAGGGCCCAGGGCTTATGGCTGCAGCCTGGATATGTAGTCTCAGCTATACCACCACACCAAGACACTACAATCCCCAACACAAGGGCTGCCAGGACCCCATACCTTGGCAGCCTGCATCAGGGAAGGATACACTCATGGCATCTTCCCACTCAAGGCCTCTGTGGCCAAAACAGCCAGCAAGACACATAGCTGGGGTTCAGCAACACAGCTATGCTGAAACCAAAAGAAGTTGCAACAGCAACTAAAACATGCCAGGCTCTCACCCCTGGCCCAGAGCATGCCAGCAAAACTGCCAGGCTTCAACCTTGGCCAGTTTGCTGCAGGGATTGATGCCCCCTGCATGGCATCATCCCACTCAAAACCCAGAAAACAAAAGGAGAGGGAGAGAACAGAGGTCTTAAGCCCCGAGACAGACTTTCTCTCCCTGTACCTGAGGCTTTCCCTTCACGTAGCTTCAGTTTGCTTCATCAGTGAAAGGGGGTGGGCAGGCTTTTCTGGTTCCCAAATCAGTGTTAATGCTTCAGCAGCCCCAGGAGGAAGAAGAGGCCTAGTTAAGGTGGCCGTGCCCCTTAAATACCTTTTCTGACTTCATCACTTGGTCCCAACCAAAAGCAAGCACTATTTGAACACTGCTAAGGCAGACCAATCAATTCAAAGGTGGTTGGCATTCCAGGATTTGGCCAGAGATACTAAACTGACTTTACAGGTTCTGTTGAGGACTCTTAAGGTAATGGTCTGAGAGGGGATAGGAGGTGGTCCTCTTCAGTCCTAAAGGAGGCAAAATATACAGCAGAAACAAGATACACAGCAAAATAAAACCAGAACACACTTGACCACACACAACCCCAAGTGTGTATGGGTGCTACACTTATAAACTGCTTACTCATAGACAATTAGTCTATCAATAGGTAAACTTTTCATTTAATTGAATTTTGCTGGTCCTTTCTACATATAAAACTGAAGGTTCCTCAGCTTTCCAGGTGAGTAATAACTGACAACAATTATAATCAGTTCAAATAACTGATCCATTTTCTAAGGGAGAGGCACATGCACCATCTGACAGGCCAGTCATTTAAAATTCTCCATGCAACCAAAACTGAACAGTTTCCATAAGCAATGGCATTACTATACTCTGTTATTTATAATGCAATGACTAACAAATTTTCTAATTTTAAAACTACTTTGTTTGGCCTGTACCAGGAAATGGAAAAAAAAAACCACAAATTCCTGCTGATGAGCTACTATGCCAGTTATAGTACTTTATTCCTTTTGTTTGGAACATTCAGTTTCCAAACACTGTCCATTACTCAAACTGTATTAATGAAATAAATATACCATGCAAAGTTTCCAGTAGGAACTGGAATTGCATAAAAAGGATATTGTTTTTCCAGGTATTGGGACTGAGTAGAAGAGTTTCAAAGAGTTCTAGTTGGTATTATTTTTTTATTCTGGGTGGGGTTTGTTTTTTTTACAAGAAAACTAGGAAATCTTCTACAGTCTTATTTTTGTTCAGAATTTATAACTAACTCACCACATACAAAAATCCTTCTAACTCATATTAGTCAGTACAGACCATAGAAAAATCTCAAAAGCTTAGGAAGTTAGATTTGGTTCAAATAGGCATCCAAGAATTCAGATAATCAAATCCACTGGAATATAATCAGATGAACTACCCAAAACTCTGAGCCTTGCGCTTGCAATTTCTTATGTGACCCTCTAAACAAGAGTTGCAACCTTCATTCTCCTCTCTAATAGGTTTTGTTCCACTGCATTTTCGTAAGAAGCCTGGTGGTTTGTAACACCTTTTAGCATTGTCAGGTGTGGCCCTATTTACTCCTGAATCAATGATAACATCTTTTGGACTGGCCAAGTAGCCTAATATCCATTCCAGAATGGCAGAAGCCATAACTCCTGTGGTTGGACCCATTGCTTTGGTCTTTAACATTTAAAAGAACGCTGGAGGTATGTCTCAGACAGCAAAGAAATAAATCTCTACTCTCCTATAGTCCCTTTCTCCCTCTTTTCCCTGGGAAGTAGGGTACATTATCTCAGGTGCAGCACTGGACTTATGTAGGTACACTGTTTCCAGTGTTGAAGTAAGTTTGGTTTGATTCACATAGGACCACATCATGCTGCATAGATGCACTCTTTCAGCATTTTGGGAAATACTGTTGCTCTTTGACTTGAATATTTAGCCAGTATTAAGGTTTTTGCAGGTTTTCCTGGTACAAGAGGAAATGAACCATGAGAACCAGGTATTTCTTTAGCACAAACCTGTTTATTTACAAATAATGCATACAGTAGCACTGACTGGAGATTTCCAGCAAACGTGAATGTAGTCAGAAAATGCTCATTGAATCCTAAATGTGCCAAACAAATTCCACAGGTGTGATGAGATGAGGCAATCAAAATCAAAGGTAGTGGTCTGAAGAAACTCTTGCTGGACTGCTGATAGACCGCGGAGGACCCTACTTCTCCCACAGCTCTGGGGCATTTCTACAATACAGACTGCCCCCAGTGCTTTCTGGGAGACCCCAGTTGTCCATTGCTCCAGAGCAGTCAGCTGTGTCATAGCTTCCAGAATAGCTGCCATAGAACTGGGAGTCTGAAAATTTGGGGACCCCCAACTTTCAGCACAGAACCAGAACTCAGAAGTTGCCAAGGCCTGGGATGGACTCCAGTGACCTGTGATCCTCATGCAGCCCATGCCAAATGGATTACCTGAGGCTGGAGACTCAATGACTTCAGGACTTCCAGGGAAGCTGGCTCCCTAGGGTCTGTTTCACTGTTGCCAACAAAAGGCTGAAGTTAATTTCACTCGGCAAATCTTAGGTCATGGAAAACACATTTGTTTCAGAAAGCCCATTTTAAAATCATTTTCTTGTTTTAAATTTCAGTTTATAGGAACTTTTAAAAAGTGGGATTTTATCTCATTTTGGATTGGAGCTTAATATCGAAAAATCAAATTGTTTTGTGAATTGAGAAGACTGAATTGTTCCCAGCTCTGGTATAAAACACAGTAAGAGCAAGCACTAGTAGCTCACAATTTTCAGGTTTGCCTTTCTAGGAAGTCAAAAAAGGTTAAAGGCCCACCCGATGCTTAGTAATCCATCAGGCTGACACAGTTAATTTCTTCCCACAGTTCACAACTAAGAGATGCATCTAGCATCATATCTGACCACCTTTGAGCCCTCAGCCTAAATGATCAGTACCCATTTGCAGCTGAGTTGATTGGAAGGCAACCATCATACACCCTCAAACACATCTGTAACCAAATCAGTGACATGGTCCCTGCCTTTGGGTGTGTACAGAAGTGCTCCATGCACATTTTCCAGCAATGCAATTTAGAATACTTTTTATAGCACTATAAAGCTACAGAACTCTTAAATATGACAGAAGTGCAGTGTTTGGTGGGGGAGGGGAAGAGGTGCTTCTGAGCCTCCCTGCGCTTTCCAGGGTAGGAGGAAGGGGGCACTCCACAGCCTCATGGAGCTTCTTTACTATTTAAAGTGCTATAGGTTGCTGAAATGCTGTAAAATATAGTGCTTCACGTTAATATGAAGCATTGTACTCAGTTTTAAAGTGCTGTAAAAAGCCATGCACTTCTGTTAAGTCACGGCAGTAAAGCACTTTAAATGGTGAAAAAAGCAAATTCTGTATACTGTCTTTATAAGCAGTTTCTGTGGAAACCTCTGAGGCAACACAGATCAATGGTACACCTTTGGGGTGGGAGAGCTGTCTCTAAGCACATGCTTTGAGAGTTGGCGGCAAGGTTCCTTGAGCAGATGTTATATCTTTTATTAGAACAACTGAGTAGCTGGGAAAAGTGCTTTGTGAGATTTGGTTAGATAGGCAACTAGCTGGGGTCATCTAAACCCAGCACTCTTTCCTGCCTATGCAGGGGGTCGGACTCAATGATCTATTGAGGTCCCTTTCGACCCTAACATCTATGAATCTATGAATCTATGAATTACTTTTAGATAGAAAATTATCATCTAACTGGTTTTACAGTCTAGCCCTGAAAGAAAACCAACGTTAAGTACAGGAATGGTTCTATGAAAGGGACAGCATGACATTGTCTTCACTCGAATCCAAGGTGAGCTTTTTCCTTCCTATTGAACATAGGGGGAAAACGCCTCGTCTTGGATTTGAATACAAGGAAGGAGTGGGGCGGGGAGAGGAGAGGGCAGGTGGCAGCTGTGGCTCTGGCCTCAGCCCAAGCTCTGAGTACCCCACCACCTGCTCCACACTGCCTCTGTCTCTGCCACTGCCACTTATCCTCAGCTCCAGCTTCTGACTCCAGCCCTGGATGTGAAGCATATGGTAGCTCTAGCCCTGCCCAGCTAGGCAGCCATGGCAGCAGTAGAAGCAGCTCCAGCCCCAGCCCCAGCAGCAGTAACGGCAGCTCTAGGACCAGCCCCAGCTCTGGCTCTGACCCACTGCTAAGCCAAGGCTACAATTGCTACTGCTACAACCACTACTGTTATAACTGCTGCTGCATGTCTGGACAGAGGCTGGAACCACCATATGCTCTGTGCCCCAGGTCAGAATGGGGCCAGAGTAGGAGCTGGAGCCACAACTGAAGGTAAGTGCGGGCAATGGTGGGGGAAGCACCAAGGGGGCAGCAGTTGCATGGAAGTGCAGAGGGTTGCAAGAGGTGTCAGGGGAGGGACAAGTAGTTAAGGGACAGGGGGCAAGGGGTGGGGTCAGGCCCTTGACTCCAGTGCTACTTGCCTTCTTGCCACTGCTTTCCCCACTATAGCACAGGGGAGAGGGTGGAATTTAAAATGACTACAATAGTTAGATTCTATACATGGAAAATTATAAAACATTTCTAAATTTTCCATGTATAGAATCTAATTATTGGGGGAGGTGGGGCGGGCATCTTGGATTCAGGTAAATATAATACCTGCATTGTGGATGTCGAGGGAACTCTTTTCATGTCAGGAAACAACCTCTTCAGTGGGACGGTCTTTTGGCTCCAGAGCTGAATTCTATTGAGCTCCTTAGTAGAGCAGGATCTAAAGATCCTAGGTCTTGAAACCAGAAGCTCATATAATTAGTGAAGGACAAGTGACCTCTCTCTGGCTCATTTTAGTACTGCTTGCCATCCTATGGGAGAATAAAAGACTTTGAGGTTTCAGTCCACTTCTGAGTGGATGAACATCCTCATCCTAACTGGTATCACTTCAGTAGTAGACTCAGTTGAAAGGGCAAAGATGGGGACTCTGAATGATTTACTGACTACTAGACCAGGGTTCAGTCACACTATCAAGGTGGCAGAAGGGAGATTCCAATCCTGATGACCACACTGACAAGCAGAGGACAAACTGACTAGTGAACTTACATAGCTACTACTAGTTACATACTTTTGTTTTCATTTTTTAAATCTTCCAATGAATTGCTCACTATAGAAACCAATATTTTAAGTTCTCTATATAAATCTTTTAACTGGGAAACTTGGATATTAGAACTACTTGCATATAACTTTTCTGCTGAAATACCTGCTCTAGCAAATATAGAGGCAATCTTAGATTTCTACTAGCAAATTATTTTCCTCTTTAATTCTTCACAAAAATGTAGTAATGCTCTTGATTGCAAACAGACTAAGTATATTGAAGATCATGATGCAACCTCTCTGGATAGAAAAGAGTACTGAAAGTCAAAGATATGGCATGCCTCAAAACAGTTTTCCATAATAAAGCAACAGTGCGTACACAGTGCATTTGTTCACAATACTCTCATGCTTATTTCATTTTAAAAGGATGCTACAAGGGCAAATTTGACTTTGGGCAAAGATCCAACTTTGGATTTTATTTTAAAAAAGAAAAAAAATCACTAAAATTAACAGCAATAAAAAATGTCAGTGAATTTTACTTTTAAACTGTTTCCATTGGAACATGCCCCTGAAGTGTTTCAAATCCAAAACTCGTGCTAGTGAATGAAAGCTGATATTCAAATTTGTTGTAAACTAACTGGAAACAAAAGTGAAATTAGGAAGTCTGTTCTAAAGTAAACATGTAGCTCATATAATAGAAGGTATTTTAGATTTTTTTGCAATCCAAGGTGTTATCTATAAAACAACGATTTTTTTAATGTAGTTTTTTAAAACAGAACACAGATCAGCTATATTTTAGGACTTGTAGGCTTTTATTATTTCTGAAACAGAACCAATCCTTTATTGGCAGCCCATCTTTTGTGGATAAGAAATAGCTTGTTTTCTTCCTTTGACTGTAATTGGAAAAAATAGAAAAAAAATAAGAAAAAAAACAAAACACACAGACAGATCAAACTAGCATAAACCCAACAGTCTCTAATACTTTTGTTCTCATTTCCACTGTAGTATGACCTACTGAAAGTCCAAGGTTATATAAATATTCAAGTATGGTAATAGTGAAAGGCTCCAAGCTGGACTGGGTCCCTTTATGCTAAATATTGCACTAACATAGCATGAAATATTTCCTGCTCCAAAGGAACTTAGACAAACAATAATAGACACATATAGGGAATGTATAATAGACACATATAGGCACCACCCACCACCCTCATGGCAGAGCACCCCAAACAGTGTGGGGCAGTGGGGGCAGCAGGAATTGCCCCCCACTGGGCAGCAGCCAGTGAGTGGGGCTTTTTTTCAAAGTGCCAGGAGCTGGGGTAGGCAGGGCAGCCATGGGGTGGGGCGGGGGAGCAGGCAGGGGATGGGGCCTACCAGCGGTCCCTTCTCCCCCACCTCCAGCCCCACCCTCCCCTGACCCATACTTACTGGCATAGAGTTTGGGTCCAGCTCCCTGCAGCAGTGGGCAGGGACTGCCCGAATCATTGAAGCTCTCCAAATCTTTTCCAAATCTATCTGGAGAGCTTCAAATTGATTCGGACCTTTTACTGGTCCCCTGATTTGATTCGGATTTGGAGATTTGGCCACTGAATCGAGCCAAATCTCCTCCAAATTGAATCAGCACTCAAAACCTCTCACAGCCCTAATAGACAACCTAGCCTGCCATTTAAAACTAAGCCCAGCATACAGCATAAAGGGACCTTCAAACTGGTATAACACACATGGTTGCATGCTTTTAGGGCAGGTTTAGACTTTTTATTTTATATTTTGTTCAATACCTAGCACACACAGGAGCTACAGTCGTGGGCCAGGACCAGAAAGACTAATAATTCAAACAGACATGTACAAGAAAATGGAAGCCCCTTTATATTGGCAGAGCTGTGTGATGCCATCTTGCTGTGAATGCAAATCAGGACCATTAGTTTCGAAGTAAAGAGCTCAGGACTGATTCCAATGGTACTAAACCCTTTAATGAGCTGCACAACTGCTCCTGGAAGTCAATCTTTCACCTACTCACCTGCCAGTCTACAGAAATACCAGCACCATTAGCAGTGGTGCATTTGAGAATAACACCACACTGCATTTCTGTCTGGCACCCTGCACAGGCTCTTTATACTGAGCTAAACTTTCAAAGGCTGATGCCTGGATTGTGCACATGAAAACAGCATTTTGACAATCCAGGAAACCGCTAACAACATTTACAAACAACAGTGAGCACCAAAGCAAGGTTTACTTAGGATTAAGGCCGTGCAAGCAATTGAGTTTAGCAGCTGAGCCAAAACATTAAAATGGATTTCCTCCAGATCAAACTGAACTTTTTTATTTTGTGCCTTCTTACCAAAGCAGCAAATGAAAATATTTATTTTCATTCAGAACAAAGCATTCCTGTTAGATACTTGTAAGAAAAGCAGAATCAAAGAAAGGAATGGTGGTCCTCCATTTACTCAAGAGCTGAGGTTTTAGGACATTAACCCAGACTCCATCTCTGTCTGACAGCTTAGGAACCCATTCTTCCCAATTGACTGTCCCAGGCACGGGCTAGAGAGTGTATTCTAGAGGCTGGGCATCTCCTTCCTTCCTCTTGACAGTGCTCTATTTTGTCAAAATAAATTAAATATTCACTGGAGAAAGGAGAGGAATTCATATGTTCTACATCCTGACTAAGCACTCTTAACTACTCAGCTACTCCATACAAAGGAAAAATACTCTACCCATGACTGGGCAGTACACATTGAGGGCTATAAGCTGTACAGAAAGGATAGAGTGGGGGAGGAGAGGGGGAGGGGCTGCACTCTATGTCAAGGAGCATTCAACATCGACCCTTATCAAAATGGAATTGGAGAAGGAGAAAGTAGAAGGATTGTGGGTTAGGATACGTGGAGGTCAAGGGGAAAAGGATTTGGTGGTAGGGGTCTGCTACAGACCCCCACACCAAGGGGAAGAACTAGATTCGGGGCTCCTGAGGCAGCTCTCAGAGACCATAAAGACTAGGGAAGCAGTCGTCATGGGGGACCTAAACTACCCTGACATCTGCTGGGAGACGCAGACAGCAAAGTCCCACCATTCACGCAGGTTCCTATCCTGTGTACAGGACCTCCACCTGATGCAGGAGGTACATGGTCCCACTAGGGGGAATGCCTTACTAGACCTGGTAGTGGCAACGGGGGATGACATGGTAGGAGACCTACAGATCAGTGGTCACCTGGGGGACAGTGACCACCAAATAATAGAATTCACCATAAGGCGTAGAATGGGTAAGGTAACTAGTAGGGTGGAAGTGCTAGACTTTAGGAAGGCTGACTTCAGCGAGCTCAGGCGTTTAGTCAATGATGCACTGCAGAGTAAGAGATTTGGTGAGATGGGGGCCCAGGAAGGGTGGCTGTGCCTTAAGGAAATGATCCTTCGGGCACAGAGGGAGCCGATCCTGATGTGGGGGAAAAGGGGGAAAGGGGCCAAGAGGCTTCCTTGGCTGACCAGAGAAATCCAGAGCAGCCTAAGGGCAAAAAGCGGGGCATATAAGCAGTGGAAACAGGGAGAGATTACTAAAGAGGAGTATACCTCCTCAGCTCACAGTTGTAGGGAGGCAGTTAGAAAGGCCAAAGCTACCATGGAGCTGAGGATGGCATCCCAAGTTAAGGATAACAAAAAATTGTTTTTCAGATATATAGGGAGTAAAAGGAAGGCCCAGGGAGGAATAGGACCCCTACTAAATGGGCAGAAGCAATTGGTGACGAACAGGGGGGACAAGGCTGAACTCCTCGATGAGTTCTTTGCCTCTGTGTTCCTAAACGAGGGGCAAGACAAGTCTCTCACTGGGATAGTAGAGAGGCAGCAGCAGGGCGCCAGACTACCAAGTGTTGACCCTGAGATGGTGCAGAGTCACTTGGAAGGACTGGATACGTTTAAGTCAGCAGGCCCAGATGAGCTCCATCCGAGGGTACTGAAGGCATTGGCTGACGTCATTGCACAGCCACTGGCAAGAATATTTGAGCACTCATGGCACATGGGCCAGGTCCCAGAGGACTGGAAAAGGGCCAATGTGGTCCCTATTTTCAAGAAGGGGAGGAAGGAGGATCCAGGTAACTATAGGCCAGTCAGTCTCACCTCCATCCTTGGTAAAGTCTTTGAAAAGATTATAAAGGCTCATATATGTGAGAGCCCAGCAGGGAAAATTATGCTGAGGGGAAACCAGCATGGGTTCGTAGCAGGTAGATCATGCCCAATTAAACTAGTCTCTTTTTATGACCAGATTACAAAACACCTGGACGCAGGAGTAGGGGTAGACATCATTTACTTAGACTTCAGGAAGGCCTTCGATACGGTATCCCACCCCATACTGGTGAACAAATTAAGAGGCTGTGACTTGGATGACTACACAGTCCAGTGGGTGGCAAATTGGCTAGAGGGTCGTACCCAGAGAGTGGTAGTGGATGGATCGCTATCAACCTAGAAGGACGTGGGCAGTGGGCAGTTCCCGCAGGGCTCGGTCCTTGGACTGATACTCTTCAGTGTCTTCATCAGAGACTTGGACGAGGGAATGACGTATACTCTGTCCAAGTTTGCGGATAACACAAAACTGTGGGAAGAAGTGGACACGTGGGAGGGCAGGGAACAGCTGCAAGCAGACCTGGACAGGTTGGACAAGTGGGCAGAAAACAACAGAATGCAATTCAACAAGGAGAAATGCAAAGTGCTGCACCTAGGGAAGAAAAATGTCCAGCATACCTACTGCCTAGAAAATGACCTGCTCAGTAGCACGGAAGCAGAAAGGGATCTTGGAGTCCTAGTGGACTCCAAGATGAACATGAGTCGTCAGTGTGACGAAGTCATCAGGAAAGCTAATGGCACTTTAGTGTGCATCAGCAGATGCATGAAGAACAGAACCAAGGAGGTGATACTTCCCCTCTATCGGGCACTGGTCAGACCACAGTTGGAATACTGCATCCAGTTCCGGGTGCCATGCTTCAAGAGGGATGTGGATAACCTGGAGAGGGTCCAGAGAAGGGCCACTCGTATGGTTAAGGGCTTGCAGGCCAAGCCCTATGAGGAGAGACTAAAGGGACCTGGACCTCTTCAGCCTCCGCAAGAGAAGGTTGAGAGGCAACTTTGTGGCTGCCTATAAATTCATCATGGGGGTGCAGAAGGGAATTGATGAGGCTCTACTCACCAAGGCGCCCGTGCCGGTCACAAGAAATAATGGCCACAAGCTAGCAGAGAGCAGATTTAGACTGGACATTAGGAAGAACTTCACAGTTCGAATGGCCAAGGTCTGGAATGGGCTCCCAAGGGAGGTGGTGCTCTCCCCTACCCTGGGGGTCTTCAAGAGGAGGTTAGATGGGCATCTGGCTAGAGTCATCTGAACCCAGCACACTTTCCTGCCTATGCAGGTGGTCGGACTCAATGATCTGATGAGGTCCCTTCTGACCCTAACATCTATGAATCTATGAGTGTAACACCCTGAAGAGTTGGATAGATGTGTGGATCCCTCAGAAAGGGATAGGCAGTTAATTCAGTTGAAAATCGGAGAGCAGCAGTCTGTGCTGTGGGGATCCATCTCCTGTTCTAAATAAAGTTTTTGGGCACCCATTTAAGATGCAAAATCTGGGCCTCTGATGTATTAATAAGGAAAATAATCAGAAGATCCTGGATGCTAGTATACTTATGAACTTGGACTTCCCCCCAGCAAAAGCTGGCCTAAGTTGGAGTCAGTTAATTACATTGCTAGGAGCCAGTTAATGTTCAAATCATTCTATGTTAGACATGCTTAGTTTTTCAACCGGTTTTCCAATATTTTAGGCAGTTCCTGTAGCATGCTGAAAAGGGTAATTATACTGAAAAATTTAATAGAATATTTCAATCCATTTGAAACATTACTCTTTTATGGGACAGGACTAGATAGAGATCCAAGAAACCTTTCAAACAATTAAGTCTCTGAACAGACTTATATCTTTCTACTGCTGAATATATTGTAATAGTAATTCCAATGTTCCTGTCTCACAACAGATACCTTTCAAAATCTACTGGGGAAGGGGGTCACGCAAAAGTTGTGGTCAACGCCGTATGTTTTACATATATATTAGCTGATGGGCTCACACTTATGGCGTGGCCCTGTCAGATTCCAACAAATCTGGATATTCTGCTAAATGCCCTGTCACAAGGATATGAAAAAGGAAAGGAAACTTATGGGCTTGGTTTCCATACATTTCTTTGTAATGCAAATTCCTCGCTCATCCTTGTTTGAATGTCTAGGGTCTGATTTTGTGTTATTTTTTAAAGTTGGTGCAGAATTTGCTACAGTCCATTTGTTGTGTAGGGTAATAAAATGCTGCACAGGGAATTGAGACATTTGGAACCAGAATATCTAGCATCTGCAGATACCAGGAGGTATCCAGGTCAGCCAAGCTGTGCTGTCATCAGCAGAAATCTGCCAGCTTCAGCACCAGCCTAACAGCCTTGCTGATTCTGCAGTGTCAGCTGGGGAAGTACTGTATTTAGGCATTAGCAGTGCTGCTCAGGGGGTCTCCGGATAGCAAAGGATAGCTTGCCTCCTATCGTCCTAGCCAGTAGTTGAATTCTTTGAAATGCTTGATCCACATATACCTGTCACCCCTTGTGACTTTCTTTTGCCCTGATAGCTCCTGCACCATAAACAGACAAGGTTTAGTTCCCATGTGGATAGCCCTAGTGTGCACAGCATATTATTTAATTTTCAAAATGGAGGAAGCTACTACATAGGGAGTGAATTTACGGCACATCAGCTCTAAGATGGATTCAAGCAACAGCATTTAAATCTGTGTGAGTGAGCACATCTACACAACTAGATTTATTATGCAGTTAACAATTTTGGCTAGGTATCTACATGTGCAGAGACCTGGGAGAAAATTTACTACCAGGTCCCTCTATCCCTGCTACGTACGACAGTGGCTACTGCTGGGAGCTCCAGGCTCCAGCCCCAGCTGCCAGCACTTGGCAGCTATCTTTAAAACTGAGCCCCACTCTGTGCTGTCTGGGCAGCCAGTTTGTCTACTCAGAGGAGCAGCATGGCACATGCAGAGGCAGCACATGGCAGCTGTGTTCATGCCCCTTCTGCATCCTTGCACTATGGATGCCCCAGCCCCTGACCCTGGCAGTGAGGAACATGGTCCCCTGATATTGTTGGCTACCTCACATGCCCTGCTGGCTCATCACACTGACTGACGGCTGACCCATGACCATCTCATCCTCCCTGGCTCCCCCACACCCAACGACTGCCTGCCGTCCAGCCATGTGCCCTCCCAGGGCCTCCACTGCTGCACAGCTGCTGCTGCTAGGGATGCCATTAAGAAGCTCCAGGAGGCCACCCATGGGGCTGCTGTCATCCTCCTGGGCCTCCAGCCCCACCACCTCTGGGCCCACTGTGTCAGCCAGCACTGGTGGCTGCAACTGGTGCAGCAGAACTGGGATGATGAGCAGTGGGTGGATGCCTTCCACAGGGACCTGCTTCACTAGCTTGGGCTCCACCTGGAGTGCCAGCACACTGGCATGTGCCTGGCCCTCCCTGCTGTCACCTGTCTGGCCCTGGTGCTGCTCAAGTTACCTACACCTACTAGTCTGTGGTATGTAGGTCACCTATTTGGCATGGGCAAGGCCACTGCCAGAGAGGCTGCCCCAGAGGCATGTGGCATCCTCCAGGACATGCTGGCAGACACCTTGCTCCATATCCATGACTGCAGGGGGTGGTGGCAGGGTTCTGGGCACTGGGGTTCCCCCCAGTGTATCACGGCCCTGGACAGAACCCACATACTGGTGATCTGCCTATCCCATGGGGACCACCCCTATTATAACTGCAGGGGATTCCAGTCCATGGTCCTACAGGCCATTGTAGACTACTGGGGCACTTTCATACACATGAGTACCTCCTGGGCAGGCAGCACGCACAATACCCATGTGCTCTGACACTCCAGTCTGGCTGCGCTGGTAGAGAGCTGGCAATTGGCACTACAAGTGGTGGACCTGCAGCTGGGCAAGACTGTCATTCCACCCCCATTCATCTGGGACCCTGTGTACCCACTCTTGCCTTGGCTGATGAGGCCACACACCGGCCACCTGGACCCCTACCAGGTCTCCTTTAATTGTTGCCAGAGCTGGACCCACACCTGTTAGGGCCCTCGCACTGCCCATCTCGAAGTCACTGAGGAGAACCTCCCCTGGGTCATCTTTGCAGCTGGTGTACTGCATAATATCTGTGAGGCCCAGGGAGAGCTGTTTCATGAGGCCAGGGCAGAGGAGGCGTGGCCCACTTCAGTTGCCTGGTGGCAGGAGCATGAGCTGTGGTGGCAGTGGCAGTGGCATACCCCCACAGCAAGGCTCCAGGAAAGCTGCACACCTGCCAGCAGAGGCCAGGAGACTGGGTGTGGGAGGCTCTGGTGGACCACCTTCTAGAGCACTCTCCCCTCTAGCCTGCCTGTCCTGCTGCCCGCAGACCTCCTACCCCTTGCCCACCCTCAGCACCACTCATGCCAGACACATCCTAAGAAGAAATCTTTATTACCCTCACAGCACACCCCCATCCCTCTCCCCCACACACCCCATCCACCAACAATAAAAAACCCTCTTCCCCATTTGAAAACTATATACAAAATGCCTGTTTGTGTGTCCTGGAGTGGGGAGCCATGGGGTGGGTGTGCCTAGGGGGCAGAGCACAGGGCACACAGCTTGCATCCCGGCTTCAGGTTGTTCCTCCATGGGTGTGCACACCACGGTACATGCGGCAAGTGGAGGGCTCACCCAGTGATGATGGTGGCCAGTGCTCCTCCAGGGCAGGCAGCTCCCTCACCTGCTGCCAGAGCCCAGCCTGTCAGGGCCTACATCAAGTCCTTGTGCCACTTCAGGCTACTCTGGCTCCATGCCCATGCAGAGTCAAGGTGAGCAGTGGGGCTGGGCCCAAGTGGGTGGTGGCAGACTTGGGGTAAGGGTCAGGCCAGGGGCTCCTGCAGGTGGGAGGTGACAAAAGACCTCCTCCCAGATGCAGGTGGCTGTCAGGGTGCCTGTAGGACTAGGACTAGGCAGCGGTAGGCACTTACGAGACCACCAGACCCAAGACAGTGTCCAGGGTCTGGCGGTTATCATCCATGGCCTCCACGCCCTGGCCCAGGATGCCAATTTGGTCCCACAAGATCTGGAGGTGCTCCCAGTCCCAGAACCATGGTAAGTTGGGCCAGGTAGGCCCGGGGCCAGGCAACCATGGGCCAAGCCCCACATTCCCCAGGGGCTGGTGATCTGCTGAGTGCTGGCTGCAGGCTGCCTACCTCCCCCATCCCCTTCCCAGGGCAGGACAGGCCAGGCTGCTTGCAGCACCTGCTGCCCTAGCTCCGGACCCCACTCCCTGCAGGCCACCCACCCTGCTATGCTACCGTCCAGCCCACAGTGCCTGGGCTTGGGGTGGGTGGGGCTCTTGCACAAGTGGGACAAGGAGCTGGCCACACCCCTGCCCTTTCCACAGGAGTCTTCCCTGAGGAGGCATCCTGGGGCTGGCCCCCCTGCACCACTGATGTGCCTTGAGCATGCTCGTGCTGCAGCTGGTGTGCAATGAGCTGTTTGCACAGGCTGAGAGGTGCCCAACTCACTATGCCCTGCTGCTGCTGATCCACTTGGTGCCCTAGGAGAACCTACACACCTGGTATGGGACCATGAGATACAACAGCATGGGGGGCAAGCCTGGGCTGCCCCGCAACCTCTGCCTCCACCACCTGAAGGGCTACTTGTGGCAGTGCCCCCCGCTGCTGAAAAGGACATTGCCATCAGCACTGATGCTGGTGAGGCAGCTGCTTGCCAGGGCTCCCTGAGCTGCTAGTGGCTTGAGCAGCCAGGAAGCTGGAGGGGGTGGGATGACACTGAACACCCAAGGGTTCCTCCTCTGCAATGAGGCACTTTAGGGGTCAGAGTGGGGTGAGGCCTTGGGCAGGCTGCCCATTCTGGTGTAAACTGCACAGCTGCGGCCTGGGTCCCAGGGTGCCAAAATATGGGTCAGCAGCCACAAAAAGGACATAGTTTTGGAGGCACGACTGGACTGATGATTATGGTCTGTCACAGCCACCCACTGTGCCTACAAGGCCTTGACCTTGATGTGGCACTGCTATTTTAACTGGGAGTACCGTAACTCCCACCTCCGACCAGACAAGGTCTCATAATTGTGGGTGTCTGAGTGCCCACCCCACTCAAACTGCCTCTGCATTGCCCTAGAGTGCCACAAGGTCACAAATCTCTTCTTGGCTCCAGCTGAGGCCCCTGGGTAGAGGGGGCAGGCATGGATGGGGAGGACAAGACCATGAGATCCTGTGCCAGCTCTCTCGGCTCATGGCTGTCCTTTTGCCAGCTTTGAGCAGCTGCCAGCAGTACCCAGCACAGGGGCACAGCAAAGAACAGGGAGCCGTGTGGCTGAAGCTATGCCCTACAGCAGGTGCAGGGCAGGCTGCTGGGGTCTGCAGTAGGCAGCTGCTGCTGGGCCTGTTGCCAGATGTAGGCTTTGTGCAGCCCTGAGGTGCTGGTAGGGCTGGCAAAGGCTACAGCAGCCTGGAGCAGGAAGTGTCCACCCACCTGGCCAGGCAGCAGTGCCCTGGCAGCTACAAGGCTGAGCACGGCCAAATTGTAGCACAGAGCTCCAGACAGGCAAGGACATTGGGGGGCACATAAGGCCTGGACTACCCTCGGGCTGCCTCTGGTATGTGCCCTAGGGCACAAAGTGGCTGCAGGGGCTGCCACAGATGCAGCCCAGCCCAGAAGCAGGCAAGGCTCCCAGCCAGAAACTCTGGCGCTGACCTCGGGCTGGCCCCCTAGTGGCAGGGCAGACTTGACAGCAAAATTTGCTGCTGGGTCGTGTCTACACATGCATTGCTGAGCACAAACTAATCTAAGGTAGCAAATTTAATTGTGATTAACCATTTTTACTGCACAGTAAGGACGCACACATGTAGATGCTCATCTATATTGCACGATAAATTAGGCAACCGTGCAGTACTGCATCTCGTGTAGATATGCCCACTCCAAAATTGTTCCAATGAATGAGAATGTTGGTGTCAAGAATTTTTCATGTAAGCACGTGTCTTTTCAGTGTTGACTTACATGGCAGAGCCCTCTGCTTGTATTTGTAGGTTAAATTGTTTGAGGCAGAGACCTTACTGTTCCATGTACCTGTCAAGTACACACAGGTGCGTACAGCTGTGTGACTGTATATGAATAACAACCCAAATGATGATGCTTCCTTCCTCACTCAGCTTATGTATCCACTGAGACTCAATGGTACCAACATTTGTTTGGCAACACATCCCAGAAATGACTGAGTATGAGATGCGTACCTTTCTCATCAGCATCCTTCAAGAGGCAACCTGAGGCCATGAGTTGACACATGAAATGGATCTTCAAAGGACTGGGGTAATCTAAGTGAAGCTCAGGGGCACATATAGGTCAGTGTTGTGAAAGAAAGAGGTATTAGAATTGTCGGGAAAGGAGCTGAGGTCCAAGGGCAGATAGGAAAGGATGCCTTAAAAGAAAAGTTCAGGTACTGATTGCTGTCCAGTACCACACACGAGCCATGTTCCTGAAACTAGTTCTACTCCCTTGCTAGGTCTCCATAAAGGTTGCTAAATAGCAGCTTCCTTTCCTGAATAGCAGCTTCACATCCATATATTCCTCGTAATGTATTAAGCAAAAATTTAGACTGACTGTTGAAATGCTCTCTTTAAATTAGTAATTGGACACGTGAGCCACCCCACACTGACTGGTTATTCTATACTGCACCATATGTTTCCTGAAATAGGATTAGGAAGCTTTCTTACTGACCTACATACCAAAGCCATATTATAGCAGCAGTAGTCTATAATTAAGGTTGCGTCAAAGTTTCCATTATACATGCACATACAGCCATAGAATAATACAGATATTTTGAAGCTGGAAGGGGCCCATTGTATTTAGGATTGGGCATTAAACTGTTGGGATTTTGGATGCTTAGCTGAACTCAATATAAATGATGAATGCTTAACAGAAGCTCATTCTAAAACTTTCTGGAATGCTAGTCCAACACAGAATAACCGCTCACTTCCTCACAGACTTCATGGCTGGCACCCAGCCAGAGGCTCAAACATCCCTGTTTCAACTTACCTTGCCTTCTGAAGGAAGAGAAATCTTAACCTAACTGTTACCTGCTAAAGAAAGGTGGCTAGCTCTGTTAGTCTGAAGTTAGACAGAAGGCAGGGTAGGGTAGTTCCTTATAGACTAACTTGTCCAGAGAGGCAGAAGATTCTATAGGTAACACTCTACTTCTTCAGATGCTAACAGAGTAGGCTGTAGCCTACAGGATCTCCTGCCTCTCTGAACAACTTAGTCTATAAGGAACCACCCTACCCTGCCTTATGTTACCTGCTACTTATCTTCTTCTGTGGCATATATAGGGACAAGCCAACTGACCTGTTATATAGTGAATGATTTGTGTTTGAATATGCATTCCACTTTAGTCATGTTTTTTAGGTTTGTCTCTGATTTGGACTGTTATCAGCGTTACTTGTTAAAATTTAAGAATTATTTATACAAACCTTTTTAGTGATCTCTAAAAAAAGTAGAAGAAAATGAAACCACAATTTTTTAAATGCGTTTAAGAATAATCACTGTCCTATTTTTGGCCAAACCTTGAAAACAGAACAAGTTTGTTCAAATCATGCACAAGCTGATGCAACTCTTCTGAGCAAATTGAATTGGACTTGGTTATGCCAGTAGTAGATTTAGACCTTAATAATACAGATTTTAATGATCCATGGTTGGCATACTGCCTGGAAGTACATATTTACTCAGCCAATAAGTAAGAGTTGGATTAAGCAAGGTTATACCCAAGAGGGCCTCCAACTAGCAAAAATCCTCATGTGAGCCCATTAAAAGTATCCCACACTACTCCTTTGTAAAATGACCCCTGAAGTAGAGAGAAGAGTTTGATTGATTAATTGCTGCTAGATTTTGTTCAGCTCCAATTGCAACATCTCAGCAGGGAGGAGGGTCTGATTTCCAAGAAAGCAACTTGTGTGTGGCAAGCAGGAACCTATTCCTAAACTGTGTGGGAAATAAGAAGAAGGTGGGGATTTGGAAGGAGCCAGAGGTATCTGGATGTGAATGGGGGCAAGTGGGCTGAGGAAGCCAATTAACTCAAGGAACTGATATTAGGATCACTGGAAGGATGCATCTTTGCAATACCTCTGGAAGAAATATAGCTGATGGAGAAGAAGAACATGGAGAGTTGTTGTGGGTGGGTGGGTGAAGAGAAACCTAGGCATCTCCACGGGATTTACAGGGTGGAGGCATCTGATGCAGGTTCAAGCTATCAGCCTCTCCTTATTTTGTCCAACCCATGCCTCTAATTACTTACTCAGGCCTGGTTCTCACCCCTCCTTCTTGGAAATTCTCCAAAGACCTAGCACCAGCAGGAAGAGCAGGGAATGGAGGAAGGTAGACAACTTGCCTGAAACTACCCTGGTGACCCAGCAAAAAAATTGTAAATGCCTCTAGGTATCCCAGCTGAATGCCAAAAACTATAGCTGGGAAGTGAGTGGGTGTGGGTAGGTGAAAAATGCTAGCATTTCAGCTGTAATGCCTGAAATGGGGCAGCTCCGCTGACTAATCCAGCCATCAGAAAAGGCAGGAGAAGGTCTAGTCATCAGTGGAGAGACTGCCCATCCTAGATTTATCTCCGTTCCAGCCAGAAGTACAGATTAGAAGCACCAGGAAGAGTTTGCCTATGATGTAAGCTCCCGTCCTGACTCCAATCAAGCCTGCATCTGGTTTGGAAGTCATTGGTGGGGATTATTTCTTCCTCCCTCTGCAGCAAGAGATACTGATGACATGCTCTATATTCATTCTGTGTTTCCCCACGGTGTTTTGTTCATCACTTACCGATTCAGTTTTCTTGTCCCGATATTTCCCGTCACTTTTTCCTCCATCTCTTACCACATTCTTTTCTTCTGCCATACCATACATGTTCCTCTCTGCCCAGCTCACTGATAGTGTCCCCCATCACTCTGCCACCTCTCTGAAAATCTGAATGTTAGTCTAGTAATTTTACAAAAGATATTGCACAGCAATTTGTAATAACTTTCTCGTGCACCACATGGATAAAGAACCAAAATGCATGCTTCCAACAGCCCTTCATTCTACATCTACAAAAGCTTGAGAACTGAAGATTAAAGCAACTCAAAGTAATCATCTGGTTTTTAACACCAGCTACTTTATCCTGAATGGAAAAACAATTCCAGGCAGAACTAACAGCAGTTTTCCTGAAACAAAAATCTTAACTTGGAAAAACAAGGTTCCCCCCCATGCCAGAACATACTTCAGCACAAACAAAGCACCTTATAATGAAGTATTTTAGTTGAAAGACGGTAACCTTTAAAAAAAATCTGACTTCTACAATCTCAAAATGAAAAGGAATGTATTAAAATAATTTCTTAACACATCCTGCCACATTTATTCCTTTCATGCATGTTCTTTCTTTGAACCTATGTACACAGTATGTGCAAATTGACTTTACTTCTCAGTTACTTTAAAAAAATACTTAGCTGAGAAAAATATATTTACATAGACCATTTAGTTTAAGGATAGTCATTCACCAGCTGGTGCTTTCTGCAATATCACAGATGTTAGAAACCGGCTTTTCACATATCTGCCCTACAGAACAAAGTAAATGTAGGAAACTGCTCATGAGAAGCTTATATACTGAAAAAGACATCATGTCTTAGAGAATATAAATACATCTGGACACAACCGTTATCCAGAAGAGACTTGCTATATTTTATTAGTCAAATAATTACCAAATGGTTCAATGACGTTTATTCATTTCATTTTTCAAGAATAGCATTTGCAGTGCGGTATAGTCCCTCTGGCAGACTCAGGAGCCCTTTTCTTATCAAAACCAGTCCATTTACTATACCCCTGGAGGGTTTGTCTCCAGAGAACACAAACAAGCCTTTCTCTTCACAATAATGAAACAATGAACACATAAAGCAACCTCTAGTTTCACTTCACTCCTTACAGCCTTCCTCTCTCTATCTGACCCTTTAAACCCACAAACCAAGCATCTGGTCCTTTTTGTACTGACCCTGGGAGAGAGACAACTCTGACGTGGTGTTTGTCTATCAGCTTAGCCACCTCCTCTCTCTCCATCTGGTAATCTTTTTACTTCCTGTGGCCAGCCAGTTATCTGTATCAGCTGACCAGTCTTCCTAAGGAGGCTTGCTTACCTGCAGTTTCTGAAGCTTGCAACCTGCTACAGCATCGTTGCTCAATATTGGCCTAATCCTTCCTGATGCTGAAGATTTGCTATGATACAGCAAAGTATTTTAGGGACATAAATAGTCTCATTGACTTCTAAGGTCAGCAGGTACTTCTGTGCTTTACTATAATCTGGCCAAAGCATTTAGCATCCAGTAGGATTAAAACTTTACATAACAATTTAGGAGGTGCACTTTATGAATAACTTAACAGAACAAGAAGTTTGGTTTCATGGCTAGCCTATAAGCTCTTATTCATGCTGAGTAGTACTTTTCTCTGCTAATGGTCCCTTTAGGTTTCATGCCTTATGTTCTTTAAATTGGTTAATAGCAGATGAAGGGTCTAGTCCTACACACGTTGACTTCAATCTTGGGCAAGGCTGCACATACATGTTGGTATACACAAGCAGCATTTTTGGAAGCTCCCTCCTTATGTGCTGTTCCACTGCTCCCCAGTATCACGTCAGGGGTAGTCAACTTGCAGCCCAAATGCCAGAAGTAGTCTAGGGAAAAGAAGACTGAGGGATTTAATAGCAACCTTCAACTACCTGAAGGGTGGTTACAAAGAGGATGGGACTAGACTGTTCTCAGTGGATGCAGATGAGAGAACAAAGAGCAACAGCCTCAAGTTACAGCAAGTGAAGTTGAGGTTAGATCTTAGGAAAAGCTCTAAGCTACTAAGCTCTACTACTAAGACAGTAGTAAAGCACTGAAACAGTCTGTCCAGAGAGGTTGTGGAATCTCCATCTGTGGAGGGTTTTAAGACCTGGGTAGACAGAACCTTGGCTTGGGTGATTCAGTTGGGGATGGTCCTGCTTTGAGCAGGGGTTGGACTAGATCACATTCTATGATTCTATAGAAATCATGCCATAAATCACCAACACCCATCCCTGCCGCCCACCCCGAGCACCACTTACTCCCTTTGCCTGATCTGTTGCTTTGTTTCCTGCTCTGTACTCTGTGCTCCCTGCCTGATCTGCTGCTTTCTGCTTCCTGTCCTGTACTCCCTGTGCCTTTGTGCTTCCTGCCCTATTTACTGCTGGGCTGCCTGCCCCTTCTTGATTTGCCATTTCACACACACATACACTGCCTGTGCTACAAGGGTGTGTGTGTGTGTGTGGGTGTGTGTGTGCATGCATGCGTGTAAGGAGGGCACATGGCAGATCAGGGAGGGGGCAGGCAGCCAAGCAGTAGATAGGGCAGGGAGTAAAGGATTCATAGATAGATGTTAAGGTCGGAAGGGACCTCAATAGATCATCAAGTCTGACCCCCTGCATAGGAAGGAAAGAGTGCTGGGTTCAGATGACCCCAGCTAGATGCTTATCTAACCTCCTCTTGAAGACCCCCAGGGTAGGGGAGAGCACCACCTCCCTTGGGAGCCCGTTCCAGACCTTGGCCACTCGAACTGTGAAGAAGTTCTTCCTAATGTCTAGTCTAAATCTGCTCTCTGCTAGCTTGTGGACATTATTTCTTGTAACCCTCGGGGGCACCTTGGTGAATAAAACCTCACCAATTCCCTTCTGTGCCCCTGTGATGAACTTATAGGCAGCCACAAGGTCGCCTCTCAACCTTCTCTTGCGGGGGCTGAAGAGGTCCAGGTCCCTTTAGTCTCTCCTCATAGGGCTTGGCCTGCAAGCCCTTAACCATACGAGTGGCCCTTCTCTGGACCCTCTCCAGGTTATCCACATCCCTCTTGAATTGCGGCGCCCAGAATTGGACGCAGTATTCCAACTGCGGTCTGACCAGCGCCCGACAGAGGGGAAGTATCACCTCCTTGGATCTGTTCGTCATGCATCTGCTGATGCACGATAAAGTGCCATTAGCTTTTCTGATGGCTTCATCACACTGACGACTCATGTTCATCTTGGAGTCCACTAGGACTCCAAGATCCCTTTCTGCTTCCGTGCCACCAAGCAGGTCATTTCCTAGGCAGTAGGTATGCTGGACATTTTTCCTCCCTAGGTGCAGCACTTTGCATTTCTCCTTGTTGAATTGCATTCTGTTGTCTTCCGCCCATATGTCCAACCTGTCCAGGTCTGCTTGTAATTGTTCCCTGCCCTCCAGCGTGTCCACTTCTCCCCACAGTTTTGTGTCATAGGATGGGAAGTTTTGTTCCCAGGATGGGAAGCAGAAAGCAGCAGATCAGGCAGGGAACACAGAGTAGGAGTGCAGGAAACAGAGCAACAGATCAGGCAGAAGGGGGTCAGTGGCACTGGGGGTGAGGGGGAAACTGATTGACCCACCACTTCTGGAACTGGTTGACCCACCACTGCATTATGAGGTGCTTTGAGATAAATTAGGCCCCATTAACTGGTAATATTTCTATTCTAAACTTTCTTTCATTTTGCAAAGTTACAGATTATTTTAAAAACGTGAATTTATGTCTAATACATCCAATATAAATTTCAAATAGTGGTTGTGTAGGTCAGGATGGCTAAATCTGTAAAATGAGATTGCCTATTTAATATTTCATTGTATATTTTCCAGGTACCCATTTCCAAGCAAGTATAAACATACAATTTTTTTTTACTGGAAGAAATGTTTTAAAAGGCAAATTAAAATTTGAATGTCAATATCAATATTTTGATACACCATCTCATATACTTCTACTTTAATTTGAATATCTGAATTAACTTCTTGTAGTATATTCCTTATGGCATTTACAGTTATGGCACTTACTTGGATAAGCACAAAAAACTTGAGAACCAGAAGTATTACAAGGGACCGTACCTTCAAAGAACACAGTAAGATTTGTTTCCTTCTTCTAAGATACTGTCATTTTCCATAGCTTTAGTTCTTGAGTTATATTGTTTTTGATTGATCTTTTTAAATCTGGTAATTACATAAAAATAATCTAAAAAATATGTAAGCCCAACACATTTTAAAACTTAGACGTATGAGTTGCTTCTGCTACTCTAAGCAAACGATGCATACGGGTCTTTGTGCTTCTTTCACTTCACATTACTATATAAATATCTTCATGGAGAGATTATTTCCCTCCATCACAAAAGAATGTCACTCTTGGTGAAATTCACTCAAGCATGTATGATGAACACATAATGATCTGCTCCACTTGAAGAACAGTGTCTACATTAGGGTATGTCTACATGGCAAATTGTGGTGTATTACAGGAAGCTGAGCTAACTCAAGTACAATAAGTGATCAAAGCCATGGTAGCTCAGAGCTGATTAACCTAATTTCTTGTTTAGAGCTAGCTTGGGTATTTCTACACTGTCTGCAAGATAGACATGTAGCCTAAGGGTACAGCCAGGGTGCTCTTGGAAAGTATATGCTTCAAGCATTTTCCTGCTTGCCTGTACCAAACTCAGAAATTGGTTGCTGAAGCCACTCGGGGAGTGGGGAGAACACCCCACGTGGCTATTCTCAAAATATCTGATTTCAGTGTGCCCAGGGCACACAAGACACCTTATTAATGACTCCATCACCATGTTTCCCAGTTTGATATAGGTAGGTGGGAGTTTTTTGGCAGGGCATGCTTAACTACACCTCTCCCTGAGAGTACCCGGGATGCTCTTGAGTGCTTTGGCTATGCTGAAAAGAAATACAAAACACTAAAACTCTTGGTTCAGATGTTATACCTTTTATTAGACCAACTAAGAAATCACAAAAATATCATCTTTCTTTGTAAGCTTTTGGGCACATGCACCATTCTTCAGACTGAGGGAATATTAAAGACGGTAAAAGTCCCCATTGGTAGAAAATAAACTTCATTTTGCACAGAGGAAGCTGAAGGTAGATGTCTGTTCCTTTGGATCCATGAGAGTGTCTTTGTGTGACTTGCTCTTTGATGTGCAGATAAGGCAGGATTTCTTCCCTGGTGGTGTCAGATGGCAGAAAGGCAAGGAGGTGTAGAAATCTCTCTGTTGTTTAGCAATGAAGTTATGGCTATGCTGACACACTCCTAGAGACCTTAAGTAAATTATACTCAAAACGTCTACTCTTGATATAGCCCAAGAGGACTCTACTGCATCCCCGTGTCTGAGCACACTGAGGAAGTGAGCTGTCTGCCATCGCCTACCTCCAGAGTTAGCCCTTCACGCAGCTGTCATCTATAAATGAAATTCCAGCACTTAGGCCAGTGGTTCCCATCTGGGTTGCAGTCCTACATGGGATCATGACACTTCACAAGTGGGGTTGCAAGCTCGATAGAAATTCACATACAGATGTTAGGCTCAGATGGTAAGAGCACTCATGAGCCTGAAAATTAGGGGTGTTGCAGAAAAGGATTAGAAACTGCAGATTTAGCTCCCAATCTTGCAGACATGTCACATATCATAGTAAACTCTTCTCCCTTGAGTACTGCCAATGAAGGCAGGCAAAGTGCTTTTGTTTTTGCAGTTTTGTGGCTTAAGACAATAAATTACAATTTGTACATTACGTTTAAGATTTCCATCACAAAAAAAGGGAATTTCACTGCAGGAGATCGCTAAAAAGCAGGTTATGTTGAATGATACGTACATTTTAATCAGTCATGTTCAAAACAGTCAGAAGCTGTGTGATTACTGTATTTTCCTGCATTTAAAATTAAAAACAAATTTCCCTTCTAAAGAGATTTTGCTGTTGAGAGATGAAAGGTGCTCAGCAGCTTGCAGGATGAGGCTTTTCATTCGGCTCATTGGTAAACAGTTTGATATTGCTGAATATGTAGCTCCACCTGCTGGTATCTACACTCAACCACATTATTTCAAGGTCCTGATCCTCCATTGATTTTCTCCCAAAGGGAAAGCAGAGGGATCCACTGAAAGTTATAAACAGAAATTAGGCTTAAGTTCTTATTTAAACATGCTGTCTAAAGCATGTTGAGTCAGTTAAAAAAACCACTAGGAAAAACATTCAATGAGTGATACCAAAGTTGTAGATCTCTTAAAGGCTTAAATGAGAAAAAAGTCTCTTACTGAATTGCCTGGAGTGACAGGAAGTATCGTTAACATTTTTTTTTTTCAAAGACAGGTTATTTCTTTGGCACATCAGACATGTGGCTTCTGCCTGACTTCCGACTAACGTGACTAACTACCTCTCTTGAAACGAACAGATTAGACAGCAGCTTGTAAAACCTCAAAGTTTCCCCTATTCTATTTTGGTTAAAATGAAACAAAAATTGGAGAGTGATTATACTTTATAACGTATTTAACTGAAAGGTGATTTCAGCCTACAACCCTATTTGGATCTCCAACTTAAAAATATATAAATAAATAAATAAATAAAAAGTAGAGCAGGGGTCAGCAGCCTATGGCCTGCAGGTTGGACCAAGCCCATGTTTATGGGAATTTGACAGCACTTGACAGTTGAGACCTTCAGCTGTGGGCACTTTCCAGGGCTGTGCAAAGCTTTGGGTGCCAATTCAATTTGGAGGAGATTCGACCGGATTCGGCAGCCGGATCTCTGAATCTGAATCGAATCAGGAAACCAATAAAAAGGTCCAAATCAACTCAAAGCCTCTGAATTGATTCAGAAAAGATTTGTAGAAAGATTCAGAGATTTGGGCAGTCCCCACTTGCTGATGCAGGGAGCTCCATGCTGGTAAGTAGGGGACGGGGGCTGAAGGAGGGGGGAGGGGACTGTGGAGGGACCCCTGCCAGGCCCCATCTCCTGCCTGCTCCCCCAGTCCCCCTAAGCACTGCCTGACCCCTGCCCACTCTCCCAGTTCCATCAATGGCTGCCCTGCCTGGCCCCAGCATCCCAGATCTTTAAAAAAAACAAAAATAAACCCCCCACTCACCAGATCCTGCCAGGCGGGGGAGGGGGGAGGGGGTGATCCCTGCTGCCCCCCACTGCCTTGAGCCACCATCCCCCACGCACTCTCCCAGCCCTGTCAATGGCTGCCCCACCCAGCCCCAGCATCCTGGCTCTTTAAGAAAAAGAAAAAAAAGCCCCACACTCACCAGTTAATGCAGTGGCCATTGGGACTTCTGGGGACTTGTGGCAGAGCCCCTCCAAGCAGCACAGGGCAGTGGGGGGCAGCAGGGATCGCTCCCCCCACAACCTGGCAGGAGCCAATGAGTGTGTGGTGCTTTTTTAAGAGCCAGGACACTGGGGCTGGACAGGGCAGCCATTAAACGGGGCTGGGAGAGCGGGTGGGGGATGGGGCCTGTTTGATTCGAAGATTTGACCAATTTGGCAGCAGCCAAATTTCCAAATCGGATTCAGCCAAATCGATTCGGGACAGTGATTCGAATCAGTGTCCCCCAAATCAGCCAAATCTGAAGTGAATATTAGCTGCTTTCCCCATGCAGCCATAGGGAGAAGCACTGGCTATGGCAGATCCTAGTGCCCAAGGTGGGTCATTTCAGCCTGCAGCCAGAAAAGGCTGCCTACCACTGATGTAGAAGACTCATACAATCCAACCTGATATGGATTTAACTGAAATCTGGCATACCATATTTATTTGATTCTAAGACAAGGTTTACCCCTCCCCCCCCCTCCCCCTTAACACAGGAGGAAGTCCTTTGGCTTGGAACTGAGTACTACGCAGTGTGGGGGCAGGCAGCTGCTGCAGCTCAGCTTCTGACCCCAGATGCTGCCTGCACCCCTGCCACCTCTGTCCCCTGCCTCTCCCCCATTGCAGCATCTAGTCCCAGCCTCCCCTCCTTCATCACCCCCCTGCCCCATTTCTTGCTCCAACTTCCTCTACTGTCTCTCTCACTACCTGCTCCCCTGACCGTTTTCCCTGCTGCAATGGTGGTGGGGATGAATTTAAGACTATCCTCCAATAATTAGATACTGCATGTGGAAAATTATAACAAATTTACAAGTTTTCCACGCACATAATCTTATCACTGGGGGCCATCTTAAATTCAGAGATGTCTTGGATTTGGGTAAATATGGTAATCCTATACATTTATCTATCACAGCACCAAACAGGGCATTAAGAACACTCCCTCCTTCTCCCCACCCCATGAAGGACAAGCTCAGGAATCATAATCTGGCAAGGATTCCTGATTGTTCTCTCAGGAGTCCCATAATATTAGTAAGCTTCTTTCCCCTTTTTACTTCAGTGGGGGCACACTGAATACCAAATATGAGTGACTTGTAGCAAACAAAAATATTGAGATCTTCCAGCTTTGTTGTTTCCAAGAACCCAAGGCAAAAAATGAAGGGGCAGGGCACATAGAGAACTTTTTCTGAGGAATCATAGACAATTACTTCTGAAGCTTTATGCTCTTTGTACATTCATTTATACCGGCAGCCTAAGGACACTTCTAGTGGCCAACTAATTATTTAACAAGGTGACCATAACCAGAAAGACACCACAAGACAAAAAGAGCCAGCCAAACACTTAAAAGGATGTCCCAGGTTTTCTAAATTTATTTAGCTTCTGGGGGAGCTGTTGGGACCAGAAGGATCTGCTGAAGCTCAGGGAGAATGGCAGATGGGAGCGGTCAGGGAAGAGGAGAAAAGTCTTATCAGAGATCCTGGTTTTCTCTGTTAAAAAAATCCAATACTCTCTCATTAAAAACCTCTAAATCCACATTTTCCATGATTAAAAGATGGATGGATGGATGGATGGATGTCAGTCAGTCAGTTGGACACCATGTTTTCTTGATATATTTACAATTTCAAAGCAATTTGGAAGTCTACCAGTGCGTCTTTATAATAAAATTAATTCTAAATAGCTATATATTTTGGCATTTGATTTTAGGTTTATTATCATAGAAAAATAGAACTCCCCCTGCCCCTTTCACTTCCCAGGACACAGCTGTGGCTGCCCCCCACCCACTGCTTTGTGGCACTGAACATACCTGATATGCCATTGCCCTCACTCCTAAGCCACAGCACCCCCAGCCCTGCCAGTGCCTTCCACTCCTGACCCGCAGCCCCCTGCTCCCCCTAGCCATGCTGGTGCCTTCATTCCCAACCTGCAGTCCCCCATCCTCCCTGCTCCCAGGTCTGCTGGTGCCCCTTACTTCTAACCCACAGCTCTCTGCCCCCATCCAGCCATGCCATTGGGAGCCCCCTGCTGCTCCCCACTCCACAAGGACTCACAGGATGGTGATCTGCAACATGGCGGGGACAAATCTCCAGCATGAGATGCACGCAGTGCACTGGAATGTGGAAACACAGGCAGCTGCTGGGACATCACACATTGTCCCTGGCTAGGGCTGTGGCTGAGAGGACCAGGACCATGCTCTGTAGTAGCAGTGTGAAGCTGGGTGCAGCTCTTGCCTGGGCTATGCTGTGGGCAGGAACAGGAGGGCAAGGGGTTCCAAGTGGTCTGTCTTGCCTGTGGTGGCTTTGCCTGGTGGGTAGCAGTGGAGCAAGTCCAGTCCCAGTGCAGGCTGGAGGGGGGTGGAAGGGATACCTGTGGTACCACACCACCCCAGGCTGGGGGCTCCTGCGCCATGCCTAGTGGCCTGGCCATAGGCTTCCCCTCTCCTTCCCTGGCAGCATCTCCTAGACACCCTACCCCTTCCTGAAAGTATGGGCACAAGCTCCTGGAGTGGCTGGCCTGGCCACAGCTTCCCACCCCGTTCCCCACTGGAGAAGCAGGCGTCTTAGGCAGGCCCTGCTGGCAACAAGGCAGAGCTGAATTCACAAGCAGCACTGAGCACTGCCTCAGCCACCTCCTGCCCCACTGCAGCTCCAGCACCCAGACACCTTCTGCCTGGACAGTCCCCAAGCCCTGGTCCTCCAACCTCCACCCCATCTCATAAACTTACTTGTATCCAGCTGCTGGGGCTGTTTGCACTACCCTGCCTGGCTGCATTGCTGGCCACGTGTGTGCATGCACACACATGCACATGGTGCTCCCTGCCTCTGATTGCCCTCCCCCCGTTCCCCCCAGCAGCTCTTTGCAGGCTGGAATGCTGCCAGTCTGCAAGGGGAAACCCACAGTTTCCCCACTTAAAAGGGAAGAATCCATGTTTTTCCCCTGTGGGAAATGAAAACCTGGATCTCTGCTTATTATAAATCACAGTGACTGGTGAGAGAGCACTATGGCTGTTCACAGACCATATCAAAGACAGTGCAGCCACATTTCCCATCATGCCACATGCCTGCTGCTGAAAAAAAGTGAGTGAAAAAGGGACGAGGAAGTATTGGGATGGGAAAAGACAGTATAACTAAACCCTAAACTACCTCCAAAGGCCCAGGTGAGCTGGACAAGGACTAGCATAAAATGTGGAGGCAAGCTCGCATATCCCTTACACACCTTCAGAAGTCCCTAATGTGATCCATGCCACCAATATACTTGTTGGAACCCTCTCGACAGAGAGGTCAAGAATAATCCTGGTAGCAAAAAACAGCAGTAAGCTGTCATGGTCTAGAAGTGCAGGTTGAACATGGGTTCTCTTCTACAGTGACTGACTTAAAAAAACCCAAGAATTACGAACAGGTCTGAAACAAAGAAAAGCCAGACAGGGGCAGACAGCTTCAGAAAAGGTTGACATTGTGTACCTTTTCTTCCAAAAAGCCTTTGATCTCATATCCCACACTATGTTCTCACAAGAAAATTGGAGGATTGTGGGCTTAACTCCGAGACAGTTAGGTGGGTATGAAGCTGGCTGGAGGGTTGGACTCAGAGTCCTAATGAATGGATCCGTGTCATCCTGGTCAGAAGTGGGCAGCAGTGTTCCACAGGGGTCGGTGCTTGGTTCAGTTCTTTTCAACATCTTTATCAATGATTTGAATGTGGGGGTAAAGAGCTCACTGGCCAAATTCACGGACAACACCAAGTTATGGGGAAGTGTGGTCACACTAAACGATGGGCTACAGATACAGGTGGATCTAGATACCCAACTTGCTAGCCTAAGTTGGAACAAGATGAAGTTCAACATTGAGAAACAAAGTGCAGCACCTGGGGATGAACAACCCCCTGCACACCTACAGCCCTGGCAGTGCCAAACTGACCAGCACCATGAATAAAAGGGACCTGGGGATAATAGACCACAGTATGAATATGAGCAGCAGTGTGATGCTGTAGCCAGCAGGGCAAATAATATACTGGCATGCATCAATCAATGCATCTCCAGAAAAACCAAGGAAGTGATTCTTTCATTCTACTCAGCACTGGTGAGACAACAGCTGAAGTACTGTGTCCAGTTCTGGGCACTGCACTTTAACAAGGACGTGGACAAGCTTGAGAGTCCAGAGAAGGACTACCTGTATGATCAGTCATACGAGGAAAAGCTGAGGGACCTGGGACTCTTCAGCCTGAAAAAGAGAAGGCTGAAAGGGGACTTGGTATCAGCTTACTGCTACAACAGGGGAGTACATCAAGGGCTCAGTGAACAACTGTTCACCAGGGCACCCTTGGGGAAAACCAGGAGTACCGGTCACAAACTCCTGGAAGACCATTTCAGGCTTAACACTAGGAAAAACTTTTTCACCGTTAGTGTCCAGACTGTGAAATAAGCTCCCTCTAGAGGTGATGCAATTGCCTACCCTGGAAATCTTCAAGAGGAGACTGGACGGTCACCTTGCTGGGGTCACCTGACCCCACCTGTCTTTCCTGCCTCGCACAGGAGAGCTGAACCCGATGATCTTCCAAGGTCCCTTCCAGCCCCTTACAATCTATGAAAGCCAACTAAGATTGTAGCAGGTTTGGTCTACTCAAGTTACACAAGAAATTAAGAGGAACACATACTTTTAGATAGGAGATTTGTATGAAAAATTTCTACCAATTAAATATTTGTTCCACGCACAATATTCAGCTACCCAAAAAAGGAGGAAAACATGGAAGAAGTTTATTTAAATGTATAAAAAGACAACTACTAGAAATAGTACGTGAAAAATCTGGTAGCTATATCTACAACATAATTTGCTCATTTGATCTCTCAGGTATCTATGTAGGCCAAACTGAAGATCACAGGAGGTATCATTGTATCTGGGTAATTCCCCATCTTTTATACATTTAACTTCATAATGAAGTAGGAAAATACCTGAGAAACTAGGACCTGCTTATGAAACAAGTTCATAAGAGTGTAGCAAAGTAGGGAAATAACATCGCATTTTAGTACCCTAGAAATCCAGCTTAGTACCCTTCAATCTATCCCCCACTTCAAAACTAAAGGAAGACCATGTAACATGTTGAATGTATTTGAGATAAAAATACAGAATTGAGTTTGATTATAGATTATAACCAAAATATGCATTAAAAAGTTAGCTGAACATAAAAAAACAATACCCAGTGCAGTGAAACTTTGCTGAGGGAGGAATGAGGGGTTACAAAGATCATGGCTGAGAACCATACAAACAGTATGATTCAATACTGTATTGAACCTGTATTGAATACAATATATAGGTTCAGACAGATAAGTTTATCATAGACCAAATTTGTAGACTGTTCAAAATCTAAATAGTAAATAATCATTAATAGTAGTAAACAACAGTAAACCAGCATGAAGCCATTCATTACTAATAAGAATAAATTAATCGAAGAAAACATGAGCATCCCAGAATAACAGAAGTTGGCTACCTGGAAAATAGCATGCTTGAGAGAAACTAGGAAGACAGACAGTGAATGCAACTAAAAGGTAGACTTAAGGATAAAACTTTGAGCTACATTTATATTCTTCTGAAATGTAAATGTAGAAGATAAAAATGGACAAACCAAACACTTTCACCATGCCAGGAACATTAAGACAATTATTTACAGGCTCAGAAAGTGGTAACCCAAATAGCAGTGGACATGACCATGACTGAAGAGTTTAAACTAGATGATCATCCTCCTGTTTCTCCGCAGTGCTCCACACAAACACAAGAGGAAGAACTGTAATGTGCAAATACCAGTTTTGAAGCCTTAAATAAATCAGGAACTTTTCTGTCTTTTGGGAGAGAAGGCTTAAAATGAGTAGAGTTTAGGAACCAAAAGTAGAGGTACATTGGGGTAGAGATGGGAGTAGGTGTCATCAATAGCTTCTTTCTATTCCAGTTTTCCATGAATTGTGAAATGGTCTGCTGGAAACCCACAGGGCCCTGAAGAAACATGCAGTGGACAGAGCAGCTTGCTGGGGTTCGCTCGGGGAGTCTATCTGGCTCCTCCTCAACTCTCCACTCCAAAAAGAGGCATCCATGGTATTCTGACAACTGAAGGATGCTGTATCACCTCATTGTCCTTTCTCCTGCTTGTTTTAGGTTATACAATGCTTCAACGTGTGCCATTTTAATTTCTCCAAGTCTCACACTGGAGAAGAGCACAGAGCACTAACAGCAAGGCAATTATTAGACCGGAGGTAAGAGAGACACCATCACTGTAGACATTTAACATGAATTAGAGGAGACATGAATTAAAAGGACAAAAGCCTTGACTTCTTTTACATGAGTAATGACTGCATGTCATGTCTGAATTAAGAGATCATTACACTGCTTATAAAAATGAGCTGTTCTCCAAGATTCAGGCAATTAGATTGGATGATGCAAGTAATCTTTCTGGCCTGGCTCCTTATTAGTGCAGTATAAACCATCCTGTATTTTAAATTAGGTATCTTGAAATTTTATAAACCAGGTTCAAATTGCTCAAATACAAATTGTGTAAAAGATCTTATGTGAAATGATTCTGAAGAGTCATTTTGGAAAGCCAGGCCTAATCCCAGATTGTAAAATAAAAAAGGGGAGATAACCTGCATATATAAAACCAAAGACCCAGCAATTTTCATGATACAATAGCATTTATTTATCTCCATATAATTTTAATATAATTATTGGGGGCTGTTAAAGGCACTTACAATACAAATACATTGTCTAGGCATAACTGCAACTTTTGTTGAGCAGCTTGTTTTCCTCAGAATAGTCCTATTAATATAAGATGGAAGAAATACCTGGGGAGATGGGCACCACAGCAAAGCAAAATCTTAGTGCTGGGATTATTAAAAGGATGCAAGGAATTCATTGCCCTTGGGCCCTATGTTCGTCAGTGTCCCTTGACAATCCCAGATTATGGGATTAGAACCCCCAAATACCTAAGCACTTCTTGGCAATTAAGCTCACAGCACCATAAACGGTTTTGCTTTTAGTGCTGTTCCAGAAATAACAACCTGATTAAAAATAATCTTTTGCCCTATGTACTTTTAGGACTGGTCTTGAGAACGATTAAGGGCCTTATGCTAGCAACAACTGCAGCATACTGCACAGCCCATATGTACCAATTGCATGCACATCCAAACATACCAGACTGGTAACAACCATGACTTGCAAAATAAAAGTGGTACTTAAGAAATCCTGTGCATATGACAGCAGGTATGGCCCTTACAAAACAGTGTAGCCAGACATAACAACAACTTCCATATACTCACTTCTCAAACAGGAATTTATGGTGGGGGAGAGATGTTATTTGAAGCAGACTGGCTTAGTTAAATCTGTAATTTCCCCGAGTACCATCTTACCTTGTATACAGCAGTCAAGTTATTCCTGTACATTAGGCCTGTGCGAAATGGCTAGTGTTTGCTTTGGATTCGGCCAATTTGGAGGACAGTGATTCAATTTGGTGATTCAAATCACTGTCCCAAATTGATTCAGCTGAATCCGATTCAGAGATTCGGCTGCCGCCAAATCGACTGAATCGCCAAATCAAATAGGTCCCACCCCTGCCCACTCTCCCAGCCCCGTCAATGGCTGCCCCATCCGCCCCCAGCATCCCGGCTCTTTAAAAATAAAAAGCTGCATGGGAGGCTCTGCCAGGAGCTCCCATCCCTTGCCCACTCTCGCAGGCCCAGCTTATATATTATATTATAATTATATATTATTATATATTATATTATATTTATACACACACACACACACACACGAGCCCCCATTCACCGGCTGCTGCCAGGCGGGGGCAGCGATCCCTGGGGGCTGTTACGAGCCCCCAGAAGCCTCGATGGCCACTGAAGCAGCCAGTGAGTGGCGCCTTTTTTCTTTTTTAAACAGAACCAGGGCAGGCATGGGGGAGCTGAGAGAGCAGACAGTGATGGGGGCTTGTGGCAGAGCCCCCCACACAGCACAGGGCAGTGGGGAGCAGCAGGGACTGCCACCCCTGCCTGGCAGCAGCTGTTAAATGGGGCATTTTTTTCTTTTTTTTTTTTTTTAAGAACCTGGAACCCTGGCTGGGCAGGGCAGCCATAAGGAGGGCTGGAAGAGCAGGCAGAGGTTGTGGGGGTGCTCAGGGGGCTGGGGGAACAGGCAGGGGATGGGGCCTGGCACGGGTCCCACCATGGTGTCCTGTTCCCCCCCCCACTTACCAGCACAGAGTCTGGATCCAGCTCCCTGTGGCAGTGAGCAGGGACTGCCCGAATCTCCAAATTGATTCAGACCTTTTTATTGGGCTCCTGATTTGATTTGGATTTGGAGATTTGGCCATCGAATCAGGCCGAATCTTCTCTGGATTGAATCAGCACCCAAAGCTTTGCACAGCTCTAATGTGTATATGTGGTTTTCATTGAATTAAATGGAAGGTGTTTGTCAGTATTAGAAGCAGAAAATTGTTCAACACAGAAATTTTGCACTCTCGCTCAAATGGCATCTAACATACCTATAGTGAGCAGCACTGATCCAACAACTCCCTTCTGCCACGAATGGCTTTCACATGTGGACTAACTGCTTGTTTTAATGCATTCCTGCATATCTAAGAGTTGTTTTGTAAGCCACAGAGTTGTGATTACTAGATCCTACTATTTCAATGCTTATAGATTAATGAAAAATGTATCAAAAATAGTTTTTAAAATATGGTTACTTATGTTCTAGGAGACACAGTTAAACTGTTTTAAAAGGATGGATGGATGAGACCAGTATTATTCTAGGAAAGTAAATACAGGTACCAAAAAAGTTGACACTGTTGCTGCTTCAGCCTTTTGTTAAAAAGAAAAGAGTTTTCTGAACTTTACTCCCCTGTGCAAGCATTTTATTAGTGAGCAGATAAAACTGAAGAGATCTTATGTATATAATGCTACTATAGGCTTAATAAAATGAAATAGGGCTGTTGAGCTAGAACAAAACATTCTTATCTTCAAGTAAGTACATTGTCAGATGCTTGTGTTTTTATACCAAAAATCTCAATTATTTCATGTACAAGCAATACTATGACATGTATAAGTAGACAATGAAATATTTTAATTTAAATATGCCCCATACTATACAATCTTATAAAATATCAATTAAGAGTTTGTTTTAACATATTCATTGTTATTTCAAACAGAAATAGAGCGAGCCATACACTGCTTTGGTGCTAAGAGAACAAGGCAAAGGTCAGGATACACAAGCTGGAGACAAACAATGAGATGGGCAGTTACCATGTTGCAAACTGTTTACAATGATAGTTGCAAATGGCACAAACTGCAGCCATCCCATGTCATTCATAGCTCTGGATGTCTAATCTCCATCATACAGGGTGTCAGTGTGCTAACATGGAAAAATCATGTCAAATGCATTACATTCCTTTATTACTGAAAATAAGTGATGCTTCTACAGGATTGCCAAGATGCAACACCAGCAATTCCAAGCATCCATGCCTTATACTGGTAGGGTTGAGGAGGTAAAAGAACACGCTACTGAAGTTAGGCCAATGGCTTCATGTTGAACAAAGGGGATATATTAAGCATCTGCATCAAATTTTGCAATAATGCCTTGTGATACATGAGGAATCCTGAAAAGAGATGCTTGAGACGTCTGTTATAGGACTTTGATGTGTTTAGTTTGGGCAGCATGCCCAGCATTTAAACAGAAAAGGAGAAATACACGTAGCTGGCAGTGTTTTGAGTCATTGAAACATAAGCATAACCCAATGCTTATGTTTCAATGACTTAAAACACTGTGGACTCATGAACATCTATACCAACACAGTATGTGAAGTTTTATTTCTAACGCAGCTAATTTACAGCCAGGTTGGGTGACATTCTGCATTGGCAAACCATATATTAAGCAGCGTAACAAGGGGAGAGAACCTCTCAAGCTGGGAAAGAAGCACACCAAGTATCAGTGCAATAAGAATAAGGCTCTGCAACTACAGATTAATATGAAGTTCGAACACATTCCTGTTTTTCTTTGGTCACAGTAGAATTTTTGCATCTTGTTCAGCACAATGGCAGGCCTGTAATTTAAAGTCTATACTGCACTATCCATTGGAATGACTATAACAATTCATTGGTAGACATATCACTGTGCTCTTTCCACTATTGTTATTTTACCAAAGATTCTAATACAGGGCACCTAAGATGATACAGACTACAAATGGCACAAAATTATCTTAATGTAACAGATACAAAGCACATTCTTAAGTTTGGTCCTACTCCTGCTGAAGCCAACAGAAAAGTTCCTACCGACTCCAATGAGAAGAGGAGCAGGTTTTTTTATTCTAAAAAATATCATCGAATAGCTTGCCGCTCCTCTTCTTCTGAAAGGAGAAATGTTTCCTCCCCCTACAAGTAGTGGTTACTGTACCTTCAAAAATTATTAAAATCCATTTCAAGGTTATAACCTTCATTTTAAAAGCAGATTGTAAGAAACAAAACTGGTGGGTCATGTTTTTTTATTAGGAAAACATGTGAAAGCTTGTGCATCCTTCACCACTGTCCTTCCTTGCCAAAGAGGACAGAATGGAAGTATGTCTGTTCCCACAGCTATTACCTGAATTGCAGATGCATGCATTTTTACTTCGCATTAAGCCTTTCTAAATATCAGTTTGTTTTGGAAACAAAACTAAAAGTGGATACAAACTTTCTAGACGTACACAGCTTTAGAAAAAAATACAAGTGTTTAGCTAGTATAACAATCCCATCAGAAATTAATGGGGAAAGGCACTCCATCCCTCTCAAGCATACCATACATTTATCATCCATTTCATATCTGTCTTTTCAAATCACAGTTAAAAGCTTTATCTGTGACAGCTACCATGTACAGGTTCACATGACTGCATAACGGATTTCATATTTCTTCCCACTGCCATACTTCTCACTGACAAGGTAATTTCTGTGAATATACAGTGTTAGCTTTATTTACAAGTTGAAGAATACTCTCTCTTTTTTCAAAGGTGGGAGTCAACATTAGTGACCCAGTATTACTAGAAACGGTATAAATTAAAGTTTAAATAATTTAAAAAACATTGAGTTTACTTTAACAATTTTCCTATTGCACATTTTTTCATAACTTCAATAGACAAAGCCAACATAGGCATTTAATAGAGTAAAATTTTAAAAGCACAAATTATATTGCACCAAATTAAGGTGCCAAATAAACTGTATGCCAACTGGAAACTGAGTGCCAATAAAACAACAAATATACATACAGTAAGAGCCCTAGGATCCTGAGAGATAATAAATATCTTAGACAGTTTCTCAGATTTCCCAAGATGTAAACTAAACTATATAGAAAATAATGCAAAAGTTTTTTGATGGTCAGTTATACACATGCACAGAATCTAACATAAGAGTATAATTCTCACATCTTAATTTTTAAAACCATCTCAATATCACTATGCACTTCACACAATGTCTAAATCTATGAATTAGAAGACTCATAAGATATAACAAAGAAAGCTTCCCCCATCTGTTTTATAATGAAACAGCCCAGAGTACCTGAAACAACTGTTTCTTTAGAAGAAATATGACTTTGTTTAACAATTCTTTCTTAAACTTTTTTCTGCTTATCCTTCTGATCCAATGATCTGGGAAGTCCATTTTGTGTCGCATACTATTAACCGATGTGCAGCATTGAAAACAAGGAGGAAACTTCCTGTGTTTGAGTAACAAGACATTGGAACTTCTCCTACTACTGCTGCTCCTGCCACCAAAATAGTGACTTGACATTTTCACAATTAAATGTTTCCCTTGAATGTGTTTCTTTATAACCTCTGAAAGCTGGAGCGTTTCAACTTAAATGAGCAGGAGTATATTCTGGCCTTCTTGTTTGAATAATTTTTGGCTTGGGTTTCTTTGCATCTTCTTCCTCCACATCATTTTCCTGGTCGCTCTCGCATACATGGACAACAACGCTGGGAGTGGTGTCAGTTGCAGCATGTAATTCATACTTTTCTCCTGAAAGTTAGAACATTGGCAAAGCCGGTTAAAAGGCTCCATTCTACATAAGCATAATATGAATGATGGTTCAAAAGTGGAAGAAAAACAAACAGCTTGAAGAGACAGCAGGCTGCTGGTAGGCAGCATGAAAGTACAGTGTAGGATGTCAACTGGGAAGTCAAATGCTCAAGGATTGCAGCAGGTCTACCATTTTGTTCTTTAGTAGTTTTGCATGAAACTAGACCTAAAGGGGCTCAAGGATGTGTGTGTTCTCCTGGCAAACAGCCTATTTAGACACACAGTTGTGTTATTTAGTGACTTAATCTTGATAATCAAGACTTTAAGCAAGTCTTCAAAGAATGGAAAATGGCTAGTTTTTCTGAGCAAACTGCACTATAGCCATGAAATCAAATTTTTCCAAATCTGCACAGAGTGAAATAAGTTTGTCATAGTTTTACTGACCTACACCCAAAGGGCTAAACCCTGCCCAGGGATTCTTGTGTAACAAAGGACTAGAAAGGGCAGATTTTGTATAGATATATATACACAAGTAAAATGCTTTGTACATGAACAGCATTTGTTTGCATCATGACTACTGGTTAGTGGGCTGGAGTCTATAAAAACCTTCTCTGCAATTTAATTTTCAAATACCTTTTCTATGAGAAGAATAGCTAGGAGAAAGAAAACAAGCAAACTGTGTTTTTCAATATGCTTCTTCTCTTGCTTATTCTTCTGGTTTCACTTAATATGATTTGTTCTCTTAAGATCACATTTTCTTAGGTCTTGCTCCCTTCCCATTACAAATAGAAAGCTATAAAACTCTTTTAGAGAACCACAGACTGGGCCAGGCTGAAAGAGCTCTTTGTGTAGTTTTTCCTTATGAGTTTTAGGGAGAACAAGTATAAGTATTCTCCACAGAACACACAAGGGATTTTATCTCCAGCTCTGAAGATACACGGAATTTGCTTCCTAGACCTTCTTCCATAATCCCTTACACTTACATCTATATGGCAAGTAACTTATGCTCTCCCTCTTTCACTAAACCCACTGCCTCTTTTTGACAGGAAAATTATTGTAAGCCTTAATGATGGCAACGTTTACTTAAATCTTCTCTTGAAAGATTAAAAGATATGCAAAATGAGTTTATTACAAGGTATCTAGAATAGCAGCAACTTTGGTGAAAAGACACCATACCTTTTATATTTTACACTTGAAAAAAAATGTAATAATTAAAATTCTTATTTTTAAATTTTGGCATAAAATAAGTAGCTTTGTTAAAATATTCAGTTGGTCTGACAGTGAAAATGTATAGGGAAGTGTGTATTTAATGTGTGCCCCAGCAAGAATTTATTTTCACAAAGAAATTCCTAAGGGAGTTTATTTTCCCCACCCTTTGATACAAAACATACTGATAGTTAAAGGAAAAATCTCTTTTATAAAATTTCAGAGTATGGCAGAAAGAATTTACTTTTGATGGCTTCAAAAGAGTTGCATGTAATGCTCATCATTTCAGATCGCTTAATAATGGAACGTGCAGATGGTACAGCCCAGCATTTTTTTATATATCATATTTAATGGCTACAATAAATTTGCAATAATTTTTTGTCTACTTAATTTGCATACCCCTTATTAGCCATCTTTGCCATAGCTTTTAATAAATATTTTAAAAAACTGAATAACCTATCACAATTTTTTAAATTCATCCTAAACATGATTTTGCCCCTTGAAGAATTGGAAAACCGATACACAACAAGCAATAAAGTTCTCTCTCAGTATGTAGAACTCTCAGACACTCAGGATGCTACTGTAGCATAGTCAGTCACCCACCCACAAGAATGTGAACCTTGAAAGACTCTTAATATTTCTTACTAATGGCAAATACCATAAAGTCAAATTGTTGTGATTTAAGTAAAAAATTTAGCCATTTCTCTCGCTCCCTGACATGAAAGCTGTTCAGTCCTTTCAGAGATGACAATTGCAGTAAATAAACTGTCTTGATCATAAATTCATTGTTCCAATGATAATTAAAACAAATTATTGAACCAAACTCTACACAATTGCTCTTTTGTTTTAAATATCAAGTAGCTAAATTATATCAAGGTAGGATAAGATGCATCTCCTTTAAAAAAAAAAAAAAAAAAAAATGGAGTCACTGGGTCTACATCTGCTCAAGCCAAAAAGAAAAGTGATCTTGTTCTGCGTAGTTTTGAGGACAGTATTGAGTACACTGCACTCAAACAGTCACTCTTAAGTCAATCAGGTTGACTTAATCAAAATATTTTTGTCAAGCTGAAAAAGGCTCAAGTACTGATCAACATAAAAGATTATAATCATTCATGTCTAGTTTCAGTGGCCAGGAAATGCCAGAACAGATCTTGTGGGGGTAGCTCCTTTTTAAGAGCTGAAGTTGGGATTTGCTAGAGTCTTTTTCCTCCTCTTTTATAGAGAATACTACCCAAAATTATTGCTTCTACTTCACTGATGGCCCCATTCATTTAAATAAGAGGACAGTCTCTTCTTCCCCTACCCTCCTTTAAAAAGGCAGTCTGAGACTGGAAACTTAGGAAAGAGGTCTGAACCAACAATTAGGGAGCTATTGCAAACTAGAGAAAAGGAACAGCGGAGGCATTTCCCCCTGAATTCCAGGTGGTAAAGAGGAAAATTAATCCATCAGATCGGAGGCTGAAACTGGTAATGTCCCTTCAATCTTCCCTCATTGCTGCAGAGGAATGCGACTTAAGCCCAGTTTCAACTTTTGCAAGGTATGCGATTGTAGAAAGAGCAATCAAAATCCCAAGAAATCCCTAGAACAATCAAATATCCCAGCTACAAGCTCCAGCAGGGACCATGTGGCTGCACCACGCCGGAAACTCAAGGGGGGAAGGAGCCTGGGGAAAAGCAGCCCCTCCCCTGCCCCATGGCCCGCACTCCCTGCTGCAGTCGCTCGCAGCCTGCAAGGGGCTGTCCTGAGCAGGCACAGGTGGCCTCACATGGGCTGCGAGTGGCTGCAGAGCAGGGCACCAGCCACAAGGTGGGGAAGGGGCCGATTTCCTGTGCTCGGCACCAGCTTGTAACCTGCCCCAGCAGCCAACCTGGGCCCCGCGCCGGCTCTGGGCTCCCAGTCAGGGTTGCACCGGGTGGTGTTTGCCACCACCACATCTGGGCTGCCCAGCATGCGAGCTCTGGGCGGGCAGCAGCAGCAAACACTGCCTGATGTGGCAACTGGGGAGGGCCACAACTGCTGCTACCGCGGCGCAGCCCTGATAGGGAGCCCGGAGCCATCGGGGGGCCCAAAGCTGGCAGCGGGGGCAGGTTGCAAGCTGGTGCTGAGAGCAGGAAAAGCAGCCCCTCTCCTGTCCCGTGTCCAGCATCCCATGCTGCAGCCACTTGCAGCCTGCGTGAGGCTGCCTGTGCCTGCTCAGGACATCCCCATGAGGGCTGCGAGCAGCTGCTGCAAGAAGCGCTAGCCACAGGGCAGGGGAGGGGCCATTTTTCCCTGCACTCAGCACCAGCTAGCTCCCTGACAGGAAGCAGGGGGATCAGGGCTGTGCACTGTCCCCAGCCTGTACTGCGGGGGCACTGGGAGTGAGCGGGTGCACAGGGCCCACACCGGTGTCCCGGGGCCAGCACTGGCGGGGCCAAGAGCAGGGCAGCAGGAGTACAAGGTCCCGGCCAGCAGGGGTTCTATGGAGCTGGGCCAGCTCCCCCCTCTCCCTGCTGGTACAGCCCAACCTGGCTCCACAGACCCCTGCCAGCCTGCGCCCTGCTCTGGGCCCTGCCAGCAGCGGCCCTGGGACATTGGTCCCAAGATGGTGACCAGGGGGCGGGACACCTGTTAAGGGGCGGGGCTACCCATTTGACCCTTGACAGCCTGCTAAAACTGAGTAAGCGGCCCTCTGCCCAAAATAATTGCCCGCCCCTGATATAAACAAACATCGTTTGTAAAAGATGTCTAACTTCTACTGGAACTTGAACAAACTAATGTGTGTTGAATGTTTCTTACCTGGCCCTAACTTGGAGATAGCATATAGGAGGTCATAGTTAATAACTGGAGTAGCATCTTCCACTTGTTTCCAATCAACAGGAGGAGAGGCTGGAGGTGAAATCAAAAACTGTTTCTCTGGATTTGGTGGAGCCAAATGTGGACTTCCAATATGCAAAGTCTGGGAATATAAAAATAAGGTATTTTACCAAATTATCAAAAAAATTGTATGGGGAATTTAAGATCTGAATGAATATATGTCATACTGCAACAAGCACCCAAGGTGGCAGTATAATAATACTACTAAAAAAGGATAGCTGTATGGCAGACAGCACAGAAAACATTCAGATTGATGACACAATTCTGATGAAATATATAGCAAAATGTAAACTTCTGCATCTTTTAATAGTTTCATGGTAATTTTGGCAGAAAATATCTGTTTTTAAGAGACCAAAGGGAGCAATTCAACAAGGACTGCAGGGCCCACTGACAAACAGTTTTGAAACCTATTACCATAAATTCTGGGGATTTCTAAGAATTCTGAAAAATAACAGGCTGACTGACTCCTTCAAGGACTGACCTGAGGTAGATGGGGAAAATGCCATATATGCCTGTTTTACTACTGAGTGTAAATTCAATGAGAACAAATCAGTAGCAGTCAAAAGTACCCAGATCTTCACCGAGGTGGAATTACAAATTTCTATAACCTTGCCTACCTACAGGCAATCAAGTCAATTGCCACCCAAGTACTTCACTGGTGGTGGTTCTTATGCTGTGCAGTGACTTGAACCTACTGATACAACTATATCTGTTACACAACTATTCAGGGTGTGGACAGAAGTAACATTTAGAACATTTTAAATACACAAGTCTAGAGGTACAGGCCACTTTAGCCCAGTTTAAACTTGCTGGAATGTTTTAAAAGCACACCTGGAAAATCAAGTACTATTTTGAGCTTGTCCTCCTTGAACTAGTTCACTGGTATGTGTGGACACAGAGCATTCCATGCCTAGTGTCTGGTTAGTCCTCGAGGCATCCCAAATTGCACTGCTCTTCATCCCCCCCCAAACCTATGAAGGGCAATGGGGCTGCTTTGGGATGCAACCTGGGATGGACTACTCGCCAAAGATCTATTGCCTGCAGAGACCAGAGTAAGCAGGTGTAGGGAAGCAGAAAACCTTTCTGTTGGTTTGCTTCACTGGTAGGAACCCAGAGCAGAGATCCCAGGTTTGCTTGATGGAGACAGAAGACAAGTCAGAAGGAGAAAAGGGGCTTTGTGGTGGGTGGGAACGGAGCCATTGCACAGTGGGTACTTAATAAACAGAGTGGCTGTCAATTCTATGCTCAATGTAAAGTGAACTAGCTCATTAACTGTTAAATTGCACCCCTGCACCTCATTCATGCAGCCCTGCCCTGATGTTCTACCCTACACACATGGATTGAAAAACCAGGGAGTTCTGGGGGCGGCAGAACAGCCAGCCCCAATAGGAACTAGGACCAGGGGGCCCAGAGTCCCCCAACACCTGGCCCAATCCATGTCTCCCTCCTCAGCTCCCCCAGGGGAATCCTGGGGAGCACTCTGGGCACTGACCCTGGGAAAGTATGATGGTCTCTACCAGGCCATGGTGGCATTTTGACAGCAATACAATCCCCAAAAAGTAAGAGATTTACTAGAAGTCTTAGCAGTGTATATGTGTGGACACCTCTTTCCGGGGACAATTGTGGATCAGTGAAATATCTTGAATGGTTCAAGTGTTATGTCAGTCTCCACCTCACTAAATACTAGCTGTAGTCAAATCTGACCTCTGATAAATATTATATTTTCAGAAGAAGTCTATTCAGTAATTACAACCTATTTCAGCTTAAGACTCAGGAGCAGAGAGACTGCCTTTATAGAAAAAAAAAATTCTTGGCAAGACCTACCTGTGCAAAATACAGTTTTATTTCCTTTCCAAGGAACTCTGTTTTGTGTAGCTGAATTCTAGCTTCTGCTGCTGATAAAGGGTTGCTAAAGTTTATTCGTACTCTTTTGAAGCTCTTAAAATACTGAAAAGTGGCATCTTTGTCGTATGTTCTAAACAGGGATTCAAATTTGGCCTGAAAAACAAACAGCAAATATTAAAATAACAAAAGATGTACATGGAACACTCTCATATTCTTCTTGAGAGGTCAACTGTATCTTATGGCAGACTGGCATTATTAGACGCGTGTTAAAAATTATTAAAGAAAACAGTAATTCTTCCATAATAAGCCAGCAATCCTAATTTATCTGAGGTACAGTACAAGCTTCCCCCTACTGCCATAAGGACTACAGTTTTCAGCACTGAGGAAAAAATTAGTGGCTTCCAAGCAGAAGTAAAGATTGCAGAAAAATTGCTGTCAGCAGCTTATGACTCAAATTTGTGTATACAAAAAAGTAACATTACAGGATTTCAAATCTTGCAAGTTTTAACAGTCTGGTTGTCATAAGGATTTCTATGAAACATTAACAAAAAACAGATTAAATGAAGGACTAGAAGGCTTTACTCAATGCAAGTCCCCATGTGGTAGATATGAAAAATAAACATTTTTGTGCTGTACTGAAGTATGCCTATTTCCAAGGAAACCAGGTACTTAACTATGCTAATATAAAAAGTGGAAAAACCATGGCAAATCCTTTTTTGTACTTGAATTTTTATCTTCTTGCCCACCTATGGACTGCAAAGAATTTCACAGCCTCAAAGAAAATACTGTTTTAATTTGCAAAGGTAGGAAAACAGAGGCAAAAAACCCCTCAATGAATGCTTCCAGCAGCACGCTTCTTGAAGAACTGGAACTAAACCCAAAATGGACTCAAATCTGTCCTTTCATAAGTTTGCAGCCCAACGATAAAGCCCATAAGTTATGCTGCCATCTAGACTAGATGGCTAATTTAATCACTGTTTAGCAGCCTGCACTGAGCATTCAAATATTTAACGTTCATGCACTCACGGCTCTAGGGCAGCTATCCAAACCAAATGTGGCTATTTTTACATTATTTATGAAGAACATTTCCATTTTTACTCTATGGAGCTAGGAGATGGAGTGTGGAATTAAGAGGGGAGTCTGGGGCCAGCATACTTTTCAAAAGTGTTTTAAACACAGTATCTTATCAAACCTCCCCTCAAGTTTGTTGATTTTTGCATGTGTGCTAGGATTTCACAGACATTCACTGATCAGTGAATTCCAACTTCTGTATTCCATTTCATCATTGATTTTTGGATTACTCTACATTATTCCAGGATAGCAGAGAAGCAACAATGTAACCTAATCAGAATTATTCTGTGAACAGGTAAACTTCCTTAATCCAAATAGCCTAATTGAACCAATTTTCTACTGATATTTAGGCAGTCTATGTAACACACATATTTAATTAGTTATTAAAAATTATTCCATGATTTTTTCAAATTCACCTGTCCTGCCTCTTAAGTCATATTTACAGTGTTCCATATAAAACAATTTATTTAGCATTAATAAAATTCACATGAATAGATCCTTTATTAGGATCACTTGTTATTGGTTGGCTTCTTAAAACTGGAAAAAAAAGCTGATCTGGATTTTTTAAAGTCAAGCCTGGATTCTTATGTTTCTTGCATTACTGCTCTGTATACCAAGACTTTATTCACATCTTATGAGAAAAGACAAAGCCTGTCTAATGTTCAGACTTTACAATTAACCAGTAACCTTTGTAGATCTTTTGCATGATAAGTAAATTGTATGGAATCCCTCTCTTTTGTTAGTCAACAAAGGAAGCCTGCACTGTTGAAAATACCCACTTCATTAATCCGGCTTCCAGATGAAGTAAATTTATATTATCATCATGGCAATTACTAGCAAAGTGCATTTATTTTGTACTTAACAGATCTCTAATATAGAATAACTAATTCACTACAGATAGAAAAGTCTGACTTTATATTAGACGGATAATAGCAAAAGCATTATGTATTGTATTTCTATTAACAATTGTGATTTCACACTGATGTAATCTAAATAGGCTTGGATTATTCTAATTTATATGAATACTGCTACTGTCAACAGTCTAAATCATGAGAACATTACAGCAAATGATTTCATATAAAAGTACATGAAGAATACTTAACACATATGCATGCCTATATACACATTGGATATATTTGTGGACAGACTACATTAGATACATGGAAAAGGAAAAGCTCAAAATCTTACTTTCCATGACAATCACGATCACACATGGACTATACGCTTTTAGATCAGCAGTCATGGTACAGAGAAGAGCTTTTTAAGAGGGTTAGTCACATCCAACTTTAAACTTTACAATACTTTTCAATCATTTTACAACAGCACCTACAATACTTCAGTATTCATTCACGTAACTAAAATGACCTTAAAAAAAAAAAAAGTTCTTACCCTTGTTTCCATGTGATTGAAGACTTCACTGTTTGCCACACAGGCAATTAGAGAACCAAAACTGTAGTTAAAGTTTCTAAAATGCATTTTGTGCTTCACTAAAGTATGGTTAGCAGTTCAGCACAAAACAGTCACTTTTAAGGAAGCTTTTGGGTATGTAGACAGTGTTTATAAAGGAACAAGTCCAACCCCTCAGAGGGGGAAAAAACCACCCAGCTTTCAGAGAATCCTGTATGTGACAGCAAATTCCTGAACAAAGTCCTGCATGCTTTCAGGCAGTCAGGGACAAAATGTAAGCTTCTACTGGAAAGAGGTGACGTCAGCACATTAGTCAGTTTCCCTATGCTAATTAACTTTGCTTCGGAGGATGGAAAAAACAGCTGATGTTTGCACAGCAGCTGCTTTATCAACTCCTCTTGCAGCATAGTTTCCATTGGTAGTAATTCCATTCAATGCTCAGACAGCAAGCTCTTCACTTGAATGGGACAACCCATCTTAAGATGGAAAATGTTACTGCTAAATGACCAAGGTCTACAGCAATAAACAGTAATTAGCCAGGAGGGAAATTTCAAGACTTTGGAACTGAAAACTAATCCCTTGGTTAATAACACTAATCCTGTGCTTTCTGAAAAGTTTTAAAAATAAGGATTATAGGAAATCTATTCTGAAAAATACTTTTTTCCTATTAAATATTTTGTAGGGGAATCTTGTTTCAATACTTTTTCTGATTCAACTTCATTAATTTATTTCTCACTTCCACTTCATTAGAATCTGAGTTTAGGTGCAATAATATGAAATTGCACAATGCACAGGTGTTCTAAGAATAGCTTACATATAGGATTTTAACACAAAGCCCTAGCTTTCATTGTTATAGGAAACTAACACACCAAATATATCAAACCAACCAAACAAAAACCCTACCCCTTATGTTTGACAAGACCTGTTTAGAATGTTGTTCAGAGAAAGCTGTATTATTCTTTGGAAACAGTATGACAACTTAAAACCTCCCATTCAGTCTGTTAAAGATTTGGAAAACTAGTTTGAAAGTGTATATTATGGCAACTATGCATTACAACTGTAATGAACTAAAATATTCTGTATTAGTTTTACTATTAAATTCCACTGTTTGTTTTTTTTTTTTATATACATTTAAATACAGCATTTGCAGAGCTGCTATAGGTAAGTACAAGCATTTTGAAAATTAAAGTTCTGAACCTATAAGCATTTTAAAAAGAAATCTATTTTATTCATGTCCCATTCACTTTATTGGATCTAATTATCAGCTTAAAAGGTTACGATGTCCACCATACATGTTTGCAGCACTGCTGACTTTCTTTAAGTTTCAACTCTAGCTAAAATCTATTACGTAAGAACAAAAATAACTTCAGTGTTAATAGTGACCAATTTATTTAGATTGTCATTATAGTCAAGGTAACTGTGAACTATTTTTTCTGGAGAGGGTAACATTTAAAAAAATAAAATTAAAATAACATTCTTAGGGTACAACGGGGATGAGAGTAGTATTTCCAAAGAATACAAGGGCTACGTCTACATACCAAACTTACCACGTCTGGCAATGGCTCCCTCAAAAACACACCATGCTGCTTTGCAGGGGCTGCCTCCTGAACTAGAAGCAGTGCATCTGTGGCTAGAAACAGATCGATGCCAAACGGAGTGGATCCACTGTGCTGGGATGCATCCCAGAACAGCTGATTTACTTCATTGTACGAAATACATCACCTGTTACTCTAAGATCAATGGGCAGGACAATAGGCAACATGTTCCCTGTTTCTAGACATGTGGCCCTAGCAATTTCTGGGGCACATCTCTCGATACAGAGAAAGCTGGGCTCCCCGGGTGGCTGGAGAGTGCAGGCAGCTCTCAGCTTTCTTGCTGTAAGGTAAATAGACATCCTTAGGAATTAATTGAGACAAATTATTACTTTCTTTTATCGTGGCCAATTTGGGCATTTGTGGCATGACAAAGGATATGGACATTTATTTGCTTTTGCATTTAGCCACCATAAAAAAATTATGGTGGCACAAAGGCAATGAAAGGTGACATCTGTTTCTACCCCAAATTTGCTTGCACTAGAGGCAGGCTAAGCAGTACTGGTTTAAATACTGACAGCTAACACAAATATGGCAACCCTGCTTTTCAACCAGAAGACAGGCTATGCAGAGCATGTTTGAAGGCACAGCTGCCTGGAACATTAAATTTGACAGGTAGACACACCCTATGTGATCTAGGAGCAAAGTCACATTGATGGAGGAATATAAAGTTGACTGGAAATAGGGGTGCACCCATAAAGATTTTTTTGGCCAATACCACTGGCCTATTATTAAGCAGCCACATTGGCCAATATCAATCCAACTGCCTAGAAAGTGGCATGGGGGGAGCGCGGGAAGGGGGGGGGGGCAGACTGAGGCCTCCATGGTGTGGAAGGGAATGAGGCTGGGACAGGGAGATGGGCAGGGGCAGGCACTGCCCAGATGGGGCTGAGAATGGGATATGCCCCCCATGGCTCCCCTGGGGGTGTGCGCAGTGGCAGGAGCCACTCTGGATGAGCTGCCTCCAGCTCTGTCCCATTCCATTCCCTGCCTGGGCAGCACCTGCCCCTGCCCCATTCTTCCTTCACCGTGGGGAACCTTGATCTGCCACCACCATAGCCCTTCCCTCCCACAGACTTATTGGCAGGACACTGCTCTCCAAGCTGCAGGGCTGCACTCCTGGCCATGAGTGTGTTGCGGCTACGCACATGCATGCGGCATCCATTTGTGACATTGGCCACATTACCAAAAAAAGCCAGTTGCTGATAATGTCAACTTTCCTTTCATCAGTGCCAATACAATATGTACTGATGTACTGGTGCACCTCTAATTGGAACATTTCAAGTTGGACTTGTTCAAAATAGCAGAAGGTGGTGCTGGCTGAAACAGAGAGTCTAGACTGTATTTTATCAATTCTGTGTTGGAGCTTGTGGTATTCTCATAGTGAGGATGTTTTTTAGTATAAACTAGCATAGAACTCTTTCAAAGAAGCATCTGCAAAAACCCTGAAATTCTTCCAATATTACACAAGCCAGTACAGAACATCCATTTTAGCAATGTAAGCAAGTAAAAACATGAGTTTAAATAAAAACTGATTTGAAAATAAGTTGAAGTAGGCATGGCAAGAATATTAACCTGTGTAGAGTAGGTAGCGCACAAAAAGTCATTTAGTGTAATGTTCGAATTTCTATACCTGAAATTAGAAAGTAGATCCCTCTACAGTACAGATATTCTTTCATGTTTAAAAATAGTATAAAAACATTTGACTGATGAATTGTTACCTCTACTAGCAAATTTCATTTTGGAAGCAACTTTCAAAAATATTATAAATTAATAATTTAAGTTCCTATAAAGTTTCATGGGTCCTTCCAAACGAAACAAACTCGTACCCGTAGCTCTGTAAAGCTAGGTGTCCAAGCTTTTTTGGGGGGGAAGGGGAGAAGTGTGGCAGAAGGCCACCTTTGTTTCTCCCCAAAAACTCTGCTCTGTGACAATTTGATTAGGATGGGCCCAGCAGAGGAGACGCACATTTACCCTATCTCTTTAGGTAACCTGAGCTGGATACATTCCTGAGGGAGGGGAGAAACCTGCTCCCTCTGCCTACGTGACTAGTATCACATACTTGGGTGAGGGGCTTCCTCCCTGGTGGACAAGAGACTGTCAGTCTGCCCGGCAACTAGTGATGCATTTCAAATTGGTTGGCTGACAGCCAACAGGTGCTGGCCTCTATCGGACCAGGTAAATGAAATCACAAGGGCTATATAAGTTAAGGACTGCCCAGCAGGAGGGGGCAGCAGCCATGAGGAGGACTCAGTGAGAGAGAGGAGCTGTACCATCTGAAACTTGTTCTCTCTCTCTCAAAACTCATGATCAAGGAACTGCCTGCCTCCAGAGGTAATCTCCACCTGCCTCTGGATGATACCTGTGAGTAAACTATCTGAGATATATAGCTCGTAGTAACTCAGATGCGTGATCAAAGGCTACCCAGCCAGGGGAGTTTGCTCTATGGGATTTCTCTGATATTGCTGTACCCCATACCCTATTCTAACCCTACCCTTTGTAACTAATAAAGTTCTCCTTTGTACCTAGTGTGGGAAACTTACTAGGAGTGGGTCTAGATTATGCCTGGGGGTCCCCTTGGTTCGGCTGACTAAGGGAGACCACTACTTGTGCTTCCGACTGAGGGAAGCATCCCAAGTTCTTGAAGTGGATCAAGTACCCTCAAGAGCTATTAGGCCTGTGTTTCCCAGGGTGCACAGAGCCAGAATCAGTCCAGAGCCCTGGGTAGTGGCAGTGGAACCCCCAGGCTAGCGGGTGTGCTCCAGGAAGGGGGTCGGCCAGACGTGAGGAGCCCCCAGGGAGGCACTCGGAGCCTGGAAGGTGGTCGGACACAGTGAGGCGGGTGGTTCAATGCAGGAGCGACCCCTACTGGCCTGCCACACATCTCAGGCCCTTAATATAACAATACAAGTCATATAGCAGCATCACAAATCATGTAATAGTTGTTCTGCATGTACCACATTTCTGTAACACCTGAATGCACATAAAACTCATTAATTTAAAATATCAAACATAAAAATGGTGAGAAATATAAAACTAGAAAGATTAACAATGAAAACTTCAGAGAGAAACATTAATTAAATACAATTTGATTTACTGCCAAGTTCCAAGTTACATAAATTACAGGATTTAAAGCTGCCAACACCACTGCAACTTTTAGCATGTAGTCCTAACAAAGGTATTTTAAGAACTCTAAAAGCATGTCAACTACTGCAAATTATACTGCAAACCCTATTTACCTGAAAAAGTGAAAGACTAATTTAAATTTTCCCTACACTAGATACACCTAAAAGCCAATTTACAGCATTGACTTAAAAATAGGTCAGATTAAGTGCAACTCACTGTGATAACACTGCTGTCCTCATAATTATTAGTCAATTTATTTTATTCTGGGTCGTGTTGTAAAGGTCTCTATTGAGCCACTTTTCCTCTGCGATGTGGTAGGTGTGTTCCTGCTGTAGTTCACCCACAGTATTTGGACACAGATTCCTGAGCTGGGGTGATATTACATTTGAAGATGAATCTAGCCCTTAGTTCTATAGGAAATGAAGCATTAAAAAAATCCAAACAAAAGCAAAACATAACAAACAAAGCTCCAAAAAACATTCTTCCTGTGTTACTGCTTTTCTCACTGCCACAAACACAAAATACCTTCACATGTCTTACTGCTGGCACCATCACCCATCTTCCTGAATCTAACTGTGTAGCTTAAATCAGACAAGATTTCTAGGCACGACTACAAAGTAACCCCCCCCCCCCCTGCCATCCGTCCATCCATAAGCATGCTTAACATCTCACAGGACTGATTCCTTAAACTGTACTCTTGCATTTAAAAACAGAGAATCCTGGTTCCTCCATGTAACTACAGTACTTGTGATTTTTTTAAATTCAATTTAGAAGATCTAGGATGGAGGAGAAATCAATTCAGATTCTGCTCTACATGATACTTCATGCCATCATTAAAGTTAATTCCCTGAAAATAAGCTATGAACTTAACTCAGCACAAAAACTGTTCCAGTTGTGCAGAAATTCCAAATGCAAAGTATTAACCAAAAAAACCCAAAGCAAAACGAGACATACAAAACAAAAACAAATCCAAAAAACCTGCTTTGGTTTCAATTTAGAAATTGAAATGGAGCAAAATTTTAAAGTAAAATTTTAAAGTCTAATCCCTTTAAAATTTTAAAGTCTAATCCCAATTGCCGCTATACCTTTGATCAAAATAAATATCAGCTACACAAGTTAATGTGTTAAATAAGCTATTGTGTATCATAAAAAATGTAGTTGATCAAAAGGACTTCCTGCATCTTTATGTGGGATAATAAAATAGACACCTACGATGTCCTGTTTCACTTAATAAAAGAGCTGATAATTAAAGCAGTACCCTAATCTTGCAGTACTGGAGATCTATTTTAGAAGCCAATCAAAATTAAAAATAACTATTACAACATCCTGCATTGCAACTGTTGCAACATTTACTTGTGGTGAAGTTTTATGGCATCTGATGTGATAATGAACTATCTTGAAGTGAAAAAATGCACTGCACAGCTAAAAGAACTCTAGACTTCTGTGGCTCAAACAGATCTAATATAATATCACCTTTACTTCTCTCATAGCCCTGGCTATTAGTGAAGGAAAGTTGACATTTTTGCCTTTGCCTTGGGACTCCATGTTAGCTAGCTCTGTGTCAGCAGGTAGAGAAAGATAAAAGATTCACAGGTAGTCTTATTGTCTCAAAGCCAGGTGTCACAACAACCCCTAGTGGCTGGGCTGTAGCCTCTGACCACGCTCAATACAGAAGAATCCACTTCAATTTGGTGAAAAGGCTATGAAAAGCACACATGGCACATAAGATGGATGAAACTGAGTTGTCCTACCTTCTCAGTGTTTACATTCACAGCAGGAGCCCCAGGGGATCATGGCAATTGAAATTCAAGTTTTCAAGGTGATCTGTCTTGAAAAGTTACTTTGTGATCAAAGAGGTTACACTTCTTAGTGATGGCTACTTTTTAGTGATGTTACATGGGAGGTCTCCTGGCAGAGAAGCTAAACCAAATGGAATATTAACTCTAGGGTCATGTTTTAGTAGGAGACAGGAAGGCTGAGAGGAAGATAATGAATCACAGCAAGTGGGAGGGTGGGAGTATAAAGGGGGCTCAGAAGACCATAGACAGTGACTACAGAGTGGATTACAGATAGGATGGGAGGTTTGTGTGTGTCCACTGACAAATTCCTGGACAAAAATAGAGAAGAGGGTTTGGAGATGAGGAAGGACACAGATAAGTCTTTTGTCACTGATATCTGCTATGAGAAATGGGGAAAAAAAAAAATGAGAGGAAAATTATGTTACAATACTACCAGTTCTCTGCCTGACCAGACATACAGCTCGGAAGCAATAAAACCAGAATTTCTTAATCTAACTATGGCCTCAACCAGGGTTTACATGTAATTTCAAAGCCTGCACTCATAAGACAAACATTTAAATTTTATCTTCTTAGTGATTTTGTAGGTCATTGAAAGTCAGAACAGAACTGGAAGCTATATATTATCTTAACCATACTTAGTACATAAACATCAACTTGAAGTTTTCTGGAATGAAAGCGCCTAATAATCCATTAAGTCTATTTTTATGACTTGAAAAATAGTCCTCATCTATCTGCAGATGTGGTTACATGTAATTACCTTAAACTAGATGTGTGAGAATTCAAGTCAACTTCTTGCCCTGGTCCCAGTAGAGGAACAGGCATACCATACGCATTTGAGACACTCTGCAGATAAACCAGCACTCCCGTTTTGTCCTGAGGTCAGGATGAGAAGTTGGCTTTTACATATATTCTGATAAAAAGAAATGAAGAAATTACTCCAAAAGAGGAACTTGAATTTCTCTATATACTTGTGCATAGACTGCAGTCATCTCCAAGATCATCCCTCTACTCTTCCTTATGTCAACGGACACACACTGCACAAAGTTATCAACATTTCAGTCAGATAATAGCAACACAGAAAAGAATCAAGTTTCTGGACACCTTTAATCCCCCAGCCAGTGGAATCTAAAACACCTTTCTTGAAAGGAGACCATTTGTATAGTGACAGCCAGCTTTTTTCACATGACAGAGAAGCTGGCCAAGCCATAGCATAGCAGTAAGGACAGCAAAACATATGACCCTTTTGCCACCATATAGTAAATCATTCAGTGCTGAAAGTTACCAGTAAATAGGACTTAAAAAGAAACTTGAGAAAAACAAGGGATATGTTCAAAGTTGAAGAGATTCCAAAAGGTCGTACTGAACATTCTTCTCCCTCGAAATCCTCTAATTAGGCAGCATGGATCAACAGCCTCAATCTCTTATTCAGCAGGGAGAACAGTACTAAGTGGTTGCATCTTTTTACACAATTATGCATTATACAGCACTTAATGAGTTACTTGGAGTAACCTATGAGATTTTATATAACCATTCAAACTGTGAAAAGAAAAACACTCACAGCAATGGTGTGGTAAACCCCAGTGGTGGAGCTGAGGCAGTGTACTGCTGTGTAGCTGACCTGTTAGCTCCTCTGCTTTTATGACTTATGTATATATGAGGTTCATTGTTGGGTATGGACATAACTATTTGCTAGCACAGGTGTGTGCGTACAAATATTATATAAAATTCAATGGTTTTAGTCAAAAAAAAGAAAGGGTAGCAATGAAGTATGTATATTCAGTTTTCATCATGCTAGCGGAGAAATAATTGCAACAAAAAGACTTTCTGGCCCATTAGAATGCTGCATTTTCTTATTCATTATAGAAAACACATGGCAGTACAAGAAAAAGAACTGGTTTTCCTAGATATATATAACTCAAGATTCTGTATCTTAGAACAGGAATATGCCTACAGAGTGACAAAATGAAACAATCATCGGTTTTAACTCCATGTTTTGATGGATGTGGAGTTAAGACTAATTATTAACTCCTCCCCATTTATTTTATTGCTACGTATCATGACAAGCACCCCAATCACTTGTTATTTGTAGACATGCAGCAGAGGTAATAAGAGGAATAGTCACTGAATTTCTAGCCAGAAGACCAGAACAAGAGAACTTGCAAAATCTGTTTTTGGATTTTTCAGTTTTACAACATCTGATGCTTTGACCATCACATAATTGTAGTAAAACAAAAGATAAACAGCCTCAAAAACAAGAGTCAGATTTAACACACCACAGCACAAGAGCATGAACAAAAAATTCCACATCACACAGTTAATGGTAGCAGATGAAGACTTATTCCAATGTCAGTGTAAGCTAGATTTATTGTACTATACTATTGTTTTTGTTTTCTTTTGTTTTTTGCATATAACAATCAACTGTTCTAAAATTACAGAGTAACAAAGCTAAGAATAAGTGCATGATAGGATGCACGGTTATATGGGGATATGAGAGAGATCTGAATCTGTGACAGTAGCTCAGCTTGGGCTGCCGGGCACAGGGGCATCAGCTCTCAGTGTGTGGAGCCGAGGGGTTCTCTGCACCAGGGAGCTTAAGCCCTCAAGTCCAGCACCCCAACCAGGGCTCAGGGACTCCCTGTCCTGGGGAGTTTAAACTAAGGTTGGGTATTTAACCAGTCAGATATCCATTAAAAATCGTAAAAAACCCCAAACCAACAACCTGCCAATACATCCAAATAATGCACAGAAAAAGCACAAGTTTTTTATCAAGAAATGTGTAAAAAAAAAAAAAAAATTAAAAAATTCTATTTCTGTCAAGAAAACCAAAAAAAGTAGTTGTTTTTGTAAAACTGCTATAATCTTTGACTGATCAAAAAAATATTCAGTCAACTGACTGGTCAGTTGACAGTATTTGACCAACTTACCAACCCTAGTTTAAACCTCATAGTCAGCATGAGCCCAACTGGGAGCCTTTGATCCTCTGTGCCCAGCAGCCCCAGTTGCCAGGTAGGAGTGGGTGAGTAGGACCAGGGCATCCCCAGACCCAAATGGAGACCCAGGGCTGCCCTGGGGACAAGCTCTAAAAATAAATAAATAAATAAATAAATAAATAGTCAGCTGATTGTTAGCACTGGGTTGAGTGGACACCCACATTACATCTGAAACATTTTTGTGGCTGGTTTGCCTTTTAATGGCACCTTAAAATTTGGTGAACCCATGGCACTGGTAAATGGTAGACTTAGCAAGTTAAACGTTATAAATGTAACATATGCCAGGACCCTTTGTGTTTGGACTTCAGTAGAAAAGCACTTCTAAAAACCATAACAAAAATCAGACAAAATGGAAAAGTTGCATACAATTGGTTTTGAATTAAAAAATTACGTAGAGCAACTATGAAGTCTGGATGGATATTAAAAAGGTATTAAATACCATGCACCAGAACCATTTTAAAATCTTGTTTTAAATTCTTGTTCAGTGTTTATAGACAAACACGAGAATATACAATTTAAGAGACAACCCAGCCTTTCCACTGAACTATTATGTTTTTTCATATATTCAATAACTTATTTCTACCTGACAAATTAATTAAAGTACTTACAGATTAACATTTGTTAAATATTATCTAGTGGTACTATCTATCTTCATAGGCAGCACATGCCTTTGAAGAAGAAAAAGTTATGAAACCACATAGGTTTTAAAGCTGGGTTTTGTGATCATAAGGAAAGTATAAACCAAATTTCCCTAAAATTTGTTTTTAAATAATGAAAATAGCCTTTGGGAGAAAAGGAAATAACCAGAGCAAAATAGATGGAAATTCTTAGGAAAGAAAATCCAGTAATAATTAAAGGGCAATTAATTTCATTTTCCTGGGTGTGTGCTGGGGGGGGTGGGGGGGGTGGGTTGGTAGAGGAGAACACCAGTTGTGGCCTAGTGAAAGAATAGTCAGATCACTTTGGGGAACTTGAAACAGGCAATGTAAAAAGTGACCATCTTCCACAGCTGAAGGCTATTCAGAACTGGTTGGTCTTCTTCTGTGATGGGAGGTTTCCTTTTCTAACAAGCCAACATCTTAACAGTAGGACTATTCATTTGGTTTTAACATTAAAGATGGATTATCTTTCTGCAAAGTAGTTGCACCTTATCCTTAAATATTATTAATAAGGATTCTTTGGGAATCATAAAGACAGACCTAAAAGAAACAGTTTCAAGTGGAATAAATAGAGTATCTAAATTATTAATAGCAAAACTGAACAAAGTAATTTTAATAATAGTACCAATATATACACAATGTATAAACAGAGAGATGATATAACCTTCAAAGTAATTGTATAACTATGGAATAAAGGAAGCATGAGGTATTCTTCTTAGTGCCATAACAAGGAAAAAATGTAAGCAGCTGTGACATGTTGGAGAGTATTTGTTTGAACATCAGTTACGGGAAAGATATAGGGAAAAAAATTAACAAACAAGTGGAGCTTCAAGAAAAAAAATAGTTAAAAAAAAAACAGGAGAGGGCATACAGTACAGAAAAGAAGATATTAAAAGTAGACTTTAAAAAATGTAAGTGAAGGGGTAACAACACAGGATAAAAAGATCTGATATTTTTCATGTAAAAAGATAAGCTATGCAAATTGAAGAAAAGTACTTAAAAACTAAAAGGACTGAATGAGAAGACAAAGAGATCCCAAATACTAAAAGGAAAAGGGCATGGACATACAAACAAAACAATATAGCTCAGGGTGATAATCATTGCCCTCTTTCATGTGTGCTAGGTACCCCTGAGTAACTACATGTGTTTGCTCTTACTCTGTAACACTGTTTCTCATACGCTCTGAAGGGTGCAGGAACGAGGAGATAAACAAGTAAGTAGATAAATGCAGGCTCACACTAACCTATTAAATTCAGTTACCGGACTTATTGCCAATACAAGTACTGTAGGCATACAATTTTCACAAGAGAAAAGGAGAGAGACTTTCAAGTCACTGCATACTCCTCAGACACATTTGATAGTACTGGGGTTCTATGACGTACAGGAGTTTCTGACCTCTATGTCCCCTCTGTTGTCTGGTCTATCCACAACGTAACATAGATCCACGAAATACACAACTTTTGGGTCCTACCACTAAATTTATTCACAAATCATTAAAGGATCAATAATTAAATACTTATTTGGAGAAGCATCACATAATTGATATATTATTACAAAGGAACAGGACAGGAATTTGACCAATTTCCATTTCCCTTTTCACGCCCAAACAATGGTGTTCTAGCTGCATAAGTGGTATTTTTGGCACTTATACACAGCTTGTTATTAAGCATGCTCATCAGACTATGCACTGGTATACTGTTACATACGTGCATGTACCGGGCATAAGTCCCATGAGAAAAACTGACAGTGCTCTCCTGAGTTAGCTCCAACATCTGAGCTGTGAGAGCATTTACCCAGGAAACAGGTGACTCAGGTTCTAGGACCACCTCTCACCTAGAAGTAGTTTGAAACTGCTTCTCTCTGATTTCCCTGGACAAAGCTCTAACTACCAAGCCACAGGCCAGGCATTATTCAATCCCTCTCTTCAGGCCTCCTTTTGAAGGAGCAACCAGGGAGGAAACATATAGTAACTAAGAGGAAAAAAACAAGCTGGAAGACATCTGGCTCTGAGATGGATGCTGCTCTGAAGGTCCTGGGGCTAAAATATATGAGGGCTCCCCAGTACTGTGCTAAAGCTTTTGCTGGGCAGAATAGGAAACTTAAGTTCATGCTGAGGTAGCCACTCAGCCAGTATATAGGTCAGCATATAGTCTATACAGTATACTCAAGAACACTGTGGGTGCTTATCAAGTCTACACTGCACATGTCAAAGAATCGAACTTGGCGCAATTGCCCAAAACACTACTGACTGGTTGGAAAAGTCCTTTCTGACCACATAAAGATTAATAAAACTTGGCCCCTTTTCTGTATGGTATAACCAAGTATAATAAGGGTTCAGGATCACAAACATAAAGGCTAATTTTACAGGTTAAATGTTATGCAGTTATAAAAGGCTTTAACAATAAATCAATGCAAATAAAGTCTCCATATAAAACCTATGAAATCATTCTATTTTTATTAAATATTGATTGAGAAGTGGGGAAATTTGGGGGGAGTCTCTGGACCATACTGACCAGTTTTTATCTTACTGATATTTGAAATGAAAAATACTGCAAAGGACGTTAGTTTCATAGTTTGTAGGGTCGGAAGGGACCTGAGCAGACCATCAAGTCCGACCCCCTGCCATGGGCAGGAAAGAATGCTGGGGTCAAACAACCCCGGCTGGGTGATTATCTAGCCTCCTTCTGAAGACCCCCAGCATAGAAGCGAGCACCACTTCCCTTGGAAGTTGGTTCCAGATCCTAGCCACCCTGACTGTGAAGCAGTGCCTCCTGATATCTAGCCTGAATCTACTCTCCGTCAGCTTATGGCTGTTATTCCTTGTTACTCCCAGTAGTGCTCGGGGGAACAGGAACTAGCATTGCAGGGGAACAGGGACTAGCATTAGCATTGCAATAGATGTTAAAATACCCTTAAACTGTGAAATGGCCATGACATTTTAAAGTTATTTCTCATTTTGAAAAAAGATAATAGGAGACAGCATGCAAGTTCAGTCCATTAGGGTATGAATAGAAAGAGTCAACTATGTTACTATTAGTTTATCTTGACTTGTGACTCAAAAGCTAAACAGTTATAATAATCAGTACTTTAATGGCATCTCAAAGCCTAAGGTACACAAACTGTATTAATCAAAAGAATGATTTCTCTCTTCTATTAATGTAGTCTGTACATCCCAATATATCTTGTTTTGCTGAGTCAGCTTTGATAAGTCCAGATAATTTCCTTTTATTGCTCTGAATGCAAAAAATCAAGGGCTTCTTCAATGGCCCCAGTTTTCAGAAATCCCTAATGGACAAGCACTCTGAACAAGGAGCCATGCCTCTTTAAGTGTTCCCCTTTGGGATTTTTTTTTTTTTAAACATGTCTCTGGTGCTGCATTAAGTCTAGAAAATATACAGGTGTCCTCATCTGGATAAGATCCTGCCAGATATATTATATGATCAACATCCATTCTGATTTCTCAATATTTATGACCAACATAATACAGATGTATAATGCATTCATTACAGGCTTATATTAATTTGGCTTGGACAAGATCACTTTAGAGTGGTTCCATTTTCTCTAGTCTAAAAGTAAGATATGGATGGTTTAAAGCTGGTGGTCACCATATCTCTACAATTCACTTTTTTAGCAGAAGGAATAATGATTTCAAAGATGGTAAGATTTTTTTTTATTACAGCAATAAATCTTGAAGTCCCAAATTCATTTTTCTTTCTTTACTGAACAATATCTGAGTCTATTAAGAGCATGTGAACTGAAAAATCACTTGCTCTCATTAATATTTACTCAACTGCTAAATGCTTTTCTTGATCCTGGATTTGAAATATGTTACAAGATGGAAAAAAAAAAAATCCATAAAATGTTGTCTGTCTCTATGGCTATTATGTTTAACAAACTTAAGAATGATCTGGCAAAAATCAGAGACTTTAATCAAACAAAGATTAGTTTAAGAATGTACTTTGTAGAAGCAGAGTTCACTGTTTGAACCCTAGAGCTTGATATCCTTTCAGCAGCCTTCCATGATAAAGGGCCAAATTTGATGACAAAAAGAAAAAAAAAAATCACCTTTAAATGGCAATGAGATTGTCTGTTTGGTCCATGGGGAACTGCTTGCTACACAAGGAATCTACCCACCTTGCAGTCACACCATAAAGTTCATGACAAACAAAGCAACGATACTGCTTTAATTCCATTTTTTTTTGAGTTCACTGAAATAAGTCCTTACCTTCCTTACAACAATACTTGAACCTGTTTATACTGAACAGGGTCTCTTATGAGAAAATTTCTGATAAAGCATGACTATTACTCTATTTTTAGTCTTTATTACATAGCCAGCACACAGAGTATAAAAGCTGGGCTTTATCAAAGAAAGGTATTTACAGATTGGCAGGAAAACTGTCACACTCAACCAGGAGAAAATAAATATCTACAGAGAGCTTAATTCCTTCCTTGGAAAAATCCATGACTTACATTTCCAAACACTAAATTCCTGTTCACTGACTGGTTATATTAAGCTGATAACTTGGAAATTCCACTGCAGACAATTTGAGTAACCAGCTAGGCATTCACTATACTTTTTTTGGTATGCTGAATACAACCTAAGAAGTTTTTTTTATACTATTTCTACTTCTACATATAATTTACTCAAAAATACCCATAATTAAATTTAATCAAAGGTTTTGGAAATTAATCACTTGCAGAGAGTAAAGACCATTGTAAACATAGTAGGAAGTTTCACTAAATGCAGTATGAGGAATACTTAACATATTTTTATGTGGAGGCCACTTCTCCAAGTCAAACTGATTTTCAAGTAGAAACACTTTATCTAGGACTTGCGTAAGAGCATCAACTACAAAATAATAAGCTTCCTCAATAACCGATGCCGCTGGTTTTTTTCAGCATGGGGGAAAAAAAATCCCTATTAGCAGGCAAACAGCTGTTGGAATCTTATTTTGCCCCTTGAAGAAATGCCATTTTTTGTAAAAATACTCCAAGAAATCTACAGGTTTGTTGGGGCCTCCTATTAAAGTAAGCTTAGTCCATAACAAATAAACCCCACTCACACATTATCATATTTACTGGAATCCAGGATGAGGCTTTCCTCCCCTATTCAATGTGGAGAAAAAGCCCCTCCTCTTGAACATGAGTGCATGCTTTTCTAGGACATGACTGCATCCATCCAAGTAGCATTCTACCTGTTCTCCAGGTTCTGTAATTGTGGCCAAATCATTCACAAAAATAACGCATCAGGGGACATCCTCCAAAATGTCTTTTGATAAGTGTGAGTCTATCCAGGACTAGCCCAAATAGGAATGGGCTTATCTTTCTATCTATCTATCACCTGCATGTCACCTTTTTACTTTTATATCACTTCCTAATAACTACAAGCAACATTGCCCATCCCAAACCTGTATAATTCCACTGCCATCAGTGAACTGGGCAGGTATTAGAGAAAAAAGCTACTTCAGAATAAGAGGACACTTAAATTTGGTTGACTTTAAAAAACAAACAAACAAGAAGCCAACCAAACAAAAAGAACCCCTAAAATCATTCCTATAGCTCCACTGGTCTGCAACTGCTACCTTATTTTTTCCCCCAAAAATTAAAAGAAAATTTGACTAAACTGTTGAATACAAGGCCACGTCCAGGCAAGCACAGACATTTGGTTCCCCCAAGACAAGCAGCAGTGGCACACCGCCACTGCTACTTGCCCCAGGGGAACACCCGTGCCACGCATCCTCTGGCAAGCAGCAGGTTATCCCGGGTGGGGTAGGGGAGCCTGGGGCCAGCAACCGTGCTGGCCCCAGCAGTTACTTGGGGTCCTGGGGGCCAGGGGAGCTGCAGCGCTCCTTCAGCTTGGAGCCTGGCTGGCAGCTGAAGCATAGCTCCAGTGGGCCAGGCTCTAGTTTTGGGGGGCACACACTGCAGGCACATGCACTGTTCCTGCTTGCTGACCCCTCGTGGGGTTTTTTAACACCAGGATCTCCCAGGGTAAAACATTTTTTTAAAACCCCAAGCTGCAAAGTAGCAGTGCGAGAAACGCCTGAATGTGTGGCTGTGGCATCATAAACAGGTCTGCAGTGCCACATGGCTGTGCTCATCCAGATGTGGTCAATGATGCCATTTTTTATAATCAGTTCTTGGAACACACTTAATTTTAATATAAAATATATAAGTATATCAATATTACAAATACTGGTGTGTTAAACACATCATAATACACAAAGGATGCAAAATGTCAGTGAAGAGCCAAAAATGGTGAAGTTATGGCTTAGCTTATGGCTGCTTGCAGTTATTAAAAAAGAAACAACCCCCCCCCCCCCCAAAAAAAAAACCACCCTAAAAACCCCAGCACTTTACTTCTTAAACTTCGCACATTCCTGCACCAAGCCCCACACATGCTCAGAAGAGACCGTGCCTTAGTTGGACCTGGCTCACCCAATGTCTGTATAGATCAGGCACTTTAATGGGGCTTTTTTGGCACTTATCTAATAAATGATTGAATCAGTTAAAATTGCCAAAAAGTCCCACTGAAGCAACCGATCTATACAGATGCTGCAGAGCCAAGTCTAACATGCTGCTTCTCCCAGTAAAGCACGTGGGGTTCTTTAGTTTGTTTTTTTTTTAAATGTCTGTAAGTATCCCCAAACTGTACAACCTCAGGTTACACCACACTCTAGCCTGAAACAGCCCTAGAGGAGAGGAAGGGAGAAAATAGGGAGCGATTTTATCATTTAATTCTGCTAAAAGTTCTTCTGATGCTGACTACTGGATACTTTTTATAAAAAACAGGTGTCTTACCTCCAAACTGAGATTAAAAATGGAAATTTCTAGGGCAAGTAGGCATTCTTGGCAAGTTACAAAAAAACCCCAAAAATTCAAGGGGTACTTGTAATTGCTTGCTACCTTAATTATAAGCCTCTCTATACCAGATGATTTCTATACAAATTGGGGAGGGGGGGGGTAACAAAACCAAACATTATTTCCTAATAGCTGAAGGCTTTGGGTGGTCACTCAAATATTTCTTCTGACTAATTCATTCCATTGCACTTTCCATAAGTGATTCATAGCTGTACTTTCCTTTTCTGATTACCTGGAATGCTTTTTAAAGTCTGCACAATATGCAAAGTAGGAAACTGAACAAAGAACAAAGAGGACATCCCATTTCAAATCCTGAAGACACCTACCTTTTTTAAAAAACAAAAAGATGACAAGAAGAGTGTTTAAAAGAACGCCCATCCAAAAGTCTCATAGTTTATTAACAGAGGTATTCTTTGCCTATAATACTGGTATGGCAAACACATTCTTGTTAATGAAAGAACGTTTCACCAATGTCTTGCAAAATTACAGTTACAGTTCTCATGCTGTTCCACTTGGTCATGTGTCAAGATCAAATTTTTTTTAATATTTATTTGGCTCTTCCTTCTCTTACCCTAATCTGACGTCACTGCTATTTATTTTATGGCCTAAGGTTTTTTTCCCCATTTAAAATCAATGCTATGAATTTGCCAAGGAAAGCAGAATCAAGCAGTTAATTACAAGCATCTCTTCAGAGAGGACTGTCATGATTTGGATACTGGTGAAGCTAGGTGTTTAGTTTAATAGTAATAGAAAAGTTTAAAATAGATACCCATCATATTTACTTGCATATAAAGATGACCCTGATTAAGACAACCCCTGCAATAATTAAGTTTTATATATGGAAACATTTTAAAGTGTATTATTATTTTCCAGGTATAGAGTCTACTTATTGGAGGTTTGCCTTGAATTTGTCCCCCTCCCACTGCTATACCAGGGAAAATAAACCTGGGGGGTGTCAGGTAACCCCCTGCCCTCTGCTTCTCCCAACTTTTCCCTAGCAGCCACTTCCCCTTCCTTATTGTCAAGACCCTGCTTGCCCCTGAGCACATAGAAGTGAGGAGCAAATTTGAAAACACCATCCTTGAAATAAATGTATGTATATAAATTTGCATATAGTACCAATAGATTTATAGTTCATCCAGAACTGATACATTTTACCTTTTTTGAAACTCCTGCAAGTTTTAGCACAGGTACTCCATAAACACACTTTTAAAAACCATTTTAGCACCTACTTTATATATAGAACTTTTACATTTTTTTTCAAATTTCATGTCTCAGGACAAATTAGTTCTGAATTGCAGCTACTGACAGAGCTTACTCAGTCAGCTCCATGTACTGCTTCTACCAACAAGTATCTTGCCTCCAAGATTCTTCACCTGGAGGCTTCAGATGCTCCCACATCCTTGGCAAGCATCCTACATGCAAAACTCAAGCCTATAAGTATTGGAGTTCAGATACCCCCAAGTCTTGCTTGTCCTTAGCCAAAAGGCCAAAGAAGTGAGCTAAGGAAAAGACCCCCATCTCAATAAGATAAAAATGCATATAGCCAAAATACTTATGTATAGAACAAGCAATTCATGATATTAGACCAAAACCAAAAGGCTCATGATTTACTGTAAAGGTCACTGGGCGGGGCCCCAGCAGTCAACAGCATTTCAAGCCATGGTGATCCCACAGCTCAGCACTGCTCACTATGTGTGTGTACTCCAGATACCATTCCCCCTCCCCCTCACAAAGAATTCATCTGCTAATTAGCCCCCCCACTCACAACTGGAACCAGGTGTTCTTATCACAAGTCCTGGGATCCTCCAAAAAAGTATATGCAGATGAGGTGCAGGGCAACTTCATCTGGCTTCAACTCATGGAGCAGTGTCATGCTAATCATATGCGCCAGGATGAAAGAAGGAGTGACGGAGGGATTCTGGGTAAACTGTTTTTGGCCCTGTTTTGTGATGTTTGCCAGGCATTTAAGACTGGTGAAGAACCAGGAATCATTGGAAATGAGTAAGAAAGGCACAGCTCAACTGTGGGAGTGGAGAGGATGTTGAAATGTATGCAATATAGTGGCTTACTATGACTGTAAAGAGTTGGTGCCAAGGGGGACTGTGCTCAATGGGTGTTATCTTACTTTACTCAGATGGCTTAACTAACCAACCTTCATAGTTGGTTCCCATCAGCATGTTTGCCCAGTATAAGCCATGTTGGCTAATTAAATATTAACTTCGTTGTCGGTTTCTACAACTGAGGATATGCTGCTTTTAGCAGCAGTTCAAAGACACGCAATGCATGTAGCGAAGCCTCCTTGTTTGTGAATGTAAGACTAGGGGCTTTTCCCTGTCTCCCCCAGTGGTGATGGGGGGGGGGGGGCACCTTGCCTTGTATTTAAATATATATGGTTTTTCTTGTGAACAGATATAGATGCATTTGCCTTTAAAAACAGCCACCCTGTTAAGAGCATGACAGGTTGCAAAACATTTAAAAAGCCTGCCTCTGCAATCATTACTGAACATTGTGTAGAAAAAGCACCCAGACCTATCTGTTCCTGTTAGTCTTGTTCACATTAGTGGTGAAACAGTTGTTCAGCGGTGATGCTGTTGTTAGCACTGTTCATTTCCAACAGGAACAATGGGGTTTCTACTGGTAAAGCCATTGATGATTTTAGACGGAATGCTAAGGGGGTTGGGAGGTATAAACTAATTCTCCCAGCTGAAACATGAGGAAGAAAAATATAGTACAGAGCGTTCTGCTTCTCTAAACAAAGGGCCAGTCCATCACCATTTCAGAAAGACCAACAAAAATAAAGCAAGAACCATCTGCCTAGACTATGAGGGCTATCCTGCTCCCACCTCTTAGAAAGGGGGAGAGGTAGTTAGTCATGCAGAAGATAGAGAAACTGGTTACTCTCCAAAGCGCCACCCTGCCCTGCTCTCAGAAAGGAGAGAACAAAGCATGTTTGTTTTTCATAGAGCTATACACCTCTAGCGGTATGTAAAAGCCAGGAGTCCACGGTTCATTTATTCCTCTGTTAAAACTGCCTGCCACACCGTCCTGAAAGCATTAAAACAAGAAGCTCAAAAGAACCTACATTATTGTAAGCAACTGGAGGTTTATGACATGCCATTTCTGGACCTAAAGAGCTCCAATCCCAAGAGCTGGTACAGATAAATGCTTCATTCAGGAGCATACCTTAGCAACCCAGACAGAGGAACAATAATATCCCAAAGTCTATCCAGACCTGACTACATTAAAGAGTATGCAAGATTCAGTGGCTGGGCATACGCAAAACAGTGGCTGAGAGTGGGACTTGCCTGGACTGCAAAAACCTGTTTCTGCTAAAGCCAACTGCAGTGAGAAAGGTTTCCAAAGTAACAAAATATTTTACTAGTTGTTTATCATCTTGCATAGAAGAGCAGTTAAGAGTCTTCATAAAACTGCTTAACACTAAGTACTTGCATCTCAACACAATATTTTGAAAATGACACCACTAAAAGTTAGAAAGATTTATTTAGATTAAAAAGTTTGGAAACCCACAAAGATTGACTAGGGAATGAAATCAAGAAAGTTCCAAGATTGTACCTTTAAGCCACTTAACAACCAATTTTTCATCACTAATCTGATAAATCCAGACTAGAAACAAGCAAGTTTTTATTAAAATGAATAATTCTGACCTGTTCTGACAGACCTGAACTATTTAAAAATACCGTATCTATACAGTAGCAAAAATAAATGTGATTACATTTTAAATGGCAAAAAGTCTGAAACAACTTCAAAATATTAAATAAATGCTGTTAAAAATATAACACTGAAGTTAAAAAAAGCCCAACAACATTATGTAACTGCATTATGCCAACAGCTACTTTTAGAAGGCACTTCTCTAGTAAGGTCTAATGCTCATCTGAAGTGCATACAGCTACCCTGACACTACCAGACACATTTTTAATTTTACTAGTTTATTTTTGGCAGAAACATGAATTTCAAGTATTCCTTTATTATTTAGCTAAATATGACATTCTCCAGCATCCAAATAAAGAGTGGTAAGAATAGGTAAGAGAAAACAAGTGCTTAAGCTGTATGCATTTAGCCACAAGTTTTGGCATAAATTTACTCAGTGGTCCTGAGGGCCCCACTAGTGGAATTCCATAAAAGGGGATTTGGAAGCACAAGCACCTGCAAGATACTTGCTGGGGTACCCAAAATAGGGAGTATGGTGCCCAATGAGATTTTTGCAGGAATATTCTGATACGTATCCATGGTAACCTCCAACAGAGATACTTAGCAAGTCCCTAATAAAAACTGAAATTGCCCTCACTAGTAGAAACATTAAAAAGACAGCAGCACTGGCAATAGAAATGTCCCCTCTCTCCGCACATAGCAGATGTCAGAATATGCCTCCCTACAACCAAAATGGATAAATTCACATTAGTAGTTTTCAACCTTCTTAAATTCAAGACACTCCAAGAGATCCCTTGGAAAATACCAGCTTTAAGTTTTCACGTTTATTTTCTATAGTCAAAACAGAAAAACAAAACAAAAAACAGATAACAAAAACAATTCTTCTGTTGCAAAGAACTCAGAAAGACCACAAAAGCAGCAAAAAGTTTTTAATACTACTAATTTCTATTTCAAGTCTCTAGGTTTATCATGTAAATCAGGTTTGTACACCTAACAGTGTTAACTTTGTATGGCACCCCACGGTACCTTTGTAAGGATCTCAAGGCACTCTGGCTGAGAATCACTGGTCTGTATCTATATAGTTGAGCCCTAATCCTGTAGAGCAGGGGTTGTCAACTGGGGGTATTTGTACCCTAGGGGGTACTTGGGAAGGCCCTAGGAGGTGCACGCACGTGGGTGGGGACCAAGTACTGCCACCCACCACTCTGTGCCACCACCTCACAGGGGCAGGGCCAGGGGGGAGGGCAGCAGCAGTGCCCCTCTGTGGGCCACAGAGGTGCTGCCCAGATGTGGGGGAGGGAAGGGTGGGGGGAAGCTCACACATGGCAGCCACTGCTGCCATCCACCACCCTGAGCTGCTGTCACTCTGCATCTGACTGCCCTCCCTCCACATCCAGCCACCAGGGGTACACTTACTAAAAGAAGGCTGAAAACCCCTGCTGTACAGAATTATGCATGTGAGCCCCTGAACACTGTTATTTACTGACTGGGTTCATTCTTCTTGCTTTAATGGAGAGCTTCAGTTAGAGGCCTTATGCACACTTTTAACCTAATTTCTTTCCATAGGGAACATCAACTGTGTGGTCCCTTAAAAACCTGCTTTTTTAAATAGAAACTGATTATTAGAAATTGATTTGAGACAAGAGTCTTGGTTTATGTGGGAGGGAGAATAAGGGGAAAAAACAGTTTTCCATATTTTGAAATATCCTTAAGAAAAGTTTGGTCTTTCAAAGATTTTATTTCTATTTTGTACTATACTATTATGCAGTATACACATTCACTGTGTGAAATTTACACATATTTAATAAACATTCTAGCCTATAAATGGCAGTTTGATTAGTTCAAGGAAAGTAGAGAGAAAAAAATCCTAATTTTTTTAATCAAAGTCTTCTGCTCTAGTGCGACTCCCACTAGAACTTGTTTGTACAATAAGGGGAGAAAAGGCTTAAATTGCAAATCATAACCCCCCCCAAAAATCTCCAAAACATTTCTCAATATCTGATCTGACCAAAGTGTTTAAAATAGCAATTCTCAACAAAGGTGCTGCACAATATTAGCACTGTTAAGTATGCAAAAACCTATTAGTGATTCACAACATGAACCCAGAGATTTCATATAGAAAGCCATAATATAAAAAATTCTGACCAGCTGAGGTCTTTCTGAGTTCCTTGCAAGATAACTGCTCCATAATTTTTCCACAGTCAAAAAGAAAGAAAAAGCTGGCATTTTGAGGGGTGCCTTGATTCTAAAGAGGTTGAAAACCACTTGTTTAGAAGAATCTGAAGTCAGGTCACGATGCTCACAGAACCTAATGCTCATCTAAATGGCCACTTTTACTGAACGATATGTTCAAATTAGTAAAGTTAGATAAAGGTCTGTGTCACAACTTGCATATAAAAGTAAAGTAAAGAAAAAAAACAAGTTTGATATAGGTTAAGTATGAGGACAGATATAAAATGATGCTACAAAATTTTAGTTATTTGGCAGTTTTGTAAAAGTCACCTAAGTTTGCCTGCAAAGTCTAAAAGTGGCAAAACTGTTAGATCAAACATGTTGATATTATTGATTTTAGTTCTCAAATTTCAAGGTACTTCCTGTTTCAATCTCTTTGAACTTTTTTTTTTTTAACTCAGTCTCACAACTCTACATCTCTTTAATGAGATCTATAACCATGAAAAACTTTACCTCAGGCCAAGAAGGTAAAATAAGTAGCTCACTTTGACACAGCTATTCGAAGTTACCCTTTGTTTGTCTGCTACCAATGGTCAGCCTTCCAATGTACTTTTGAGGAAAGAATGTGACTGTATGTTTAGTTTTTAAACCAGCTAAAGAAATGATGACAAAGGACCTATCTACCTTTTCCACTTTAATAATTAACTGGAAAATGTGATCAGTCTATTGTTTTCATAAACAAGCATTTCTTGTTAAAGTTGAAGCAAAGAACATCTCAGCTCAAAGGTGGATTTTTCACTAAATACGAACATATGGAAAAAAGCAGACACATGCAAGTACTTTATTAAATCATTTCTGCAATATTATAGAGATGTTCAAATTAACAGAAGATACTGCTTTCATAACGACTCTCCTACCTTCATAAAAAAAAGTTTTAAGCATAAAGAGATTGGCCACTTATTCTTGTTAAATTCTCTTGCCCTAACAACTTCTGCCATCTTTAAAACAATCCAAGTTATTTTAGTTAAGATTTCAAATACTGCAAGTACAGCAAAAGAAAAAAATAAAGGAGTTACATTTTCATTAAATTAACCTTACTGTTACAATTACATTTAAATTGCAACATCTAAAGATACTGTGCAGAGCAAAGAACCAACTAGAACAATATTCAACAATAAAAACCACCCAGACACAACAACTACTATGGTTTAAAATGATAAAAGTTAAAAACATGACAATTGACATCAATACAAAAGATCTTGAGAGAGGGGAAGAGCAGAAGAGAAAAGGAAAGTAAAAAAAAGTCAACTATAAGAGCCAACTGTCATCATTTTGAGACTTGGTAACTAACAATTAAAGTTAAAAATAAGTTAGCTTGGAGTAGATTAAAATTTTCCAAGCTACACTTTTTCCCCTTGACTCAGGAAAACTGTAAAACTAGGCAAAAGTCTATTTTAATTACTGGTCATACATTAAAACAAGATGTTGAAACGGAACACACTTACTTAGCATGAAACTACCCACAATTGAGAATCAAATAAATATCCAACACCACCCTGCATATATTTCCACTGCCTTGCATGCAACTTTTGAACACACACATACAAATCAAATTTATCTTTTTAATTAACACTTACTTATCTCCATGGGCAGATCTAGGATTTTGGAAAGGGAGGGGGGTGCATCATCAAGTATGACAGAACACATTTTTCTCCAGTTAACAAGAAACTAAGGGTCTAGGACTATATTCAGTAGGGGTGTACCAATGAAGATTTTTTTGGCAGATACTGACAGCTGATTTACAGGAATGCAGCCAGGCACCTTGGAGAGCAGAGTCCTGCTGGTAAGTCGGGGGGGGAGGGGAGAAAAGGGGTATGGGGGGAGCAGATCAAGGCCCCCACAGTAGAGGTTGGGAATGAGGCAGGGGCAGAGGCTGCCCATCCAGGGCAGTGAATGGGACCCAGGGGCGGGAAGTGGGATAGAGGTGAGGGTGGATCGTCCAGAGGGCATGGGGGAGAGGCTCCTTACTGCTACATGCTCCCCTGGGGGAGGCATGGGGGGCACATACCCCCCCAGATTTGTATGTAGGGCAGAGGTGGGCGGCCTGCTGCAGGCTTGGGGCCAGGGCCAGTACCAGCCTCTTCTTGGTGGGCTCAGGGTGGGTGGGAATGGGGTGGGTGGCAGCAGTGATAGCACTGGGAGGGGTGGCTATAGGGGGAGCTATGGTGAATTTTGGGGTGGCTATCGCCCTCCCAAGACTCTCCCCTAGCACTGCCCCTGCTTGAGACACTCTGCTCTGCTGCCTTTCCCTTGGGAGCACCCTGCTGTGGGTGCAGGGGTGCGTGGTCAGTGCCAGGATCCTGACAGAAAGGCAGCAGAGCAGAATGCCCTGAGCAGGGGTGGCACTGGGAGGGGCTTGGGGAGCTATATCCACCCCAAGATTTGCCCTAGCCTCCCTACAATCACTCCTCCCAGCACTGCCACCATCTACCCACCCTGTGCAGATGAACCCACCCCACTCCCACCTGCTCCACACCCAACTCCTCACTGGGAAGAGGCTGGCGCAGCCCCTGGGCCCATGCTTGTAGCAGGCAACCTACCTCCTCCCCACGCATAAATCCAGTGGGGCACATGCCCTCCCTGCCTCCACCCCACTACAGCTCCATCCCACTTCCAACCCCAGGGTACCATTCACTGCCCTGGCTAGGCAGCATCTGCCCAAACCCCTGCCCTACTCCTTCCTTAACCGTGGGGGCCTTGATCTGCATCCCCATGCCCCCCCACAGATTTACTGGCAAGACACTGGTCTCCAAGCTGCCAGGCTGCATTCCTGGCCACATGCATGGTGGCTGAGCGCATGCACGCAGCATTTATCTGTGACAATATCAGCTACAGAGGCCAAAAAAGGATGATAGCTGATGATGTTAATTTTCCTTTTTATCAGTGCCGATCAGATATGCGGGTGATATAAATTGGTGCACCTCTATTATTCAGTTTAAGATCAAAGCCAAAAACACAACACAAAACAAAACTCCTTATTGGAATGTGTATTAATTTGCTACGTTAATATATTATGTATAAAAACTCAACGAATTAGGCAAAAAATAAATCAACAGATGTTGTTCCATTAGTGCTGTAATCATTAAGAGTTAAATGAACATTCTCTTTCAGATTTATAAAACAATCTACTCTTCTGGAGCATCTTGACAGTGCATCTACTGCTTCACTGAAAGCTATTTCCACAGCAGGTCAATGTTCGAAGCTACACTTGCACACCCATGCAGTTATGTTAATATTACACACCTGAGTTGATATTTTTAACTAGTTAAAAACCAGTCTGCAGAGCTGTGAAATAGGAACTACATTAAATCACGAGCTAAAAGACAACAGAATTACAGAAGACAGGACACCCTGATTAGTGGAACCATTAAAGACCAAGAAAAAAGGAGAGAGGGTCATTAACACTTGTGGAATGAACAGTTTAGAAGGCATGAGGTAGATTATAATGATCCATGAAGTTAACCAACTCCCTCCCTGCTGCCTGACTAGAAAGGCTGCTGCCACTGCCAGACAGTTGGTTTTAGACTGTGGATAGACCAGGAATCAAAGGGTGTGACTGCATCCCTCTGGATCCACCCCTGCTTGTTTCCCCCAAAGTTGTGTGTGAACAGCCTGTTATATGCTATTAACATGGTAAACAAAAATCATTAAGTGATTTTTAGAAATCATCTTTCTGTATACCTGCAGTACCAAAATTTTAATGTATCGCTGCTCTCCTCATTAATGAAATAAAGGCTATATAAACATGCAAGTAGTATTTGAGATCTACCACCTAAAGTCCCCACTGATGACTGAAGGTCATCAAACATAAGAAGCGCTAAACAAGGCTTGTATAGTTTACTGGAGACTAGTAGTTCCATCTTTCAGCCTCTTGTAGAGAAGACCTGAAGGCCAGAACAAAAAATTAAGTTCAGCCTGACAAGATACCTGCTAATTGCATGTCCTCTAATCATCTTAGATTTGCATGGTAAAAGCACAGAAACCCTCTGACATAATTTGGTGATTAAGGCAATTTTGGCAATTGCCAACATTTACATGGTTCTCACGGCAAAGTTCTGGCTAAAAGACAATAGCCACGACCTTCAAGAAGTCATAAAAACCTACACGCTTCTAGTGGTTTCAGAGAAACAGTTGTGCCAGCAGAGTAAGAAACAAACCCTGGGCAGGAACCTGCTGCTACAGAGATTATTAAAGCCAGCAAAAGGGAAGGAAAACACTGCATACCTTCTGCTGAATGCCACAGTGGCAGGATTTACTTTCCAGTTCTGCCAGTCACTTCATAAAATACGTATATGTGTACTCATCATCACAACAGAGCAACATGTTAACTGCCTGTAAAATGGAAGCAAATCTGTTCTCTGCCAAGCCATCCCTGTTCTGTAGGGAAATTAAAAAAAAAAAGCAGCTTTGGTTAAATATTCCTTAGCATAATTTATTAATTAACCAAATTGAGTTAATTAATTAACCTAATACTTGATTTCTTTTATAAAAGGCCTTTCAGTTTGTCTAGCATTCTTGATTTGTTCCATTTTCTACTTCCTTCTATCAAGTATTTTAAGGCCTTCAGAAACAAAAGAGTTCACTTTGTTAATACAGAGAGGAAGGTGGAGAAAATTGTTGATTTTTTTTAAAACCAACAGAGGCCTCACCAGCTTTCTAGTTAATCAGCGTACAATCAAAAGAAGTCTAGAGGACACTAAGCAGTAGATTATCTTTGCCTATACCCCCCATCTCCTGACTAATAAGAGGGCAACAAGGAAACTCCATTATTCTACCCTCCCCATTCTCCTAGGAAGCAGACCTGAAACAGAAGAGGTCCAGAAGAGAGCACCTGCCTACTTTGCTCATAAAACCTTTAAGCAGAAGCAAGAAGCATGACAGGTATTCTAGAAACATTCTAGATGGTACAGCATGGCAGCCAGGCATGTCAGAAACATGACTTCACCGACTTCCACTGAAGCTGTAAAAGCTCAGGGCCTTTGAAAAATCACACCAATACATTCACTTTGAAGAAAAGGCTTAAACAACCTCTGCTGCAGAAGGGGCTTTATACACGTCACTTCCTAAACAAAGGCAAGTGAGGTGAGCAGTGCTAGTACAGTATATATTGCTTATGGCTTACTGGTCCAATTTCTCTTACAGTGCTTCTGCCTATAACAAGGAAATGTTACTGTAGTGCAATGGTTTTCAAACTTCTTTAATTTGCGGACCCATAAAAACAATTGAACGGAGGTGAAGACCCCTTTGAATTTTAAAGGTAGGTATTCACATACTTTTGATTGATCATAGTAATTTTTCACAGACCCCTTAGACATAGTCTGCAGACCCCCAGGTGTCTATGGACCACAGGTTGAAAACCACTGCTGTAGAGGTTAATTTCAGAAAGTTTTTGAAACAGTCTGAAAATGACCTAAAAAATTAACTTTGGGAAGAAAATCTAGTAGGGGGGAGGACAGGGTGGGAAACAATGTGCCTATTTTGGCAAGCAAGCATATACACAGAGCCATGCTGACTCCGTCCAATTTTGTTCTGAATTCTGCTGAACAAATTACAAGCTGCTGAAAAGTCTGTCTTCAGAAGATTGCTCAAAAGTAAATGATGGTACTGGTATACAAAAATACTGTAAACAGAGCAACAAAACAATACACACAAGCAATAAAAGCACCAAGATATTTATTTCTCAGTCATTTCTGTATTATTGATGGCCAACTTGTCAGAAGTAGCCTTTGCTTTCTTCTTAAGCTTTCAGAAAGGTTCCAAAAGTGATTGAGATGGGGGAATAGCATGCATTTCTGCCCTGAGCCATACAGCTTCAGTTCTACTTGTCTCAGACTCTGAAGTAGAGAAGATGGGGAGAAGATGCTAGAAGCAAAGCTCTAATTTCTAACTGTATGACTAGATCTACTAGATAATCTACAGTAATGTCATTTCCATACCTTCTATCTTGCTTCCTAGTGGTGGGAAATTTTGCCTCAAGAAGTGCTTTCTGAATCTAGAAGTCCTTTTTTTGACTACATCACATATAATGCCTCCTTGGTGGGAAATTTTGCCTCAAGAAGTGCTTTCTGAATCTAGAAGTCCTTTTTTTGACTACATCACATATAATGCCTCCTATCTATAAGAAAGGATCAGAAAAAGCTAGTGCATTTCAAATGACTGCTCTGACCCAATAAGTCAGGACAAGCAAGGAGTACTTGAACCATTGCCTCAGAACAGTGAGTGAAGCAATTGTTCCGCCCAGGACAAGCCAGATATACTGCTGGGAGGCTATCAAACTTGGGTGTCCCCTGGATTCTTTCTATATCAGGGGTGGGGAAACAGTCTAACAAATACATATCAGATTTACCCCAAAAAACTTGTCTGCCTGCGTCCTTAGAGCAACACGGCTACAACCTATACCCCAGTCTAGACCAGTGATCTGTTCAAATAGGGTGATGCAAGATCCTTTGAAGTGCCTGAGCCACATGAGGTGCTAAATGCTCAAATCCACCCCCTCCCCCACAACCTACCCCAGCTTCCTGTAGACAAGCAGGGCCTCAGGTACATCATTCCCTGTGGTCCTTCCCATCAGATCTCAAAGCACAGGAGAAGGGGAAAAGCAGCACTGAAAAAGGGCAGCCCCAGGCCTGCCTGCACTGACTGCTCCTATGTTGCAAGCAGCATGCTCTGCTGTGGAGATACAGGGCTGTGTTTTCAGCCTGGCTCATTTCCCTCTCTGCCCTTGTGCTTCTAGAGCCAGTGGGAGGGACTGTGGGGAACAGTGGCTCTGGTAACCAGCTTTCAAATCCCTGGAAGAGTAGTCTGTATCCACAGGGGCCAGGGTAGATAAGAGGCAGACAGAAAAGAGTGAGGGATGGCAGGGTACTGCCTCTGCAGCAGCTAGCATCAGACTGTTTCCAGCAATCAGTCACTCCTTTCTGCCTCCTATAGGGACTGCTGCTTCCTTTAAGAGTCTAATGATCTACCTCCAAGCTCCCCAGTGTTCCCCACCAAGCTATCCGTGTACTGTAGGAAATAAGTTAGTCTTTAAATGGGCTGCCACTAAATTCCAAAAAGCTTCCTCAAGTCTCAAATGGTTGAGAACCACTCCAAAATATGAAATTACAGTTAGCAGGATGTGGAGTTGACCTTTCATGATGCGTTTATTCATGTATTTGACCTGCTGTAACAATTTTGTCTGATGCTCTTTGTAATAACACCAACAGGTGTTTACAGAATTAGCTGTAAATCATAGTTTAAAAAAATCTGTTAAGTAGAAAGTTATTTAACAGTATGTTCAGACAGGCCACCTGCTCTCATCCTTTAAATCTCAATTCTGCACAGATCTGTGCACATTCTGAACTTTATGCATGGAAAGGAAAAAGGGACTAATCAACCAAAGTATAAAAATAAAACAGAAATAAATCTCTGCAGGGTTGGGACCCTGAACTGCAGGCAGGATTGCTTTAGGTAATTTTTCGTGTTGGCTAGTAGAATTATTACTCAAATTAGCTCAGTGGCCCTACGAAGGAAACCAATGGATTTCACCCTAACTCAAAGTAGACACACACACGTCTCAAAATTGCCAACAATGCTGATAAAAGCAATTGCATTCTCAGAGGGCCAAGCACTGGAATAGCATGCAGATGGCATACTGCAGTGTCTACACAGTCCATTCAGGTATGGAGTGACATACAATAGGGCAGCAGAGAAGAGACACAACTATTATCTATATTGTACTTGTTAGGTCTTGTTCTGACAACTTTCAAATGCTTACAATTTTTTTTTTTTTTAATTGGCCCTGAAGTTTTACTTACAGTTCCACTAAAAAGAATGAGGCAAGAGGCAAGGATTGTATTTTGGGTGATAACTTTCTTTAGACCAACTATGCCACGGGGGCTTAGTCTCCAGCCCACGGGCCTGCTCCGGGCCCATGAGGCTCCCCAGAGACCTGGAAATGTGATGGCAGAAGAAATTTGGCACCAATCCCCTGCTGCCAAATCTCAAGACCCATGGGGAGGCCCTGGGCCCCACACGATGTATCCAGTCCCCAATCCCAGCGTGCAGGGCTGGGAGGGGGCAGTGCAGGGCCCCAATGCCCAATCTTTGTGTATAGGGCTGAGGTGGTAGCGCTAGCCCCCTGTGACTCGATCCCAATGCATAGCGGGGCTGAAGGAGGTGCTATCAGACCCCTGGGACCCAATTCCAGTGCGTGGGACTGGGGAGGGCTGGTGCTGGGCCTCAGAGCCCAATATGGCCTGCAGATGGGCGCTGCGCTACTGATTTGGCCTGTGGGGCCAAAAGGTTGAGCATCAATAAACTATCCAGTTGGTTCAAATTTAGACAAGCTTCTGAATGAATTCAAAAGACTGCATTCAAAAGATTGTCTAACTTTATCCCAACTATACAGTTGGTCCAGTAAAAGATATCACTTAAAAAAAAATCCTTTTCCTTTGCATATTGCCTGGACCGTCACAGCTACACCACCACTCTTTAATACTAAAAATAATAAGTTATTAAAATTATTTTACAAATCTAACAGTTGCAAGGGGAAACTGGAGTTCAGACTTTGCTTTATATTATTTCAAAGTTTCATAACATTTTTTTGCATCATTTTGAATGCTCATGCTGCTCTTTCTAAAAAAAAGAGGGGGAGGGGGGGAGATAGAGGCCTATCCCTCCCTCCCAGCCTCCCAAATAGAGACTGATCTAACTGAATCATGGATTTATTCAACACATTAAATGTATCCTTAATACTGTCATAACTAAGATTACATTTACTAAACATGGGTCCCTTTAAGCTAATTCTATTCTGCAATACTGTTTTAAAAAATTATTAATTCTTTAAAAAAAAATTTCAGCTGAAATATTTTTTTTTTAAAAAAGGTTAATCTGAAATGATACGTTTTGCAAATGTTTTTGTTACAAAGACAAGTATTGGCTTGTCTAACTAGAGGGTTAAAGATAGATGTGATCACAAATACAGATTTTGTTCTTTACAGTGTTTATCCTCTACTGAGCAGTCTTCCTTCTACATCCTCTGTAATTAAATAAAGTCAAGGGAAAGAATTGCACTGTCTGACCTAGAAATCTTCAGAAAAGCACAATAGGTGTTAAGGTTGGAAGAATCATATTTCTGTGGCCTTCTTGGAATGAAAATTTTCCACTGAAGTCAGTGAAGGAAGAACAATAAGTTGATTTTAAAATATACTTTGAAGAGGAACATTTTTAGATTGATAGCAAAACAGACAAGACAACTACAACTCCAGTTATAGCATTTCTTCAGATGCAATTAGTATACCCCTAGACTCTTTTTAAATGCTTATAACACAGGGGGAAAAAAACTCTAAAAAGGCTGATTGATAATGGAAATTTAGAACAACAAAATGTATCCCAAAATTTTAAGTCAGAATCAGTTCTTGTGTAATGAGTGTCTGAAGTTCTGTATCTCTGTACCTCAGTAATATTCTTCCTCAAAAATGTTTAGTGTGCGATATACAAGGTAAATGCTTATTACAATGTACATTTCATATCCTGTATATGCAGTGTATAATTTTATTAGTTAGGGCTGCTGACTGAAAATAGATCTAGTTTCTCAGACTTCTGTTGTGTTTTTAGTCAACTTTTTTGTCCTGCCAATAGTCTGATATACTATGGCAAGAGCAATGGTGCTTGACTAATTTTGTGGTAATTTTTGTTATTCAGTGCTATAAATGAGACATGGTCATCTGACCCTAAGTTCCAAACAGAAGATAAGGTAATTCTGATATTGCAACACTGCTGATAGCAGAAGCCTCAATATGATAATTCTGGTGTTGCAACAAGTTTGGCACCAAAAATATTTTTATTTGCAATTCTTAAGATATTTGGTATAACATTTAGGGCACATCTCAGAGATTCTAATTGGGGAAAAAGTGTTGTTGAGTAGGTTAATCTATATCTTTTTCAACTTTCACTGTTTTAAATTATAAACTTAAATTTCAGTCAATACTGTATTTAAAAATAAAGCAGAGATTACTTAATTTAATTGCATCTTCTGCTTGTTGCTGCTCTTTAATTCTGTCTTTAAGTTCTCTTTGTTGAAGCATGACTATTAAAAAAACCAAACAAACACCAGAAAACTAAAAAAAAAAAACAAACAAAAAAACAAAGCCAACTGAGAACAACCGTTCTTTTTTGGTGACTTATAAAAAGAAAATAAGACTTAGCTGCATCACGAGGGGGAATCATCTTTCCTGAAATCTCCTTTAACAAGGAGCAACTACTATTTAATCTTTGCCTGGGATATAAATCATGAGCAAGAACTCTTTCATTTATGCATGTACGAGCGAATTAATTTCACAACCAAGTTATTTTTTCCCCTCCTCTCAGGAGGAAAGCATCTGATTCCTGATGGGATGACTGCCTCCAATTATTCATATCTAGAAGGTGGGGTCTACTTAACAACTTTTAAATTACTACACATTATAATGAGGCGCGAACATATGAGCTAACGTTGTATTTAACCATCAAGAGTCATGATGATTTAACCTAACCTCTGATCTGATTATTCTTTTGGTTATACAACCTCAGGCAAAAGTTATTCATACTTTCCACTGCCTGCAATAGCAGCTGTTTCACTACTGCCCTGGAGTCTCAGGAAAATTCAAGCTCTTAATCACTATTTCCATTTGTAAACAGATCTTTGCTATCAGACTAAAATGGCATGGCTGAAGTGCCAAGAGGCCCAACTACAGGAAGTTAAGTGCACGTATTTCCTGTGTAGAGATTTCTGTTTTCAGCACACTTAAGATGTGCAAGTACTGCTCACCAAATTAAACTTGAATTCATCACTTAGAAGGGAAAAACAGAAGTTTCCTGACCCGCTACTTCACAAGTAATTTAGATCTGTGTTGCCAGAGACATCATCACCTTATTTATTAATTCAGTGTTGCATTAGTTTTCACAAGATAGTAAAAAATACTTATGATCTTTCCTTTTTCCTTCTGCTCCTCTCCATGAAGGAAAAAAAAAATACTAGACAATGCAGCTTACAATATTCTGCACTGTAATGATCCTGGGTCACATGCGTTGAGCAAACACAGAATTCCTAATCCACGCATGAAGGAGACCAAGCTTAGTGTATATTCTGACATACCTGGTCTTAACCATGAAGCTGATATACTATTTAAACACTTTGGTTGCTTGCAGATGTTAAACACACACACACAAAACAAACTATGCTTTAGCGAAAGCAGCAGCATGTTACGTCAACCCAGCTCTGAAGCTTCAGTGGGTCTCAGGGGCATATTTAGCTAAAGCTGATTCAATCAACTATTAGATAAAAGAACCCAAAAAAAGCCCCACTAAAGCATCCAATATTTACAGACATCAGGCAGTCTGGGTTGAAGCAATGCGCTACCTTTTCTGGGTATGTACAGGACTCAGCATGGAAACACACTGAATTTAAAGTAATGCACCGGTGGAGAAGGGGTGGAGGGGGTTTGTCTCCAAGCACTCTTAATGATTAAGGTTCATTTAGAAATAACAGAAATGGTACAGCTCATTAACAAACTGAAAAATCAGGGTGCCATGAGACAGATGTGTTCCTTTTCTTTTCCAATTTGACTAACAACTTGGTTTCTTCTTCCAATATTGATTGAGAACAAGACCACACCAGTAAACTGGATATGACCCGACTCTATTCTGGCAACTCATCAGGTCACTTCCACTTAAAAGTCAGAGATAAAAAGGGATGGAGAGAGGAAGGTTCTTCTTCAACTTTCTGACAATTAAATATAAACTGGAAGTTGAATCCTGGAAGCACCCAGGATGGTATTAAAATCAATTAAAGCAAATAAACAGGGACAGGCATCTTCTAGTTTGACACCTTTTAACTTCAGACAGAGACAAGAATTTTTGCCACGTATTGCAGGATGGAAAATTTCTTTGGTATCCTAAGCTGATGTCACATTGACAGAAATGCTGCAGTAATTTTCTTGTAGAGGTGCCATAAACCAACCCCAAAAAATCAGAGTCCAGCAAGTAGAATTAAGGGCCTAATTGTAGCCCAGGGATGTATTTGGTAGCCATGCTGGTCTGAGACCAAAAGAAATGCAAAACTCTAGAACTGATCCTGCAGGCACAGAAGGGGACTGTGCCAGTACACATCAAGGGGGCAAAAGAGCAAAGAAACCCTCTTGGTTGAGCAGAGAAATCCAGGAGAGCCTAGAGGGGAAGAAAGAGGCCTACAGGCTGTGGAGGCAGGGGGCAGCCACCAAGGAGGAGTATACCTTCTTGACTTGAGCTAACAGGAAAGCAGTGAGGACAGCCAAAGTGGAAATGGAGCTTAGGCTGGCAGCAAAATTTAAGGATAACAAAAAGTCATTCTTTAAATACATAGGAAGCAAAAAGAAAGCACAGGGTAACATAGGGCCCCTTCAAGAGGCAACTGGTAAACAGACAGAATGGCCAAAGCGGAGCTCCTAAATTATTTCTTTACAGCTGTGTTCCTGGACACAGATACAAGCATGCACTCCAATGGGACTTTAGGTAAGCGTGAGATAGATACCAACGCACCACCTGCCAGCTCTGACCTAGTAAAGGGGCACTTGGAGGGGTTGGATATATTTAAGCCAACAGGCTCTGATGATCTTTATCCTAGGGTACTTTGGGAATTAGCTGGAGTCATAGCTGAACCACCGGCGCAACTATTTGCGCACTCGTGGTGCTCAGGACAGGTCCCGGAGGTCTGGAAAAGGGCCAATGTGGTCCCTATTTTCAATGTGGTCCCCTGGCATGACCTTAGAGAAAATTGTTAAGGATCACATTTGTAGGAGACCACCAGGTAAAATAATGCTAAGGGGCAACCAGCATGGGTTCACAGCAGGCAGATCCTGCCCAACTAACTTGGTTTCTTTTTATGACCAGGTCACAAAATGCTTGGATAAAGGAAAAGAGGTAGATATTACTTACTTAGATTTTAAAAAGTCCTTTGACTCAGTGTCACACCCAATTCTTATAAATAAACTAAACAGTTGCAATACAGATTATTACACAGTCTGGTGGGTGGAAAATTGGCTTACTGGATGCACCCAGAGAGTGGTGGTTGACGGGTCGGTTTCTACCTGGAGAAATATGGGCAGCAGAGTCCCCCAAGGCTCTGTCCTGGGACTAGTACTGTTCAAACTGTGGGGGGAGGTAAACAAACTAGAGGGCAGGAAGCGAATCCAGGCAGATTTGGATAGGCTGGGGAAATGGACCAAACAGAATAGGATGCAATTTAAAAAAGATAAGTGCCATGTGTTGCACCTAAGGAGGAAGAGAATCATCAACACTCCTACAGCCTGGGAGGTACCATTCTAAGTAGCACAACTGCAGAAAGGGATCTCGGAGTCATAGTCACATAAAGATGAACATGAGTTGCCAATGTGATGAAGTAATAAGTAAAGCTAACAGCACTATTTCTTGCATAAGTAGGTGCATCATAAACTGGTCTAAGGAGGTTATACTTCCCCTCTATGCAGCATTAGTCAGGCTGCAGCTGGAGTACTGTGTCCACTTTTGCGCCGTACTTCAGAAGGGATGTAGATAACCTGGAAAGGGTTAAGAGGAGGGCCACTTGTCTGGTTAAAGGCCTACAGGAAAAACCCTACTAGGACTGATCGAGGGACTTGAATCTCTTCAGCCTCCGCAAGAGAAGGCTAAGACGTGATCTTGTGGCCATCTACAAACTCATCGGCAGGGACAGCAGAAAACAGGGATGTTTACCAGGGCGCCCATTGGGGTAACTAGAAACAATGGCCACAAACTGAAGGAAAGCAAATTTAGATTGGACATCAGGAAAAAGTTCTTTACTGTGAGGGTTGCCCAAATATGGAATACGCTTCCAAGGCAGGTGGTGCAGTCCACTTCCTTGGAGATATTTAAGAGAAGATTGGACAAACCTGGCTGGGGTCTTCTGAACCCAGCACTCTCTCCTGGCCAGGGCAGGGGGATGGACTCAATGATCTAATAGGTCCCTTCCGACCCTAAAATCTATGAAATCTATGAACTCTTTTTCAGAGATGATGGCTTAATAAAAGGTAACTAAGAAATCACAAAAAAATTATCTTTCTTTGCAAGCTTTTGGGCACACATGCTCTTCCTCAGGCTCAGGGAAAATTAAAGATGGTAAAAGTCACCATAGGGGAAAATATTATAATAATAATAAAAATAATAATAAATTGTAGCCCAAACATTTCTGCCAGTGCCATTCTGACACTGACAGAGCCTCAAAGATTCTGATCCCATACAGGTGCTACTACACCCCTAGCTAAAATGTCTCTTCTCTTCATTTTCCCCCACAAGTCTACATTATTACTATGAATGAGCAAAGGGATGCCAAGAAGAAAAGTCAGGACAGTTCCACTGTTTAACGCTTAAGACTGCTCCTGAAATTGTCTTGGTGAGAAGCAGCCAACAAGCTTTCTTCAACAATACGTGGAAACTGGTGAGGCTCATGACATTCAAACTTGTATAATTTTAGCTGAAAATGTCATTAATTACCATGTTTTAAATCTGTGGAGCTCAACCTTTCTGCAGTAGCAGGTCAGGTGCTTGCTACATGGTTGCACTGTAAGTCACCACTCCTTCCTGGTAGGAAGTGGGGTGGGATGTGGGAGCAGAAGGGGAATCAGGAAGGAGTGAGAAAGAGAGTTGACACCCTGCTGTGGATGAGGAAGTCAACATGCAGCACACTGCAGGGCAGGGAAAGGAACATACCAAGCCAAGCTGCTTGCAGCTGATCCCCTGTGCCACAGGCAGGATCCAGTCCTTGAGCCGTAGGCTGAGCTCTACTGTTTTAAGTTGTACATCTTGAGACTAACCAATTGTCATGGCTCTCTTGTGGCCCATGTGATTGCAGCACTAGGACCTGGCAACTAGAACTTTCTTATTTTTTCCTTTGAAATACTTGAGAGATTGCCACAAAGGTTCTGGTATGTTAGCCAAAGGTCTGAAGCACTGGTTTTGCTTGAAACAACGAAAGATTAGACCTGGCAAGACTTTTTTGGCAAGTATTATTTAAAACCATGAGAGGTTGAGTTTTCATTTGCTGATAGGAGCAAATTGTACTCAAGCATAAAAAGGAAGGAGCTACCATGCAACGTCTAGTATAAACCACTAAAAATTCCAAGGCCAAAAGCACTGATTATTTTCCTAATATCGCTACAGAATTTTTCAAAATTGGTGGCAATCAAATCAGGTAACACAACATTTCTTACAGAAGACTGTTATAGTTTTTCTCCCCCAAAAATTCACTTAAAATTTCTCTAAAGTTTGCTTAGTCTTTCTACACAATTGCTATTCAAAATGCACATTTTTAACATCCTATTAGGACTTGTTTCATGTCCTAATATTTATTACTGAAAGGATCGTTAGGTCATTAGCAATACTATTCAATAGCTGTAGCTATCAAGTTACTGTATTATCGAGATAGGAATATGAAGACCCTTAATACATGTTATAGTTGCATGACACTTGGTAGCAAGCCTTTGTTCACCCCAATGCTCTAAAACTTTAGTTATTTGGAGCTTACTAAAATGAAGCATAACAGAAGGCAAACAAACACGCACTGGATTTCTGCAAGAACCTGTTAACTGCTATTTAGCCAATATTTGGGATTTAAATAGGAACTTTTGGCATAAGAACGTAAGGAGTCCTTTACATCAGGAATGTCAAACTGATTCAGCCCTGCAGACCAGATCCAGATTTCGGGGCTTCACATAGGCTGGAACTAGGCCATGGAACAGATGACCCACCGCTGGTGGTGGGGCAAGTGGCAGTGGCATTAAGCCCCTGGGTTCTAGCACCAACAACTAAGTGGACCTGGAAGCTGCAGGGGTTAATGGTAGTGGGGAATCTCAGCCCAAAAAGTTAGCAGTTAGGTAAACAGTGGCAACAATAACTCCCACAATTGCCAGAACTGCTGTATTGATAGGGCCAGCACCCAAGAGGGATTAACATCACCACTGCTCACTTCACGGCTGCATAACTGTGTCCCCAGTGGGGAATCTCAATCAGAACATTTGGCAATAGGGCTTTGTTAAACCCCTACATGCTGGCCTCACTGGTGAATTTTATCCCAGATCTGGAGGTGGATCTTTCTGACTGCAAGAAGCCCTGTGGATCAGATAACCCACCTCTGCAGACCCGTTTGTTTGACATACCTGCTGTACGTAATAAACAGAGATTGATAATATCTATTATAATGCCCATTTGACAACTAAGCCACTACTCCAGTCAGTCAGACAGTGCATTAACCTTTAGCACAATGCATCATAGTTGTTCAAATCAAGGTCTGCAGTAACAAGTATTAAGATGAATAAAACTACCCAGGAAAAGGGGAAAAAAATCCACTGGAAACTTGAAACAACTGTGTCCAATGCAAAAAATACAAGTCATTGCTTTTCTTAGTCATACACAAAAAGAAATCCAAGATGTTAATACAATCCAGGGTCAATTTCCTTTATCTACTGCATTTTTCCTGAGTGACTAAATCTATCTCAGAGTTCCCACAGGATACAGTAACATGTGTGCCTCTGAACAGAGAGCAGCATGAAAATAATTCAGTTTCAAATTTTATTTCAATTTTGTTTAAAGCTATTGAGTGAGATTCACTTCAGTTAAGAGGGCAAGCTTAAAAGCGTCCTCAAAGCTCACCATTATACTTACAAGAAATGGCAGGACCTGTTTTTGGTACCAGCAACAGCTGCTTTTGCTGCTTCCAAATTCATACCACAAACTATAGAAGCAGCACACCACCAAAAGACCCTTTAGCTGTGGAGAAGTATATAATCACCACTACCTGGAAATTCACCGAGGTTTGCTACCATTAAAAAGATATGCTAGCCACACATAAACTTGTGAGGATTGACATGTCTTACCTAGGATTTTGCATTAATGGGGATTTGCAATTGCATTAGCACTACTGATATGTTTTGCTTCTGTGTCAACAGGTATTAGATTATTTCTTCAGTCTGCTAAGGCTTGCTAGACTATGACAGCAGATTAATCAACATCATTGTGGGCTGATCTAGAAAAGTTAGTAGTGCTAAAGTTTTTCAGGACTCAGCTGTAGTGTACACCCTAAGCTGCGCATGTGCGTGGCTGCACACAAGTAAAAATCTTGCCGTGTACAAATTTTTAAGGCCGTGCACCCACCTGGAGAGGAGCTGGGCGCAGAGTGCGGCAGAGGCACTGGAACTGGCATGGAACACTTACCAAAAGGTAAGCTCCTAACTTCTCACGCAGGGCAGGCAGCGGCTCCTCCCTGAGGCGAGGCAGGGGTGAGGACAGAGATGGGGACAGGGGCTGGCACAGGCTCCACCGGCTCTGGGGAACTGCTCCGTGGGCTCCACTGGCTCTGGGAAACTGCTCCGTTCCCCTGCATTGCCTCAGGGAGCAAAGAGGCACATGGTGTCACGGCTGGGGAGTGGAGCAGTTCCCCAGAGTTGGCAGAGCCTCACACGGGGCAGAAAGCAGCTCCTTCCCAAGGTGAGACAAGGCAGGGATGGGAGCTGGGGCTGGTGCGGGCTGCACCGGCTCTGGGGAACTGCTCCACTCCCCAGCTCTGATGTTATGTGCCTCCTCGCTCCCCAAGGCGATGTGGGGAAGCAGAACAGTTTCCTGGAGCTGGCGGAGCCCACGCCAGCCCCCGCCTCACCTCGGGGAGGAGCTGCTGCCTGCCCTGGATAGAAGTGAGGAGCTTACCTTCAGTAACTGTCCCACGCCAGCCTCAGTGCCTCCCTTTCAGTTCTATCGACTGATTGTGTCCGGCCCATGGCTGGGCCACAGCACTCCACTGCGCTACTCTGAGCAGCAGTTAGCATGGAGAAGGGTGGTAGCTGAACCCTGCCCACTCCCACCTGGACACTTACAGGCGGGCTGCGCCGAAAGGGGGAGGTGGGACCAAACTGGCACGCTCATGGACCGCTACTCCTTAGTGGGAACATTGCTCAGCTGGTCTCTCTATTAAATAAAAGGAAGTCTGTCAGGCAGTAAACAGCATCCCTCCAATTATTCTTGGAGAACCTGCTTATCCTCTTATTGCCATGACTGATGCTTTGCACTGGACTTTCTTTGGACTGAAGAAAAAACATACCACCTAAACAGCTAACCGAGGCCAATCTTTTGAGAGACAGAAAGGGAACATTTGGGGGAAGACCAGGGGCAGCTAGTGGCTACAGCAGTACATGATCCCTTCTTCCTGGGCAGTGTTAGGATCCTTAGGAGCTGAAGTGCCAAAGCAGCAATCTGGTATGAGGGTATGACAGATCAAAGGAACTGGGCTCACAGAGCATGATGTTCTATCCCAACCATGCACTTGTTGGTTCAATAAAAGGCATCACCCACAACAATCCTTGCCTCTTCCACAATTCACCCAACTTAAAGTTCAACTCAAGTTGGAAAGCAAGAATACTATTTGCAAGTGTAATCCTTATGCCTATTTCCAGATTTTTAAAAGATGTTAAAGAAAACTAGAGCTGGCACCAATCCCTGCAACACAGATAATATCTCCCACTTCAGAACAACACTGTTTATCACTGCCCTCCCTCTGCAATGTCACAATATGGGAAATATTCATAACAAGGCAATCTGAATTACTATAAATTGCCTAGTAAGATTCTGATGAACTCCAACAATGCTTTACTGATAGCTGATCCACTGCCATGAATCTTAACACTCAGGGTTACAACAAAGAATCCTGGACAAAGTCTAGGATATTTTGCCAAGCTGCAACCTATCTGAAACACTGCTTTCTTTGTCTTATAGACTGTTCACCCACAGAGCTAAAACTTGCTCTCAGATCACATCACTGTTTTACATACTTTGAAAGCCTCCATTGCCCACCTCGTAAGTTTTCAAAAAAGCACCTTCATTTTTCCCATGCTGCTCTTCGCATTTGAGAAACTCCCCCAGAGCATTTTCAAAGTCACCACAACATTTTCCTACAAAACAACTACAAGGAAGTTAATCAACGATTTGCTGAGCACACATTCTGATCAATACAGTTCAACTCTGCTCCTAACTGTAGCTATCCAATGCCTTACAGTTTTAGACTGCAAACTCCAAGAAAGAAACAGGGCTTTCTTCTGTGTATTTACAGAACCTAGCACTACAAGATTCTGGTCACTATCTGAGGTTCCCAGACACTAGTGATTAAAAAAAAGAGGTACAACGTTTATAAAGTTGGCTCATTTATGAAAAACAAGAAGCTATCCCGAATATCAGCTCCTGAAATTCAATATTCCATTTTGAAGTTAGCAGTGCCGATATTCTGAATATTACCCAGCAGTTGATTGATGTGGTGAGATCTTACAGCTGAGACAGAAAGAATTTCCGTTGTTTCAAGTGGTTTGGAGGGTATCTATCCACTGATTTATGCATAGGCCTGTTTTTAGCTAAAAAACTTCAGTGCCTTCCTCTGTGGCTGCTCCCCACAGCTTTCTGAAGTTTCAGATTAAAATCTAACCCACTCTGCTAGTTTTTAGAGAAACTTGCAAAAAGCAGTTAATATTCCCTTACGCTTTCATATAAAAGATAACATACCTTCTCCTTTCCAACAGCTAATGGAAACTTGAAAGCTTGCTCAGTCTCAAACGCTACTGGAATAAAGTGGGGGGGAGGGGGGGTGGCAGACAGAAACAACACCCAAGCAGGGTACAGGGACAGACCCCTCATCTGATTCCCAGAATTCTCTCTCACTTCACAGCAACTGGAAAGGGTACAACGCAAGAGAAGAGAATGTTCACTTCTCATTTTACTGCTGTCCCTTGATGGATGTCAAACTTCAGCTAATTAAGTATCCAATATTTCCAAGCCCTACATATAAAATGGCAGGCCAGCGAAGACAACGTTCATAGATATATAATCTATATACCTTGGGATGAGGATCTCCTAGAATGGATCAGAAACAGAAGAGGTTTAGACACTTCCAGAAATGTAAATGCCACATTTAGCTCAAATACAGAGAAGGCTACCTACTGACTGATTACTTGTAATTTTTCAAACGTATCTTTTGCATTAATGCCTTTGTGATTTAGGACAGGTACTTTATAAATCACTTCAATATACAAGATGCTTTATCTTTGCAATTCTTTCATACGGCTAAAATCAGAGGAATTACTAAATTTATCTTAAAGGATTCTCTAATCTTCAATAGGTTATGGTATGTTGAAGTTTGTCTCTATGCAGTATGAAAGGGAGATCAACTTACAATTGTAATGCACCCACTTATTTTCCAGCAACTGCAGTACTTTTTGCTATGTTTTTGTGCATAAACATGGTTACATCATTGCTACACCTTGCACTTGTGCTAAAATAAACTTGGTTTTGTTCCTCCCCACCCTCCCACCACAACTTTACCTTAAAACTTGTGAAAATGCCTAAGTACAATACCATAATAATTCACAGCTTTTCTTTCCAGGAGCATGCAAAAAACACATACTGGCAAAGGATCATTAAACTGCATGTTACATATTCAGGTTAGTGCACATATTTCTTAAAAAAGGTATGTTTGATGATGACTGGTTTCCCACTTCAAAATGAATAGCTTATACACTTAAGAATTCTGGACAAGGTACCACCTCGCACACAGAAAGGGGCACATTTGATTCCATTACTATTAAAAAAAAAAAAAAAAGTATTTGATGTCTTCAAATTCTATAACGTCCAATGGCCTAACATCTAACATCTTCAGTTTATCATTCCTCTGTATTTACATTCAGAGATTAGTGACCTCCTTTACATATACCAAAATGGTTATTCATTTAAGCATGGTATTGAAATCTATACCAGTCACCAGGCATAAACTGAAATAATGCAAAAAAGCCATACTTTGGAAAAGAGGTAAAATTTGCTGCCCCAGGATATGCCAAGGTTTAATCCCCAAGAAGGTCTTCTTTTACGTTATTTTGTTTGGTCTTAATGGTGGTCTGTGCTGGAATGTGGGCCTCAAACAACTACTGAAATGGCCAATCATTTGCACAAAGGCGATGACTGTAATCTTCTGAGTTCCTGCATGGAACCTCCCCACTGAACTCCTCACCTAGCCTGCACTTTTGGGATCTAAATCCAAAGGTAGATGTGGACATGGAGGATCAGACCCTGTGCTGGAACAGATTGGCAAGACGTGTTTAAATGCAATGCTTCAATTCTAGCTGATAATCTTGTTGACTGTGTATAGTTACATTTTTCCAAGTCTCAAAGATACTTTTTTTTTTTTTTTAATAGCAATCACATTTTATACTACATAAGAAGCTATTATCTACAAAGATTCCCCTCCCTTTCATTAGAAGCATGAGTCAGATGTCAGAGATACATGAATGTAGCACAAACTGCCAAAAAACCATTTGAGAGGGCAGAGGAGGATGAATATATTGGATAAAGTCACTTCCCCACCCCAGGAGACACTCTTAATGATTAGCTAAATTAAGCAGCGAGCACATACTCATTTCATCGCTTTTTTTTTCTTCTCTCTTACCAGATATTTAAATCTACCATTGCTCCAATGCCACATCAGGAGTATGAGAAGCTTACTAACTACAACATGCATCATGGCTGAACATGCACAAGAACTAGACCATTACAGGACAAAATAAGACAAATAAGAATTTGTATTCTCAGTCTTTAAAACCTAGTGGCATCAACCCTCTGCTCTTTTTCTCTACAAAAGAGAAACCTCTTTTCAGCACTATTGATTAGCACAATTAAGCATTTCCCCTTATTACTATGAACTTGTTACACCAGTACGCGCTCATTACCTTCCAAGACATATGTCCATTAAAAAGACAGGTGCATATATATGCTTGTGTGTGACAAACACCCCCTGTTATCCTCCCCCCACACTTTTATGAAGCTGGTTCTCCTTCAAATATATACTTACTTCTTTATACAGTATATTATACTTGCATACTAAAATATCACATAAGGCATTTCCTATGGTTTCTTGGCTGTCCAGATAAAGACAATGAACTTGGTATTTCTGAAATGAATATAATGGCCCAAGGATACTCACCCATGTTGGAAATGGGTTCACAGAAAAAGGTTCAGATTAAAGGAAGTGCAATCTGCTATCATGAGAACAATAATGTCTTAACTGTGGTACCTAACATTGATCCTAACAAATGTTTCCTCCGAGCAAAAACAGAATGCTTTTAACATCCAAGGCTTCCAATGCGAGGAAGTCCTGAACAGCTTACTTGTTTGTCTATTCTTCAATGAGCAGTCACTCAACTACTGAACTGCAGTGAAATACCTCAAGTCTGAAAAAGCATTATATGCAGGCAAACTAGTTTCTGCTTACGCTCTCGTAATAGAATAGGAAAGTTTTACTACAGTTTTACCTAACAGCCATGTACTTCCAAACTAGTGTAGCAAGATAATAAAAGGAAGGAAAATCACAGACAAGGGCAAAATAGTCATTCAAACTCAGGAATGCAATGGTGCATGAAGAAAGTTATCAAGTGTTCCCTCATTAAAGTTTTATTTTGTACTGTCTTCCATTTCAGCCAAAAATAGCTTATACCTCACAAAACTGGTTATTCCATCACCTTTTATTATGGGAGTCAAATGTCCAGTAAAGATGCTATTAAATGTTATTGTAAGTCGCATCTAAATTGGTACGTTAGAAAAGGTACTGAACAAATAACACTTAAAAGGGCAAATATTCCCATATGTTAGAAAAGCCACCCTTAACTAATTAGGGCACCAAACTCTAATTTTTACAAAATAAACTTAAATGGTAATGAATCTGGTATTTTTAGTTCTAAACTCAATTTCCTAATTAACAGAGAGGAGGGAAAGGAATTACTTTGATTGAGAAACAGAAGAGCACTGCCCCCGTTTTATTTATATAGGGTGCAGGTCTCGCCTTCAGGTTTTGAAAGCCATTGTTTCATCTGTGCCATTCTTTGCCTGATGAAGGTTTTCAGCAAGCATGTATACATATGACAGAGGCTTCACATTATATTAGGATCATAATACACTTGGCTTAAAAAAAAATACAATTTTTGTTTGTTTGTTTTAGAAATAACATTTTCCAAAGCACCTAGTGGCTTAGGTACAAGTCCCAACAATATTCAATAAGATGTCGGACCTTAAGAAACCCCCAGTTTTGAAAAAAGTTGTGGTTGACTGTGTTTGAAAGTTTTTATCTAATTTGAAGACTACAGCATAACACTTGCAGTAATCATACTGTTTGAAACAGTCTAAACAGGATAGTGTTGGAGTTCTGGTTTATTAACATAAGATCTCCATGCCCTGTCACAATGAATGGCATAGGAAAATTATATAAACTGGGAGTGAAAAATATGGAAATAATGAAAAAAAAAAATGTTAAAATATATTTAGCCAGAAAACACACACAGACATGTACTTTGTTGAATAAATATAGATTCTTAAATTCAAACAGCAAACTGAAATGAGTATTGCGATCAAATTCAAGCACAATTATTGTAATATCTGTACGGCTCTACCACTTCCATATTTAAAAAATAGAAAAATACTGTTTAAGCTCTTAAATGTAACCTGTGATGCAAGAGGATTATCAGGGTATAGGTTGTAGCCATGTTGGTCTAAGGACATACATAGGCAGACAAGGTTCTTTGGGTAATTCTGATATCTTTTATTAGACCAACTCAAATAGTTGGAAAAAATTCATAGCAACTTTTTTTTCCTGCGAATGTTATTACAAATAGTAAGAGTAAAAAAAGATATAAATAGTAAAAAAAGTATTTATAATAAAATAGTAAAACTGCAAATAGTAGGGGGAAAAAAGAGGATTATTGTAAATATTAGAAGGATTAATCAAACATGCGAGTGACAGAAAGATTACAGAAAAGCTCAACTAATTTTTCAAAGTTTTAAGTAGGTAAAATGAAGATTCCCTGTAAAATGTAAGTTTGTAATTATTTTTGTATTTTTGACAGAAGTCACTATTTATTCCATGTAGCACCACGACATTTTAGTAAACCTGTACTTCCCAAAAAATTCCAAAAGCCTGAATCACTTAAATGACTTGAATAGTTTTTGAAGATCAATTTATAAACATCTAGTTCTTTCCATATTAACTTTCCTTCTCACAGCAAACAATTTTAGAACTAAGCCAATCATTAATAAGTCACAGTATACTAACTATTAAAAATATTTTTATATTACTGTGTATGTTTACAAAAGGTCAAAAACCCAACTTTGACACACAATTATGATCTTTCATGACTTTATCAAGGACACTATTTTGAAGGTGAAGGACACTATTTTGAAGGTCAACTGTCAGTTTGTAAGGCTATTTGAGGACAGAGATTTCATAAGAGCATGTCAGTGAAGTTGATTTAAAAATCACTGGTCCGAAAGCCTTGATTTAATCATAGTTTTCTATGAAAAGTGCATTCTTGTTTGATACCCTTTATTCATTTCACTACTTGAAACTTTGTATTTTTATAGAGAGGTGAGGGCTTGACTCTGTGTACACAAACTTGCAGAGAGACAAGAGGGCTGATGGTAGGTGATCAGGTCTGTTCTCTCTCATCTCTGCATACTGCTGTTAACAAGGATGTTCTCTGGAGACACAAATCCACAGTCTGAGAACTGAAACTAAGCATCACAGAGGTGCGTAATGGGATCTTCTAGATTAGACTGAGCACTGAGTCCCATGGGGTAGAGTGGTTTTCGTTAATCTTTACTAATCTGTAGAGGAGCCTCTGGGAACCCCTTAAGATTGGGCCCCTAATATAGTCCAGGGCCATTTGTAACCCATTTAAAAACTTTTCTAAAAAACTTACATAAATACATTGTCTCAAATAGCATATAGTTAGAAGTTATAATCCCTATTCCATAGGGGTGCGCTGATAGAGATCTTGAGTGCCGATATCAATAGCCAATTTTTAAGCAGGCATATCGGCTGATACCAATCCGATTTCTGATATGCAGCCCTGCAGCTTAAAGAGCTGCATCCAACTGGTAAGTCTGCTGTGGTGGAAGAGGAGAGTGGCTGAAAGCGGGGTGGGAGCAGATCAAGGCCCATGCAGTGAGGAAGGAGTGGTGCTGGGGCTGGGCAGGCACTGCACAGCTGGGGCAGAGTGCAGGATGGAACTGTGGCTCGTCCAGGGGGTACGGGCGGAGGCATGGCTCCAGCTACTGCATACACCCCGGGAGGGCACAGGGTGGGCATGTGCCCCTGCATCTGTGTGGGGCGGGGCTTTGCAGGACTCTTCCCAGTGGGGGCTGGGCCCAGCTGTGCTCGGAGTGGGAGGTGGTGGCGGCGCCCCCCTCCCAGCACTGTTCCCATGCCCCCCCACCCCAGCACAGCCCCCGCCCAACCTTCCCCCCACATGCCAGGAAGAGCCTGGCACAGCCCCAGTCAAGAGCTGCAGCCGACCCCACCCAGATCAAGAGGCCATGCCCTCCAGGGGTGCGCGCAGTGGCAGAAGCCACCCCCCCACACACCCCCACAGACAAGTTGCAGCTCCGTGCTGCGCCCCAGCCCCTGCCCCACTCTCTCACTCAGCATGGGGACTTCGATCTGCCCCCCCACGCCCCTTCCCTCCCCCCTCTCCTTCCACCACAACACACTTAACAGCTGCATGCAGCTCTCCAAGGTGCTGGGCTGTGCTCCTCGCTGACTACAATGCTGTGCTGCGCCTGCATGGATATTTATCAGCCAAATTATTGTCCATATGAGGCCAATTTCCGATACAGTCAATTTTCTTCATATTGGTGCTGATCTAATATCAGACCAATGTATCTGTGCACCTCTACTATTCCAATTGAAACCATCTTTATACAGGGGGTTTTTTTTAATATCATCTTAACAAAAAAAAATTAAAAATATAATTACATTTAAAAAATATGATTTAAATTAAAAAAAAAAAAATCAGTTAATTTTTTTTTAAATGGTTGATTTTTATCCACCCTGGTTTCAGTCCCACTTATTGAAAGGCAATCTTTACCATGTTTTATGCACCTTAAAAGATCTTTAGTTTTTTTAGTTTTACAGGGAAACAAATTTTCACTTAAAGCCTATAGGAAAAACTTTTTTATCTTTTCTATAACATCCCGTCTCCATCAAGACTTACAGTTGCAACAAAACTAGCACTACTACAGGTAATAATATTGTTTTGGTACATGGCAAAACCTGGAAGTACACAGAGACCTTAATGGTCTAAGCTCGTTTAAGGAACGCAAATCATTTTCTCATGGAAACTAATTGGATCATACACATCCTTCACAGCATATCAGAGTCTGTTATCCGAAATAAATTAGCTGTTCTGAAATAAATATATTTTTACAGTTATGGTCACACTTATACTCTCCTCTACTTATTTACAGTCTTAACAGTAGGAAGATATTTATAAATAAGAAAGGCAGACCCATCCATAATTAATCTGTATCTAAAACTTCTCTTCAGAAATCTTAAATGAGGCCAAGGTTACCTACTTAGCAAGAGCTTAAGAAAACATAAATGGAGTTCCAGAGCCCCCTTGTGGCTGTACTCAGAATTATTTTTAAGTTACTGAGTCTGATGCAGTGCTAAAGGAAAATAAAAGCACATATAAAACACCATGTAATCTATACTGGTGTCCTTATGACAGTAAGAATGTTATAAGCTTGAAGATCTCTCTCCCCCTAAAAATGCTGTTCAAAATTCAATATAAAGTACAAACTGGAGAGGGGAGAGAAGGGTAGTCATGTAAAGGAATCATATTTACCATTTTTAATTTTGTACTGCTACATTTGTTGAATTATTTCACAGGATTATTATTAAAAGCCTTCTCTGCTAATTTGTGATTTTTTTACTACAACATTTTATTTCTCTCTACACTCTTGAAAACTCACCCACCCATATTAGCTTACATTATAGCTGAGAGGAGTGGGGAGACCTACTGGTCTCCCAAAATAGCTTCTAACTGAAGTATTCCAGGGAACACTAACAACCTATAAAAATTCAAGTAAAGGCTTATGGGAGGAAAGCGGGGACCAGAGATGCAGAAAGAAACTTTCTCTTAAGTAACCAAGGCAGAATCTACTTTGGTTAAGTCTTCTGAAAAACCCTCAGGGATGAATAAATCTTTATGCAGTCTCAGAGACACCTAGCAGCAGACCATACTGGAAGTAAGCATGAATGTATTTAGGGTGGTTAGGTCACATTTTTTCTCCTTGATAAGAGATCCTTACATCTTAGCAGAGAATGGCGAGAAAGTAGAACTGTTAGAGAAGGACTCTCTCTCCTTGAAATGAGGCTGTTTTGTTGTTAAGAGTTGCATCACAAAACAGACCAGGATATTTTGGACTCCCAGGCTGAGGTACAGTGCTGAGCCCCAACGCTGCCGTTCTGTAGACAGAGAGGGCATGCATGCACCAACTCCTGTCTCAAGTAGCTCCAGACGATAGTCGATACATGGATTTAGTCACAGTGTATAAAAAGGGTCTGTTTTGCTTGCTGTTTATTTCAATACTTCTCAGAATAGGAGAACTGGGGTGGTAAGGAGGGCATAATTTAAACTAAACATTTTGCTTTATGAACAAGATGTTTTGAAGACAGAATCCTAATTTCAGAGCACAAGCTGTAAAAACAATTTTCTTTCTACTTGTCTTCAGTGACAAACACATTCTGCCTGAGCTTTCAAGTGTGGAAGTCCAATGAGGAAAAGTTGAACATCTTACCTCCAGGATAGTTAGCATAGGTCAGTTAGATTAACTACTGTAGCAACTGGGTAGCTTTCCTCTGGGAAGAAAATTTTCACTTCCTTGGTGCCTCAAGATTTTGATGCAAGAGAAGATTTGTTTTCCAACTCACACGAGGTGATGAAAACCCCAAAGTCCATCCCAATTTTTGTTGACAAAAACTTGTACAAGTTCACATGCTCACATTTGGTAGGTCACCAAAATTCGACTTGTTGCTGGAATAAAACCACCTCTCCAAGCAAGCTGCCAGCCAAGAAAATGTCACTGCAAACATGCTCAAGTGACACAGCAATATTGGCAATTGTAAGCCCAGGGCTACTACTCACAGTACACCACATTTTCTACAAATATGGCCTTTCACAGAGAATAAACATAGCACTAGCAAAAAAAGCACCATATGCACCTGCTCCAGGAGCCCAGTAAAGGAACCAGCAAAAGCCAACAAAATTCTGGAAGGAAAATTATTCCAACACAGAAGTGTCCTTAGTGTATTCTGATTGATGTTAATCGGGATAGGAGTTACTTTACTCCCCAAAGGCATTCCCACGAAGTAGAACATGGTTAGGGCGGTGGTTAGAGATTGCCAACTTTGTCTGACTTCACTAGAATCAGAAAGTTGTCAAGGATGACATGCACATACCTGCAGCTGTCAAAGACAACATGTCTTAGACGACACTGTCTCAAAGAAAAAGGGAACAATACAGCAATTTACTACTAGCTTATGAGAAATACGAAGAACAGCGGATGACTAAGTGGGCACCCTTTAGACTAGAGGTGTTCAACCCATGGGTCAGATCCAGCCCACAAAGTTGTGTCATTCAGCCTGTCATTGTACCCAATAGGTAGAAAATGAACTTCATTTTGCACAGAGGAAGCTGAAGGTGGATGTCTGTTCCTCTGGGTCCATGAGAGTCTGTGTGCGAATTACTTTTGATGCGGAGATGAGGCAGGATCCTAAATTATTCCACCCTTACCACCCGAGTTCTTCTATTCTGAGAAGTACTGAACCAAACAGCAAGTAAAAAGGACCCTTTTTATATGCTGTGACTAAATCATGTAGCAACTATCATTTGGAGCTACTTGAGAAAAGAGTTGATGCGCACTTGCCCTCTTCGTCTACAGAACAACTACACTGGGGCTCAGCACTGTACCTCAGCCTGGGAGTCCAAAATATCTAGGATCCTGTCTCATCTGCACATCGAAGAGCAACTCACACAAAGAAACTCTCATGGACCCAGAGGAACAGACATCCATCTTCAGATTCCTCTGTACACAATCCAGGAAGAGCACACACCAACTGCTGAAACTTCCTTAGCCCGATGAAGGGTTTTTGAACCCAAAAGCTTGTTTAATAATTATTTTCCAATATTTGGGTTGGTCTAATAAAAGATATCAGATTCACCCAAGGAACCTTATCTGCCTATGTCCTTAGATCAACACAGCTACAACCTACACCTCTGTACACAATGACATTTATGTTCTACTTATGGGGACTTTTACCACCTTTAATTTTCCCTCAGTCTGAAGAAGCGCACGTGCACCTAAATGCTTACAAAGAAAGATAATTTCTGTGCGGTTTCTTAGTTGTTCTAATAAAAGGTATAATCTTTGAACCAAGAGTTCTAGAGTTTTGCATTTCCTGGTCTCAGAGTACACTAGTCAGAAGCATTCAACATTTTGAATGAAAAAACTTCAAGAGTTTTCACCAGCTGCTTCAGCAATTTTTACAGTGCATCTAGAATTATTTTGCAGTATTGCTTGGAAAATGAGTTTCAGTGGCCAATATTAAGTCTAAGGATTAAAAAAAAAAAAATACTGAAAGTAGTTTCAAGTAGAAGGTAATACTTGCAGATTCATCTGGTCAAAAGACAGATGACTCCTTTCAAATACGGGCCATGTCACTGTGATTCATGGCTGTCACTTCTAGATTAGACTAATGTGTTCACATGATACCAGAACTTAAGTAGGCTGAGAAACTGGAGCTACTAAAAGAATGCAGCAGCTCATGAGTATAACAGCTGCATGCTCAATCTCCACTGCTTACTGGTTTCAAGACCACCTCTCTCTCCATGCAATGCTGCCATAACAGAACTGAGAAGGTACTTGAGCCAAACAACTCTCCTAGGCATAAAAAAAACCAGATGTTTCTCTGTGCGAGTCCCTTCCTGTACAAGGGAATTCTACAGATAACTGGTTCCCCTCTCTACCCCCACAAACTGAGTAAAAAGAAAACAGTTTGGGATAGCTCAGGCATGCTAACCTGAACACACTGCAAAGCACTTCAGGGAAAGATACTTGCCCACTGGGAAAAAAAGCAGCCTTTCTGGGGAGGGCAGCACAGAAATCTAACAAATAAATATAATAGCCAATGAGCATCACATTTCTAATTTCTTTAGTATATAAGATCTTGGACCCAGTGATATTTTGTTTGCATCCTCCCTTAATATTTCTGTTCATCACAGAAAGTTTCAAGTGGTTGTCACCTACAGTAGCAGCTTTGCCATTCACATGAATTTAAAAAAAATAAAATAAAAATCAAGCTCTCAGTCGTTTTGAAGGAAATAGGTAAATAAGAAAGAATGCCTTATAAAAAAAAAACAACACACACACTGCAAGCAGCAAGTAATTCTGTTGAAACAACTATCTTTGTTCCACTCTATGCTCCATACCCCACATCACATTCCTACACTAAAGTAAGCTAAAATCTACTTGCCTACGGTGGAAACTAGAATATTTAAATGATTATATCAATGTTTGTTATTTTTCAAACAAGATACACAAAACACAGTCCCCCTTCCTTGATTTTTTCCAAAGAGCTCTAGCTAAAAAGAAGAAATTCTTAGTATCTGTCTTTGGGTGCATGGTATAACATTTTTACTGTCTTATGATGCACGGTTGAATTAACACACTACATTGAAGCATGTTTCTTAATTTAAATTCTCTCCCTTCAAATCTGTCATTTTGCTCAAACCCTCCCCTCACCCCTTTGAAAGGTACCATATAGTCCATTATCTCTTTTTTACTACTGTAGCACAGATATACATCTGGTATATATTCAACAGCCCCTGAATGGCCAAAACTGAAATCTATTCTTCATTCTTATGATCATAAACATTTAGAGACAGGCTGGTATGCCTGTGATGACTTAACATTTTTCTCAATGTTGGAGAAAAATGGACAGTTACTGGCAGTGCCAATGGCAGTGATGAACACATACTGACAAGACATCTGGTAATACAGAAGTAGTTAAAACTTTACCTAATCATCTTTAAATAATAACCATATATTATATAATGGTTTGGACAGGTCTGATCCTACAGAAGCGACGCTGGAAGGGAGTACACCTAGCCCAACCCCTGCCTGAGGCAGGATCAGCCCTGTCCAAACCATATATATATAATAACCATAAATGCAAGATGTTTAAAGTCAGACATACTACTTTAGCCATTTTTTTTAAATGTCAGTCATCTTTTTAATGTGTTACAATGGGCTGAATGGAGAAGCATTAAATGACCTATTGTCATGACAACCAGCAGCTGTCTTTTGAAAGGGACACTGTCAGATTTGTCCCAAACATCCAAATCTTGCAAAAATAAGCTTTAATGAGATGAACAGAGATTTTCAGTTTTAAACCCAACAAAGACCGTTTATTTAGACGTGGAAAAGTCCCCTGCTGTATCATGTCCAAACATATTGGGAAAAAAAACTACAAAAAGTTCTGAAGAAAAGGGACATTGACTTTGCTGGCATTTCTTTAAACTCCAGCAGCGATGAAGCAGAGTTAATCGCACAATAAATTTAGACTAGCCACACCTGCAGAGGAATTATCACATGATAAAAATGACTATGCAGCTTTAAAATAAAAGACTCAACCAGCTATAAAGTTATGGCTTGGAAACGTGTAACATCTCAGTAGCTGGTTTCTATCCAGCTTTAATTTGAAGGTGTAGCAGGGCCCACCCAGACACACACAAAGGCTGTTTTAAAAAGACGAACAAAAAAGCCACTTTACTTCAAACCCAGCGCATGCACTAAAGAGACAGTGCATTAGCTGGACCCATCTCACCCAATGTCTGTATAGATCAGGTGCTTTTTAGGGCTTTTTTGGGGTGCTTTTATCTAATACCTGATAGGATTATCTTTAGCCAAAAAGGCCAAAAAGCCCCACTAAAGCACCCAATCTATACAGATGCTGTGGAGCCAGGTCAAACTAATCCACTGCTGTTTCTGGTAAAGCAGGTTTGTTTTGTTTGTTTGTTTTTAAATGTCTGTAAGTAGCTATACATACCAAATAGTAAATCTGATGTCAGAGAGGGATGATCTTGCTTCAGGCCGGGGGTTCGACTTGCTGGACAACCTCAGGAGATCCCCTCTAGCCCGACTCCTTCAGGAGTCTACCAGTCCCCCAACTTGCAATTTAAATCATTACAAACACCACAAGTAAACCCTTGACAACAGATGCACCCAACCTTACAAACAGCTTCTCATTTTCTCCCACTCGCACAAACAGGCACTTCAACGTCCAATTCGACACCTGAAGGGACTGCAGGTTCAGGCTGGGTGATTTGAGGACTAAACACTGCCAGTTCCAATTTCTTAGAGGAAAGTTTAAAATCATAATAATTATCTGAGGGTTTCTACAGCAACAGTCTTCATGTCAGGACTCCTGCCCTCACCCTTAAAACACGCATGCATGGATAGGTTTTACAAATACGGCAGCATCAACGACAGCTCAGTCATGGCACGCATTCAGCTCCAGTCCACCGAGGTGGCACCCCTGGAAGCCCGATGACCTCTCACAGCACCTGCAAGCACCAACGGGACCTGCCACAAGCCTGGCACCAAGACATGGAGAAGCGAGGCTGGAAGGGAGGGCACCTAGCCCACCCCCTGCCTGAGGCAGGATCAGCCCTGTCCAAACCATCCCATATACCAGCCTCTTTCAACCTGTGGGTTATGACCTAAAAGTGGGTAGCAAGAATGTATAAAAAGATCGGGAACAAACTTTAAAAATGGGTTCTACTTTAAAGGAGAAAAACGTGGGAAACAGCGGCTTTTCCCTTGCAGGATAGCAGAGCTCCAGCTTGCATGGGACTGCTAGGGCCCCCTGTGCCACACAAGGCAGTCAGGGCCTGGGGGCAGGGGGCCCTGGGTCAGGACTGGCCACAGATGCTTACAAACTGGCCCTGGTACAAAAAAAACTTGAGAACCGCTAGCCACGGTGTGGTCTCTGCCAACCCTCATTGTCTACGACTAATTTTTTCACATAGTTTCATAGACCTTAGGGGCTGGAAGGGACCTTACAAATCATTGGGTCCAGCCCCTCTCATCTTGGATCAGACTGCTGGGATCAGATGACCCCAAAAAAGCTGGATGATCGACGGGGGGGGGAGGAGGCGGACACTCCAACCCACGAGCCTGACAGGATATCACAAGAAGGGGGGAGACTGTCGGAGGTGGTGAGGGGGAGGAGGAGGGGAGGTGCGGGGGTCCGGGCCTCACCCGGCAGAGCCCGTCGTGGAAGACGCGCGGGTCGAGGCGGCAGGCGATGGCGGCCGAGGGCAGGTCCCGCAGCGCTACCGCCTCCATCTGGTCGTCAATGAAGCTCCACTGGGGCTCGTCCGGCCCCGGCCACCTGCCACTCCGCGCTGCGCCGCTGAAGCAGCCGCAGCCGCAGCCGCCGGCCCCCCGGGTCTCCATGGCGGGCGGCCGGGGGAGGGGCTGAGCCGCCCCCGCTGCGCGCGCAGTCGGACCGCCGAGGAGTACCGTTGAATTGTTCCCTATGCGCCTCCTCGTACCGGCTCGGTTCAGCCAATGAGAAGCCGCGACCTCTCTCGCGCAATGCATGACCCGGCTGGCACCGCCGACGCCATCTTGAGTGAGGGCACTGCCCACTCCCCTCCGTTCTGCTCGTCGGGCGCCGCCCCCCACCGCGCGGGCAGATGCCACGTGCCCCCACCCTCCACGGATGTTGCTGCCAGTCAGCACGGACACAGTCCAGACATAGACGCATGTTTAATTTGCAGAAACACAGAAAGCGAGGGTTGGAAAGGAGCTGAGGAGATCATTTAGTGCAACCCCCTGCTCCAAACAGGACTGTCCCTCCAGCTATATCCCAGCCAGGGCGTTGTCTACCTGGGTCTTAAACACCTCTAAGGATGGAGATTTCACAACCTCCCTGGGCAGCCTGTTCCAGTGCCTTACTACCCTCTTTGTAAGAGTTGTTCCTAATATCTAACCTAAACCTCTCTTGTTGCAACTTGAGACAGTTACTCCTTGTCCTGTCATTTGCTACCACTGAAAACAGTCCAGCTCCATCCTCTCTTGAACCACCCTGCAGGTAGTTGAAGGCTGCTATCAAATCCCCCCTCAGTCTTCTCTTCTCCAGACTAAATAAGCCCAGTTCCCTCAGCCTCTCCTCAGAAGTCGTGTCCCGTAGCCCCCAAACCATTTTAATTGCCCTCTGTTAGACTCCCTCCAATTTGCTCATATCTTTTCTGTAGAGGGGGGGAGGGGTGCAAAACTGAACACAGTACTCCAGATGGTGCCTCCCCAGTGCAGAAGAGAGGAAGAATCACTTCCCTTGATCAGCAGGCAATGCTCCTACCACTGCAGCCCAGTATGCTGTTAGAACATGACATAAAAATAAGCCTGGGGAGAAAAGCTCAAGGCATGCATGGTGTGGGCAGCTGCATTCCTGGAGCTGGAGGAGTTTCCGTGGCTAATTTTACCCCTGTGTTTCATGTGTTCTTGAGGACACCATTTTGGAGGCAAACCGCCTTGTCCCACCATCTGTTTGGATGCTATTTCAGTTTCAAACATCTGCTGGAGAGGAATGGAATAAAAAAAAAAAAACAAAAAAAAAAACCAAAAAAACCCCACACACACAAACCACTTTCATGCCTCTTTCCTCCCACCTCACCTGGGCACAAATCAGAAGCTGCAACATAGTCTTTACACCTCTCTCCTCCATCCCCAAAGAGTCCCAAGCACAACCATCACTCCCCTAAGACAGATCCCAACCTGATCAAAGTGTTTTTATATGCACTAGACCAGTGCTGCCCAACATCTTTGCCCTACAGACTGGCTGGGTTGTAATCCAGCCAGCCAGTGGTCCTAGTCCAGCTAATCTAGGGGAGAAGCTGATCACACAGGTAAATTCTTGGAGGTCAGAGGAGCAGTATAGTACTAGAATTTTCCTACCTGTGCTAAGGAGCTGCCTATGCCTCTTCAACAAGACTGTCTTAAATGAACAGCTGTATGTGGGCACACTGAGAGCAGCATGCATATTTGAAATGAGATATTTAACATAGCAGTTTTCTTATTAAGTTAGTTTTTAAAATTACTTGAATTGCAAACAGACATGTTCAGACAAAGAGGGAGAGAATTTAGAGCAGTAACATTAAATACAAAACTAAATGCACAGTAATTGCTGCACATAAATGACTGTATAGACATGCCCATTAGGTAGGTTCAGTTATGAACTGGATGACTTGGGACTCTTGTTAACAAAAGGATCTAAACTTCTATCACAAACTGGAGCCATCTATGGAAGCAGCTCTCTATGTTTTAACAAATCCATCTTCCATTATAAATTTAAGCAAAAAAAAAAGGGGAAAAAAAATCCCATAGACATGAGTGAGAAGACCATCTGGCCCAGCAGCATGTCTTGGGGTGACCAGGGAAGCAGTCCTGGGCACCAAACTGGAGGAGGTGGGGAGCTGGAAAGGGGGGTCATGGAAAAATAACCGCTGCCAGTGCAGCCATGTGATTCTGTATCCACTGCCTTGTTATGCCTCTCATTTGGCCGTTCCTATGCATCATGGTTCCATTACACCCATGAAATAATACATTATCTGTTCTCAGACTGAGCTTAATATTTTCTTCAAATAAGAGCATTTGAAGTTCTATGATCATTTATTAGTTTTAAGGAGTAGGTTTCTGTAAATATGTACAATGTACTTATAAACTTTCATGCAAATATAAACACACATACACAAAATATAGTGCAGGATTCCATAACCCAGGCTAAAAGCTTAAGACTACTATAGATCAGTTATTTAAAAGCATTAAGGAGTGAACTAAACAGATAGCAAACAGTTAAACCACTATTAAAAAAGGAAAAAGGAAAAAAAAAACAAAAAACCTGATTGTAGAAAGATCTTACTTCCAAAATACTGCCCGGAGAAAACATTTATACTAACAAAATGAACTTCTGAAAAACTAATTCTGACAACTTTACTGCAATATTCAAATGCTATTGATGATCCGCACTGCAAATTTTATCGCAAAGACAACAGCCCCAGTGCTTGACTTACCTCACTTACCATAGCCTGACACTATTTGTGGCCTCTTTTTTTTTTAAATGATCTGTGTGTCAAAAAATTTCAGTGGCACATTGCAGTGTATTAAACTTAAAAATTACTGGATTAATTCTGATGTCATTTTATTAGAATATATCCAGCAAGGAGGACAGAACCATTTAAAAATGTATTTAGGCTCAATTATTCAGCCTCAGCCAGGAAAAACATCCTGTTTCCAATCATTGAGGCCAATGATACTCAACCAGGGTGAAGCAAAATTCTTTAAGGGTATCATGCAACATTAGCACTGTTATGTGTACAGACACCTACATGTGACTCAAGAGAAACCCAGAGATTTCAAATAGGAGTTCATAGTGTCAAAACGTATCTGACTTGTGGTGACAACTGAAGTGATGTTACAGCCATTATGGTCCAGGAAATGTGAGAAACAAGAATTTTGGTGTGCAAGAATTTTAGTGGGAAATATCTTTTATTGGACCAACTGCATGGATGGGATAAACTTATACAAGCTTTCAGGGTATCAGAGTACCCTTCCTTGGGTCTCTGGAAAAGCAGCAGGCACAGCAGAAGTAAGCAGCAGATGGAACAAGGGCTTATGTAAATACAAACAAGATAAGGAGAAATCAGGTAGTCAACAGACAGAAGATGCAGTAAAAACTTGACCTTCCTGAATGATCCTGCCCTTCCATTTGTCATTATCACATTCATTTGTATGTATAGTAGTCTTTCCCAGTTCTCTGCAACAGAAGAATTATTTTTTTTTAAAAGCAAGCCAAGAGATGGCTTTTCCTGAGGGGTGACAAGTCTAAAAAGGTTGAGAACCACTGATTTAAGCCTTCATCAAGATGATAACTTCTTATCCTAGATACATTATATTTTCACAAGAATCATCCAATCCTTCCATTCAGTGTGGTCCTCTTCTTCTGTTTTTACCCCGATTCCAGAATTATTTTCAAAAAGCTAGTGTACATTCATGAGAATTAGATAAATTGAGATGTTGAAATTACTCTGCACTCAAGGCAGCTAACTCCATCTCTTCAATTTTTATCTTGGCAGTTCTCTATAAAACCTACTTAGCTGCTAAACCAGATCTGTTGTTGGTATAAATAGCAAAATTAACTCTTGCCTTATAAAGTCTACCCATAACTATGGCTAGGTTTCTGCACAGGGTAAACTGGAAAATACTTCTTTAAAAATGGCTTTTAACTAAAATATTAAAAGGAAATTATGTGAATTAAATTCCAAGTAAAATGTCCTGCTTGGTTATGTAATTAAAGGAAGTTAAAGTTTATTCCTTTCACAAGTGCAAATGATTGAAATCCAGTATTATGTAGTTTTGTGCAGTTATCTTACTAAAACATGTACTCTGCTAATCTTGCTTATTACTGCATTCTAGTACAAAAATGAGTCTTTTACCATAAGTACTGTACCTCTCAGTTTGCAATTTTAATTAAAATTCCAGGTTTGTGGACAAAAGCAGTATTATTTTGTTACCTTTATTATTGCAGTGCCTAGAGGCCCTAGAGGAGATGGTCTTTCTGTACTAGGCACTGTACCAGTACAAGACAAGGTCTCTGTGTCTCAGGGTTTGCACTATAAATATGCACTATAATCTGCATTTTACACATGGAGCAGCAAGATGCACAAACATTTAATGACTTGCCCTTAAATCTCACAGAAAGGCTGCAGCAGAATTGAAAAATTGAACCCAAATCTCCCGAGTCCCAGTTCTGTCCTCTAACAACAAGTTCATATTGCTTATTTATTGTTACATATGAGGAATCCAATATATAGTTTGGGTAAATAAGGTTATGTACAATCTAGGGGAGGAAGAAAACAAAGACAGGCTTCCACAAATGTCAGAATAGGGGTTTGGGAGCATCTTTAGAAGCAAATGTACATAAGAGAAAATAATGTGATAATAACAGACTTCATATTTCTAGCATAAAATTATAACCAAATTCTACATCAGTAAACTACAGTATTAACTGTCTTCTGTACTAGCCCAGATTGCAGGACAAACACCACCACCTAGTGGTGGAAGAGAAAGCACTAAGGCAATGGGATTTTTTTTACTATTACACACGAAGACACACACATCATTTATAATCCAAGTGGCTACACCTGTTCCCCTCCCCGCAAAGTTCTTGCCTTTCAAATGCAGGCAGGCTACCATATACCACCATGCACAAAAGGGGAAAGAAAACAGTACAATTGCACCATAACTTTTCATTGAAGTGTATGGGACTCGATAAGCTGTTCACAATATGTGAAAATGATACATTTTTGTGAAGACATGGGATCCCTGTGAATGTATGCAGATAAGTGGTACTGGGTGACAGGTAAGACACCCACGTATAAACAGGACAGGGTTGCAGCTCTCTAGCATCATAAAGATTTTGGCTCAGCTAGCCACTACATTTTTTTTTTTAAACCAATCTATTAGATCACTTCCTTTGGGCCAGGGAAGCAGTGGGAGTCTTGCAACCAAGTCTCCAAATTCATATTATTTTAAATCAGCCTGTTTTCTGACTAAGTTATACCACAAGGAGAAAGCAGTAAAGTTAAGGGTTTGCAGTACAGGCATAATGGCCACTCTGGGCCAGCAAATTTGGGTACTCGATCAGAGCTACGAGCATGGACTACTGAAGCTCAAGAACCTAAGAACCACTGTTTGGTAGACATATAAAGCCTCTTGAGAGTGGCATGGAGGGGAGTTTAACACATTGTCAAGGCGGAGTCCTCGCGGAGGGCCGTGATCTCCTTGAGGCCCTCTCACCGCGCTACTCCGGCCCGAGGGCACCCTCCATTCTCACCCGCCACGTCTTGATCGAATATGTAATAGGGAGGCTGCCTTGTGTTTCCTCGGGCCTGTCAGCTCCTGGACCCCTCGTGGGTCTCCCCGTACAATGGGCGCTACCCCAGCGCCCTAGCCTTAAGGGCTATGCATGGCTCCTACCAGCCCCTAATACCACGCCCCAAGCCTCGCAGATGTAATAGACGTTGTCCGGTCTATATGCCCGCTTCCCGGGCCTCCTCTCTAATGTGGCCCACCCTAGGCTTCCTCTCTCATGCCCAGCCTCTTGCTGGGACTCTCATCTAGCCCACTCTGGGCCTCCCCTGCCGGTGTGGTTCCGCTTCGGGACTCTCTAGCAGGCCTCTGGTCCTATGGGCCAACCGCACGGATACCCTTCCTGACTCTGGCTCCCCGCGCTGCTACTCCCCGTCTTCTCAGGGGCAACCGCAGCACCCTGCCTTGGTCTGAGGGGGATTGCCGCATTAGCCTGCGGCCGGGCTTGCTATGCCTGTGCGCCCACACTGGGCTACTCAATAAAACACAATGGCGTTCCCCCTCTCTGGGGCTCACCGTGCCCACACTGGGCTACTCAATAATGTACAAGGGCGTTCCCCCTCTCTGGGGGCTCGCCGCGCCCACACTGGGCTCCTCAGTAATACCGCCCCTTTCCTGGGGCCGGGGGGCTATGTTCCCCCACACGCAATCCGGGGTCTTGGTCCCCGTCTGCAACCTACGGGTTGCACCCGCGACCCACTGGCCGCGCTCCTCGCCGCCAGCTGCTCATACACTGGCGTGCAAGCAACGCCTTCCCTGGCGCTATGAACAATAATGCGCCTTCCTGGCGCTAGGGCACCCCACACTCTCTGGGGTCCCTGTGATTGAGGCCTCCTCCAACCCCTACAGCCTCACCCAAGCCTCCGGGTGTAATAATACAAACACAAAGCAAAACCACAAGCCCCTAGGCTGTAACACAAATGCAAGCCGCCTGACCATAGCTCCTCATCATAGCTCAAGCCTCCAGGGCTATCATGAGCTGTACTTGCGACTTAGGCTCCTTCCCATATCTCGGCTAAGAGAGCTCCTGCCTCTCCAGCTGCTGGCAGAGAACTGCCAGCCTGACTTCAGCCCTGGGCTTTATAAGGGCCAGGCCCTGCCCCCTACAGGCAGCTGGCTCCGCTTAGTTGCTCCGGCAACCCGCAGCTGCGCTCATTACCTGAGCAAGCCTCAGCTGGGCTCGTTATGTCAGGCCAGGGCGCGCTCACTCGCTCCCTGGCAGTTCCTCCTTTCTAGGAGCGGGGTACCGAGGTGCCCTGCGACACACATGTATTCACCAGTGGTATCAGACCCTTGATACAAGGTATACTGCCATTTGTTTCTATTTTAACTGTTTTCAGCAACAATGAAACAGATCCCCAGATGGCTTCTCTGGGTCCTTTCCTACTCAGTGGAACTCAACTACTCCCACAGGGAAGGCCTGATTAAGGCACCAGCGTATGCGTGAGGCCCTTGCTTCCAATGGCAAACAGCTCTGCTCCCTAAAGAGCCTGAATTTATGATATACATGGTCCTGTTCCTCCTCTTCCAAAACCATAAGAGGGTGGTGATAATTAGTACTTCAAACTGTTCCAGGTTTTGTGTACTGTTTTTTGCTGTAACCACTGGCAGACAAAGCTGGGGAAAGAGAGAATACTTAGTAGAAGGTTAGGTATAGCATCATAGGCCACATCCAGATGCACGTGGACGTTTGGTTCCCCGGGGACAACTAGTAGCCGCACACCTTGTGCTGCTGCTAGTTCTCCCTGGGAACACCCGTGCCACGTATGCTCTGGCAGACAGCAAGTTACCCCTGGGTGGGCACTATCACTGTTAATTTTCTGTTTTTTCCAATTTGAATGTGTTTGACTTTAACATCCAGTTATTAGTTCATGCTACTGCTCTCTACACCATTAATAACTTTTAGTACCAATTCTTTTTCCACCCCATGAGGGTGCTTATCTTGCAACAAATTTTTTTTTTTTCAAATCTTCTTTTTGATAAAGTAAACAGAGTAAGCTCCATGGAATATTTTGTGGCTCATTTCTGTACCTTTTTACATTTTTCAACATTCTTTAAAAAGTGTGGACCCAGAATAGAATGTAGTGTTCTACTATTGGTCTCACCATCACCACCTTATGCCTGCTCACAACTCCCCTCTTTACATATTCATCAGCCTTTTTTGCTACAGTATCATACTAGGAGCTCGTGCAGCATTGCTTGCCTATTGCAGTCAATGTAACCTCCATTATAGAGGTTTGAACTACAATTATTGGGCTAGATTTTCACACATATTAAAAGACTGGAAAAGTCAACTGATGCCTACTGCATATATTACACTGCACACATTAAGTCTGATCTTTTTTATTCTTAAGGGGAAAAGTAAAATTGTACAAACAGCTGTGTTCTCAATCAAATATAGGGACATAGCTACCAGTATTATAATAAAAGATTAAACAATTCTCTCTCTCATGTTCCAATAATTACTATGTGTTTGCAAAATTCATAAATAAGGCATTTCTAACCCCCATTACCATAATGTCTAAGCACTTCAGTGTTTGATTTATTTAAGTATTTATACTTAAAACACCTCTTTCAGGCACAGAAATGGTCTTATTTCCAATTTACAGAGAGGTAAATAATGAATAAATAACTTCCCCAAATCAGAGTGGAAGCAAGAAATTTAAGTCTTTGAAAATCAGGAATTAAAAGTCAAGGCATATGTAACCCACACAGCACAATAATAGCCCCACAGCTATTATTAATGGACAGTTTGTGCTTTTTCTGTGTATTATTTGGACCTATTGGCAATTTTTTACAATTTTGACTATAATTGACAGAACTTTGACTTGTCAAATTCCCAACCCTAACAATAACAATTCTGTTACCCTGCTCCAGCCACTGCTACCACCATTCGTTAATGGTAAACCAAGCAGTTAACAACAGTTGAAAGGCATACAAAAAATATGGAAATTCGTATCTCTGGAACACAACACACAGGCACAGCATCTTAGGGCTGAATCCCAAATGGGACACAGAAGACTAAAGTAGGACTAAGGTAAAAGTTAGATATCCCAGGCCAAAAATGTGATCCTGAAAATCCATGTTTGTCTGTTACTTACTCTAGGTGCCTGAACCCTATGGGGACTGCTTCTAGTCAGTACCTGTTTTTTCTACTCCAGCCTAAAACTGGCCCAGTCTTGACCAAGGTGCTGAGCTGTTCTGTGCCCATCTCAAGTCTGAAAACCAGACATCCCCTGCCTCAGTCCCTTGGAAGACTCAGTTCAGTAGGTGATCTCCAATGAAGCCTAACAAATTGTTAGGATAAGGCACTTCACAAAATTTGGTTGCAGGCACCACCCAAGAATACATCGGAGCAGGCTCCCCATTCTCCCCTTTTTTGTACAATGGCTCAGTAGTTAGACCACTCACACAGGCTGCAGGAGGCTTCAGTCTATTTCTGACCCTTGTGAACTGTTCAAATCCACATCATCCAATCCCAGGACAGTGCCTTATCTACTAGCCTAAAGGCTGCTGTGAGGTGCTGGGAGAGGGTGGATACTCCCTGCCAATATTAAAAAGGGAATTCAAGATCCATGAAAGAGTACAAGAGGAGACACGACCATCATCCTCTGGGTTTTCAACCCTGCTCCTGGTAATGTCCATGTATTTTAACCTGTACTGTTTAATGTTAAATACAACTTTCTCAAGTTAGGTGAGACTGCTGCATGAAGCTTCATGTCAACACTGTTTCTAGCACCCGAGGTAGTTCAGTTGTCTCTACACTAAACAATATATCTTGCAGTATAGACATTAGGGATGTGAGAAACTTCAGTCCCCAATTCGATTTGGTGGAGATTCGGCCCAATTCAGTGGCCAAATCTCTGAATCCAAATCGAATCAGAGGACCATTTAATCTCTCCAAATTGAATCAGAACCCTCTGAATTAATTTGGAGAGATTTGGAAAGATTTGGCCATAGACACAGCTTTAAATGTTTTTTCTACATACCTCAAGGTAGCAGGTGGCTCATGAACGCTGCGATGCTGGGGCTCATGGAGCTTCCCACAGGATTTGGGGGGCCCCAGTGTGCTTGGCAGCAGACCCAGAAGTGGAGCAGAAGCACTTCTGGTCCACTTCCGGGTCTGCCAGGGAGTGCGCTGGGGAGCCTCCCCTGCGCCTCTCTTGGCTCAGCGATGGGTGCCTCCTGGGTCTGAGGGGGCACCCGTGGTCACCCTGTGGCTGATCACTGAGCCAGGAGGCATGAGGGGGGGCCCCCAGTGGGCTCCCCGGCAGAGCCAGAAGTGGACCAGAAATACACCCCTCCCCCTCGTGCTCCTGTGGGTTGCTCTGCTCATCCCAGCTTCACAGTGTTCACGAGCTGTGCTGGTACCCTGAGGTGTGTAGAAAAAACATTTAAAGCTGTGTCTGTGGCCAAATCGTGGATTCTCTGAATCAGTATTGAATCTTCAGATTCAGATTCAGCCGAATCGAATCAGGGACAGTGATCTGAATCAATTAATCGAATCACTGCCCCCAGTTCGGGCCAAATCCAAATCGAATAAGGCCCGCTTTGCGCACCCCAGTTGACATACCTTAAACATTACATGCTAGATAGCATGCTGCTGCAACACACACTAGTAACTCTTTATTTTGGATCTATGCCTTAGTACTGCTTCATGTCTACGTATTATGACAACAGTGTTACTGAGCCACTTTCAGTAGCTACTCCTACCCCTGTTTATAATAGGACATCACAAAGGCTAAGGATAGGGAAAGGTGAGCGGTAAGAAATTCTGGGTCAGGAGACGGGAAAAGTGAGAAGTATTAAATACTGACTAGGAAATCTATTAGAATTTAGTACCTCTGAGCTAGAACTTGGGCAAAAGGGAAAGGAAGACCAGGCTGAATCACAATTTACTCCCCTGAAGCCCAGGAGTGAGGCGAGAGGAAAGGGGGTAACAAATTCTGACAGGTCCAAGTAGTGCTCAGGTGGCCTGTACGGTACTGTGGATATGGGTTACTAGTTTCTGTGACCAGTAGCATCCAATCACTTTTGACTCTCAAATCCTAATTACCAGATGTCTATTTACAGCTGGGTCAATTGGGATCAGTTTTAGCATGAGTCTGAAGTGAGAGTCAGACTCACACCCCAAAAGCAAGACTCCTAAAAATCCTTTTTCACCATATCCCACGTGGCAAATTCTGACAGGTAGCAGTTTGTGGCACTACCAAGTTTCCTAGCTTTGAACTGCAGTGGCAATACATCACACACTCCATAAATCAACAGTCTTTCTTCCCTTTTGCATCTTCCATCTACAGAAGAACAGAAGTACCAAGAATAGAACCTGGGTGTAATTGGCAGCCTCCCAATCACATACTGGGTGGCTAATTTATTATTACTTTTTTAAAAGGGAATTCATCATCTGAGCAAGCTAGCTATGGAACTTATACATGTATTTTTCAAAAGAACCAGTAGTTTTAGGGAGAGAAGGAATCTTATACAGAATGTAAGAAAAAACCCACACAACATGTAGTATAGATTCACTAATTTTGTGGAAAATAAATATTAAGGGAGCACAAGGGGTTAAAGTTTATTAATTTAAACAGATTATCAGTACCATTAATTTGTGGTTTGCCCATTGTGCCCATGTGATTTTATTGCTGTTTCCCTCAGCCCCCTTCTTTGTATGCTTGTTGCAACTTGTTCTTAATTAGACTCTAAGCATAGACTGTGCCTTCCTATATTTGTATTGTGCCTAGCACAATAAGGCCCCAGAATGTCAGGGCCACCTTTGGATCCCACCTGAGTTTTAATAGCAACATTCATTATAGCAACCTAACAGGTTGCCTTGCACTTCTTACTGCTTTTTAAAATACACTGTTGGCAAGACAATTCCTAGCTGAGCAGGAGAAAAGTACTGCTTGCCTATTTGGAACTGAACAAATCCCTGACTTTGTGAGCAAAAAAGTAAGTTGTTTAGTAATTTATTTACTTTATGAAGCCTTTACAGGCATGATAAAAGCAAATGCATTGTATATGTGAATATCTTTGTAAAAGGAGTTACAAAGAAAACACAGCAAAGACTGTATTAAATTGTTAAAAGAAAGGCAGTACTCAGGTTCTGCTGTGCCTGATCCAATGCATTGTTCAGGCACCAGCACAAATAACAGTCCCTGTAAAGGGATGGGACCCTATCAAGCACAAGTGCACGTACCACTTACCCCACAGGGGCCTTTCCAATTTTTTAATTAGACACTAAGGCCTCTTCAAACCTCTGCTCCTCCGTCCTTTCCTATGTGCAACCATGACCTGCAGGTGTTGCAGAAGTTGGAACAATGTGACTCGAACATTTCATTCCAGGCTTATTATATCAGGTGGCATACAAGAATGTGAGACTAGGAAGGAAAGCAAGAAGAGCAATAATATGTAGGCAGCAGACAGTGAATGTCATGCAGCTGTCTACATGTTGCTCATGTACTTCAAGTTTAATGCTATTTTATATATTGAATTTATTTGCAGGTTGTTTTAAGAGTTAAAAAGAACCACTTATTTATTGTTAGTATTTTTTGGCAGGTCTAACTGCACTCTTGCTAAGGTTTTCATTTGGGTATTCTGTGCTTGTTGAACCACTTATTGCTGCCTCCCCAGTTATAATAAAATGGGAAGGCACAGCCATGCCAAAAGCATTTTTGAAATATAAAAGCAAGAAAACAAGTTATGCAATTCACTGAAAGAACATCCATGGCCACAGTCTAAATAGAGTGAGTTATATTTTAATTGATACTTAATTCAGGGAAAACACAACAACAAATCAAGCAAACAAACGAACTGCCTTCAAACCAAACCAAAACAGTAGCAGTGCCAAAAATGTTTACTCATCGCAATCCAGAAAATTCATTAGGGACAAAATACCTCATACACATTAGCAGCCCCTTCACCCTAGATGCTTGAAAAATAATTATGAGGAGTCATTTTATGTCTTTGAACAAGTTGGGACATGTTACAAGGTAACTTGCAACCCACAAAATTACATTAACAGGCAATTACATTAGAACTACCATATGTAGTATGGATGTTAGCATATGGCATCTCTAATTTTCTTCCCCTTCCCCTTTTTTTATTTGGGCATTTTCTATTGTGCAGATTGGCTAAGGAGTTTCTCAGTGTCTGGATTTTGCTTTGTGCATAAATGCTCAACTCTTGCTTTTCAGATGACTGCAAGGCACAGCAGCTCACAGCTACCTGTACAGCATTTGTTAGGTTGGCATCCAACTATTAGAGGCAGTACCATCCTGCTCTCAGTCCCAAAATGCAAACTCTATTACCATTCTGCAGCTTCAGAGTATAACTGAATATTCTTTGTGGCCCTGCATTATCCTCTTATGGCTTCCCCAGGTATAGCAGAAAAGGACAAAAGGGATGTCCCAAAATATGTCATGGCCAGGTCATTGGTTTCAGCATGTAAATGCCTAAACCCTGGTCTCATGCACCTTACTACTGCTTCCTACATTAGTGTTCATGCACCTGCCATTGTGATCCACCATGTCTCAAAGCAAGTAGCATGCTTTGTAGTTCACTACCTCAACCAGGGAAGTCATGGGAACCTTCATTCTCTGAAAGCCAAATTTTATTTCAGATATGTATCTTTGTTGCTGACACCCTTCAGATGGGAATTTTGAAAGGCTACTTAGTGTGGGAGCCGAGGGTGGTCTAAGGCTATGGCCACTAGCCCGGACAGTCAGGTGGGTATTTTCCACGATGGAATAGAGTGAGGCACGGAAGCATATTGGTTGTATAAAGAAAGCTTTACTTACACTGCCAATGGTCACAGTGCAGGAAGAAAACTTGCTTGAATTACAGTTGCACACAAACACACAGGGGTGAGATCTCTCTTTGAACCGAACTGAGATGAGTCGTCGGTGTACGACTCCACGAGCGCTCAACACAGGGGTACGTCAATATTTCCAAGATGACGGGGAGTGGTTAGAGTCTGATCAGGTCCCTAAGTTCTCCTCCAAGACACACGAGGAGTTTCCTAGGCTCCACAGCGCGCTTAGAGTTCCCCACGAGATGGTTGAGGGGTCCTCCAACTTGGGCGGAAACTGCTCTAACCTTTTATATGGCTAGCAAACCAATTGCTAGCCGCCAGGTAGGAATAATTTAGAATTGGCCAATAGTGGGACACAAATTTGCATACGTGTGGCGGGAACTCTTTTGCACCGGGGTTTGTGGCGGGAACTCTTTTGCACCGGGGTTTTCTCTCTGCAGCTGAGAAATCCACCGTCCAAAGAAAGCTCCATGTGGCGGGAAAATTCCAATGTGCCGCGGCACTAAAAATCATTGGGTTATGACATGCCCCCTTGCCGATGGCACAGCTGGAATATAAACCACATGCGCGTCGTTTGGGTCGTTACGAGCTTTCTCAGCTGGTTCATAAGCTAAATGGTTAAACACAAATTTAGACAACAAAATAAGTTCGTCCTCTAAGGATCGAATCAAATAATAGCCGGCACCAACACACAGACACATAATTATATTCATAACAAGAAATTCAACTATCAGGGTTTTAGTAGGTGTCATGGCGAAGTCACAAGTCAAGCCCTCACTTCTCCAATGATGTTCTCTTTCTCTCTCTTGGGACTTCCCTCCACCACGCACTTTAAGTCCTGAACCTGTGAAAAGAAAAATCCTCAAAACAATAAATTAACCTATATTATAATATTTACATGGAACCGCGCGCGATAGGGCAGTCAGCTAGATTTGTCGCCGCTTCCTGCTTTTTCACAGCACACAATATAGGTGCTCGGGCACGGCTCCGCTTTGGACGATTTTTCTCTCGCACGCTCATGGATACAACCGACGTGGAAATAGATGGCAAACAGCGCGGGGTTTTATCCACATTCAGCAAGATGAAAACGCCGATGACAACGTCGAGGAGTCGTCGTCTGGCTTTTCTGAATACTGAAAACCTAGTTCATAGGCCAGTTGCCATTGGCCTGCGTCTCCCAGGATTCGGAGTTGTCATTTAGTGAGCCCAGAATGGTTTAGGAGGAATCCAAACATGATTTGCTCTTTGGGCTTGATCTTTGACTCCTCGTACAGTTCCTGCAACTCAGTCCAAGTATGAGCACGATAGGTGGCGGCACAAGCTGCACTCAGTGGATCAGTTGCCTGGCAGGTTGCTGTCACAGGGCGAACTGCTGTTAGAGCCATTACTGCTTCTGGTAGGAGGGGCGGGTGCTCTCCTCCGCTCGATGCTCCCTCCCCGTGGCAAGAAGGCGGGGCCGCCAGAAGTGACGTCACTTCAGTGGGCAGGACCGCTGGATGGATTCTCGCTTGTTCTTTTGAAGCTCCACCCGTCTTTTCCGGCTCCTCCGCGTGGCTCCTTTCTTGCTCGGCTCCATCTTGAAATGGCATCTCAGGATCCTCTCTCACAGCCGCATCTTTAGCCGCCTGAATGGCTGCGAGCAGCTGGGCTTTTAACTTGCATTTTCCCGCATTAGAGTTGTCACAGTACGGAACATTACACTTAACATTTTTCCCCTGTCGTACTTTGGGGCTGCCCTTTCAGCTGCGGCACGTCCCTCTGTCTCCAAACTCTCACGGAAATCGGACGGGAGCTTGCGGCTCCTCAATCTAGACAACACTGCTTGGGAACTGAACTGGTCTTCCGTCTCCTGCACATATCGCAGGCAGCGGGTATACTCTGGGTCAAGGGTCAGGTCTACTGCGCCCGCCGGTTTCACTCGGACGGAGGATAAGGTGCCCCCTTCCTCTCGGGATCTAAATAGGACCCGCTCTCCACCCATTACACACCCGAGAGCTCCGGGGTGAAGATATGCTTCCCTCTCTTCTCCCTTCAGCGAAAAGTAGCTGCTGATGAGCCTTTCACCCGTTCCGCCTGCCTGATGATAAGTGATATGCGCCTCTAGTTCTTCGGCATCTATTACGTGCCGTTTCCCAGTGCGCCAAGGGCAGTTTCTAACTAACTCTAACTCCATCGTGTCTTCCCTGCATCCTGTTCGTGATGCCATGTCTCGGCTGGGTAGAGCCGACCAAGGGAAATGCTGGTTAATTAAGCGAATGTCAGGCGGGCTGGTGGATGGAGAGGCGAGACAGCGTATTGGTTGCAAAAATAGTTTTTACTTACGCCGCTGGTGGCTGCGACGCAGGCTGTGAAGGCTGCTTGCATAGTTGCAACAAGTTGCTTCAACTGGCAAGAAACTGACCCAGCGAGTTCACAGATGAACTGGGCGTGCAGGGAAAGGGTACGTCGGGGATAAGCGCTCGGTGACGGGGAGGAAAAATTGGTAGTTGATCAGGCTACTGATTCACTCTGCCACGAGTCAGGAATTCTTTAAAGTCACTCTGCAGCGTGCTCAAAGTTCTCCATGAGATGGTTAAGGGGTCCTCTAACCTGGGCGGAAACTGCTCTAACCTTTTATACGGCTAGCAAACCAATCGCTAGCTGCCAGGTAGGAATAATTTAGAATTGACCAATAGTGGGACACAAATTTGCATACGTGTGGCGGGAACTCTTTTGCACTGGGGTTTTCTCTCTGCAGCTGAGAAATCCATTGTGCAAAGAAAGCTCCACGTGGCGGGAAAATTCCAATGTGCCGAGGCACTAAAAATCATTGGGTTATGACACTTAGGAGAAAGGAGACTGTTAATTAGCATTTGGAAAAGAGATGGATCACCCTTTTTCATTTTTTTTTACCTTTGTCAGGTGGAATTTGAGTTTCTAATTGTCATCCCAGCTACCCTTGACACAGAGCACCCTGTAACTGTGCTGTAGACAAACCTGAAAAGAATTGGCCTACAGTACTTACCTTAAGTGTTGAAGCAAACTGGAAATCTTGTAACAAAGTCATTTAGGCATCTCACTGGCTCTGGAGATGCAAGTGAGAATTTTGCCCTGGACTTGTACTGGAAGCTGCTTCTGGCTATAACTGGATATCTAGTCATTCAGGCTGTGGTGGCAGAGGTGGCCAAACATGAATACTAGCTACAACACTTCTTTATATGCCATTAGTGATGGAAGCTGGTTCATGGGCTGGGCTTTTGATCTCAGATGGGCCATGAAAGACATATTGGAAAGGATTTCTACATATAGGATCTATTATATTGTCTTTCAATGCCTTGAAGAAACTGTGTAGCCCAAACAGTAAATAAAAATGGTGAATGATAAATGATGAAGTAAAATAAAGGATTCTAAACTTCATCAGTCTCATATAAATTACTCAGTGCTGCTTTTTCTTCACAGCAACATCAGTTTGGCTTTAACCCCTGTATATACAAAGGTTTCTTCTTGTACTGCACTCATTTCAAGCCAACTGTTTCTAAACAGCTGTGAAGGGAGCCGATTGCCCCTAATCAGATTAATTCCAGGGAGCTGAAAATACTAAACACAGATGGCATCCACTTCTTTATTTTTCATAGAAGAGGTATCTTTTTTATTTTAAATGTTTGACTGAACTGAATACTTCTACAATATAAAAAGAAAGAATACCATGCCGAACACCTGACAAAATTCAAAGAACTAACAGAAGAGAAAAAGAGGCAAATGTAAATTTTGCACACTAAGTGGTAAGAAAAAATAATCAAGTTTTTCAAGTTACTTTTATTAATCATGATACGGTATCTTTTCCCTCCTAGCTATATCAAAATATAGATGGGGAAAAGGTTAACGTGGCCTGTGCTTAAGTATAATGATAATTGACATGGCTATGGCTCTTTTTTGTGCCAAAAGGCTAGACTGTGATGCCCTTACCTTACATAATGTTTCACACCAAAAGTAGCATCAGTTAGACTACCTGTGGAGACACCTACTACTCAGACTAAGTAAGGCTATCACACTCTGGCCATAGCATTTCACAAACAAAGGCCAACATGGTCAAACTTGGAGCCTTAATCTAGTCACCTGAATCCATGTTGAGGAAACTAAGTGGGGAGTGATTTTCAGATGTGCTGCCATAGTTCCCACTGAATTCAACTATGCTGCCGGTGATCACTATGGGTGGCTGCCTAACTTCATAGCTTTTCAAGTATTCAACTTCATAGCTATTCATAGTATTCAACTTCATAGCTTTTGGAACATGTCTATGTAGCTTTGTCAAGGAAACACAGACATCTTTGGGGCAGAAAGCAAAATCCAGTCAAACAAACAATGGACAGCCTGCTTAAAACAGTAGGAGGACAGGGATTTCTAATAACCCAAAGAAGTAAGAGAAAAGTCTGCTCCTAAAAAAATATTACAGATGTTTAGAAAGATGCCAGACAAATAGCAAATCTCTTTTACATACAAATGTTGAGAACGTTGATGGAATGAAGGGTTAAATTAAAGCTGTAAAGATCTGAGTCAAGGCACTAGATATTTTTTGATAACAAGACCACAGAACCATTACTTCCCATTGATAATGCATATATGTAAAAAAGCCATCACAACAGATCCTTTGTCTGGTCTATAATGAAATATAATTCCCACTCCTTTTATTTCTAATGCACACTAAATCATAAATTTCTGTACCTAAAAAAGCTGTCATATATGACAAATACAAAATTATGACACTTTGTGCTTAGGATGTTTTCTATAAAGAATCTTGCATGCTGTACAGGTAAGAATAAATTTAGTTTTGCAAATGAATAAATATATCTCTTTCTACACATGGAGAGTTAAAATTAAGTGATTTTAGTTTCTGAACCACAAAGGAATTTCATAACCAAAACATACTGAGAACTCCTTTTGTTAGAACAGTCAGTCAATAGAATAGACTGCCTGGGGAAGTTGTAGAATGTCCATCATTGGAGGTGCTCAAGAAGAGGTTGGATAACCATGGGTCAGGGATGATCTAGGAGTAGCTATGCCTATGCTATACTTACGCATATTTCTCATAGTTCTGGGCTTTGCTGGTTGCCACATGGGGTCAGGAAGTGTTTTCCCCCCCACTTCCTGTTGTTACATGCGTCAGGGTTCCTTTTATTTTTTTAACATCTCTCTTAGAAGTATTGGGGGCAATTATACACATACTTTTTCCAGCAACGTGCTGGAGATCTGCCACTTTGGAACAGGCTTGATTAATCAAGTCTGCTCTGCATGCAAGCTGAGGGAAATAGCACTGTGCCGCGTGCAGTTGTATAAGTGGTGAAATGCACATCAGCACACAGAAAATGGCGGTGATGCACTTTTGAACTAAAGCACCTCTGAGGTATTTTAGTTCAAAAGTGTAAAAATGCCCTGGGTGTTGGCTGCAGCTGTGGCTGGGTATTTTGAGTGCAGTATGTCAATGCTTCTGCTGGAATTAAAACTTGCAGGTTCCTAAAGTGTCTTGCCCCCTCACTTAGGGTCAAACAGATCACCACATTTACGGTCAAGAGAGAATTTTACCCCATGGTTAGATTGGTATGGACTATGGGGGCTTTTTGCCTTCCTCTGTAGCAGGGGGCATCCTTGGATCTCTCAAGTGTATTTTAACAACCCTTGCAACAGTAGGCCATTGGCCACCATTGCGCCCATTGTCCTGCTGCTTTACCTGTGGCAGGTTAGGGCACTATGCTTTGTGGTTTTGTGGCAGGGTTGCCTGTGTAGTTTTAATAATAGGTTAGACAAGGATTTGCTTGGGATGGTTTGGATATGGATGATCCTGCTCATGCAAAGGGTTGGACTAGATGACCTCTAGAGGTTCCTTCCAGCTCTACTTTCCTAAGATTCTATTATTCTGTGATTAGTATTATCCTCTATGGAGTGAATGTAGCTATAGGTCCCTTCTGCCTGTCCTGTATCCACATCACACACCCAAATTGTCATGGCATGATTGAATTCCTAAAGAATATACCATGTACAGTATAAGATCTCTAAAGAGATCTTAATATTATCCATCCTTAGGTCTTGGCTATGTATTATATTCTATAGTATTTCATTTGTTGCATTTATCTTCAAATGAATATAACTATGCAAAAATATTTCTGAAGCCAAACTGGTTGAATCTTAGGGGAAATGTTGTTAGTGGAAACCTTCTTTGGGTTTATGGTCATATTTTGAAGGCAGAATAAGGATTTAAAGTATATACAGAGATATAAAAGAGGAGCTTGAAGCAGGGTGGGGGTTAATCTCCAAGTCACTGAGAAATAGGAGTAGGGTCTTGAGTGAACATAGAACAACACAGTCCCCTAAGAACCAGATGCCAGGATTTCATTGGGAGAGACCAGTAAAATCAGAACTGGGATGATCTGTTGGCTTTTCTCTTCTCTACTTCTCAGCTTCCATGCTTTCCGCTTTAGCTCTTTACTTGTATTTGGATGTCATGCTCTATGGACAAGCAATGAGCCATGAAACTGGGAAGCATCACCTAAAGGAGCATGTATTATTCATATGACCTTTCTTCAAGCGTTCATTGAATCATATGGGTTCTCTCCATGCCCCATAGACACCAGCCAATTAATGCAGAGGCTCCCCAGTGTGTGTTGATGGCTATTCCTACTAGGCCTGTGCAAAGCAGAAAGTATTCACTTCAGATTTGGAATCGGCGATTTGGAGGGACAGTAATTTGATTCAGTGATTCGAATCACTGTCCAAATTCGATCTGGCTGAATCCAAATCCAAAGATAGCCAGTGCCAAATCTTATTCAGCCATAGACTATACAGGCAGGCAGTGCCAGTGGGAGCAGCTGGGGGAGCAGCTGGACAAGACCTGGCTTAAGCCGGTAGCCCCGGGAGAAGTTGCAGCTCGTCTGGCTGCTCCCCCAGCTGCCTACCCACCAGGATGAGGCAGGCAGTGATGGCAGCCTTGGGAGAAGTTGGGGCTGGGGAGAATGATTGGGGAGCTGGGGTATTGAACTGGGAGCTGGGGGGAAGCCCCTGTTCATTTCCCAGCCCCCAATCATTCCCCACAGCTCCTGGTTTGATTCCCCAGCTCCCAGTCATTCCCCCCTGCCCCTGTGGCTTCTCCTGGGCCTGCTAGCACTTCCTGCCTTGCCCCGGTGGGGTGGACCAAGGGGAGCAACCAGATGAGCTGTGGCTTCTTGCAGGGCTGCCCGCTCAAGCTGGGGCTTGTCCGACTGCTCCTCCAGCTGCTCCCGCCAGCACTGCCTAGTGCCTGCCTGTACAGACGATGGCCGAATCTCCAAATCTCTCTGAATCGATTTGGAGGCTTCTGATTCAATTCAAAGAGATTAATGGGTCTCCCAATTTGATTTGGATTCAGAGATTCAGCCGCTGAATTGGGCTGAATCTCTTCCAAATCAAATCTGCTACTGAAGCTTTGCACAGCCCTAATTCCTACCAACTACTACAAAGGTATAATATTTTGATTCTGTGAGTTAGAATAGTTTTTCTCAAAATCTGTATGGTTAGTGTATTCCCCTCCACCTACTGAAGCAGAAGATGATATAAATAACCAAATCTTCATAAAGGAATCTCCAGTTAATTGATATAAATTCTGAGAGAAAATGGACTTTGAATGAGGTATTGGTTTGTTGTGCTACTAGTTCCTAAGGCTGCTAGTCTTCCAGCAGAAACCAATAGATACTGGATAAAGGACTGAAAGAGAGCCTACTGGAATTTCCACTTGGGAGGTTGAGAAGATGATGAGACAGGCCAATAACATTCCCCCACTACAAAAACAGAATTTAACACTTCCTCTCACATACAAAGCTCCTTATTACTACCATCCTGCAGGGGGAAAGCTGGTATTCAAAGCTTCCTCTTTGCTAAATCTGGAGGCCAGTCAGAAATGCAGGGCTGGCCAACTTCTAAGCAGCCAAGGACCACATGGCCATGGGCTGCGCCAAAGGAAGCCATGGGCCCCCTGGATCTAACATTGCACAGAGCCCCCTCCCCACCACTGCATCTTGCACTTGTGACTCCCTCCCACTGCTTTATATCTTGCCTTTGCAGGCCTTCCTCCCTCTCCCTGCTTCCCTCCACTGCAATGTGTAGCTGTAGCCACCCTGCACCATGCCCCTGTGCCTTCAACTGCTGCTTCACAGCTTGCCTGCAAAGACATCCCCCCTCTTTCCCACACTGCGGCACATGTCTATATGTCCCTCCTGCTGCACCATGAACTCAGGCTCACCCTCAGCTCCCCTGGACACTCTGCACTGTGGTGCTCTACCCCTTGGGCAAAGGCGGGCAGCAAAAGCCAGAGGAGCAAGGGAGAGAGTGGAGACTCTAGCTGCTGTAGAAACCAGAGTGATAGGGGTGTGGGAACTTCCGCAGGGGCTACATGTGGCTTGCAGGTCACTGGTTAGATCTGCTTTGTTGCTAACCATGTCAGGTCTTGCCTGGACTGACTCTGTAACAAAGCTGGGTTGTTTTTACTCCATCAAACCAATAAGAAGCCATGTGGGTTCAGTGTCAGCTTTCCTATCTTTAAATTTCTAGCTCAGGTGCCCTCCAGATGTCTGCAAGCTACAGAGAGGCACTGAATCCATTCATCCACTTAAGTTTTTAAGAGTAAATGGAAACCTGCTCATATTTCTAATTAAGCTCTGTACATTTTGAGGGCATTAACACAGTGCAGGTAATGCAGCACTTCACTTTACAGTGGCCTGGCCCAAAGGAACAAAGACTGCAAGGAACTTGGACACCATTTCTCTGGTCATTCGGTCTGTGTACAAGGCTGTTTTGGGATCTATGTATGTATGAGTTTATGTATTTAGAAACTGTTTCTGAAGGAGCAGGGGGTGAAAATGTTAGAGGTGTGGTTTTAAGACAAGACTTGTAGTGAACTCTTAGTTCCCACTTTTATCAAGAAACCATGACCAGACTGTACACCCTGTCCTTTTACAAAACCTGTCACATACCAAAGATGAATAGAAAAAAGAATGCATGATGATGCAGTATAGTTACAGGTGGTATTAAACTGGAAAGTTTGAAGACTTGTAAATTGTTCAACCATGAGGGATTAGATCAAATTATCTCAAGCACCAGTGTTGAGACATACCACCTGTACCACTTAATTTTATATTGCATCACATTTTCTGAATATATCACATATTGCTTCCAGAGTCTCAGATGAGGTGAATACATACTCACCTCACCATGTAGCTCAATGAAGCTAGGGAAATTTATACTATCTGAAAATCTGGCCCAATAAACGGAGTCTTTCCTAATCTCACAAAACTAACTTCTGTGGGAGAAGAAAATTCTCACCAGTGTATTTTATGTACCTGTAAAAAGGTAGTTTGTCTTGAAATAACTATGAGGCAAATTTAAAAAGATTAAAAGTACATGATAAAATGAAGGTAGAACAAAAGCTATATACCACTGAAAAAGGAGGTTTGGGAGCTGCTTGCTTCCTGTGGACTCTTTTCTCTTCAAGCTGTTGGAGCCTATTCCTGTCATGGACTTCAATGCCCTGGCGGAGTCAGTGATGCCATTTGTTCGGATTGCTTGCTAGGGTTTCCCATTTGTCAGGATCTATTCCAAATGCCTTCATATCTCACTTGCATGTGTCTTTGTAGCAAACTATGGGACATCCTGTTGTTCTTGTTCTCTTTGATAGTTCCCCATATAGCATGTCTTTGTGTATACATCTATCTTCCAATCTGCTCAAACGGCCTAGCCAGCACATTCATCTCTGTTTGAGTAGGGCTGTCATACTTGGCAAATTTTCCCTTTAAAGAACCCTGTAGTATGTCCTAATATTATAACACTTTCTAATATTATAACACTCTGATATGTTGCCAGACATTGGTCTCTATGAAAGATTGGTCCCGTATTTGACACTAGGGCTGTGCAAAACAGCACCATTTCGTTTTGACTTCTGTTTCGCCGTTTTGAAAGGACGGTGTTTCATTTCATCATTTTGTTTCATTTTGAAGCACTGTTCTGTTTTGGTTTGTTGAAACTTTTGCTGTGTCGGCAGGTTTTGACATTTCGCCCATAGGTTATAATGGCGAATCATGAAAATGCCTATAACTTTGTCATTTCGTGCCTGATTCAGATGAACATTTCAGGGATGGTAGCCCCTTCTGAAAGCATGAAGCCTGCCAAGTTTCAAGGAGATTAGTTCAGGGGTTTCTGGAAAACTGCATCTCAAACTGCAAAAAGCAAAACTCTTATCACTTGCTGGCAGCGGCAGCCTCCTGTCATCCTGCATGAAGATCTGGGGGCCCGCAGCCCTGGGAAGGCTGTGGGGCTGTGCCAGACTCCTCCCAGAGGTGCAGGCCTCTGGATCTGCGCTCAGGATGACAGGAGGCTGCTGCTGCCGCCTGGGACCAGCGCTGGGCACTGCCTTGGACCAGTGCTAGGTGCTGCCTGTGCCCAGCACTGGGAAGACTGGTGCTGCCACTGGCCCTGGCAGCAGAAGCAGCTTCCTGTCATCCTGCATGCAGATCTGGGGGCCTGCACCCCTGGGAGGAGTCCAACAGTGCTGGGAGGGCAGGTTGAGCTCTGTAGGGCTGGTGGAGCCACTCAGAGTGCAGCCTTGGCTCCCCCACCTCCTGCCTCCATACTGCACTCCAAGCAGCTCCACCAGCCCCATGGAGCTAATCCAGGTGGTGGGAGGTAGAGGGAGAACCAGTGGCAGAGCTGCTCAGAGCGCACCCCTGGTGAGCACAGCCTGGTGGCAGGAGGCTCCGCAGCCCCACAGAGCTGAGCCTGGTGGTGGGAGGTGGGGGAGAGCCATTGGCCACCAGCTGCACTTGCAGCAGCTCTGCTACCATCTCTCCCACTGCCTCCTGCCACTGGGCTGAGCTCTGTGGGGCTGGCAGAGCTGCTTGGAGCACAGCTCCGGCTCTCCCTCTCTTCCCACCACTGAGCTGCTTCAAAACTCAAAATGTTTTTAAACTTTCGAAATGTTTTGAATCATTTCGTTTCAAAGCTGTTTCGAAGCTTTTTGTTTTGTTTTGATTTCACTGTTTCGAGCTTAAAATGCATTGAAACAACTTAGAAATGAAACACTCATTGAAATGTCACACAGCCCTATTTGACACCTGGGTCTACAATTTATCACATGGGTTTTACTACTATATATTTGGCAGATACATATACATCAGCTCTCCTTAGCCTGCAAACACTAGGAAGAGACAATATTAAAAACCATCAATGCTAATTATCCAATTTATCCAGTGATGAAGGTAAAAAGTATAATCAGTCATGGCAACAAAGACCAAAAACCAGGGCTCACTTTCAAAAGGGAGTGCCCTCTTCAATGAACTATGGTTACATTTCTTCTTGCTTGTTCTCCTTTTCATCCCATGACTCTTGTGTTCCTTTCTACCCAATGGCTCATCTTTAACAGGAGAGCTGAAGAAAGTTTTTTACCACCACCACCACCACCAAACACTGCTATACATCCCTTCTGAATGAGCTAGTTCCCAATAGAAAGCCTCCCCTCTTATTGAGTCATATCGAGCTGAATCCTGACATGATGGAGGTACATAATGCTACCTCTAACCCTGTCCACTGAGATAATGGGAGTGGTATGCACACAATATAGAGTGGAGTGGAATATGATTTATATCAGAAGGCACACAAGAATACTTTTCACTCATTGCCAGAATGGTACAGGTACGTCTCCCTCTGGGTGGAATTGGCCTCTGGAGGTGGACTAACCTACCCATGGAGAAAATGAGAACGCTAGCTGCCTTAAGAGTGGAATAAGATCAGCTATCCTGAGGGAGAAATGCACATCTGAGATGAGTGACAGTCAAATCTTAGTTGCCTTACAGACAAAATAAGATCTGGGCCAAAGAGAACTATGTATCTAGTATTGGAAAATGTCCTTACCAGGCCTTAATGATATGTCATGGTTCTAAACACTTTTAGGGATATACATAGGGAGACACAAGAGGATCCATCACAATTTATGTATTAATTTCTCCATAAAATTGCCAGCTTTACAAAAAATACCCTTCACTCTTCCTTATGGTACAAAGATAATAAACACTTTTTCCATATCAGCCTGTAGTCTTTTTTTACTGCTTTGCCTTTGCCTGACTTTCATGAATATTTGAATTGCTAATCTATTGTTACATGTAATGCTGCTTAACATTTATAAGCAAACAGTGTTAATCTCTGAGCAATTTTCTGCTGACCTTGAAATTCCCCTCTTATTTGGAGCTTAATAGGGACCTACAGACCAGGTTTTAGAACTGATACAGAAAAATGGGGAATAGGGACCAGAACTGCTGCACTATATACAAGCAATGGCCAGAAACAATTTCATAGAATGGCTCAAAATCCACTTAAAACCTACTAAGGGTGACTATACCTGTATAGCTAAATATATCATTTGACTCCCATGGAATACCAAATTGATATAAATGATCCCTGTTCACTCACACACTTCTAAATAAAATGGTGCAGGTTCCATTACAATCCTACTTACAACCTATTTTTGGTTGATTTATACTTGGCACATAACGTGTTACCATAACACATCATATTTTGGACCATTAACCAAAATTAATCCCTAATCTAAGCCCTTCAGAAGCTAAGGCCAAGTACAGACATTACCCTTTTACTGGTATAAGTGATTGGAAACCAGTCTATACCAGTGACAGAACAGAAGTTCAGCACACAAAACTGGTCTATAGCAATAACTGGTCTATATCCATAACAGTACAGAAGGTCAGCAAACATTGAGTGGTTTAAAAATGGTGGAACCCGGTCAAAGATTTGCTCCCTCCCCCTGCTCCCCCACCGAAGTGCAAATGTGTGTTCTGTTTGCCACCAATCTAAACTGCTTATAGAAAACCATGCAACTTACATCAATTCCCTCTCAGGGTTTTTGAATGTCTGTACCTAGCCAAAGAGTTTGAATGTACCTTGATCTTGGTTTTCAGACAGCTCTGTGTCCTTTAACAGGACCCAGACATGACTGCAGCTCTCAGGGATTACAAAGAATGTATGAACTTAATGCTCTATAAGCCCCACAACCTGAAGAGAAGGAAATCAAGACAAGAAGAAGCAAATAGACAAGTGAAGAATTGGTTTTGCTTTTCAGAGGAAAATCTGAAAGAAGAATCCTTTTGGAATGTCCACTTTAGACAACAGAGTAAGGGTTTAAAGGATGCTATCTTGCCTGTTGCCATAGAAAGCTAAAGAAAGATATTGACTGAAACTGAGTTGTCATGAGTTCTGGTAGGGAATAAATGTGGAAGTACCAAAAAGAGACAAGCACTTGGCTCGGATGGTTTAATCAAGGATGATCCCGCCTTGAGCAAGGGGTAGACTAAATAACTTCATGAAGACCATTCCAGGCCTACTTTCCTATGCTTGTGTGATCCTATAACCAGTGCAGAGAACACAATACCAGATCTCATAGGAACTGTGAGTTATCAGGTACTTCCAGGAAAGCACTGCTAAACGTGATTTTGGAATCCATATAGGACCTGAAAAAGGAATGCAGAACCAGGATGAGTAAGGGGCAAAGAAGGGATATTGGAGTGGGTGTGGGTAACGTTTGCCTTAATGTCAATCTGTTGACTTGAATGGCTGCATCTACATTAGCATTCTTCTATAAAGTTTCCACCATCAACATGCCACTAAATGCTGCTACTCTGTTCATAGTAATGGTGGGAGCATCAGCACAGACCAGACCTCATCCTTGTAAGGAGAATCCCATCTAACCTTACTCAGAGCAGATCCAGACAACATGGTGCCTAAAATGTCAGCAGCTTTCTACTGGTTTCTATACACTCTTGTCTTCAACTGAGTGCACCATCTTAAAGCCCTGTAAAATAACTAGGAGAGCAATATGTGGTGTACAGTGCTAATGGGAAACATGACCAGTATTCATTTAACTAGCGGTAAGACAAATGGGACTACAGGCAGAGGAGTATGAGTAGGCGAGCAGCAGGAAGAGGTTTTCTATACCTGAAAGTGAATGGGGGCTGGGAAGATTGGGAAGCACAGTTAGGTCCAGAGGGTTTGCTTTTCTGGGTGACAGGCAGGGAATCAGAAGTGGCTGGGATGGGGTGCCTGTTGTTTCACATCTTATAAATTGTTTTGTCTTTTATTATAAACCGCCATGAGCCTTTTGGGGAGGATGGCATATAAATCTAATGAATATATAAATAAATATTATAAAACACAGATGGCTGTGAATTACAAGGCTGTACATCCATCAAAGGATTCCAGTGATATCAGGAGCTAATGGTATATTATGATGGAGGAAATTCTGTTTTATGCCACACATGAACTACTATTTCCTCTGTCCTCATTGTCTTCTCCTCTTCTCTGATTTCTACCACTGACCCAAATTCCTTTCCACTGTATTTCTTTCCTCACTACCTCTCCTTGTGTTACCTCAATATTACCTGTTTCATTTTTTTTATTTCCTTACAAACACCTTCAAAACACAACCAGGCCATTGCATAGTAAATTATTTACATCACTAGTGAGTGTTTTTAAATAGGGTTGAGATTTATTTTATATATTTTTAACAACAACTTCATGAGTTTCCAGATGGAATCTTTATTTTTTCACTCTCATCATGCTTTCCAGAGTCCTGCACCGATGTGAGAAAAGGAATAATGTCACTTATCATACAAATATTTATTTACTGATTGTAAATTTTTAATCATTCAACAGAAAAAAGAAAATATTCGATAGATAATTAGATTACTTTCATCTTTATAACTTGCCATCTTATGCCTGTAGTATGTCCTTTCTAAAAAATCCAGCCTCACATATAAAAGTGATGCATCTGCTAAAGTGACCAGCTGTGAAAGAATTAATATTGGCATTTTAAATTGCCATTGCTGGGTTTCTGGCAGCGTGACAGAACTTGTCCCCCTTCCTAGAATTGTAATTTCAATCTTCCTGCAAGAAAAGGCTCCTTTCATTTTTCATTCTCAAGGTTACCTCCATAACAAAAAAAAAAAGATTAATATGAAAGTGTGAAAATTCTTTAGTGAACAAGATAAGCAACACACATTTGCTGAGCCTAATTCTTTACTTCCTTGTTTTTTTAATGTATTTTATATGCACTTTAACTCAGTGTCTGAACTCAGAACTCTCATACAGTAATATTATCATATTGGGATAGATAAAGTATGAATATTACTTACAATATGGATTGAAACTGTAGGGTTTTTCTATAGTCTGTTCCCAGGTTTACTCTTATGACTGAAAATTGGCATTAATACTTCAATGATCTTACTCAAGATTAATATATTATAGAAACAGACTTGATTCTTTAAAAACATTTTGCTGTTTTACCCCTTAATTGTTTGGGAGTATGGTTCAGATTCCAGGTACTACAATCATACAAGAAGGCAGGGCAGTATGGAACCGTATAAACTAACCTGTTCAGAGAAGCATGAACTTTCATATGATACAGCCTACTTTGTCAGATGCTGTGAGCTGCAGAGGGCAGGGGTACTAAATGGAAAGGAATAACGTCATTTATCATGCAAATGTTTATCTACTGATTGTTTTTAAAGTACTCGTGAGAAATCAGCCACGTTTTGTGCTCTGCTGTTGCTCAGCAATCAGGTGTTTTTATTTTTGGTATAAAAATCTGATGTTTGGAATCAGATGCATGCTGCCGAGCAGGAGGTAAGTATTTAAGGAACACTAATACATCTGATAAAAGTGGGTTTACAAAAATGAAGTCATTTCCTATGGTCTCACAAAGCAGCACTAGGGGACATTCCGTGTTGGAGTGCTTCCGTTGCTGTGCAGACATCTCTGGTTCTCTCCTGTCATGGTTCTTCTCACCTCTTTTAAAATACTTTCTGCCCTTGATAGTGGGTCTATTTCCTCACCAAAATCTCTGAGCCACCACATTTAGTTCTCTACACTCTCTTTTCCTCAACCTAACTTTTGATTCAATTACAAAGATCATAGAGAAGTAAGGCTGGAAGGGACCTCAAGAGCTCTTCTAGTCCAACTGGGATCGAACCGGTGACCTTGGTGTTATTAGCAACACGCCAAATTCTCTCTACCGCTTTTACAAAGTTAGTCAGGAGTTCATAAACGTAATAAAAAATGAGAAATCAAATATACCAGTGTCACAATTATGTGGTTGCATTGTTTGTTTGTATGTTATATGTTGAAAGGGTTTCTTTACTTGGGTTCTGTTCTGGCAGGGAAAGGGTTGGTGGCTGGATTGCAGTAGGGCTGAGTGTGGCCTGGCTAATTGCATTCTGCCCTCTGGATGGCTCTGGAAGGATTGTTTTGGTGACAACTCTGGTTATAGAAGCTGGAGTGGGTGAAGGAGATTTCAGCTGGGGAACTGGAGTGCTCGTATGCAAGTACATGCCTGCCAGCCTGCAGCCTGCTGGAGTCCACGGAGCCTACTGGTGTGAAGTCCCAGAGAGCGGAGTTGGAGGGAGTCTGCCATGTGGGGACTTTAGAAAAGCAGCCTGGAGCAGTGGGGCAGAGGCAACCTGCAGAGGGAAGCTGGGTGTGAGACCTTCACACCCAGTATGCTAAACTACAGTAACCTTGATGTCACCCTTTACTCTGAGCACTCCTCTCCCACATCTGCTTATCTCTACTTTATCTCAATGCAACTTCACCTGTACAGAAATTTTTACCTATGTCTCATTTTTCTCTCCCTGTGAGCAATTTTTGTTTCTTTTTATACAGAATCCTTAAGACCCAGCTTGGACTCTAGGTTTTCTAACACATACAAAGAAGAGCGATGGCATCGTCTTCCATTTTAAACAACCCCCATGACACAATGACATAGCACTATCTGATTCCATATTCCTTTCCTTGATTTTGAAACTTTCCCTGGAAACTTTCAGCAGCCCTGCTCCCACCTCCCCAGTAATACATCTTTCTCTTCCTATCAACTTTTTCTGTCTGCATGGTGCCAGTGAGGCATTTGAGGATTCCCCTTGTAAGGACTTCACACAGAACAGAGCATTGCTCCAGTGCGTATGGACATTGCCTTATAGACTCCAACACAACTAACATTCCTCTTTTATGTTACATTGTATTTTCATTGTATTACATTGTACTTGTGACTTTCTTAGAAATGTGAGGACAGTAACAAGTGCATTGTGAAATAAAAAAGGTGTGTCAAATTGATTTCCCATTCAATGCACTCTGTGCCAACACTTGTACCTGGCTTTGTACAAAACTAAGCTATTTCACTGTGTTGGCCCATTTGATGTGCTGCCTACCTGACCAATTGTTTGCTAAACTAGATTGGCATAAGAGCATGAAGGCATGAGACAGACGAGCAGTTAGATATTGGTTACTGTTGGGGCATTCAGCAGGTTCCTTAGAAGCATACATCCTGGCCAAACTCTGGTTAGGGAGTGGGGGGGGGGGGGGAGGGGGAGAAGCTAGAAGCACACTGACTGGGCACCTTTGGCTCAGACATTGATCCCAAAGAAGGATCAGATCTTTAACCTCTTGGCTGATCCTAGCTGACTGGGTAGCCCCCAGCAATTGCTTTGGCCACATGTACATGTGGAACAGACACACACACAGAGGAGTGCTCGAAGGAGGCTAGTTGCAGATGGTCTTTACCTTCCCACCAGTGTTGAGCCCCTCCTCTGGATGCAATGGCTTCTTCCACCACCCAGAAGCAGATGCTATTGCCTGGGGAATCCTTTTCAGCACCAAGGAAAGTCTTTAGCTTTTGGGAGGGCAGATTTTGGCTTTGCTGTCACATCAGGAGGAATGACAAGTCTATCTGCCCCCGTCTCTCTTTTGTACAGCATCAGATATCAACTTCTAAACCTATGAGCCACTGCCTGGTCTTATTGCTCAATGTGATGAGTCCATCTACACCCTCTGGGCATTTGTAAAGAGTGCAGCTTCAGATTGAAGTGCTGTGCTGTTTGCCAGGCACCACGTCCATGCAGGGGGCCATCCAAGTTGTTCATCTTGTGAAGCTTTGTTTTGAAGGGTCTTTATCCAGATCTCAGTCTGTTCAGCCTGACCCATGCTTCTCTGCCTATCTGCCCCTACTCCTCCAGCATCATCCCTGTGCCAGTCTCTGGTAGGGTTGCCAACTCTGTTTGAATCTGTTCCGGGAGGTTTCATCACATGATGCAATGACATTAATGACTTTATGTAAGGAAAATGCACATGACTATTACATTTTAAAAACCCAAATGGACAACTGTATAAATCAGATTCAACATTTAACACAGCTTTGCACAGGGGCAGTATGGTAGTGAATGAGGTTAATCCGAGGCATGATTTTTGCTAATTGAAAACGTTTATTTTACTGAGTGCCCTGTCATTTATCTCCAGGGTGACTCTCCACATTCTCCTGGACATTTATCTCTAATTCCTGGAGACTCCAGGTCGATCCTGGAGGGTCGGCAACCATTGGCGACACATAGTGGGTGCACGCAGGTGCACGTGCACCCCCTGAGCTTGGTGGTGCACCCCCTGTAAAAAGCACCGCTGACGCTGCTGGTGGCGCCTGCAGGCGGTCACTGCTCGCCATGCCACCTTGCCGCTGACACAGCCTTGGCCGCCTGTGGGAGCTCCCCGCTTGCCGCTGCCACCTGCAGACAGTACCGGGCCCCCCCAGCCTCCAGGGGCACGCGGCGTTCATGTTGGCAACCCTAGTCTCTGGCTCCCTTCGTATCTCCTCTCCCTACTGTTTTGCCCCCCAGTTTTACCCCCTGAGGGGCAACCAGCCAGCCCTGCACCTTGGGCATTCTCCCGCCCTCACTCCTGAGGTGGCAGCAGCAGCCAGGAGGGCACTGGAGGGGGGAGAGAAACAGGTCCAGGACAGGAGAGGGGGCCATTGTGGCGCCCCCTGGCACTCAGCTCTGCCAGGGGCAGGTGCCGGAGGGCGCTGTCGGGCAGCGGCAGCTTGGCCAGGGGCAGCTGAGCATGCGCGGCTGCCTCTAGGCGGGCTCTCGGCCGGGCTCCAAAGCCCTAATCCCCCGGGGCGCAGACGGCCGGCGCCATCGCCAGCGGCGGCTGCTGCACCGTGCCCGGGGAGCCGCGCTTTCCCCCCCCCCCACCTATCCTTTCACCCACCCGCCCTGCCCCTGCCTGAGCTGCACGCCGCATGGAGGGGAGCCGGGACGAGGCGCTGGGGCCGGAGGGGCACGCAGCCTCGGGGCAGGAGCCCGAGGGGAGCGCGCAGGGCGGCAGCGAGGAGGGGGGGGCTGGCGCCGGGGCCCCGCCGGAGGGCAGCAGCGCGGGGCAGGCGGCTGAGGAGCGCAGCGGGGAGGGGGCAGAGCCGGCAGCGGGGGGCGAGGGCGGCGCCGGGGCAGAAGAGCCCAAGGCGGACGGGGCGCGGGGCGCCGAGGAGCCCGAGGGCAGCGGCGGAGAGGACGGGGACGGGGATGAGACGCGGGGCGCGGAGGAGCCCGAGGGCAGCGGCGGGGAGGACGGGGACGGGGCGGGGGGCACGGGGGAGGACGGCGCGGGAGCCCCGGAGGGACGCGGCAGCCCCGGCGGGGAGGCCGAGGGGCTGGACGGGGACGATGCAGCCAGCGTCCAGGAGGACGGAGACGATGCCCCCGGAGCCCCGGCGGGACGGGACGAGGAGGGGAGCCCCGAGGGTGCCCCCAGCATAAACGGGCTGCAGCGGGGCCAGGCGGAGCAGCAGCAGCAGCACGAGGCGGAGACGGGGGCCGGGATGAGCGAGCAGGAGCACGACATCTCCCTCTTCGTCAAGGTAAGCGGCGCCTCGGCTCGGCTCGGCAGGGGCAGTGGCGGTTCAGGCAGCCCCCGGGCAAGGGGCTGAGGTCGGAGTGCCCTCCCGCTTTGCCCAAGGAGCCTGCTCCCGCTGCCTGCCCAGGGCCGCGGAGAGCAGGAGCACGGCAGGCAGGGAGGGGGCCTGGCAGGCTGGTGATCTGGGGTCGCAGTGGGCAGTAAGCGGCACGTGAGCGAGCAGTGTGCCCTTGTTGTGAAGAAGGTGTACAGCACGGGGCTGTGTTAGTAGGAGCATTGCCAGCAGAGCCAGGGAAAGCATCATTCCCCTCTAGTCAGCACTGGTGAGGCCACAGCTGGAGTCCTGTGTCCAGTTCTGCGCTCCCCGCTAGAGAAAGGAGCTGGATGAATTGGAGGGAGTCCAGTGGAGGGCAACACAAATGGTTCAGAGGCTGGGGGACATGACTTGGGCTTATTTAGTCTGGAGAAGAGAAGACTGAGGGAGATTTGATAGCACCCTTCAACTACCTGAAGTGGGGTTTGAAAGAGGATGGAGCTGGGCTGTTCTCAGTGATGACAGGATAAGGAGCAACAGTCTCAAGGTGCAGCAAGGGGAGGTTAGGTTAGCTATGAGGAAAAGCTGTCTCACAAGAAGGGTAGTAAAGCACTGGAACAGGTTACCCAGAGAGGTTGTAGCACTGGCAACGTGTAGGGGGGTGCATGTGGGCTCGCATGCACCCCCTGAGATTGGCAGTGCACCCCCTGACAGAAGCGCTACCGGCGGTGCCTGCAGGCAGTTGCCGTTCGCCACCTTCTCCCCACTCAGTGCTGACACCGCCGCCGCCTGCAGGAGCTCACCACCACTTCTGCCACCTGTGGGCAGTCCTCATGCCCCCATCCTTAGAGACCCAGGTAGACAAAGCCTTGGTTGGGATGAGATAGCTGGGGGTGGTCCTGCTTTGAGCAGGGGGTTGGATTAGATGGGGCATTTCTCAACCCGTGGGTCATGACCCAAAAGTGGGTCACAAGAATATATGAAAAGGTCTTTAGAAATGGATCAGTGTTTAAAAATGGATTCTCCTTTAAAGGAGAAAAATGTGGGAAACAGTGGCTGTTCCCTTGCAGGCTAGCAGAGCTCCAGCCTGTAAGGGGCTCTTCATGCCTCCCCCTCCCTGCCCCGCACACTCGCTCTCTGCCCCACACACTGGGTGGCTGGGGGCGGAGGGCAGTGGGTCAGGAGAGGGGCACTGGGTTAGGGCTGACTTGGAATTTACAAATGGGCCCTGGTAGAGAAAAGATTGAGAACCACCGTACTAGACGACCTCCTGTGGTCCCTGCCAGCCCTAAATTTCTTTGATTCTGTTTTTTCACATCATGAAGCATTTACATGACAAGTCTGGAAGAGAGTCTGGAGGTTGAAGAGTCAAGGGATTAGGTTAGGGCAGGAGTTGCCAACCCTTGGCATGTGTGCCAGAGTATGGCATGCATACCTTGGGGTGGAGGGCAGGGAAGGGGCCGGGGCTGCATTGCCATAATAAGGATCAGGCTTCTTGCAGTTTCCCTACTGTGTGCCCCGAGGCGCACGTGCACCTGCCGCCAACAACAAGTCAAGCTTGGGCTCTGTGGACCACAGTGCAGTTGCTTGCAGCCTCCCTGCCACCTGCTGCAAGTAGCCCAGGCTCAGTGATATGTGGCAGGGGCCTGCCTAGAGCCTGGACAAGCTGTCAGGCAGCCAGGAGGCTGCAAGTGGCTGCACCAAGATCTGTAGAGCCCCAGCCTGGCTTGTCACCAGCAGCAGGTGCGCATATGCTTTGGGGCAGAGGGCGGGGAAGCCATGAGGGACCTAATCCTTGCTAGGGCAGTGGAGCCTCAGCCCCTTCCCTGCCATCTGCCTTGAGATGTGTGTGCACCCATCTCTGGTAACAAACTGGGTGGCAGCTCCACAGACCCCAATGCAGCTGCTTGCAGCCTTTCAGCTGCCTGCCACAGCTGGCCTGGGTTCTGGGCAGGCCTGTCACCTGCCACATAGACTGAGCTGCTTGCAGCAGGGGGCATGGAGGCTGTAAGCAACTGCACCAGGGTCTGCAGAGCCCCAGCCCAGCTTGTTGGCGACAGGTGCACATGCAACTTCAGATGGACAGTGGGGAAGGGGCCGGGGCTTCAATGCCACAAGGATTGGGCCTCTTGCAGCTCCCCCAGCATCTGGTCCTGGCACACCAACATCTTACAAGTCAAGTTTGCAGGTGTTTTTGGTACTCTGCCCAAAAACATTGCCAACCCCTGGGTTATGGGCTTCTATGGTCCTCTGTGCCTTGGTAGCTAAACGCGTTTGATTAGGCTGAAATTTTAGTTTAGGACCACTGTTGAGGTAGAAATATTTGAAGTCATAAGAACTACCATTTACTGATCAGACCATAGGTTTGTCTTGCCCAGTTTCACACAGTGCACGCTCCATCCACATCCCCACCAAGTCCTGGAACCTCTAGCTAACCTCCTCAGGGCCCTAGCCAAGTTTGAGATTTAAGAGGCTCTGGTCAGGGGGGCCCCAGGGGACTGTGGGGCCATTTTCCTATTCTTTGTCCATTCATGTCTCCAGGCAGTGTTTTACTGGGCAGTGTCCAGTGGCTCCTTGGATTAATTCCAGGGCCATGGGGCACTGTCCGGGTGTACTCAGTGTCCCCACTTGGTACACTCATCTTGAACTTATGACCCTCACTCCTGTCCCTGCTTTATTCTTTAATTGTCCCGTATAATCACTTGATGTGTATTTTGTGCCCCCCCCCCCCCCGATTAAGGGGGGCTTTCAGCTTTACTTCGTGGGCAATGGCCCACACTGCCAGTGCACATCAGATAGGTCTGTCTCACACAGTGGCAGAGAATGGATGCTGAAAGGGAGAGTGAACAGGGTATGACCAGGATTTATCCTTCATTCTTCTCCCATTTACAGGCTGCAGTATGTTAAGTCCTGGGAGTTCTAATTCAGAGGCTATATCCCTAACTCCCATGCTTAATAACTACTTATGCCCCTTTCCTCCAAGAATTTGTCCAATCCCTTTTTTGAATCTAGTTGAACTGTCAGTTTCCACAACATCTTGTAGTTTGCAAGGCAAAGGAAGCTACACATACAATATGGTTATAACATGGCCTTAAACAGAATAAATAAAAAAGTACTGTTTTAGATATGCTGAATATACTTTTATTTACAGTGTGTGTTTCATGCTCGCAGATCACCAAGCTCTTTATTCCAAACGGAGTGCTTTTGCTTTGTTGAGTTGCAGATAAGGAATGTAGACCCACAGCTTGCAGGCCAGATCCAACCTCCAGTGCCGTATCACCTGGTCCATGGGGAGCCCGGTGGGCTGTGCCCTTGTGCTCTAGGTCAGGCATATAGGGCAGTGTTGGGCTGATCCTGGCAAGCAGGGGCAGGACAGGGCCCCCAGGGCCCAATCCCTGAATGCAGGGGCAGCATAGGGTACTGATCCTGGCATGCGGGGTCCTGTAGAGGGGCCCCGTGCCCCTCATGTGGCCCATGGAGCCAACAGGTTGAGCATCACTGATGTAGATAATTGTAGCAATTCTGGGTTCAGAAAAATACTTGTAAATAAATAACTTACCATCTTTGCAACTAGGGACCTACTGAAATCATGATTTTGCGATTTTCTTGGAAACCACAAAAATCAGTAGGTCCCCTGCAAAAAAGCCCATTCCCCATAAAACACAAAAATGACCAGCAAGTGTGGGGAAAAAAGGAGCTGCAAACAGAAAAGGGCAGGAAGCCCTGGTATCCTGAAGCATGGGGAGAGGCAGAGGGAGGAAGATTTTCTTGGTGAAGTGCAGCAGGTCCCCCATGCCTCTGATTCACTGAGGGGTCCTGGAAGTTCTGTGTCTTCCTGGAGATTGACAGATGGACATCTGTCAATCTCTGGGGAAAGGTGGGATTTCTGGGGCCCTTTGGCCAATCGGAGGTGTGAGGGGCCTGCCATGCTTTGCTATGAAAACAGCAACTAGCGCTGCACTTGTACCATGAAATCAGGGGCAGCTGCCCTGAATTTGGTAGTCCCTATTTATGTCCATTAAAGACAGTTTTCAGGTAGGTTGGAACTAACTTAGAAAATGAAAAATAAGGTTGTAACCCTTGAGAGATGTTATGCAGAATTAATTTCTGTCCACTTCTTCAGTTCTCCTGTGTGAAAACTTCACTTTGCAGTCTGGTCTACTTGGGAAGATTTTCATACCTTCATGGAATCTACTACAGGAGTTCCACATGGGTACAGAGGTCCCCCCCCACCATTTCAGGCTGTGTGTGAGGCCTGTATATGTACAGAACCAGAGAAATTTAGATCCCCTCAGGCTTGGAGGACATCAGCCAAATAAAGCCTATAGGCACAGTGCAGCACAGAACATTTACCAAACTGGCCCAACCTTCAGACAAAGAAGGTAAGGGGACACTAAGCCTCATAGTATGGGGAATTGAGCTTTTCATACTTTCAACTGTGTTTCTCATGGATGGGTTCTCTCTTCACCAATAGCAGGGCTTAAGTGGGAAGCAAAAACTCACCTCCAGACATGTACCTTCACCCTCTCCATTTTGGTATGGAAATTGGAAAAATCAAAAGTGATTTTTAATGGGGTTTTTTATTTTAATTTTGTATTTTAATGGTAATGGTTTGGAAGAGAAAGCAGTGTTATTCCTTGTTTTCTCCTACCTTTCTTGGAACTTCAGGCCCTGTGCTTATACCTAGCACTGTGCGTAATAATAGGAAAAACTGCACGGTTTACTATAGGATTTTTAATATTCAGTATGGCAATACTATGCACTAGAAAGAAAACTCTTTTCTTTGTCTTAATACCATCTCTGCTGAAATAGTGTTCTTTTAAAATACAAGGTTGGATAGATCTTCCTATGCAAAGACATTGATAACTCTGCTGTAGTATATTGATCTATTTAGTGAGATGTTGAGACAAAGTACAAATATATACAGTATTGGTGATTACTGGTCAATATGCTTTAAAGCATGGTTCTGCTTTCAAAGGAAAAAGCATCTCTTTATTCAACAAATCTGCCCTTATTTGTATCCAGTCAAATATGTTTACCTTCACAACAAGTCATTTTTTACTCCTGTCAGCCTTGTAGAACCAATGCAGCCTGGCAGAGGACTCAATTCTTTTATAGTTCAGAGATCATCAAAACATCCCCATCACAGGGCCACTTTTGCAACCTGTCTCACTTCTTTATTCTATGACCAGAACAATGGATGCAGTTGGTATGACTGAAGTAATAGTGTTAGAGCAGTGTCATTGGTAAAAATGAACAAAGCATATATTTTGCAAAAAGAACCTAATCATTTTGTTCAGATTCCAGTTAGAGTGGGATAAAGCTCCCACACCTTTTACTTGTCAAAAGTGGACAATATTTGATTTGAATTGCCACTGAAACGACTGTAAAACCCCATGTTGTCACTTTCAAAAAGTCACTTTTCAAAGGCAAAGCACATGGAGCATAATTTCAGTCTTTGCAGAATACTGGAGGTATCACAACTGGCGAGCAGGGCACAGTAACACCATGTACTATGCCCTTATAAGGAGTAAGCATAACTAATTGAAATATTTCTGAACTTTAAAGAAGGGGGAGGGACACACTCACAATTTACTTTGCATTAATAATATAAGAACACTCTGAAAACAATTAATTCACCAGTCTTATGATTTTTCTGAAACGATATAAACCAATCTTGAATATTTTACTGTAAAACTTCATAATAAAAGCATAATAAACCTTTTTCAGCTAAGGTTTTCCACCTCTGCCTCTGTCATTGAACCAAAGCAGCTTACTGGGGAGTCCAGCCCCTACCACTTCACTGAAACACTTACAACTGTTGGGAGGACTAATGCACTTTTGCTACTATTTGTAGAGTTCTACTATCCCTCCTCCAGCACCTGTTGACTGCTGGGATGGGCTAAAAAAAGAAAACAGCTGGAGGTTTTCCACCATGCCTTGGATGAGACTTAAAGGCTAGGGACAGACATTCAAAAAGCCTGAGCCTGAATTGATTCAGTCTTTGCAGGTTAGTCTAACCTGGTTAGGCTAAATCAGTTGTGTAACCAGACAGACATCTCAGAAATACAAGCACATGCTTACAGTGCCTCAGGATGGGGGGCGGGTACTAGAGCAACTCCCTTCCCTTCTGCAGGGAGTTGAGGAGGTCCTGCCAGGCCACATCCCTGCAATTAGGGAGGGGTCCCTTCCCCCTTTTTAACAGCATTTATCAGCTCTGTTATCAGCATTTAACACCCCATCAGAAAACAAAGCCTCCCTCATTACGAGCTCTTCTTAAACAGCTTTTTGCAAAGGAAGGAATGCAGTGACATTACCATCTGAGCTGTTGATTACCTCCATAAAGCCCTAAGCAGACACCGTCCAGCTTAACACATGTTGGTGGTCCCTGCTGTGGCAGAGAGGAGGAAGGAATCCTTGCTTAAGCAGTGAGGGGAGAGGGAGCATGGGGAAGCCAGCAGACCCTGCTGTGCCTGCAAGTCTCTGCTGGAGCTCCAGCCAGGGAGCAGAGGGGAGGGGCCAGCCCTGCTGTAGAGCAGGGAGCCCCACCCAGCCCAGCCCAGAGAGCATGCTGGGATGCTGGGGGAGTCTACTTTAGCTTAAATCAGCAAGGGGTCTAGGACAGACATTGCATAAACTGGTTTGAGCCAAATCAGTTAAGTCTGATGACTACATTCAACCAAGTTTATCTCAAACTGGTTTCAGCCATTTTCAAACTGGTGTATATGCACTGAATTTCTGTTCTGTTACAGGTTTAAACCAGTTTCTGATTACTAAAACCGGTTTTTGTTTAATGGCTGTCCCTAGCCAAAGGGTGTGTACAGAAGTCACTTTTTTGACATTTAAAGTACTTTCTTGCCATGACATAGCAGAAGTGCACAGCTTTATAACACTTTAAAAACGGTATAGTGTTTTAAATTAACCCTTGTTAAATGAGGTATTAATTTTTGCAGCGCTGTATTTTATAGCACTTGAGCAACCTACAGTGCTTTAAGTAAGTTATGTAGTCTGGTCAAATTTCTGACCAGTGGAGAAGCCCCAGGAGGCTGCAGAGGGCCCCCTGCCTCCTAGCCTGGAAAGTGCAGAAAGGCTCAGAGGCACCCCTCATCAAACACTGCATATGCTTGCACTGTAGTGCAAGAGCACTTTAACTATAGTGCTATAAAAAGTGCTCTAAAATACAGTGCTGTAAAACATGCACAGAGCATTGCTGTATATACCCAAAAGCTTTTAAAAGAAGACATGCATAACTGTTACATTAAATCTTAGATACTATACAAAGGCAGAGTGGATACAAAGGTTAAATGGCATGAATTTTACCACTCGGAGTACTACGTGACTGGCAGTTCACATAGAGGGCAGTCAGAATCAGACACTGTGGGCATGTCTACACATGCCTATTAATGTGCAGCAGTAAACTCTGGAGCTTATTGCTTTAGAGTTTATTGCTGTTGGGTGCACGTTTGCACATGTGCCTGGGATTGCAGCATGTTGAGCCAGGGTAGAGCAGTGCCAGCTACCAGGAGTTCCGGGGAGTGCGGGGAGGAGGTGGGGTGTCAGCCTGCCAGCCTGAGGCTGGTCCCCCCAGCTCAGTGTGCTGTGGAGGGGCTGGCTGGGGCACGAGAGTACTTTAGCGCAGGGCTAGCTGTTAGGCAGCCCCTGCGCTGACACCCCTTCGTGCCCTAGTCAGCTCTTCCAGCATCTACATGTGTGCTGCTATGGAGTTTTTTTACTCTGCAGCAGGACACTAGTACTTTAGCCTAATAGGGGTGCACGTGTAGATGCCAAGATGTTTGCTGCACAGCTAATTAGTCAACTGTGCAGTAAATATCTCGTGTACACATGCCCCGTAGGCATCTGATGGCTACAGAGTATTGCCCAAACTTCAGGGTTAAAGTAGTGAGAAGGCAACCAGATGCCTTAAACACATTTCCAGGCCAGCATGAACATGACCTCCCTTCTAGCAAAGAAACAAAACAAGAAACCCACACATTCCCAGTGCACCTGCCACCAGCCCACTCATGCTCATTATAACACCATTATTCCTAGATATCATCTACATGCTGTGGAGATACCAGCTCCCATCTCTGCTCTGCCAGTTACCTATTTTAATGAATTTTCCAACAGACACCTTTTCAGCATCTCAACACCACCTTGCTATCCTCCTTAAAACTTCTCTGTAAGACTTCTCTTTTGATATATACAGAAATCTTGACAATATTTAAATAGTACATATATTAAGCTCAGTGCCCGTCATACTAACAAGTTTTGTCTTTGTTTCCTTGCACTTTCCCCTCTGTTTCTTCTACCTGTGTTTCTTGTCTTATGCGTAGACTGTCATGACAGGGATTTCTGTATGCAACATGTACTGTGTTTCTCACAAACAGACCCTAATTTGATAAAGCCTCTCTAAGGACTGCCACAACATAAATATATAGTAATTAGAGCATTGTGTCCTGGAATCAGAGGAAGCTGACAGGATACAGTAGTGATGGTCAAAGCTGTGATCACTCATATCCAGTCACAGAGCATTTTGGTAAATTGTGCCATTATGAATTCTGACTTCGATGTACGTAATAAAATATTTTTCAAGTAACAAATAGAAATGTGCCTTGAAGTATTAGCTGTAGACTCCTCTTGGCTTAAGCTGAATTTACACATCTGAAGTGAGCTTGCACTCTTATAAAACCACAATTGCCTTTATACGTTTGTTGAAGGCCACATCTTTCAAAACACAATCTGTTGGATATTTCACCTGTTTGTGATACAGTTGACTTCAAGCTCATTCTTTATTCAGAATTACATGTTATTCCATCTAATACTGTTTTGAATGGGTTGGTTTCATTTGCAGTTTAATATCAGACTACCACCTCTTGTTCACTAAGAAGTTGATGGCAAGATTTCCATTAACTTCATTATGACTAAATGTAAGGAACTGCACCTTTAAGATTTGCCAACATGTGATACAATGCTGATCAGTTAACTCAGACACTTTATGAAAAAGCCTCTGTGAGACTCCTTGGCTTTGAGCAATTACCGAACAGAGTAGGATCGGTCCCAGATTCAAGTTGATTCAAGGGTTTCCCAAGGCTCCTACTTGTTTTCTACGTTTCTGTGAAGTTACCTGCATTGTACGGTTTCTTTGGGTAACATATGATTTGAATTTTCCAGGGTCAGGTATTTGCAGAGGGCATCCAGATATACTGTTCCAGTTAGTCATTGCTAACTTGATTAACGCATATTTGTAACAGGTACTTTGAGTGGATTGACTCTGATTGTGCTGAAACAGATAGCTAACATGTTTTCTTTTTGGATCATAAGCTTGGGAACTTAATTTCCTCTTATCCCTTATCAGGTTTTTCTGTGAGAGTCCTTGTTGGTCTGAAAATTCTGTCACTTTTCTTTTTGGATACTACCTTAGCATTATTTTAAGTCACATTTTTAAACTACAAAATTCATTACAAAAATTGCACCTCATTCTACACATACATCAAGCAACTTGTCCCTAAAATTCAGCTCTTGGAAATTAGGGTTCATATGTACGAGGAAATATGGAAATAGAAGTTCTGCCTCTGCCAAGGGAAAGCAAAAGTAAAGCTTGTGCTGCATGCTGGGCTCCCTAGATGCTGGCTATGGACACTTTCTTTTACTCCCCTCCTGGCAGAGGCTCTCAAGGAAAGATCTTTTTTGATGCTTATTTGAAGGCACATTGTATGTGGAAAAAATACAGTATTTATCTAGGCCTTGAAATGTACATTTGCTCATGGTAGTAATATATATATTTGCATAACCCCAATGCAGAAAAAAATATTCAGCCCTTAAGCTTCCAAAGAAAACTCATTCTACACTCATTTAATTTTTCTGCAGACATCCTTTTCCATCATCTTTGCTCCATTTTTTCTGTTGCTGCTTGGGAGAATTGTGAGCAATAGGAGAGGCGTAAACTCTTATCTATTCACAAAAGAGGAGGATGCAACCCCCTCCCCCCCCGACAAACAAACAAAAAAACCCCCTCCCACCAAACAAACCTACAAAGATGCGTCTCCATCCAGTCACCCGCCCACACAATATCTCCACCAGGAAATTTTACACAAACCTACACTACCAGTTGGCAGGTTCAAGTACTAATTAGACATATTCTGATTAGGCTCCCAGATATCTCTAGAAATGAGGGTGATATTAATATATTTTTAAACAAAAAATTAATTGAAAATATAAATTATTTTTACTAGTCAACTCCTTTATTAACTGGTCCATACTACTGCTGCATTGCAACTACTGTTATTGGTGTGGCTTTAAGTCCTTCGTTTAGTTGTCATGTGACAAAGACATTTTGCTTCAGAGAGCAGGCAACAAATTACCTGACAGACCACTACAGGGGCAGATACTTTGTTGGTGTTTGTTCCCTAATCTCTAGTGGAGACAAGCTGGTTTTCACCAAGTGAAAATCATCATCCTTTCTTACTGGTCCATATTTGGAATGGGTGACTGTTACAGCTTTCTGCCACAACTTGTGGCTGTGTACCAGGCTGTTGTGCAAACTGATCTCTCTGAAATTCATCAATATCCTGTCCATGCATTGCATCTTTCGTCTCCTCTCGTCTTCCTCCTGCTGTAATTACAAGTACAAGCCCACTCATATAGTCCTCAGTTGCATATGTATTCCAGTGTAGCCTAGTCTTTCATAACTTGTCTTCAGTTGGAGCAACCAGCATTAAGACTCTTACTTCCTCATTTAAGCTCCAGTAATCTGCTGTCCCATTGTTTGACCACTTCCATATCTTGATATTTCTACAGTGGAGAACACACTTTGTTTTTTTTTATGCGAACTGAAGTTCTGGCCCAAATTTCACTTCAAATAAATCCAGATGTATTTCCATACATGCCTCCTTTTGACTTTCTGGTCCCCAAGGTACCTTATGTTTAGGCCAATTCAGTTGTCTGGTAAGGAATAGCAAGACCTTTGAAGACATGGAATGTTACTGTACTAGACTTGCTAAATGTGATCCATCATAAATAAGACACTGATATTATTTATGATTAGCACTATATGAAGAACAAACAATTACTTGTTTTATAGTATATTACATGTGCAGGCACTACATGTACAAGTTAAGATGATAACTTCTGCCCTGGAGTTTTTGCACTCTGCTCTGTAAAATTATACTCCCATAACCTTTGTTACATCCTACACACTTCAGTGGGATTGAGCATAGGTGTAATGATTCCCTTGCTGGGATCAGAATGGAAGACTAGGGCATAAATTAAGGGGAAAATAAATCCCTTGCAAATGTAAAACAGAGTGGAATGGAAACAAGTGTGAGGGATGGACTAGAGGGAAAGCATTAAAATGTCGTGGAATTTGATATGTATATAATCTTCCCAGTTTTCAAAATGACAATCACAAAATACATTCCCTCTGTCTAATATCTTGTCAGCATGATATCCCTGAGTCCTTAATTTTTATAAGGATGGCTTGAAAAAGAAACTGGACAGCTCTATGATGGCTGATATCTGGAGATGCATTAATATTTGACAGTATTTTTTTTAAATATGTTGATTGCAGGACAACCTATCCATGTCAAGAACAAGGCTGAAAAGGCAACTTCTGCACATTTTGAAAGTTACTGTTTTTCCCCAGTTTCCTAATTTCTGATTTTGTTAGTCACCAACACCTTCTGAACAAAACACCCCAGCAAAACTAAAAATTAAGCTGCAAATGTGTACCCTGTAGCTTTAAAAAGGCCAGTACTTGCCAACTCCTCAGCCAGCTTGATGCAGCTGGCTTTTGCTAGCTGTATAATCAACATACTAGGGTATCATTCAGGGGATCCAGGATTTCTGGGGCCCTGAAACAATTGTGAAAAGCAGAGGTGCACTGATTTATCTGTAGCCTATCAGATTGGCACCGATAAAATGGGAAATGATGTTATCGGCTTTTTTTGGCCATTGTAGCTGATAATGTTTACCAATAATTAGACCTTCTGGCCGGGGCCCTGGACACCTGGGTTCCCTCACCTGCACTGGTCCAGGGCCCCCCCAGATGCCCAGGAAATGGCGGGTTTCCCTTTGTAGGTGGGCAGCATTCTAGCCTGTAAGGGGGTTCTGCTTAAGGTTTCTGGGAGTGAGATGCAGGGGGTGTCATGTGCACAGTCACACACATGCACATGGGCGGGAGTACAGCTGGGCAGCATGGAGAGCAGCTCCCTACAGGTAAGTCTATGAAAGTGATTTTGGTTTGAACACATCATGCAAAAGGAAAATAGTCACTTAAAAAAGGATCAGGGAATTAAACTTGCAGAAATGTTTTATCCTTATTATAGATGGGGAACTGCAGCATATAGTGATTTATAGATGTTCTGTTGTTGACACCAGTTCTCAGTTTGATGTATTTTGGGCCAAAATCATTTCTTGTCTTACTTGTAACTCTATTACATGTTCCTTGTTCATAACTCAGGTACCTGTATGTTGCATAATTAAATGGCTTATGAAGGTTAACAGATTTGTTTTATGCTGATACCTGGTAATAAAAAGTCATGATGTGATAAGGAGTTGTATATATTTCCATATACTGCGTTTGATTATTTACTTATAAAAAGAAAGGTTGAACTATCATTTGGTATCATTTTTTCCTCAATAACATCAACTTTTTAAGCATTTACACCATTTTCCCCCAAGCTTTTAAAAGGATTTTCCCTAACAAAGTGTTGATGATTTGTACAATATATGGTATTTAAGTAATTTTTTGAAACCAGCTTCCAGTTCCTATAGTACCTTATCGAAATGGAAGATATCAAGCTTTTGGTGCTTGATAGCAATGTTCCAAGCATGTTACATAATAAAGCATGTGAAGAGGAAGGGATAAGGACCACTTGAGAAGACTCATCAAAAATAAGTGTTGCTTGCCAGGGGGTATTTAATTGTCTATCCATTATTTTCCTTGTATGAAGAAAATTGTTGAGTGGACTATGGAGAGAGATGTTCCCTGCCCCCCCCCCCCTTCTGTTTTAAAACCTTAAGAATGAAAATACTTTGATATCATCATCAGTTTGATGTCAGCAAATGGCTTGTCTTCCCCCTCACCCCCGCATTCAGAATACTGGTAATTCTGAGATTGGCAGGTGTTTTCCACTCCAGATCCATTTCCCTCCATTAACTGAAATCTTAAGTTAGAACAAAATACTGCGTGTTCAAAAATCAAATGAGACTACTAGTACGGAATGAGTTGAAAAGGAGTTGGATTCAAGTTCGATTTATATCCTCTTTGCTTATATAGGACAGTTCCAGAGAAGGTATCTGTTCCTCAGACTTGCTAGGAAAAAAAAACCAAAACCCAACCCTGTCACTTTCTCTACTTTGGGCCCTGTCCATATTATGACATGTATTCATGTTTGAAACTATTTTCAAACAAGTTTTAAATAGCGAAGGAAGCAAAATGTATTATCACCTTTTCTAACAGCAGTAGTACATGCTACAGTGATGCCTAGAAATCATGAGTTTGAGGGGGGTAGGGTGCTGTTGATTTTGGGAAAGTTTTGGGCCCTAAAACCATTAAATTAAATAAAAGTTTTAGCTATTGTGGTTGCAGGCAAAAACCTTGAAAACATGCTCCAACTGCACCATAAAGATTAACAACAGTAAGCAAATCCCACCCTGCTCCCCGTCCCCTATTTTTTGTATTATACATTTTAAATTTTGTGAGTCTTTGAAGCCAAATCTCTTCACATTTGAGGGGCCTGAGTAATGGTTTTTGGATGCTGGCAAATGAAGATATGGAATTGGTTATTTTGGAGTAGGATTCCTTTTTATGTTTATTTGACAATAATTAGTTTTCAGAGATTATAAAATACTTTTAGTGGAAGACTTTGGGGGGCGTGGGGGAAGAAAGAGAGAGAATTAACTGTACTAGGAGCCCATGGTGGGAAGGGAAGGAGAAGAAAAAAAAAAGAAAGGTCCTTCTGCCAGAATCTCCATCATTACTTTGCTTCTTAAGTTGCTCTTTTCTTCATTTTCAGTATTTCACTAATGAATACACCCAGTTTTCAAAAGATCCTTAAGGGAGGGTCTAAGCTCACTCTCATTGGAGCCAGTGGATCTTTTATTTATGAGCAGAAAGAGAGGTGAGAGCCATGTTAGTCTGAAGTCAGTCAGAAGGCAGGGTAGATAGACTAACTAAATAAGATTATATATAAGTTTCATGAAGGCGTGTGTGTGCGCGAGTGTGAGTGAGAGAGAGAGAGAGAGAGAAGATTAAGATTTTATATATACATAAAATCTTATTTAGTTAGTCTGTAAAGGTGCATATCTACCCTACCTTCTCCTTTTATTTATAACATTCTACATAGTTACTCGATTTACTTCCTACTCGGAACAAAACAGCCTGTATGATGCAAAAAAACCCAAACTCTCTCTCCATCTTTTAGCTTTACCTCTTAGCCCACATGTAAGAATTAGGATTACTACTGTAAGAATGCTTTTTTGTCCATCTCACACCACCCCCTCAAGCTTTTTTCCACTCAACTGCTTATTGAATGATTTTTTTTCTCCTTTGCATTCTTCATAACTGTAGGCTTTGCATTTAGATTAAAAACAACAAGGCCATGCTACAGGTTAAGTATCATATGTTAAAATGTAAAACAGGACATGTCATTAAAATACTAGTTAATCTGTTTTTCTCAGACCTATAATGTGTTCCAGAATATAATACTCTTTTGTTGAAGTAATTCCCCGTAAGAATTTAACAAGGATAAAAGGGGGGCGATTTGCCTTAATGTAAAATGTTCAGTTGGTATCTTGCCATGTTATTAAATACGGATTAGAAATAGCATTGAGGTATTTAAACCATAATTCTGGTAACAGGATAAATAGCTAATAGCATTTAGTTTGTTGCCCCTCAGCTTGAATATAACCAGGTCACAAGCAAACACAAATGCAGACAGAAACAAATCTCTTGCCAGAATTCACAGCATAAGGAACTTTTTTAGTTTTGAACTTTTTGGAATAAAAGCATCAAAGCCTTTAATGCAGTGATCTAAAAATGGATACAATACTTCCTGATGTTCACAGAACCACAGATTGCTAATTTACACACCATTTGAATGCATTCAGTTTTCATGGGCTATTTAGAGTTCTGAACAGTATTTCTACGGAATATGTAGGTAAAGATCTGAATATTAAAAAAAATAGTATGGCTCTTAGAGTATAAAAGTTCTCTAGTAGAAAGAACAGGATTGGAACATGAGGGAAACACTCTACGTACCAGCTAAGTGATACTTCAGCTATAAGGAGGGAAGGAAATCTTTGCTGATGTTAGTATTCTTCTTTACCACTCTGCTGCATCTATGAATCAAACTCCCATTAGTTTCTGAACACATGGACTTAAAGTTGTTTTTAAAAACAACACAGGAGATTTGATCACACATCTCTCAAAATGAAATGGCTTCTGTTTTAAATAAATGGCCCATTTCAGCTAAACTGTTCTGGAAAAAAATACCAAGAAGTCTGCTTAAATTAGATTTATGGAATGCCTTGTTATCAAATGTTTTGAAACGGTCATTGCAAGAAATGGTAGATTATGAGGAGACTCACAGCAAGCACTCTCAACACAATATACATGCTCTTTTTGTAATTAAACTGTACTCTTAAGTATGGCAAGATGCATTTAATCAGTACAGAGTGGGAGCTGATATCCTTTGGTCTTTGTTAACCATATGTGAATTGTGCCATAGCTTATTGCATCTGGAATGTTGCAATGGACATTTCTTGCCCACATGCTGAACAATCAGAAAAATGAACTCTGTAGAAGGAGTTACTTTATTTTGTTTTATTCATGTCTTTTGTAAATGAAGATGAAAAGTTGATAATAATTTGTCTTCACATTACTACTGAGGAAAAAGGTTACTTTATTGTGGCAAGAATTTTAAAACCCACTTTGGGAAAGAATTAACTTTTATTTCAAACTGCTGATTACCATGTCCAAGAGGTAATCAGTTATATATTACTAGTTTCTTTTCTATTACAGTGTACTAAGCCTCTAACAGACCAAAGGAGGGAAAAACCAGCACATCGTTCCTGCCCTAAAAAGTTTATAATTTAAGATACACTGAACACCACATTCATAACTTTAGGACCAGGGAAGGCAAAATCTGCAGGCACAGAATTTTTCTCAAATGGTTCACTGGGGACAAAGCTGCCTCTCCTTCCCCTTGCAGATATAATGTCAAGCTGGCTCTTGAATTCCCACTGACCCTACTCCTCACTGGTAGAGAGTGGCTTTTCTTAGACTTGTTTGCCTAGTTTTTTCCTTTTGCTGGTGCCACCCATAGACATCCATTAAAGGGAATTCTACCCTGTGGAGATTAACGGCATAAAATATTTACTATAGTTCCAGTAAAGTCCCAGAAAAAAACCTGTAGAAGCAGCAGATATCCCTTCTTCCCCCACACAGAGAAGAAAAATCCATATGAAGCAAGAGTCTCTCCTTGGGATCTCCTCAGGATGATTTGAGTTTTAATTATTAATTAACTGTTCCTACTTAATCAGAGAAGCAATGTTGTATATTTCTGCAAGAGAGATGGAAGAAGCCTCTACTTAAATTTAGCTTGACCTACACTCATGAGGGAGTAATGTGGGTTTCTTCATTAATTTCTATAAAATCAGACATCAAGCATGTCATTGGCATACTAAATACTGTTGCTACCAGTGTTGTAACTTGCACACAATGGAGGACCAATCAGATGCTCCAAGAAATGTAATTCAGGAAATCGTTAGCTTTTCTTTTCTTTTCTTTTTAAATACAAGGAGCAGCTTATTGGTTACTTGATCAACCTGCTGGTTATAAGCCACAATGATAGATTAACATATTTTAGGACAGCATCAGAGGCCCAATCCTGTCCAGATTTTGAACATGGTTTCCCACTTGAGTTAATCATGAACAGTATTGAGTCAGCCTTAGCAACACCATTAATGTATTCTGGCTCAATACATATGCCTGCCCATTTGTTTACGTCTCTCTCTTGGTTCCCACCCCCCCAGCAGTTTTAATTTGGATGGGAGGCATGAAAAATGCTGTCTTACTAGCAAATAGATTATTTCTATAATCCATTTTTATATTCCTTTGGACTGTCATCTCTGCATTTCATAGGACAGTCATTTATTTCTTTTGTTTTATGTAATCCAGGTCAAATTTACATGACCTGTTTGTAGGCAGGCAAACTGATTAGTGGAAGCACTGGATACGTTGTGAACATTTAAAAAAAATCTGCAGTAAAATGATGTGAAGTCCTTCATTTAGTTAACTAAGAAAAACAGGTTTATACATCTTATTTTTAAAACCATCAATAAGAGAAGTGGTATTAAGGGGACATAACTTTATATAAAGAGCTGACCAAATTAAGAGCCTTTCATTAATATCTTTTTCCCCATTTCTAACTTTGTATTCTAAAAATAATAATAATAAAAGGTTCTTAATTTGGTCAGCCCTTTATGTCCCCTGATACCACGTCTCTTATTGATGGTTCTAGAAATACTTTCTCTTCCAAGTTTCTATACTCTGGTGAGTAAAGCTTTTTTCAAAAAATAAGACTTTGGGTTAAAGTGGCTAGTGCTAGTTTCAGGCCCCAAAGATTTTTCTTTGTGAAGGAAGTTCAGTAAGATCCTAAATATTCTATTTTTGCAAAATGCTACTATGAACAGGGAGGCTTTTCTTTTATGATTTTTCAGGTTTGCATAAATACCTTTATGGATCTTGCTTTGACCTTAGTTCTTAACAAAGATTAATGCCTTTGACATGCATAAAGAAATCTCACTTAGTGATATAGTATCCTTACCTCCCCAGCAAGGCTGGGGAGCATAGAATAATGGAGACCTTCCCTTACTTGCAGCTGCTAAGAGTATCTCGGGGAAGAACAGAGTTGACAGCAACAAGGAGTTAGAGATTCAAGCATCTTCACCTTCCCAGCATCTAGACAGGGAATAGAATTTCAAGTATGCAAGACCCCTACTATTAAATATGGAGCACTGTGAGAGCTCCATAATTAGAAATCCCAGTTCCCTCTTCTCCCTTGATTGATAGAAGAGGAGGAAGCTAGGCTTTTGGGCAGGGCACTGTTTCATTGGTGGGGAACCCAAGCTCATCTTCTTGTATCTAATTGTCGCTTAGAAACATTAGGTCAATGTAAGGTAAAAAATTCAAGCTGTACATATTGGAAAGGAATTTAAACCGTGACTCCTAGGTGTCGTGACAAGTAGGTGACAACCCTGCAGTCTAGCTGCTTCGTATGGCACATATCAGGTGATGACATGAGAGGACTCTGCTTCTAAAACTAAACAATTTCTTTGAGAGAATTATTGAGAACAGATTGCATTCTAGCCATGAGAAGAAACATAGACCAACTTCCTTGACCTCCTCCATACAGCAGCCTCTAACAACCTGCAGTCCTTCTTGCAGTGTGATTCTTGGCAGGCCTCCGATTCCTTGAAGTATGTTGGTCTAATATCCAGCTTTTTGTTTGCGCTCTTGCTATTGAATTCGTTCTTTTGAATGGTCCTCTATTTTGTTCCATTCTGCTGCTCCTCAATGTTGCTCATATGGCTCCTTTTCTTTATTGCTGGATCCTACATCATGCCAATTGATGGCTTAGTTTCTAGGTTCACCTGGTCTTGGCCTTGACCCAGTCTGTATAAGTATGCCGGTGGTCTGCAGTGACTCTGCAGTTACCTTTGTTTCACCCAATGCTGTATTACCTCATATGACTTGCTTCTGACTGCAGCTTGGATTGCTGCTTTTTGTTATTTTTTTCTTGTAGCCATTTGATTGGATCCAGGCCTGCTCACCTGTTCATACTGGCCTCAGTCTTGGCTTCCTTATGGTAGTGGGCTGACTGCCTGGCTTAGCATTCTCTTAGAGGCATAATGGACAGTACGCAGAAGCAGTTGTTGAGCTGCAGCTGATTAAGCCTCCTTGGGAAGCAGAGTCTTGGATCTCTGGCCCACCTTTGTACTGAACACTTTCCTATTGCTACCAGGATGCTGAATCACTCTATGGTAGTTTCAGTGGGCATGCTACATCTAACACATTTGGCAGTTCCTTCTGTTGTTCCCATCAAGGCTAATACAATTCACTATTCTATTAACCTTAGGTTCTGTGTATTGGGTTCTAGTTCTCACTTCTGTTTGTTCTGTCAATGTCTATCCACTTGTGATACTCATTATATTTAGTTAGAAAGCTAGACAGCACTTAAGGAGCCTCTTTCCCTTCCTTTCTCATAGTGCCTAATATCAGTCAGGTAAATCTCTGTCTTGCATTGCCTTGCTATCCAGCTGTGAGAGGTATTTTTGTGCAGCAGCTACCGTAAATGCCAAAGATAATTTTTTTCTGTTTTGTGGTGCATTTTGTTTAAAAAATTTTGGAAAAAAAAATCAGTATACATTTGTCCACTGGTTTCCGAGAAGTTTCATTGTGTATCACCAGTACTTGGCCATGTTTCTCCAGTCTGGTAGGTGCTGCTTATTAATGCGTCTCGGAGAACATTGGACCTGGCTCCATAATCCAGCTGGAAACAAAAGAAGGCATGTCTAAACCACTTCTATGATGTGCCTGCAGGTGCTGCCAAGAAGCATGCCTCACCCACACACTCTTATTCCACATGTGCCAAACCTGGAAATGAGGCAATTAAGCTGTCCTAAGGGCAAAACATGCCCATCCCTGCAAATGTACAGGAAAGGGGGATCTTGAGTACAGGAACAGGGGGCACCCTCAAGGCAACTGCACTTCTGCATTTGCTGTCTGTGGACAGGGAGCAGGTAGGCTAGGCATGCTTTCTGGCTATGCTCTCAGGGGTGCTGTAGAAGTGATACAGACATCCAATCTGGATGTGTTCTGAATTTAGCAGAATACTTGCCAGCATGGTAACTGAATCATCAACAGCCTTCTGCAGCATACATGTGTCGATTAAACATTTTTGGATCTTCTAGAGTCACATTGCAAATATTCTCCTCTTCAGTGTAAGTCGCCATCAGTTACAGCTACTTATACCTCTTTCTTCCTGGAGTAGCTGTAACAGGTCACAGAAAGGTTCCCCTTTCTCCACTCACCCCCACATATTCTTTGTACTATGTTCCATAGGCTGGATGCTTTTTTGCTTCTTGAATTGCTTTCTGAAAGATATGTATGAGATGTGGATGCCTGTTATTCTTCGTTATACAGTGTCCACTTGCCTTTTTATATGGCACATATTTAACCTGTGGAACTCATTGTCACAGGAAGTTGTACAAGCAGATAGTATAACCAGCTTCAGAAAAGGGATAGACAAATTGACAGACACTAGGTTCACAGGGAGCTATTAAATGGAACCCTCAGATGTACCCTCTGTACCAAAACTGAGACTTTGTACAGACATTACAGCTAGAGTTTTGGGGTTAGATCAGGTTAAAAATGGCCCCTGATCTAAGGTAAGTTGTGGGGGGGCTAGTGGAGTCCATGGGGGGTTGCAGGGTCCAGGGCTGTTTTGGTAGGATAGATGGAGGGGAGGGGCTACCAGGGTCCATGTGGAGGCTTGGGGGTATCAGAGAAGCTCTCTGATCCCACCAACCCCCCCCCCTCCAGATACCCCTAGCTTCCCCCCCATGCCACTAAACTGGCTCTGATCCCCCAAACTGGTCCTGGGGCTGGGTTTACCAGTGTTCACTTGTCCTGGGAGCCTAATTGAAGTCAGGGTGGGGGGGAAGGACAGGCAAATCAGGGGAGCTGTTAGCTTCACAGTGGGAGTTTAGCAGGATTGGAGGGGTCTCTCTCTCCCCCCCCCCTCCCCACATTGGGGCCAGAGGCTATTTTTAGCCCCCCCAACTCTCCCCTGAACAAACCCCTCCCAGTAAACCAAACCCTGCCCCATCCTGCCCACCCCTCCCTCTCCCCTTAGTGCACCTTTGAGGTACAGTTACAATTAGATTGGGTCAGACATTTTTGACTGATCTAATCTTCCTGGAACTTCTGTACAGTTCACACTTAGATTGACATAACTGGATTGAAGTGTAAGGTCTGAACGTGGGCAGACTAAGTTAGATCAGATGCCCATTTTTAATATGATCTAATGGCCCACTAACCTCCCCAAACATCTGTACATACCCTAAAAGAAAGGCCCCAGTGGAAAAGTTACTTTATAGGACCAGTACCATTTTGTGCCTCAGTACAGCAGAACATTTAAAATGTGTTGAAGTACAAGCACCTTAGGCCGTGTGGAGACTAAACAAGTTAGTTGTCTGATTGAAGTTACTGGGATTGCTCACATACTTAGTTACAAGTGCTTAAGTGCTTTGCTGGATCAGGATTTTAGAGCCTGGGATGGGAAGGAAATTGAGAAGGTAATAAACAAAGTCTAGGAGACAGAGGTTCAGTTTTATTCCTGACTTTCCAGACTACAAGTTTCACATACACTGCAGTGCACCTTAGAAAGCCCAAATTTGATTATTCTTGATTTGCATGTGTAATCTTTAGGTTTTCTTTCCCTTCACCTTGTTCTCAATTGTCTGACTGCTAAGACAAATCCTGGGCAGCTCAGGTACCTCCGCTGTGGAGAGGGAGAGATTAAAAAACACTGTTTCAGTCTTTGGTGAAACTACAGTCACTCTGAGGCTGCTGCCATATAGTTGCTACAGTCATATAGTTGCTGCTGTATCCCTTTTTGTAGCCTTGACTCAGTCCCATTTTACAGAGGGTTTTTGGACAGAAAAAAAAGAGAAGGAACTCTATCAGCCCAGCCCATCTTACGTGGAAGACGGCCCTGCTCCCTACACTTCAAGTTATTCAACTTTTGGAATCCTGCCTCCTCTCTTGGGTACTAGAAGTCATATTAGTTGCAGTGTCAAGGAAATAAGTAGGGACAAGCCCTGTCAACACATCTGGTCTGGTAGAGCTGAAGAGAGTTCTACTAAAGATGAGTTTTCTTCTCATTTTTAGCAGTGATTAAAAGCATTTTAAAAGTATTTTATTATATTAGAAGTCCAAGTTAGTCTGGCTCTAAATGACTAGTCCAACTCTAACAAGTTGATAGGAAGGGGTTTTTAGATAGATTGTTTACAATTATTGTTTGAATGTTATGGCCTTATTTTAGCTTCATCAGTGTACATGTAGTACAGACTATATTTTGGTGAAGTTCAACATTCAAACATCTTGTATGTTGTTAAAGTTGTGAGAGCTGACAGTTCACTCTTTGATGACTGGCAGGAAAATAAAGTAGACTTTCCTAAATATAAAATACTCATAGAAACATCCTAAGAAAAAAAGAAGAGTCTGGCAGACAACTTTAGGACATCATAAAGGAGCCAAAAAACTTGTAAGTAGCATAGTTCTGTTTTGTCTTTTTTAGAGAGAGAGAAAGAGAGAGAGAGAGAGAAAACTCACCATCATGCACCTTGGTAATTTAACCCTTCCTAATGAAAAGACAACATGTAAGGCTTTTCTGTCCTGCACTGGTATCTGGGACCATGAAGTCAGTGCAGGAGTCTGTGCTAACCAGCATCAATGCATGATTTGTGTGTAAGCCTCAACTACCCACTTTATTTTAGGAATCAGTAATTCTGTAATAGAAATATCTGAAATGTTACTAAATAGCTGTAAATATGATAGTTTAAAACTAATTTTGATAGCTAAAATATATATATACACACACACACACACACACACACACACACACACTTTTTCCTTTAGGGTTTTTTTTTTTTTTAATTTGAAGTGAAGCAGGACTCTATCTGCTTTATCGCAACAGTTTAACCTGAATTTATAAATTTGTACAGATTAAGATCAGTATCGGCTCTTACACCAGAAATTCAAACCCAAAGCCTAAGTAAGATTCTCTTCTGAGGGAGCTTAATAAAAAGTAAAGAGTCTGTATAGGGCATTTTGTCTGAGATGCAAGAGAATTCCCATTGCATAGGGTGGTTGTCATACGTGGTTGGAAGTTAAGGTTTTGATTACAGAGCCACTAGGTGGCATCAACAGAATTGTGTTGCTTTGAGAGCTCATGTCCTGAACTATGAAAGGACCACAGCATTTTTCATACAGAGAGAAAAAGTCAGGTAATCTCTTTTTACCTCACCAAAAAGCTTTGGTCTAAATAGGGTCTTAGACAAACATCATGACTATTGCGCGTTTCTAAACACCAGGGTATTTAATGAATTATGATGTTTTCATAGCCAAGAGAACCAAAATTACTATTTCTACATATGTTTTTGTTTTATTAGTAATGTAAAATATTGTAAATTTAGCATTTTGTTTTGAAGTTATATAGTGCTTTATCAACCTGCATATATAAATAGGATATCAAACATTTTAAAGTGTTTGATAAGAAAAAGAGAGTCTTATATGGTTAGTTTTCCAGTATATTTTAAGCACTCTTAATTTCTATTTAAAATATGCATCAAAGAACAAAAAGTTAGATAACAGCCAAAATTAAAAAAAAATGCTAAAGGTGATGGAGATTTTACAGTAGTTGGGAACTTGTGATACAGTGTCTACAAAATATAAATTTTCTCTAAGAATCCCTGAGCAGATAGTAGAACTTGTCTACATACAGGGCACGTCTACATGTGCAATTAATGAGGTACCTTTATGGATCTTGCTTTGACCTTAGTCCTTAACAAAGATTTAATGCTTTTGACATGCGTAAAGAATTCTCGTTTCATGATAAATTACTCTTACCTCCCAGCAAGGCTGGGGAGTATACAATAAGGAAGACTGGGTGCATCTACATGTGCTGTTAAGGTGAAATGCTTATTGTGCTGGAGTTTATTGCATCCAGACACCGCATTTACACGCATGCCTGCGGCCACAGCACATTGAGCCAGGTCGGAGCAGCCCTTCCTGGCAGGGAGCCAAGGGGGTCAGCCTGCCAGCATGGGGCTGCTCTGACCCAGCTCAGCGTGCTGCAGACTGGCTGGTTGGGGTATGAGGGTGCTCCATTGTGGTGCTAGCTGGCAGACAACCCCACACTGAAGCACCCTTGTGCCCCAGCCAGCTGGGACAGTGTCTGCACATGCACTGCTGCCAAGTAAAAAATATTCCACAGCAGGATACTACTTTTGCTACAAGTAGCATCCTGCTGTGGAGTTATTTTACTTCAGCCTAATAGGGGTACACATGCAGACTCATGACATACTGCAGAGCCAACTGGCCTGCTTCGCAGTAAGTGTCTTGTGTAGGTATGCCCACAGGAAAGTATTAAACAGACCTAAAAGAAAATTTCTGTGCCAGGTATAGTTGTGATCATATTCTTCCCCCTCTTCTCCCAACTTGGCTTAATGTGCTACAGTTACAGGCACATATGTAAATATTTCTATGAGTATTTTATATTTAGGAAAGTCTACTCCCTTTCTGCAACATTAACATTATCATTTCTTTAAATGGATAGTAGAAAGTTATTGGAACAAGTTTAAGGCAATTCTTTTTAGGTGAACAAAAGTGTATTTTTCAGGATAACACTATTCTCTTTATTGTGATAAAATTCCTTCTTTAGCATTAGGAAGACCTGACTATGCAGTCTGTTACCTTTGTTACATGACATGATTTGATAAGTTGACTCATTCAAACTTGAAGAAGCAAGGAAGAGAGTATCAAAGTTCAACTTTTCACAAAAGTCTCAAATCTGATAAACCCACAGAATGGGCTCTGGGTAGACGTGCCATGTACCAGAATTGCTCTGAAGATTAAAACATAGAGCTGCAAACTATTAATCGAGTTGTTATGTAGTAAGTTGTAAAGCAGCAGACCAAATCAACCATTCATTCATGCATTCACCTTTAATTCAGATACTTGAATAACTATGTCATCCTTAAGAAAATGATGATAAGAATTTCCTTTCAAAATGAAATGAAACATGTGAATGCTTATACTTTTGCTAAAGGGTGCAGGGACTTAACGGCAAACAAGAGGCACTGTATATGTTTGCCTCTTTAGGCCATGCAGACACGTCTGTGGCACCAAAACTGCACATTCATCTGTTTTCTGTGCTGAAAGGTAGCAACACAGAGACTTTTTTTGAGCCTGGGAGATCCCGGAGTCAGAAAAACCCGTGCAAACGAAAAGTGGGGTGGTGCACGCAGGGACAGCACACGCCACCCAAACCAGAGCCTGACTGGCAGGAGCCACACTCCAGCTGCTGGCCAGGCTCCAAGTGTCAGGATTGCTGCTGCAGCAGCCCCAGGAGTCTCCCAAGACCCCAGGTAAGGCTGCTGGGGCTAACCCAGTGCTGGCCCTAGCTTTCCCTACCCTACGAAGTAATCTGCCATGCACCAGAGGACATGTGGCACAGGCGTTTCCCAGGGACACATAGCAGCGGCATAATGTGTGCTGCTGCTTCTTGTCCACTGGGAAACAAACATCCATGTGGACACGGCCTTAAGGTCACTGAAAGAAGAGTTGGCAAAGACCTCTTCCCCTCTTGTCCCCAAAGTCCTATAAAGTCTGATGGAAATGCAAACAAGTTCGCAGTAGTGAATACATTAAGATAAGTTTCAGAAAGTTGAGTGACTGAAATCTAAGCAGTTGTAATAGAAACAGTTAAAGAACATTATTTGCAGCAACTGTAATGGTTGTAACCATTCAGGCAGTCTCACTATAGTCTACTGCCCACCTTGGTGGTCAATTCTGGCTTGTTGGCTTTCCTCTTTGTCCCAAGATGCCTTCTTACCTTTTACCTGCCATGACCTGAAGTTACTGAACTTGTGAGACAGGCCCTCTGTTCTACAGGAAAGGAACAACTTTAAATGCCTCTCTCTGTATGCTCATCTTTGGGCCACCTTTGCCATATGCCCTGTAGTCCCACAGGCTCTCTGGTCCAGATCAGCTCAGCAGGGTGAATCCTTTCAATTTGGTTCCTGAAGTAGGCTGGAATAATACAGGTTGGATTAGGCTGGAAGGAATGATCAGCCTTGTGATCTTGATTTTACCTCTCTGTCTTGACCTACACCTAGGATTCCCATCACCTTCCACTCTAGGTTATTTGGTTTCATGGGGCTCAGGCACCTTGCACTCAGTTCAAGTCTAGGTGCCTTTTCCCAGCTCTTCCCAGGCTTCCACCCCAAACTGCTGTGGCTATTCCTGCCATAGACCTAGAAATACTGGCAACAACCATCACTTCTGCCAGCTCCCAACAAAAAGCTCCTACTTCAGCTCTGACTGGGTCAGACTACCCCTACTCCTTGCCTTTGAGGTGTGGGTTACATTCCCAAAGGGCAAGGGGATATATGTCCCCCCAAAACCTAGTCCCCATTTTACTTTAAATTTTCCAGTAAGGGGTAGGGTTCCCTATTACAGCTGTGCAACTGCAGAATATGCAGACCCCCTAACTATTGGGTTACAACTAGCATAATGTCTATCTGGTACAATACCCAACTCCTATGTACTGTAGTGCTTTCCATCTCAAAAGTGCTTTATGTAAGAGGCCACTATCATTATCCCTCCCCTCCTCACAGATGAGGAATCTGAGGCGCATGTACAGAAGAAATTTCCCCAAGGTCATTCACTGTTTTGTGCCTTAGAACAAGCATATTACCTAGTAAAATCAAGTTCATTTGAAGTTGTGCCCAGCTCTGTAAGTTCAATCACAAGAGGGGTGGGTGGAAAAAAAAAAATCTTCTCTTTCATCTTTATGAAGGGCCCAGGAACAACAGCAATACTCAGAGAGTGGCACAGTAAGTAATTAATGAAAAAATAGTGGTGTGGAGGGTAATAATCCCATTAAGCAGTGGCTCATGATTACAAATAACAATAATCAGATGATACTGTCACATCATACAGATTACTGTTTTTAGAGGACTGAATGAAAGCTTTTATGTAGGCTTTAACATTTTTCTTGTCTGCAGCAATAGGCCTCATAAATGTTTGATTAATGAACTCATTAAGCCCTGACATTACTAGGAGAGGCTTACTTACCACTTGACTCCATCATAATTAAAATGTAAATGCCAGTTCAAGATAGTGGCTAGAATAATTTATCTAAGTAGAACAGTTTTTATGCTTAGCCTCTTGAATTATCTCAACCTCTCTGACAGGACTCAGGCTTATGTCACACCAGTTGCGAGTAAGAGCCATCTTTCAGCACTGCCTGCTTTTCTGTCAGCATTTATATGGTTATTAAGTGATAGCTGTTTTTATGATTTTAAACTTGTTTTTTCCATGTTTGCTGACCAGCTCACAGTTGAACAAAATTTGTGAAATTATACTCCATCATTTCAGGGCTCAAGCAGTATTGCCAGGATCAGACATAGGATGAAATTCACAACAAAGTACTCATTCATTTTACTCAGGTGAAATTCTGCCCCCAGGTCCCAAAAGAAAATTAAGCTGTGTGCGCACACTTAGTACTATTTCCAGTAATAGAACATTGTACAACTCTGCAGGGAAAGTTACAGGCATTCTTCTTTACTCACTACTCAATCAATTCCTACACAAACTGTCTCACAGCAGTTGCAGGTCAGCAGGTGGGCTTTTTCTTTTTGATCCTATCATCACTGTATTGTGTCCTAGCAAGGTATCACAGTCATGTTTTCCAAAAGCAGCAGCAGTTACTTTCTGGCAGGCATGCCATAGACTAACCCCACACCCTCCCTGAGTGCTGCTCTACTTCCTTTTCCCTGCTTGATTTGTTGCTCTGCTTTCTGCCCTGTGCCCCTTGCGTGATGTGCTTTGCTTCATGTTCCATGCCATATCTGCCCCTGTGTTTCTTGCTCCTCCCTGGTCTATCGCATGCCATGCACAGAGGCTCCCCATGTCACTTGTGGCATGACTGCTGCAGGTTGATCACCCTAGTATAACACATGAGGATGATGCGTCTCGGCCATTGCTGGATAGTTAGCCACTGTGATTGAGTTTGTTCTTGTGTAGGACCACAACAAAGTGTGCATGTGTGTGATTATTTTAAAAGGCTGCCCCAGCAGCAGTGTTAAGTTTTGTTATTTTGCTACAAGGCTTAATATTTGATATTTTCAAGGCCCTTGCTCCTACAGTCATAATGATATTGGTATCATAGCTAGTTACTTTCATTAAAAAGGTGTCAGGGTTGGAGGGGGAGGGCAAAAGTTATCATGAAAGACTCAAAAAACGGGTGGTAAAAAAAGTTCCCAACTTTTTTTGTTGTTGCAATTGTTATGGTCTATATCACCAGAAGAGGGTCTTCCACAAATGTATGTACAGAAAAGTTTGCTTTCTACCTTAATCTCTTACTGCAGTCAGTTCTTTGGGCACAGTTGCTCCTGGGGACTTGACATTGGTATTCTGACTGTATTTCTTGACAAAGAAGAACTTCCTACATGCTGTTTTTGACCACCTCTGTTCAAGGATTTGCATACACAAATGTAAAACAAATCAGTTTAATTGAGAAGATATTTCTCATAACTTTTTTCTCCTCCAACAGGAAGCTAATCTACAAAATTATCTGATACTGTTTTCTAAAAGTGCAACATTGTTCTTTAATATCTCATGATTTTTTTTGGTCCCGACTCCTGAATTGTGCATGATTGGTATTGTAGGTGCTGAGCCCAAGTATGAGAGGAGCAGATGTATTTGTTCCCTGGCATATATGTCTGGTTGCTTTTGTAACCAAGCTGTGCCTTAGCTAAGCTACATCTGTACGGGTTCTCTTCAGAGGTTGCCTGCATGTAGTTAAGGAAGCACAATCACCCCTTGCTGCTCAGGGCAATAAAAGGAGTTGCCTTGTTTATGGCAGAGGGTAACAAAACAGCACCAGTTGCTATTTCCACCAGCAGTGATTTATGAATAGTCAAATGTCACATTTAAGTGTGTCCACTGTAACAGTCTCTCTAGATGGATAAATGCAGGGGTGGATACAGATGGAGTGCAGTGCTGTGGCCACACCCCACTTTCTGACCACATGGAAGCAGCAACTGCCAGGGACCTTAAGTCCCCCAAAAAGTTAAGAATTCCACCCCCTCCTTTCCCCACCATGCTTAGAGGCACATCCCTTTCTTTCCCATCTCTGGTGTGCTATTGCTGCTGCTGTTGCTGGGGCAAGGGGAGCTCTTCCCCTGCTCCAGCTGGGATGCGTGGGGCCTAGATTTTGCCCAGGGGAATGGCAGTAGGCACACAGGTTCCCCCAGGCATTCCCTCAATGTCAGCCCGGGTGCAGGTGTGGGCAGGGGACCCTGTCATCTGTCACCACTGCCACTTCCTTGGGCTGAGCAGCTCCAGAGACACCCCCTTCCTTCCCCCCAGGACAGTGACAGTGCTGGAGGGGAGAAGGGGAGGGGAGGGATCGGAGCAGGGAAGGGAGGGGGGTGGAATTCTTACCTTCTCTGGGGACTTAAAAAAAAAAAAAGAAGTCCCTGACTGCTGCTCCCATGGCATGGGAGGGGCAGAGTGGACAAGAAGGTTGGGGTGCAGCCATCCTGCAGCTCTTGCACCCACATTTGTAAAAATCTTGGGTCCACTTCTGGGTGAATAGGGTGCATTTTTCAGTTGGGTTAGCTCCATGGATTTACCATAACAAAGTGGGTCAAAATGCATGCTAATTCAGGCAAAGCCATTTTAACAGGCAGTGTTTTACCTATGCTAAAACATTTGTGTTCAGACTTCAGTCACTTTGCGCTAAGGGAATTGAGCTAATGTGACTGGAAGATGCATACTTTTTTCACCCATAAAGAGGAGACCCTATTGGCAGACTAAAAATAATGATTATAAACAACTATAATAACTAGGAATTTCTGTAATAGCCAAGTAAAACCTTATCATTATGCAATGAATTTACGGCATTCAGAGTATTTATTAGTTGTCTCAACACTGATTTTGTACAAGCACATCAGAAATTATCTGAATAAGATCCTGTAGGGTGTGCTGCATAGTAGAGCTTTTTTTTTGGGTCAGCAACTTATGCAATACCAGCTTGGTGAAAGCTATCTATAGTGGTCCTTGTTTTAGTTGTTCTGTAAGCCGAGCTGTGTGTGGATGTTTGGATACTGAAGGAAAGCAGGCCACACTGTCCTTAATTAGAATATTGGGAAACTATATTTGATTTCTGGCAGTTGGATAGCACTTTGGGTAAGGTAGAAGTTGGATGCCTGTGTATAAAGGTCTTGTTACTGGCCACGTGCAGACTCTAAACAGGCTTCTCTGGACACAGTATTGGACATAGATTCCTACTTTGTAATTTCATCTTATTAGGGAAGCTAGTCTTTATTCAGATGGTTGAAGTCAGGGGTCTGCAAGCTCCCTTCTAAGGGCAGTTAAGCCATCTTGTTAAGCCATGTGTGGTGTTGATGGAATCAGCAGGTGCTGAACACAGAACTTATTAACTCCCCTCTCTGTCAAGGGTCTGAATGTTACCCAATTTGGTACAATTTTCCACCCACTTTTTACTAGCACATATAATAAGTGATTGTGTAGGATGCAGAACCAGGCCTGACAAACTGGACTATGAACTGTGCTGTTGATGTATTAGTATTTGCATTAACCTGCTCACAAGACTAAGGGCATTTTTACATGTGCAAATGCTGCAGCTCTGGGTGCTTTGAAAAGCACGCAGCACTGCAACGCTTACAGTTGTGTAAGTGGTGAAATGCACGTTAGTGCTGAGAAAATGGTGGTGGTGGACTTTTGAGCTAAAACACATCAGAGGTGCTTTAGTTCAAAAGTGCACTGCCACCATTTTCTGCATGCTGACATGCATTTTGCTGCTTATACAACTGCACACAGCATAGTGCAGTTCACCTCAGCTCAGAATAATCAAGTCTGCTTGGAAGCAACAGATCTCTGGTGCAACATAGGACAGAAAAGTATGTGTATAAATGCCCCATGGGATCGGTGCACAATAAGAGGTAGGTTGTACAATGTTAGCTGGAGAACGCGTTATTGTTACATAAGCAGAAAAAAATTACAGAAGATGCAATCTAATTGTCATCTAGCAACTCATCCTTAAACTGAAGGTTAAACCCCACCCTGTGAATGGCCCAAAAGTTGAGATGTCTTACTTAATTGTTTCCATCTTTATGGCTCAGTAATTGCTATGCCATCTTGGAAGACCATGGTATCTGTTACAGCTTTTTCAGTGGCATCCACCACTCTGGTATCTAACAAGCTACCGTGAGGGTGCACATAATGTTTCTTAATACATAAAGGCAAATTAGAGTCATCAGAAGGTTTTTCCATCAACCTTCTCATCCTATGCTTTAAAAAGGAGCCTGAATATGAGCTTAGCATAGTTCTAAAACACACACAAATCAAGTTCTGCATCAGGGTCACAAGCTGTTAAAATGATAGGAAAAGAATAGAATCTGGGCCTTATACCTCAGTTCCCTTGTTCCCCCTCTTGCCATAGTTGAACATCAGTAACTCCTAGTGCTGCTGCTGGCTTCCATTGCTTGCTGTCACCTTCCTTCAGCTTTGCTATTGTTAGGAGTTATTGCTGCAGACCTGGAACTAGGGTACTGGTATCTGCAGTCAGATGTACCCTGGCTATCACAGCACCCCTGGTCATGAGGTGTGATCCCCTCCATCCAGGAAGTTGGGCACTCCCAAGTGGTGGGGTAGGGCAGGAAGGCTTTTAAACAACTGAGAATGGTGCTGGTGATATACTGGCCTTCACTAACCCAAGGGCAAATCGATGGTATAAATATGAATGCCTGAAAGACTGCCCTAGTATAGTTCTGAATTTGGAGCCCTTGGCTCTAGATCTCATTTGTGGAGCCTCCTGAACAAGAGCCCAGAAAAAGATCGTGCAACATAAGTGTGATGCCACTATTTTGCAAGGGATTCACACAGAAAAGTGTTAGATCTGGTCACCATTAGCTTACTAAAAATCTTGTGTCTTTGAGGGAAATGGCAAGACATCAGGTAACCTATTCCTACTTCAAGCAAAAATGGATTTCCTTGTTCTCCTTCCCTGCTCCCCCCCAACCCCCCCAAGTACAGGAAGCAGCACTGCTGAACTAACCTAAAGCTATGCTTTACTAGAATATTTATATATTTTTCCTAAAACTATGTAGATTAAGACTGTGTTGATGGTGTTACCCCAATGTTCATCTCGTATTAATATTGAAAAAAGGGCATCGCAAGGGTGAGCACAAACTTTTGGACTGCAGTTGAAACTGGAGGAACCTGATAACATACAGGACTGCTTCTTAAAGTGATTTTTAAAAACCATGTACATTACTTTTGCTTGTCGCATAATTCTTTGTTAATACATTATTAATTATGTTAAGCTTCCCTCTACTATTTGCTTGTTTCTCAACATTTAAAATCAACAGCATTTTGAAAACCATACAAGAAAAGAAAAAAAAAAGGGAGGGAAGCAATCAACTTTGCAGTAGTTTTTCTATGAAGAGTTTATTTTCTTAAACATGAGCTGTGTATTGCCAATGTATAAAACTTTTTAATCGTTAAGATATTTGCACATCTCTGCAAGCCATCAAGGTGTCTCCAGAAGTTCTCGATTTGTAAGCAAATAAATGACAAATAGTCTACTAAACACAGTGTTATTCCAGTCTAATAACAAATCGATGGAGTCATTGTCTACTTCAGTTCTGCATTTGTCATGGTAATGTGTCTGTCTTCAGCTGGATCTCTGACTCCACCTTATGGAAATTTACACAGAGGAGCAGGACTGAGGCTGCTGCTTCTGACTCCCTGCAATTTACCGTCACCAGGGCAATGGAGACGAAACAAAAGCTGACAGCTTGGCTGGCTTTATTTCCTCCACTTCAGCAGTAAAAGTTAGAGGGAACAAGGCTTCTAACTTGAATGTCCAGGGGAAGCTGATGCTGGGTTACAGAAAGAAGTTCATTCCATGGTGACTGTCAAGTGCTTAAACAATCTGTAAAGTTCTCCAAATGCTACGTATTGCTATAAACCCCACAAAGAATACAAAGCGAGCATCTGACTGTTTGACCACAATAGGTATGCATTTCACTTTTCAGGAGACAGGTCTCCAATTTCCTTAAGGCTTAGCCATTTATTTTAATTGCCATGATCAAATTCCCTTTGCCGTAAGTGCACAATTGGTTTTGATAAGTTTAAATGACTTGATTCATTACTTTTCAGAACTGTCTGTAAAACACTAAAGACATCCCTAACTTAAGAGTGCATTTTCATTGTAAGATTTCGTCAGGTACAAAGCGGATTAAGTCTAGCACAGTTCCTTACCCCCCACCCCCGAGGTAAAAAAGACTTTTACATGTGCAGACAAACATACTAGTTTTGCACCACCCTATCCCATCTAAATAGAAGAAATAAGTGACCTGTCCACTGTGCTTATACTTTGCACTGCATTAATAGGGATATCCAACCCATCTTCTTTCAATACATGTACTCCAGTTTTTTTGTTTGCACAGGCTCACCCTAACTTTCAGAGCTTCTATCCATCATTTTACCCAAATGTTTTGGTAGACTGGTCACCAGAAAGAACTGACAGTCTGCGAACTGGTGAGAGTGAGAGCAGGAGACATACATTCACAGTATAGAGCACCTTAACTATATTATACAGTAACATGCCTCTTCATGCAGATCCTGAAAACAACATTTCATAATGAGGTATAGTTTTGTGATATGGTAGCCACATCTTATTTAACAAATGCTTCCAAACAGTTCTCAGTGGCAGTATGCTGATAATCCAATACATAATTCAGTGATGCAGCCCAGCAAAGAAGCATAATAAAGTCTTTGACAACCACGTTGTTTTTGTAAAACCCACATATAGTGGATACCGACATTTTCACATCACTTGGTATGAGGCAACATGATATGTTTACATTTTCTATTGGCATCAGTCAGCTCATTCTAATAAAATGCAAAGTAGTTTCCAGTCAAATGCATGCTTGTTATAAACTGTGATGCTACAGAGCAGCGCTCCGAGTGGTAGTGAACTAACAATAGTAGCTTTCATACTTGCCACCTACAAGTCAGCTATCTTGTGTAATACAGAGTTCCAAACCCTTTATTTCTAGTTTTGTTCCCTGATGGCATATAAACCAAGGAAAACAATGGTTTGTGCTTTCACTTGTTGCTGAGAGAGCCAGTAGTTGTCACAAAGCAAGAAAGAAAAAGTCACTAGAGGAAAATCCTTCAGTTAGATATAGAAATCAATAGCATTTAAAAGGCTGTACAAGAGTTGGTACTTGCTTATTCTTCACACTCCACATGGCAGAAGATTACTTTCTGGAGAATGAATGCTTGTTCCCAGACATTGAGCTCTTTGTGAAGGTGAGATTTTTCAAAAAATTTAACTTTTTAAAAGGGGGATGGTTTACTTCAAGATCAATTCTGATACAGTCCAGAAAGAGTTAAAAATAAGTTGTGCCATCACTACACACAAGTTGTTTTGGTCTTTATATCTGTGTCACTCAAAGGAAGAGTTACACACAGTAATATACTGGTTAAAAAAAGCAGTTGTACTAGCCTTATCACTACCTATGCACTTAAGAGCAAAATTTTAAGCTTAAGACTCATAAGAGCATGACAAATCAAGCCTCTGAACTGCTTTCTACAATATTGTTCATTAGTTCTAGTGTTTCTGTTTTTCATATTTAATCCAATTAACCTAGTTTCACTTTGACATTTGCATTTTAAACTCCTATCTTTTCTAAAGTCACTAGATCCTTTTCTAGTTGAGAATTTAGCCCTGTTTGATGCACCCAGATTCTACTGGTTTATGTAAAATCAATAGTGGTGACTATTTGCTATTTTGGTTCACCAGTTAGGTTAAAACTTAAGAAACTATTTAAGCCTAGTAACAGCTACATAGGTATTTGTACCAGTTTAGCTGAATCAGATTTATCTGCAATATTTCACTGTTTGCTATTAGCAGGTTATGCCCATTACCAAAGAAGTGGTTGGATATAATTGAGTAAAGTTGGAAACAGAGTGCAACTTGGCTAACTTTTTGATAAAGATGAGGGGAAACTCTTCTTGATTTACTCATCACAAACAGGGATGAATTGGTTGAGAATGTGAAGGCAGAAGTAACTTGGGTGTTGGTGACCATGAAGTGATAGAGTTCAAGATCCTAAGAGGAGGAAGGGAGGAGAGCAGCAGAATAAGGATACTGGACTTCAGAAAAGAGACTTAAACTCGGGTATGTGATAGGTAGAATCTCCTGGAAGGAGAGTCCAAGGGCAAAAAGGACTCCAGAACAGCTGGCTATATTTTGAGGAGGCCCTGCTAAGGACACCGGAACAAAAGCTATCCCAGTATGATGGAAAAATGAGAAATGCAACAGGAGACAAGCCTGGGTAGACCGCACATTCTTCCATGAGTTGCAACTCAAAAAAATAAAAAAAATCCTATAAAAAAAGTGGAGGCTTGGTCATAGTACTAGAGAAGACCATCACATGGCTTTCCTAATTTTCTTCCTACATACCCAAGGCACAATTTGAGATATAGCAGAAAAGTAGAAAAGGATTTTGGAAGCATGTGAAAAGCAAGAGGAAGACCAGAGAAACTATTGGTCCTGTAAGGAACTCAGAAAGCAATCTAGTTATAGATGATTCAGAGAAGGCTGAAGTATTCAATGGCCGTTTTACTTCAGTTTTTACAAATAGGAGCAGCTACACCAGATGATGAGTGTAGTTGGCTATGAAGATAGGGAAGGAGATAAACAGCTTAGAATAGTAGAAGACTATTCCCTGGTTAGGGATTACTTAGAGAACCTAGATACTTTCAAGTCAGTATGGCCAGAAGGAATGCAGGGTACTGAAGAAAGTGGCTGCAGTAATCTCAGAGCCATTAAAGATCCTCTTTGTGAGCTTGTGTAGTTCAGGTGAGGTCCTGGATGACCGGAAAAGGGCAAATACATGGGCCCATGTTTAAAAGAGAAGGAAGAGAATCCAGGGAACTACAGACCAGTCAGCCTAACTTCTATACCTGGCAAGATCATGGATAAAATCTACTGGGAGACACCTAGAGAGGAAAAAAAAAAGTGATCAACAGGGATCCTGGTTTTCTCCGATTAAAAAAAAAGGTAACCCAAAATCCACATTTTTCTATGCTTAAAATGAAATACTGCTAATATACAGACCTATCTATATTAGTGGTATTTCATTTTAAGTCACAGAAAAAAAAATTTGGATTTTGGGTTACTTTTTTAACTTGAAAATTGGGGATTTTTTTTTTTTAAATCAAATTGAAAGCCAGGATCCCTAGTGATCAAGAACAGCCAGCATGAATTCACCAAGAACAAGCCATGCCTGACCAACTTAATTTTCTTCTATGATAAAGGTGATAGGCTCTGTGGACGGGGAGAAATGTGTCAACCAGATGTGATACACTTTGACTTTAGTCTACTCCCACACCATCCTCATTAAGCAGTTAAGGAAAATACAGATGAGACAGAAGTACTGCAAGATGACTATAGAACTGGTTGTATCATTAGGACTGTGTGAAGCTTTAGGTACCGATTCAATTCGGAGAAGATTCGATCTGATTTCGTGGCCGAATCAAATTGGGACCAGTTAAAAGGTCTGAACAGATTCAAAGCTCTCCGAATCTTCAACAGGTGGCTGCAACAGGGAGCTGGAGCCAGACTTGGAGCTGGTAAGTAGGGGGAGGGGGAGCTGGAGGAGTGGGGAGGGGACCCCTGCCAGGCCCCATCCCCTGCCCGCTCCCCCAGCCCCTTGACTGCTGCCCTGCCCACCTCAGCTCCCAGAGCTTTAAAAAAAAGCCCTAAGCAGGGGATGATCCCTGCTGCCCCCTGCTGCATGGGGGGCTCTGCCATGAGCCCCCACCCCCCCTCAGCTCTGGCCCTTTAAGAAAAAAAAAAACAAACAAAAAACTGAAAATAACCCCGGACTTGCTGCTCCTGCAGCGGCCTCAGGGCTTTGAGGGGCTTGTGGAAGAGCCTCAACAGCTTACTGGATTGTATTAAATAGGAGTGTTACAAATCAAGGGAAATGATGCTTCTGGTCTAGTCAGTACTGATATGGCCTCATCTGAAGCACTTTGCCTGGTTTCAGCCCCCCCAGACTTCAAGAAGGATGTGAACAGTTTGGAAAGAGTCCTGTACAAAATGACAAAGGTTTTAGAGGGCTGGTAAGCAAGACTTGTGAGGAAAGACTGAAAGAACTCGGGTTATTTAGACTGCAGAAGAGAAGACTGGGGGGGAGATTTTATAATAGTCTTCTGATACCAGAATTGCAGAGAGGATGGAGACAGGTTTTTCTCGGTGGCCATAGGGGCAGAACTAGGAGCAATGGCATCAAGCTGCAGCTGAGAAGATTTAGGTTGGCGATTAAGAGGAACTTTCTGATTATGAGGATGGTCAAACATTGAAACATTACTTAGGTAAACTGTGGAATCTCCATCCTTGGAAGTTTTCAAAAGCAGGTTAGACAGTCATTTAACTGGACTGGATTAAATTGGGGTGATCTTGCCTTTAACTGGGGAGCTGGAGTAGTTGACCTCATGCAGTCTCTTCTGGCCCCACTTTCCTATGATCCTAAGGTTACACACAGCAAATGTCAGAGGGGCAGCACTCAGCATGAACGCAACAAAAATAGGTCACATGTCAACTTTTGGACAGCTGTTCCTCCTTGTCCAAGCTGCATTTATTTTTTTTCTTTTCTCTCTCTAAACCACTTAATGAATTCATGCTTTTTGCATTGCATCTTAATTCCTGCTGAAATTTGTTTTGCTACATCTTTCTGTGTTGATATTTCCCATATTCATAAACCTATGAATGTACAACATATACATGCTTGAGAAGTGTTGTATTTGTTTGTTTGGAAAGAATTGCCTTAACATGAATAGGTGAAAAGGAGTCTAACTTTGAACAGGTTGTTTTCAGTGTTGCTCACTAGCTACATGTTCAAAAACAAATAAGTTACATGTTTAAACACATTTAGAAAATATTGTTCAAACATAACATTAGGACACAAATGTATCTGTTGGGGAAAGCTTTAACAAACACGGAGTAAAAAGAATACTGCGGCCTATTGCACCTAATACCAGTTATTAATTGCATCCTTTAGTATAACACCAGGTTACTAAATTTGCCATTCTAAAAGTAATGTTTAGAAACACTTTTGTTTGTTTTTCATTATAGGCTGGTAGCGATGGGGAGAGCATTGGAAATTGCCCATTTTCTCAGCGTCTCTTTATGATTCTGTGGCTAAAAGGTGTTATATTTAATGTTACAACAGTAGACTTGAAAAGGTAAGATTACAATACAGCATATTGTTTAATTTTGGTTTTCTATATCCTCTCATCTGTTATTTTCAGTTGTAACAGAGGGCTTTCTTGGGGCCAGTCTGTCATTGGCCCACCCACCTGTTTCTGGGCCAACTGCCTGCCTCCTTTCCTGACATGGCTTGATGATGCATAATTATAATGTTAATTAGGCAGGAGGCTGCCCATTCTTGCCTTTATGCCAGGGGGAACCATCTGCAGCTCTGTTCCTCCCCTACACCACAGCCCATGCCTTGCAGATGGCATCCGGATGACCCAATGCTCTGGGCCTACAGTCAGACCAAGCTTAGGCCTCGTTGTCAGGCCTTAGACACACACACATTCATACTGCCCTCCTCTCACTAGGGCCTGTCACACTCCACCCTCTCTCACAGGGTCTGTTTCACACATTGACAACTTATACTGCCTTGCTTTCTCCTGGAGCGGGCCCCTTCGGCCATAGGCTTTATCTAGCTCATACCTTGGGTGGCAGATGTACCATATTTTGGGCCTTTCCTGCGACACTCACCAGAGCAGTGGTCAGCCAATTACCTGACTGGGTCCAAGATTGCCCTGGTCCCTCCTGGGGCAACTCTCTATACACAGACAGCTCCCAGCCCTCTGGTTCCCCCCCCAGTGAGGCTTCTCATCTCTGCCCCCTCACTGGGGCCACAGGGCTTCCCTCCTCAGCGGGGGCTCAGGTGACCATAGCCATGCCTGGCCCCCTTGTACCCACAGTGTTGTGGGGGCTAGGGGTTAAGGTGCTCTAACCTGCCTTTCATCGAGGTGGTAACTGGCCTGGTATTTCCTGGGGGCTCCCACACCATCAGGAGCCCCACCTGGCCACCCATCTCCAGCAGGGTGCAGTTTTAGGTCATGCCCAGGACCAAGAGCCTCCAAACCATCCCTTAAGCTCCTGCTCTTACCTCCAAGATGCTGCATACAGCCTTGCAGCCAGGCAGTGTTTCTGCCTGGCCTGCCAGCAGCAAACTGCCCTGTTTATATGGGCGGCCAGAGATATAAATGGCTGGCACAATCAAGCACCTGCTGGCTGCTTGGCTCAGCCCTTAACGTGGCAGGCACAAACAGTGCCCTGCCACATCAGTCTAGCATTTTCAATGTAACTTTAATGAATGCATCTCACAGTAAGGTCGAAACATGTTGACAAATATACTGCTACTTCGTATTTTTATGGCTGCTCGTGGTGTAGATTCTGCTTTCGTCTATGTGGGCGTAAATCAGGAATGATGTAGTAGAACCAGCATGGTACACCATAGAGATAACTGAGTGGAGTGTCTAGACCAAGATATTTAAAATATTGTAGAAATATTAAACTAATTCATACTCGTACCGCTATTTTTTTAAAATGATCACCCTAGCACTTGCACCACAATTTAAAATTGGAAAGAAGGAATTTGTTAAGAATAAGTTTAAGCCATTTTACTAATTTTAAATAATCCTAGTAAACTAGACTCAAACCGGGATAGATAACTACCATTAAGAGCAGTTATTTAAAGTATAGTTCATATTGTTACTAACAGATCTTATTTGCATGTTTTAGAAAGCCTGCAGATTTACAGAACTTAGCACCAGGAACAAACCCTCCCTTTATGACTTTTGATGGTGAAGTGAAAACTGATGTCAATAAAATTGAGGAGTTCTTAGAAGAAAAGTTAGCACCGCCACGGTATTGTACTGTTAAATGAATGTGTGCTCATGCGTTTGCGGGCCTTTATGCTACTTTCTGAGAAGCTTGTTGATTTCAGTGGAAGCAGGATCAGGTCCTTGATTATTTTCATGCCTTAGAAATAAAATCTTAAATACTGGGTTATGGTTGGGGTCCAGCTGAACTCAGAGCTTTGCTCTTGACCAGGGGTTCCCACTCTGTGGTACACATACCCCTGAGGAGGTACACAAGACATCTCTGGGGGGTACACAGGAGAAATTGTGTAGTGGTGGATTTAATTTTCATTTTAAAAGTCATCGGCATTTAAGAGGTTAAAATATAAACTGTATGCTGGTAGGGGTACGTGTGCAGCTGGTAAATCTGGAAGGGGTATGCAATAAGAAAAAGTTTGGGAACCACTACTCTGGACTTCCCTGGAAGCAGAATCATGTTCTAGCACTGCATAGTGAACCTGTTCCTCTGAGATTCTTAATACTTTACAACATGTTGCTTGCATACAAAAGTAACAGTGTGTGGAATTACAGGAACACACACAAGGTATTGTACTTCCTGTATAAAATTTTTAGTGTTCCCAATAATTGTTTCCCTCCTTATATACTCTGGGACAGGTCCTCAGCTAGTGTGAAAGGAAAAAGATCTATTAAATGCAATGGAGCTCTGAAGGTTAACACCAGCTGAGAATGCTGTTCTCTGCATCTGCTCCTAGTTAAAAGGATGTCAGATATTATTAGACTGTATTGTCCACTATGTGGAAGTTTACATTATGTAGTAATCCATTTCATGATCAATATTCTTTTAAAAAAAGGAATCTAAAAAAAGTACACTCTGCAGAATTTTATTAATAAGATATAAACTCAACCCAAAGATACTAGATCTACTGAAGTCAATAAATGAGAGATTCCTGGTTAAGGCATTGGGATCAGGCCTATGCAACTGTGCTCAATTGATTCTATCCACAATTTTTTTATTATGCCATGACATTATTACTCAAGGGGTAAACTTTACACAGATTTAGTGGGTCCAATAAAGAGGGGGCTGCATACCATTAGGTACCTGATACTGTATTTCTCCTTGTTTACTGACAGTTTGAGATTTTCCTCTTTCCCCCAAGTTCTAATACGTTTATTATTGATGGGTGGTTAAGAAAAGCCTTATCAGTAATAAAAGTTAGTGGCAGTACAAAACAAATATTACAAAAATGGTTTTCAAGTTAGGTGATGTTTCCTATCAAATGTATAGTTAGTCATACAGATATTCAGATAAAGTACATTGAAACTGAATGTGGTAAAAGCAACTGGTAGTTGTATAATATTCTCATATTTTTAATTCCTCAGGTACCCCAAGCTTGCACCAAAGCACCCTGAATCTAATTCTGCAGGAAATGATGTGTTTGCCAAATTCTCTGCATTCATAAAGAACCCAAGGAAAGATGCTAATGAAAGTACATACTTACAATCCTTCCATCGTTTTTGGTGATTACTACAAAAAAAAAACAAACAACCCAACAAAACAAACAAACAAACAAACAAACCAAACCAGAGCTATGACTGTAATGTTAAGTGGTGGTTTTGCATTTTGTCCCAAGGGCTCAGTTTAAAATCAAACACATCTGTGGGTTTCTGGGACATACTTGCTGCAGACTCCAAATCTAGAAATTAACTTAGTCAAGAGAAAATATAGCACCTGCATACTATGGTAAAAAAAATTGCAATGATTATTTACTTGCCTTGGTCAGCTAACTCTTCTAGAACCCCACTCACAGGGTTTTGCCTGAACAGTATTAAAGATGCCAATCCATAAACATGTTATTATGTGAAAGAGTTACTCCCACTGATTATAGTGATACTACTCACATGCACATACATTTTCAGAAGCAGGCCTCAACATGGAATACAAAGAGCAAGTGCTGCATCTTTTATAATTTTACAGAGCCTATACACAGGCAGCAAGGCTGCTCTGATGCACTGCAATAACAGTACATCAGAACAGACTTGATTCAAGTCTGCTGGAGCATGGTAATAACTGTGCTCCAGCAGACTTCAGCATCACATGCATCAGCATCCCTACATTGAAAAATGGTAGCGGAGGCACTTTAACTAAAGTGCGTTCAATGTACATTAGTTTATGCACTCCAGCAGACTCAATTAATTGAGTCTGCTCTGACCTGCTGGATTTCCAGCACATTGGAGCAGGCTTCCTGCACATGTATAAGAGCCCTAAGTATTGTAAATCTAAGAATGAAACACTCCAACATACATTTTTAATATATAGAATACTCAGTTTTGGTCTAGTAAAACTATTTCAACTTCTGAAATAGTTGAAAAAAATTAAAGCAATAGTACTGCACAAGTAAGATCTTTCAAGGAAGTGTTGGAAGGAATTGGATTTCTCCCAAAATGTAGGAATTTATGCCTGTGCATATGGCTTGATTATATAATTAAGATCTATACTGAGACAGCAATTCTGGCATGCATCTCTACAACATACCTAAAAAAATTCCTAATCTACCTCCATGTTTGGATATGACAGGAATCCATCTGCTTGTGAGCCAATTAAAATTCACTGCCTGTAAAATCATCTTCCTATAGGTCTTCATAAAGCTGAAGCAAACAAGTGAAATAGGAAGCCAAGTAAGGCTTGGAATTCGGCGCTCTCAGTTTGTAAGGATGCTGTGCCACATCCTTAATTCACAGCTTCTCTTCCTCAACTGCAAGCACCTACTCTGGACACTTTTAAGAAACATTTGGATGCTTATCTTGCTGGGATCCTTTGATCCTAGCCGACTTCCTGCCCCTTGGGCAAGAGGGTGGGACCCGATCTTATGAGATCTCTTCCAGCCCTAATGTCTATGAAATCAACAGATAACTCTGTATGAACAAGGTTTTGATAGTCTGGCCCTCCCCAAGGACCACTCTTCTCGTGTCATTCTATTTAGAGCCAGTGCACAGCCTTCCACCCATCATCCAGAACGTACAAAACCTGAAGAGCCCCTAATGTTATTGCCAATATTCAGGAGCTTCCTGATTTTCTGTTAGGGGAGTAGGGTGGATGCAAATTCAATATCCTCTTAGTAAATAAGCAAGATTGCAAAGGATGATTACAAAGCCTTAGTTTCACCTCAACACAGAAGAAACAGGTCTTAGTCAGTTTCTCCAGGATGCTTGGTACCCAAGGAGGTGTTTCTGTGCTTACTCTCAGGGACATGGTCATAACTGGTTACTAGACACATAAGAAGGTTGTCCTTACAGAAAACAGATCTTCCTCCATAAAGCTCTACAGTCAGGTCTACACTTACAATTTGCTAGTATAATTGTTGGTTTAAAGATGGGATTTTTGCTATATTGGCAGAAATTGGAATATATATGAATAAAAGAAACAGGATGAGGGAAGGGGTTGGTATAGCCTGTGTCAGTTGTGGAGTTGGGTTAGGTATAGCATCAAAATCTATCCAGTTGTCTACAGTACGCAGATTTCCCACTATAGTTACACTGGTAAATCTTGAATAGTATGTTTTATCTACCAAGAAAGGGCGGTGTATAACTGGAAGCAGAAACACTTAAACCTTATTTGGATGGTTTGAGAGAATGAAGTAAATTAAAACCCAACAGCTTAGAGGAAAAACAGAAGATACAACTCACCCACTAACCAAAGTCAGATGGACACAACTTGCAGCCATTTTACGAAATGTAGGCTTTAGGGAAGGGTTTGAAATAGAAGATGATAACATTTTTATGAGAAAACCTGACATAAGGACTGATGTGGGAGGACCTTAGTATGAGGGGCACCAGTATTTGGAAATCTTTCATCTCTTGGGTTTTTGTTTGTTTAGGTTTACAATGATTCCAGCTCAGTTTCCTATAATTTTTTTTCCCTCTGAACCTAGATTTGGAAAAATCCTTGCTTAAGGCTTTAAAGAAGCTGGATAACTATTTAAATACTCCATTGCCTGATGAAATTGATGCCTATAGCACTGACAACGTTACTGTTTCTAGTAGGAAATTCCTGGATGGAGATGAACTCACCTTAGCAGACTGCAACCTCTTACCAAAGCTTCATATCATTAAGGTTTGGCATGTCTTTTCTATGCAGTGCATCACTGTTGTTATTATTTCACAGTGGCAAGTAAACAATGACAGAAAAATGCCATATCTTTATAATATAATATACCATAGTAGACCCATGACTGCTACCTAAATGTAGCAACAGTATAGTTTGATAACTGATCTTCAACTTAACACAGTTCATTTCATTGCGACGGTTAGGAGACTCAAGTTGAAGATTATGTCAGTAACACATCTAATTACTTATATGGGCCATTGCAAAAGTCTGAGCATTTCAAATATACAATTTGTGCAGGTTGTCAGCATAGGACACAAACTAGGTTCGTATATAGATAAATCCAAATCCACAGTGCACAGATTAATCAAAAATGAAATCTGTAAAATGACAGGTGTTTCTCATACAGCCATACACATAATGACAGTTTGGGGGCTTAAATACATTCCTACATCTGCTTTCTTATTTGAGCTGGAGACTACTCCAGCCAAATGCTATATGGAGCTCCTTTTGCATGTTATGTTTTTTTCCTACCCCCAGTCCCTTCTTATCATTTCCTCCTAAATCTGAAGCTGGAATTTTGAATTTGCCAGGTTTTAGTACACCCCCTAGGCACTGGACTACCACTCTTCTGAAACTGCTTAGGATCACAGCCAGGTTAGGGTTGTGGAAGCTGTGCTTTCACGTCACCAGACAAATCTTTGGTGAGAGGAAGATGCAGATGAATCAAGTGGGTAAATCAGTGGACTAATGCACTTTTGAAGCCCTTGCCTTATGGATTTCTTCTAGATAAGGGAAAATAATTTATAAAATTTAAAATTTCCTGAAGTTAAGAAAGAATTGTCACAAATTGTGGACCTCAAAAAATAAGCTGTTTGTATTAAAATGTTGACCAGACACTCATTTGGACATTTCTGTTTAGTTAGAACAGGCTTTTCAAATCCAGTTCTAGAATTTGGGGGGGCAGTTAGAGATTAGTAGGACCTGGGGGGCAATTTCCTTAGACAGCTATGAAAAACATCAGCCACTGGTGCTACAAAACCTTTCCATCTGGAGCTCACATTTTGAGTTGACATGATAGTCTCTCTGAGGTGTGGGCTACACAAACATTTTGTTAGTTCAGAATGTCTATTTAAACAACCGCCCCCCCCCCCCCCCCCCAAGATACAATCACATGCCTGACTGCCCTGGGCATGCTCATAAAAATCTTCATACAAGTGCATCGGTATAGCTTATTCTAAGGAAGCTGGTTCAGGCTGAACTTCCGAGAACTATTTTTCTGGTGTAAGCTGCATCTTGACAGAGTAAGTGTGTATGGGAGGTGGAGGGAGAAAGGTCAGTGGGGTATGGAACTTATGGAATAGCCATACTGGCAAACTCTAATGAATCGACCTCCCCTCCTATCTGTTACTTTCTTCCTGTACGTTGCCTTTTTTCCATTTTTCTGTTTTAGCAATCAATTTGGGATGCTTTACTGGAAGAGACTCTATTGATTACATGCATTATGTTTTGCATCATGTCTCTAGCAATCTAATCTCTCTTTTTCCCCTCTTTTTAAGGTTGTGGCAAAAAAATACAGAAATTTTGAGTTTCCACCTGAAATGACAGGCGTCTGGAGATATTTGAACAATGCATTTGCTAGAGATGAATTCACAAATACTTGTCCTGCAGATCAAGAAATTGAGTTTGCCTACTTGAATGTTGCAAAGAGAATGAAGTAATGGAAGAAAAGACCACTCTGCTTTTCATTTCTTCCAAGATTTGGATGGGAATGGACCAAGATAAAGAAAAAAGAGTTGTGCAGCATAACTTCAAGTTCTGTCACTGGCCAATCCTTCTTTCATGAAAACTATATGGCATCATCTGGTCACTTGTGTGCCAGTTTTTGAGTATGTACATGATATAAGCACACATGCTTATGTGCTTATCTATGTATATACAAACTGGCACACAATTAGATTCATAGATGTTAGGGTCGGAAGGGACCTCAGCAGGTCATCGAGTCCGAACCCCTGCCCTGCAGAGGAAAGAGCGCTGGGGCCAGACTACTGATAATGCTGATAAGTGAACAGATAATGCTATAATATTGTTATAGCATACATGTGTGTGTGTTATGCTTGCTGTATTAAAGACATTGGATTCAAATGCACACTTTTAATAAAATTAAAGTAATGGTCCAGGTCACACAATTACTGCAATTTTTCAGGCTGGTGATATGCTAAAATACTAAGAGTGTAACCTGTTTGTCATGTATAAACTGTCACTATTGCTGCCTCCTATTTCTGTTTTATTTCAGAGCTATTGCCAAACTTGGTATTTGTCTTTGTCTGTATCATCTATGGCCTCCATAAATCTTGCAAAGCCATAGGTCAGCTCTTGGCTGCACAGCAGACTGGTTTATCAAGGAAAAAGGTTTCCTTCTATGTGGAACTAACTCTGTCTTCTAAAACATCCAGTTCTCTGTTTCAGAGACCTATATATAAGGTCAATGGAGGTTTTCCAGGAAGGGGAGAGAAGCACAGGTTGTTACTATGCAGTAACATTTGGTATTGGTATTTAAAGAGGGAGAGCTTCTGGCCCCATTATCAGGAGGAGAAGTAGGGAACTGGGGTCTCACTTCTTTTAGTCCTTTGATTCTTGTTAGTTTTGAAAAACAATATGGAAGGAAGGGCCTAAGAAAGAAGCATACCTCTTCCTTCTTCCTAGTTGAACTCCAGAACATGCAAAATGGCCAGTACCGATGAAAATATACTCTCTTGGCCCTAGAAGAGTTGGTCATCAGAAATCCATGGACTCTGAACTGGCTACAGCCCCAGTAGTTGCTTTCTTTTGGTAGGGAGCATCAGAGATCATGTACAACCTACAGTTGCTTATGGTGGGAGATGAAACTAATTTTAGCCTTATGGTCACCAAAGTCTCTCTCTGATGCTTTTGCACATTTTTTATAGGATTTGAGCATCTCTTAAAGCAATCTATTGGTGCATGCTAGGTTGCCATCAAGTAAAGTTAAAATAATAGGAGGTGTCCAGAAGAGATTTCAATCTGAGAAAGCGCCAACCTTGCTTGTATCAAACAGACTCTACTTTTACAAGTTTTACGTATGATGGTATCTTTCCAGTTTTCAGGTAAATACTTCATGTACCCTGTTTAATCCCAAACATGTACAGTTCTGATGTACATTTTATGTCACTGTCTTTTTTAAATGGTGTTAAAATACTTAAATTGTAAATTCGTCATCTTTAGCAAAAACGCTTAACCAGTTTTGTAATACCATACTTAGGTTCTGGGGGTTGATAGCTGAGCAACAAATGCAACAAATGTTACTAGCTTCTGCACTGTATTTTCAAGTAAAAAAAGTATATATAAAACCAAAAAACCTATATACTCTTTTCATATGCATTACAAATTTGACTAGAAAATACACAAATTCATAAGTAAATTGAATGATGGCTTGTGCTTATTTCAGTGCTTGTCCCCTGATTATGTGCATTCCAATTGTAGCCTAGATTTTGAAAAACAGGGTGCATGAGACGTTTGCTGCAGAGTAGACTAATTAGCTGTGCAGTGCCTCACATTTACACATGCGGCCTTGTTAGGCCACTTGAAACCAATAAACTCTGATGTAGCTGGCTGGGGTATGAGGGTGCTTCAGTACAAGGGATGCCTGCCAGCTAGCCCCACAATAAGGAACCCTCTGCAGCCCCTCCGCAACACACTGAGTCAGGTTGGAGTAGCCCAAGGCTGGCAGGTTGACCCTCCCTGGGTCCCCTGCCAGCTGGGGCTGCTCTGACACTTAAAACCCTCTAAGATCCAACTAGATGGGATGATCTAGTTGGGGATGGTCCTGCTCTGAGCAAAGGGTTGCACTAGATTATTTCCTGAGCTCCTTTCCAACCCTAATTTTCTGTGATTCTAATGACCCAGCTCCACATGTTGTAGTCCCGGGCACTTGTAAATGTAGCACCCAGGAGCAATAAATTCCAATGAAATATGTGCCAGAGTTTATTGCTGCATGCTAATAGCATGTGCAGACATACAAAATGTTAGCAAAGCTGATCTGTTTTTAAAGAACTAGGGAAGAGGGCTGAATGCCCTGATCCTACTGTCAGATCTACACTGGTGCAAAGATCAGTGTTCACAGGCTCCAGGGGAGCAGGGCTACGGGAGGGGCTGCAGCTACCCCAAAGTTGGCTGTAGACCCCCCTCCCCTATAGCCCCCTCACTGGGAACTGTCTGGCACAGCCTCACCCCACGCACAGATCCGGGGGCACACACCACCTCCCCACATGCCCTCCCAGGGTGTGCGTAGTGGCGGTGCTGGGAGGAGAAGGCCGAATGGGGGGAAAAGCTTGCATGCAGCATCCACCACTACCACTGCCACCAGCTATTTGTGGATGGTGGCAGCCCAGTGGCCAATCAGGACTGTGAGTTGAGGCAGGGGTCAGGGAGGTGCTGCAATGTGTCATGTGGGGCTGGTGGCGCCTGGCACACCCCTCCTCCCTTAGGTAAGAGGCTAATGCACTGGGGGAGACACCACTTGTGCCCTGGGGCATGCTCCTTCCCCACCCTCCCATCCATGCATAGCCCTTACGACCTTTTCAAGTACCCACAGTTGACAACCCTGGATATAAGTTATTCACCAGATTGTTGTAGATATTGGTGATGGGGGGGAAGCATTAAATAGAAAGTAAGACATGCATTTTCACAGGCCAGTCAAAGCAAGGAAGTATTTCATACATCTTACTGTGATTTATTTTGCTGTTTACAAATTTGATATATGTAAAGAAGGTCTTATCACTTTAAGGACAGATAGTAAATGCAGAAGGTCTACAATAGTTTCACAGTTGGTACGGTCGGAAGGAACCTGAGCAGATCATCAAGTCCAACCCCCTGCCATGGCAGGAAAGAATGCTGGGGTCAAACGACCCCGGCAGGGTGTTTATCTAGCCTCCTTTTGAAGACCCCCAGGGTAGGAGCGTGAGCACCGCTTCCCTTGGAAGTTGGTTCCAGATCCTAGCTGCCCTGATCCAATAATAAAGGATTGGTTTAGACCAGCGATTCTAAGCCAGGGTACCCAGGTACCCTGGAGTACCTTGAGATCAGTTTAAGAGTTCCACAGGGAACGGTGCAATATTAGTACTGCTAAGTTTACCAGTATCTACACGTGATCCAAGAGACAAACACAGTGATCCATAGTGTTAAAGGGTTCAGGGGTGTCATAGGGTGCCTCTAAGGTTAGCACCATTAGGCATGCAAACATGATTCACACAAAACTAAAGATTTCAAATAGGAATTTATAGTGTCAAAACCATCTTGCCCTTTTGTGGTTCTTCATAACAGAACATTTGTTCTACTGTCTTTTTGTAGTCAAAAACTGAGCGGTGCCTCGAGTCTAACAAGGATGAGAACCACTGGTTTAGGCAAATACCAAAAAAAGGAACCAAAACTGCCTCTCACCTCCACTCCAGTGCCTTCACTGAGCTCTGTCTTCTCATAACCCAGCATAATTTGTTACAAACGAAACTTGCCACTCCTAGGAGAGAGAAGAAAATCTCCACAGCACACTGCAGCCTGTTAACCTGCACCTAGACAGTCCCATAGGCTGGGCTCCATATTCCTCATTACAGCTGCTTTTATTCAGCTGAGTTGGTGTTAGTGTTTTGTGAAACATTTTCATTAAGTGATTAGGGCCAATCCCAGTCTGATCAGCCACAGGAGGATGAAGAGGAGTATGTAAAGGCCCAAAATGAAAAAGAGGCAGGTACTCACTAGTTGCCTTTATAGGCTGCTCTTGGGAGCCTTGCTAATGTAATAACAATCCTTTGAAAAATAAAAGCAAAAATAGAAACCCTATGCTTGCTGTTTCTTGCTATTTTCTTTCATTTTTGGAGAGGTATTTGTTGAGAGGGGCCAGCTGTCATTGATACCAGAAAAAAACAGGTCCAGATTTTCTGCCTCTGTCAGCCCATGCCTTGCTTATTACAATTATAAATCATTTGTATCACCAATTTGCCATCAGACCATTGTATTAGTTATGTATAAACGTACCAGGAAGGACAGTCCCTACCTCCAAACATTTACAATCCAAGATGCCAGTACTGCAAAATACAATGCCTGGGTGTACTTCCGCACCAGCTGAATTGAAGCATCAGGGCCTAAATAGAAAACAGTGAAAGAGCAGCAAAGGGACATGTACCTGGCCACACAACAGGTCAATGGCAGAATTACCCAAGCGTGGTGTGTTAGACTCTGATGTTCATACAGTGGCACCCAACACTTCATTAGCACATAATGATATGTTACAACATATCTGCAAAAAAACTCCTGTGTTCCCCAAGTGATGTGTTCTTTAATGTTATACTAGCTTTCTGCATCTTGTATTCCTAGCACAGATCAGCCACATGGGTTCAGGTACAATCATTTTAACAGCTCAGACTCTCAACTTCTGGCTTTTGCACATGCCTAAGTGCCTGGTCTTGCTGCCCTTACTTGTGTGAATAGTCCTATTGATGTCTTCAGAGGACTACAATGGGCCTATTCACATAGCAGCAACAGAGTGCGGCTCATGCTGGCTAGAGCCACATCAAAACTATCATCTTAATATATTCTACTTCATGATTTACAGTGAAATTGTAGGAAAAACTTCTGCTGATCCTCACCAGCTGGCTGCTTTTTGGAAGAAGTGAAGTACACATGATGAGATTCTGCCACTCTTATCAGGTTAAGTAGTACTGACTAGGGAAATCATTCACTGATGTCAGGTCACATGCATAAAACTAAAAGACTTGGCCATCAGAAATGGGATTTTTTATTTTTTTTGGGGTGGAATGGTGGTGTTCAAGGCAACATTGTGGTCTAAAAAACCCTCACTATGACCATACAGTCCCCCAGGAGCCTAAGGTTATGCTCCTGGGCTTGCCCAGTACCGCCCCGGTCTGAGCAGCTTGGCCAAGCCTCTGCTGATACAATAGGCATTACACACTGACAGGACCTGCCCCATCACTAAATGCAGTTATTAGCACTGTCTTTTAAAACTGTGTAGCTGTGCACCTTTTCATATATGACGTGATTAGAGCGCCCTCTCAGGTTGTAGGAACCAAAGGTCAATTCCCTCTTCAGCCTGGAGGACTTACACTTTAGGATCCCATAGCCCTGACTCAGGGGTGGGCAATTATTTCAGGCGCAGGGCCGCTTACTGAGTTTTGGCTGTCGAGGGTCACATAGGTAGCTCCACCCCTTGACAGGTGCCCCACCTCCTGGTTGCCATCTTGGGACTAGAAGTCCTGCCCCTTAGACCCTAACCTTTGCCACCAGAAGTCCCACCCCTTGCCCCTAGAAGTACTCCTTTCAGCAAGTGGTTTTGCCATCTCAAAACCAGAAGAATACGAAATTATATTCTAAAAAGTGAATATCTTAAACATCCATTAATTTGATTTAAAACATATTTTTGTCCTGGTTTACATGTGTTTCTGTAGTGTGCATAGAGGTGGTTGTATATAATATTTTAAAATTAAGTCTTACTCTTGTATATTGTGGGGGGCTGTGGGTGTTGGGTGTGGGTGTGTCTGTGGTGGTGGATAGGTGTGGGGGCTGTGGGTGTGGGAGCATGTGGGGGATGTGGGTGGGTATTGGTTTTGTGGGGGGTTGTTTGTGGAGAGGAGGGTGGCTGGGGTGTGTGAGGGGGTGTGGGGGTCTGCGTGTATGGCAGTGTGAGGGGGGTATGGGTATATGTGTATGGTGGAGTGTGCATGTGGGACTCGCCCTATGAACACGAACACACCAGGGTACCGGCACGGCCCTGTGCTCCCCATCCACCAATGCGGCAGGGAAATGGCTGGGGATGGGATGGGGCTGGGCTCCTGCCTCCTGCTGCTAGCTCCCCCTGGGTCCTACTGCCCCTGGCTCCTGTCGTCTTTGACAGGCAGCCAGGAGCAGATAAATATTTTCTAAGTTTTTTAGAGGTCCCAAGGGCCAGATAGAATGGCCTGGTGGGCTGTATCCAGCCCATAGGCTACAATTTGCCCACCCCTGCCCTGACTGGATGAACCCATAGTGCCTAACATCAAATTTGGGGATTACATATTGCCTTGAATGTGGCAGTTTGTTAGTTAGATTTATTTAAAATGAATTTTCCTATATAATATACAAGGGACCAAATTCAATCTTGGGATAACTTTACTAGAAATGAGTCGGGCTCTCTGTGACAAATAGAAGTTTCTCACTGTTGGTTTTATCCCTTTAATATTTCCTTTCTCTACAACAAAAATTGTAGAGTCACAATGCCCACATTATTGTGAGAAAAATATATCTACTGAAAAAGTTCAAAACAAAAATTTAAAATGTCTATCATGAAACAAAGGAAGAATGCTGTTGTGGTTGTTTTTGCTAGTGAAAAATTGAAAATGTTTTCCCAAACCTTAGATTTTACCAAAACAATATTCTGATAATGTTTTGACCAGTAACAACAGTGAGCTTTGAACTGGTGGTGGGATATAGCTTAATATAAAATGATTCTTTTTTCATTCTCACAGCTATTGCAGGATTTTCAGAATTGGAATCATATTTAAACAGGTAGTGTTAAAGTACAGTGATACACTCTAGTTCCCTATTTCTTTCTAAATCTGTAGGGCTAGCTTTTTGCCTGGTATGCCATAAATTAAAGTTCTTTGCCCTCCCTATACCATTCTGATCCCCTTCTCCAGCCTGATCTGCTGCTCTTTTTTCTACTCCCTGTCCCACTTGTGGCAGGCATCCCACACACAGGTTGGCCACCCCTGTTCTAAACCCTCCCTTACAAGGGCAGTGAAAAGGGCTGGGCATTTCCCACAAAGATTCCTAAGTGCTAAGTAGTATAAGAAATCTTTGTATACAACCTTGCTTGTACAAAAATTATTTTTATTATAATTTAAAATAAAAATTTTTACATTTCTCCTTTAAATACATATTATACGCAAGGCAAATATGGTCAAAGAGTTACTTTATTAAACAGTTGTGTGGAAAGGTCTTCAGCTGTTGAAGATTCTTCTGTCAGCGTCAAATTCTTCTGTCACCACAATGGTCCGTTCATTGAAGGGTGAAAAACCTACTTTTTCTGAACACAATATTTCCAAAAGCAGGCTGAAATGGAATAGAACAGACAGTTAATGTGCATGGTAATCTGTTTTACCCCTTCTGTTCTCCTTTGAAGTCAATGTAAAGGGAAGAAAAAGAAAAGTGCGTAACTGCAAGTGTTAGACAAATGTACTGAATATTTATAATTCACTGGCACTTTGCAACACTCTGGAGTTTAATTTAAAAGCCTCCACAGCCTATTATAGGCTGCCAAGGACAAAATGACCAATTAGCAACTACCAAGGTTAAGCTGACTGTCACGGCGGGGTCCTCACGGAGGGCCGTGATCTCCTTGAGGCCCTCTCACCGCGCTACTCCGGCCCGAGGGCACCCTCCATTCTCGCCCGCCACGTCTTGATGTAATATGTAATAGGGAGGCTGCCTTGTGTTTCCTCGGGCCTGTCAGCTCCTGGACCCCTCGTGGGTCTCCCCATACAATGGGCGCTACCCAAGCGCCCTAGCCTTATGGGCTATGCGTGGCTCCTACCTCCCCTGATACCACGCCCCAAGCCTCGCAGATGTAAAGGACGTTGTTCGGTCTATACGCCCGCTTCCCGGGCCTCCTCTCTAATGTGGCCCACTCTGGGCTCCCTGTCTCGTGCCCAGCCTCTTGCTGGGACTCCCGTCTAGCCCACTCTGGGCCTCCCCTGCCGGTGTGATTCCGCTTCGGGACTTTCTAGCAGGCCTCCGGTCGTATGGGCCAACCGCACGGACACCCTCCCTGACTCTGGCTCCCTGTGCTGCTACTCCCTGTCCTCTCAGGGGCAACCGCAGCACCCTGCCTTGGTCTGAGGGGGGGGATTGCTGCACTGGCCCGCGGCTGGGCTCGCTATGCCTGTGCGCCCACACTGGGCTACTCAACAAAGCACGATGGCGTTCCCCCTTTCTGGGGCTCGCCGCGCCCACACTGGGCTACTCAATAACATACAAGGGCGTTCCCCCTCTCTGGGGGGCTCGCCGCGCCCACGCTGGGCTACTCAATAAAACACAATGGTGTTCCCCCTCTCTGGGGGCTCGCCGCGCCCACACTGGGCTACTCAGTATGGCTCCGCTCTCTAGGGCCGCTCAGTATAGCGCTCCCCCCTTCTCTGGGGCTTGCCGTGCCCACACTGGGCTACTCAGTAATACTGCCCCTTTCCTGGGGCCGGGGTCTATGTTCCCCCCCCACACGCAATCCGGGGTCTCGGTCCCCGTCTGCAACCTACGGGTTGCGCCCGCGACCCACTGGCCGCGCTCCTCGCCGCCAGTTGCTCATATACTGGCGTGCGAGCTGCGCCTTCCCTGGCGCTATGAACAATAATGCGCCTTCCTGGCGCTAGGGCACCCCACACTCTCTGGGGTCCCTATAGTTGAGGCCTCCTCCAACCCCTACAGCCTCACCCAAGCCTCCGGGTGTAATAATACAAACACAAAGCAAAACCACAAGCCCCTAGGCTGTAACACAAATGCAAGCCACCTGGCCATAACTCCTCATCATAGCTCAAGCCTCCAGGGCTATCATGAGCTGTACTTGCGACTTAGGCTCCTTCCCATATCTCGGCCGAGGGAGCTCCTGCCTCTCCGGCTGCTGGCAGGGAACTGCCAGCCTGGCCTCAGCCCTGAGCTTTATAAGGGCCAGGCCCTGCCCCCTAAAGGCAGCTGGCTCCGCTTAGTTGCTCCAGCAACCCACAGCTGTGCTCACTTGGTTCTGCCAGGGCTCTCTCCCTGGCAGTTTCTCCTTTCTTAGGAGCAGGCACCAAGGTGCCCTGTGACACTGACCTTCAAGGCTGCATCCAGCAGAGACTAGTCACAGAAGACAAAGTTTATCAGCCTTGCCAGAGTAAGTTAACTGATGGCTAACTACACAGTTGCAGGGAGGGAGCTGCAGACCATCTTGCATTCAGCTGGCACTGCCACCCCCGGGTTCTTAGGGCAATCACTACCTTTGCCTCCTTCCCCAGAGCCTGCAGCAACAGCTTCAGAAGCTTAACCCTCATTAGGGGATGGGCTAGCTGCAATCCGAGCCTATGAGCGGCTGGACTAAAACAGGAAAAATTACTGTCATTCCCAGGACAGCATGCTGTTTCCCACACCAGCAACTTGCTGCATGTGGAATACAAGTGGGATTTTCTAAAGCACTCAAACTCCAGACAAACTTGGTTCCCATAGAGTCAACCAGCAAAAGCACAGCATCCAGGGGCTGTGCCTTGGACAGCAACAGGACCTGGGCTGGCTGCAGCAGCTGAGCTAGTAGTGGCTGCCACTTATGCACCCACTCAAAATAGACACCTGGGGCTGGGGTCCCTGACGCCTATGGCTCTTTACAGTACTTTCAAAAGGGCTTGTATGACACATTTCAGTAGGAGCATAGTTACATCAACACAAAGACCAGTCGCAAAATCATAAATATTTCCAGAGAAAACAAAACAAAAGAAACAACAATTTTCATTGCATTTGAATATTCCCAAGATTTGTTTACTGCTTTAATTAAGTCACATGATCCATTTTTTAAAACTAAAAGTATTTGTTTTTTCCATTTTCTCCTCCCTTCTTTGTTTTCCTCTTCCCCATTGAAGTGGGGAAGGGGACAAGTTGGAAGAGTAAGAAAAGGAATCTGTGAAAAACATTAGTGTTGAGTGAAAAATGAAATCCTCCTTCTCCCCCACCAAAAAAAATTTCTGTCTATGAAAGGCCATTCTCTATCTATGAACGTTTTATCTATGAAAATGTTGCAGGCAGCTTTATTCAGTTCTGAATACTTTGGAAGATCCTGTTCTTCCTGGTTAGCGGGCTGCTCAGCAGAGTGCCCCCTAAAGGCTGGATTCATAGCCTCGATTGATTTCCAAAGAGTGAATGAGTCAGGGGATCTGATCCAAAGCCTAGTGAGCTCTATGGAGAGAGTGGAAAATTCTTGCAGAGGATTAGCCCATACTCAAGAGATAAGGGAAAAGGAGCCTGGCATTGAGAAGGGTAACATGGAATGCCTAATACAGGATTCTACTGTCATACACTACGTCATAGTATCATAGAAAAATAGGGATGAAAAGGACCTCAGGAGTTCAACTCTCTGCTCAAGATTAGTCCCGTCTAAACCATCCTAGATAAGTGTTTGGCTAACCTGCTCTTCAAAACTTAAAACTCTGAAGTTTCCACTACTTCCCCCAGTGTTTAACCACCCTTATACAGAAAAAGGTTTGCTGGCCATGTCTACAAGAGATGTTTACTACAGGTTGACTAATTAACTTTGCAGTAACAATCTCAGTGTCTACACATGTGCCCCTGTTTGGGCACACAAAACTACTAAACTCCACCGCAGGTTAGGACTTGTAAACACAAGTCATACCCTACTATAGAGTTTTTTCATATGCAGTACCTCATGTGTGGACATTGACACAGCTGGCTGGGGCACAAGGGTGCTTCAGTGCAGGGGCTGCCTGCTAGGTAGCCCCGTGCTGAAGCACCCTCGTGCCCCAGCCAGCAGCTCCACAGCATGTTGAGATGGGTAGGGGAGTAGTCCTGGGCTGGCAGGCTGACCCCCGGGGCCCCCTGCCAGCTGGGGCTGCTTTGATCCAGCTCAATGTGCTGTGGTCCATGTGTGCATATAAACCACGTGCCTGGGAGCTTCCTGGGAGCAAGAAACTGTGGAGCAATAAGGTCTGCACTTTATTGCTGTGCACTAATGACACCTGTAGACATGCTTGCTTTGTTGCAGTTTAAAATTGCTACTTCTTGTGCTGTCTCCACTGCCTTCAGAGAACAGTCTATCATCATCCTCCTTATAATCACCCTTTAGGTAGTTGAAGACTTTTATCACATACACCCTTAAACTTCTTTCTACTAGACTAAATAATCCCAGTTCTTTCAACTTTTTCTTAAAAGTCATATTTTCTAGACCACTAATCATATTTATTGTGCTCTATCAGACCCTTTACAATTTATCTATGTCTGTACTGAAGCATGGTGTCCAAAACTGGACAGAATACCCCAGGTGAGGCCTCTCCCATGCTGAATTCAGTAGAAGAATCACTTCCCTTGATTTGCAGGTGACACTCCTGCTAATACATCTCATTATGCTACCGGATTTTTTCTGCAGCATAAGCACACTGCTGACTCATATTCAGCTTGCAGTCTACTATAATTTCCAGGTCCTTGCCTGCAGTACTGCAACCTGGCCTATTATATCAATGCTTTGCACAATAATGTTAACACAGTAGATAAAAATCTAATACATGATTCTGTGCTTTAAGGCACCTTCTTACCTGACAGGAAGAAACTGCCTGGAAGATGATGCAGGCTTTTCTACACAGAAAATATTTTTGTGACACATTAACTTAAAGGTACAATTGTAAAGTGCTTTGGTTGTACCTGTGGAACTGCCCATGGGCGCATCTACATATGCAATTAATGTGCCTGAATAAACTCTGGTGCAGTTCAGATGCCAGAGTTTAGTGCTTCTGGGCATTGTGATTGAATGTGCACCCAGGACTACAGCATGTTGAGCTGGGGCAGCGCAGCCCCAGCTGGCAGGAAGCTGGGGAGTTAGCCTGCCAGCCTGGTGCTGCTCCGACCCAGCTCAACATGTTGCGAAGGGGCTGGCTGGGACATGAGGGTGATACAGTGTGGGGTTAGCTGGCTGGCAGCTCCCACACTGTAGTGCTCTCATGCCTTAGCCAGCCTGGTCAGCGTCTACACATGCATTGCAGTGGAGTAAACTATTCTGCTACACGACAGTACTTGTATTTAGTAGTACTATCCAGCAGCAGAGTTAATTACTTTACTCTGGCCTAATAGTGTCACATGTGGAGACACTAACTTTTTACTGCAGAGCTAATTAATCTGCTGCACAAGAAATGTCTTGTGTAGACATGCCCCATATCAACACTCTTATTCTGTTATAAGAATGCCTCTTTCTGATTTAGCTTATGTCACTATCAAGTGAATTATGCTAAACTGGAAAACGAAAATACTTGTACAGTATGCTGTAAGTAGAGTGGTTATATAGGGAGGTATAAAAGTATAATGATATTCATGAGCAGATCCACGAATTTGAAAAGGGGGGGGGGATGCAGCACCCCCTTCAGTATCTCTGCCTCCCCCAAGTATCTTCTGAGATACTTAATATTTCTGAAATTATTTTTGAATACTCAAGATTTTGAGCTGAAAATGTGCAAGCTTGTTAAATGAGACATTAGGATTAAATGAAGTAGGCAGCCACACTTAGGAGGGCACAAATTCAGGTAAGTGAATTATCAGAAGATTTATACTCAACATGTAGTGTTAGTGACTTTGTTCATTAAAGCAGAACCTGATTAATATGTACAAGACAGTTAGGTAAAATAAGGTTACAAATCTCTGAGCATGTTACAGTGGTGTAAATCAGGAGTAACTGCATTATCTTAAATTACTTCTGATTTAATGAGACTCTGACTAGAATTTGGCCGACTATAAAATTGTCCAGCCAACAACAGATATGTGACTAATTCTAACATCAGAACTATCAGGAGTAGAGTGGAACTCAGACCAGAGTTTCCATTCCAAAGAAAACCAAATATTTCAAAATTTGTTTCTGTCCTGAATGTTTGCTGTCCAGCCATTGAGCCTGAGCCTCAGAAGAGAAGGAGGATAAGAAGCACCAGAACTACAGCTCCCAGAAGGCAGCCCTCAGAGGTACTGTTTAATGTTCAGCTGGCTTGCAATAAAATCTGCTTGTTCCATTCAACAAGCCAAAAGGTTTTATTTTGATTTTCCTGACAGAAAATTGAGGATATTTGGCAAAACGGAGATTATCCTAGGGAAGGTGTAAAATGAGAAAATCAACTTGACAGAAAATTCTCAACTGGCTCTAAACTATGGGATACTTGGCATTGAGGTGACATATTTGTTTTCTACCAATATGTATTAAGGCTTCCAATCTAATAACCAAATCCATGAATCAGACATTTGTGTTCATGTATTTCAAAGATAAGGACATAAGGACAGCTCTGACTACAGGATCAAGCCCTTAGCTAAGAGGTGTAAAAGTGCAGCCAGGTGCCCAGGGTAGTTGCAATACTTGGGGGCAGCAGTGACTTCCAGTTGTCTCTATGATGCCCGTGCAATCTTGTGCCTGCGGAGGCAGAGGGTTTTTTTCTGCCCTCCCCTGACCCCCCAAGTTGGAGCCCAGGGGAGTTGCTCTAGTTACCCTGACTTAGCTACACTACTGCCTTGGTTATTCACAATGACATTAATTTTCAAACTATTTTTAATTCTACCATTGCATTTGCAGCAGAAGGCAGAAAAAACTGAACATTTTCCCCTCAAAAACGTCAGTGAAATCTTGAGGCCTAATTTTAAATTACCCTCAATTCATTCTCTAAAATAGTGAGTGCCATTTGCATGTTTAAAACGGTGGAGCTGTATAAGCAAACTGAGAAATCTGACTAACTGTTGGGAACAGGAAAATGCTGTTTGGTTGCCTAAATGCAAGTATTGTTCTGTGCAACAGTTCATTACTAATTCAGAAACTGCCTTTGAAAACACAGCCCAGCATGTGACCGGCCACATCAGTCCTTCTTCACACAGGGCACTTCTTCAGACTTGACCTCTGTCACAGTTATTCCTTTTAACAATGCCCCACCCCAATCCAATGCAATGCTTTCACAAACCCTAGGAATAAGGAGAAGACTTGCCAATCATCAACAGGATGTGTAATATATATGGGGGTATTATGGACTGATAACCTATGGTGACCTATTTTATCAGCAGTGTCTGTTTGGGTAGCAGAGCGCTTTCTAATAACTGTCTCACAGCTTTCACTTAAGGATCATCAAGAGACAATGCCAGAATCATTTACACTAATTGCTCTAATTTGTTCTCTTGGGCAGCACAAATACCACTTGGACTGGGGTGGGGTGCAGTTATGGATCTCAGAGACTTGGTAAAGAACCCTGGAGGGCAAAGGGAGGGGAATGTGGTGTCACAAGAGAGAGAACCAAACGTGAGTTTCATGTCATGGCAGAACGCAGTGCATTGCATAGCTCCCCAAGGTAGCTTGTCCAGCAGAAGCAGTATAGCCGTGTTTGCGAGGCTCTTTACCCAGGCTAATTATAGCATGCTTCTCAGCAAGGCTAGTAACTTCAGGAGTGACCACTCATACTGCCACCGCTATACTGCCACCACTAGCTACCTCGATCAGAGTACTAGGACAGGGGTGCTCAACCCCTGGTCCATGGGCCAGATCCAACCTCCAGTGCTGTGTCATCTTGCAGGGATCCTGGTTTTCTCCGATTTTAAACAATTCCCAGTTTTTGGTTTAAAAAAAGCAACTCCAAATCTACATTTTTCCATGACTGATTTGAAACACCATTAGTGGTATTTCACTTTAATCATGGAAACATGTGGATCTGGGGTTACTTTTTTTTTTTAACTGAATATTGGGGATTTTTTTGAATTGGAGAAAACCAGGATCTCCAAGCAGGGTCCCCCATGGGTCCATGAGGAGCCCTGCAGGCCATGACCCTGAGTGCTAGGTCAGTCACACAGCGTGGTGTGGGACCTGATCCTGGAACGCGGATGCAGCACAGGGCCCCCAGAGCCCAATTCTTGCATGAGAGACTGGACAGAGGTGGCACAGGGCTCCCAGAGCTGACCCCTGCAAACAGTTCTGGGTGGGAGCGGCACCGGTCCTGGTACACAGGGTTCAGCCCAGCCCACTGTATTGTGCTGCGATGGACCTTCAGAGAATTGCATAGAGACACAGGAACCTGTACATCTTCAATGAAGAATTAACCGCCTGGGGATGTCTAGCCTGAGGATGAGCAGCAACTCTGCAAAGCCACACCTGAGTTAATGTCCTCATTGCCATTACACTCACTCATTTGTGTCCTCAGACTTCTGCAGGCATGTCTCAGTAAGCAGGCATGTCAGCATGAAGATGAGCTGCTTCATGATTTTGTGCAGTGAATTGTGAAAGAGCTTGTCTATGTATTCAGGACAGATAGGGGAATTTGAGGACTATAAACCTTCAGATTATTTAGGCTGTGTCTGCTCTGCAAAGAGAACGATTTACCAATCCAAGTGTAGCATCACCAAGAAATTAGCCTACAGCTCACATGTGGCAGCTAGTCAGGATGTAAACTCTATTTAAATCAAGTGAGAGGTTTTTTGTGTGGACAAATTAGGGACAACACCTTAATAAGAGGATCAAAATGAAGACAAATTCTGAAGATAAGTCCACTTCTTTTGTTGTTATGGGATGGCAGTATTTTAGGTATGCTTCTCACTGGCTGATTCTTTCACAAACCTATCTTGTTAATACCTTGTTCCTAACCTTAAATAGCTGTGCTTGCTCACTTACAAGAATGTAGATATCTGAAAACATTCATTTACTGGTAATTGCATTCCCGAAAGGGAGAAATCATTGGTATCCAAAACCCAATTGGACCTCCAGGCTGCTAAGCAGATAGCATGCACATGGTAATGAGTCCTGATTCCAGGCATAAAGGGTGCACTCAGAAAGACCCAAAAAAAGACTCAAGTGTATCTAGCCCCACAACCACTTAGTCCCACTAGCACCATGACTGAAAGGGACTTGCAGGTCATGACTGATCACAAGAGAGACATGAGCCACCAATGCAATGCCGCAGCTGGCAAAGCAAATAAAACTCTGGTTTGCATCTATCAATTCATCTCAAGTAAGACCCAAGAAGTCATCCTTCTGCTTTACTCGACCTTGGTGAGGCTGCAGCTGGGAGTACTGCATCCAATTCTGGGCTCCACACTATAGAAAAGATGTGGAGAAGCTTGAGAGAGTCCAGAGGAGAGCTACGCACATGATCAGAGGGCAAGAGAATAGGCTTTATGAGTAGAGGTTGAGAGGCATGGGACTCTTCAGCTTGGAGAAGTGAAGGCTCAGGGGTGACTTGGTGGCAGCCTATAGGTATGAGGGGTGTGCATCAGGATCTGGGAGAACATCTGTTCAGCAGGGCACCCCAAGGGAAGACAAGGTCTAACAGTCACAAACTGTTGGAAGACCATTTTAGACTAGACACAAGGAAAAAGTTCTTCACTGTCTGAGTCTCTAGAGTCTGAAATAGACTCCCCCAGAAGTGGCGCAAGCACCTACTCTAGATACCGTTAAGAAATGCTTGAATGCTTATCTTGCTGGGGTGATCTGACCCCAGCTGACTTCCTGCCCCTTGGGCAGTGGGCTGGACCTGATGATCTCGTCAGGTCCCTTCTAACCTTACTGTCTATGAAATCTATGAACCATGATTGCACATTTTGGGGCTTTTTAAAGTTGTTTATTTTGTTGTTTTAATTTTAAAAGACTATCATATATTAAGGATATAAATCACTGTGTTGGGGTGTTGTGATGAGGGTTGAGCCTTCTTGGTTAAAGAGCCTTTACAATTCATGTGTTCCAATTATTAGCTTTTTATAGGTGGAGAGTTGGGGCATAGAGAGAATGAACCTACTGGCCACTGTTGTTAAGGCTTACCAGTTTCCAAAGCTAGTGCAGTACAAGGGAGCATGGAGGCTAGCATCACATCTACCTGTCTGTCACAGACCTCCTCAAATGACTAGACACCCATGCAGAGGTGGGTCAGCTGGAGACAACCCTCGGCCTGTGTTTAGAGTGTACTTGAACTCAGGCCTCCAGATCCACAGTGAGATGTCTTAACTGGTCTGCCACCATATCCCTAGGCAGAATGAGGACTGGCCCCAAATTATAGGAGAAACCTGTGCTGATACAGGCCATGTCTCTCGCATTTGGAGTTAGTGCACTACCAGTTGGATATCCTTCTTGAGAGAACATTTATGACTTGCATGTGGCTGGATCAGCTTTTTCACCTTAGGGTTACAAGTTCAAGTAAAATTCAAGTCGGTAGAAAGTCATGTTTACTAGCTAACGATTCTTCAGTGGCTTTTATAGAAAATGAATTTGGTGGTTTCAGCCCATTTTCTATGGCACCACTGGCCACATCACAGGAAAGTCTATCATAAATGCTACTTGGCATAGATGGCAGAGAGCCCAAAGACTAGATGGCCGTAGATACTGAGCTTCTCTTTCACTTGTGGACCCCAGAATGGAAGTGCATTACAGAGATGCACAGAACGGGCTGGTTGTGACCTAGGCTGTACTTTTCTGTGGCTAGAGGGTATCTAGCTCCTTTTACAAACACTGAAACACATTTGCAGTGTTATCTGCTATCAAAGTGACCTAATAATGAGGCAGGCACTACACTGAAAAGAGTCTTACCTCTCTTCTTGGATTTCTTGGGTACCTGTGGTGCTGATTTCCTGAAGTTCTTTCCATGTAAAGGATTTATTTCCAGGAGATCCTCACTCAGCTCAGCAGTGCCTTCTTGATGGAAAGGGGGATTAGACTGGCCTCCATTCAAGCCCTCCTGATCAAAGCAAAACACACAAAGGATAATTTGCATATATGTATTTCCCAGAAGTTAGGATCACTAGCCAGCTGGAGGGCCAGTGAAAAAAGTAGTTCACCATGAGTTAACTTAGTTGTGTGATAAGGAAGAGAATTTTCAAATACTCGATGAAGACTAGATCTAGAAATAAAAATCAAAATATACAGTTGCTGTTCTTACCATTTTGACTTTCTTCCCAAACATCTTGGCATAAGCTGAAATGCAAAGAGAGAAAACATTTAGCAGCGTTTCTTTTGGAAGATGGCATTCATGTTTTCTTTGCCTCTTGCAGGTTTCAGTGACTAAACTCCTAGGAGATTTCCTTTTCAGGGGGAAAGAGGATGTAAATGGGCAAACTGCACTAGAAAAACCCAGTCCTGAAAGTTCTTACTCAATTGAGGTGTTATTGGGTGTATTTGCATAAATAAGGAACTGCAGAGTTTAGCCCCAGCAACACAAAGGTCTTGATCAAGTAGTGTTTCCATGTCCCTCTGTTTTCATTTGAAGTGTATGGCAAATATAATTTGAAAATGAAAGAGTGGAGGATCAGAGAAGTTCCCAAGGTGACAAAAGGGTCCGAGTGTCAAAGGTGAGACTAGAATTCAGGAGTCCCTGGCTCCTAGTCCAGTATTTAGACTGGTAGACTCTACGCTTTTCTATTGTTTAAATATATTTTATGGATAGCCGTAAGTCTCAAGCTGGCAGTGTCAGAGCTGTTTCAGGCACTGAAATGGGAAAATGGTACAGACACTAGAATTTGGATTGGGAATGTCATTTGGCCTGAGCTTTTTGAGTTGGTTTCAGAAGTAATAGGGCATGGAGAAGCAGTGTTTCAAACATGTCAAGAATTTTTCCCTTCCCTTTGAGTTTCTGCCTGGGGCTTTTCTCAATATTATATTTCTGGTTTTACAGACTGTTTGAAAAAAGGACATTGGGCACCTATACATGTCCAGGATGTCTGCTCTGAAACATGCTAATTAGTATGCGTTGGAGCAAGCTCAATTAATCGAGTTAATTAACACACTCCAGCAGCCTCTGTGTCACATCTATTCAGCATCCCTGCACTTCAAATGGCAGTGGGGGGTGCTTGAACTAAAGCTTGTTGAGTCTAAAAACTTTGAGAATGGCTTTGTTAGACCTTGTATACTTAACTAAAAGAATGTTTTACCTCAAAGAGCTTACAATTAAAGAATGAGTACCCAAACTTACCAAACCAAAACCCAACTAGTTCAATGGCTTCCTTGTTACTGCAGTTAAGTGGTAGCCAATGCAATACCTCTTATCCTCCTTTACAGGTAGAGGGACTATTTGTATTAGGTTCTGTACAGGTGTATAACAAAGATGCTGTACACAGATTTTACCAGCTGTGTAGAAAATATGAAATGTCTTCCACTGTGGCCTGGGGCATGATCCACTTCCTAGGACCATCTGGATTACTTCATCTAGCAAATCCCCTGCTGCTGCATTGGCAGCAACCTCAATCCCTCCTGCTCTCATCTTGTGGCATACCATAGTTACTGAAACACTGGAGTTTTTTTGTATTACAGATTATAATTTCATTGTAGGTTATTAGAGGAGGTTGTGTGGCTGAGGGGGTGTGGGTGGGAACTGCAGAGAGAACATTTATGTGGGCCCCTTTGGATTTAATGTCTATGACATGGCTGTTTAAAAAGGCCTGGGATTAGAGGCCAGGACCCAGGTGGTCCCTTTCAAGCATGTCTTCCTAAGAGATGGACACAACAAACAGACAGGGGAGCACAAAAAAACCAAGCAGACACTGCTGGCATGATAAGCAATGGTCAGCACACAACCAAAAGCATTGCCATCTGCTGTTTTTAGTCATAAAGGGTGTCTATACACGTGCTCCTGGGTGGAGGGGGGTGGTGGTGCTCTAATTAGAGCAGTTCATTGAATTAGTTTTAGTTCAATCACCCCTGCTGCCATTTTGAAGTGTGGGACGCTGACTACATGTGATGCTGAGGGTGCTTTAACTAGAGGATCTTGGGGATCTTTGGCTGGGCCTCTGAGAAATTATTATTCATTATTATGAACAATACATTTAAAAATTCCTCCACATAGCCACGGCCAGAAGAGGTGGTATGAAAACCATGTTCCCTAGGAAAGCCCCAGGAGCTTTGTTTGCTACCCACATTCTGCCCAGTTGGTGGTGGGGCAAACACAGGAAGATAGGACTGCGAGGAGCCTCCTGAGCATCACAGTGCATTGGGTACCCTAAATTGCCATTTCAAACCCTCACACACAACTACAAAGCACAAACCAGAAATACCAAGTACATCCTACAATGTGACCTAGGTAAAAACAAGGAAGATGAGGATTCTGCATTGAAAAGACAGGGAAGTAACTGATAAATATATACTCAGACGATCTCCAAAGGAGGACCATGTTCCACATTACAGAGAAAGGCAAAGCCCTCAACAGGCTTTGCCAAGGGGAAAATGTCCTTCCTGATTCCATATCTGATTATTAGTTCGGCCCTGAACAGAAGAGCAAGACCCTTGAGCCAAGAACCTATCAATTTTTTAAATACTATCAGAAACATTGGCATACCCCACTCCACCCTCCACCTGAAGCCAGGCTTTCACCACCTGGCTTCCTCTACCAGGCTTCCTTCCACCTGGCTTCCTCCACCCTCCACCTGAAGCCAGTAGTATTTATGAGGGGAAAAAGAAATTCTTCTTGTCCCTCATCAGCAAAAATCAGATTCTGAGTCGTCTTTGCTTTTTCCAAGTGGCCAGAAGGCACCTGGGTCTGCTCACCTGGGAACTTCCCTGACATAAGGGAGGTATCAACTGATATAGAGCTACCTTAGTCAGCCCATGTACCATTCTCCACTCTTTGCTTTGCCATAGAGGACATAGTAGTGGTAGTGCATGGTAGGCAGGGAAGGCCTGTGGCCCACTGCACAGTCTTGAAACACCTGTAGTTAACTGGTAAAGCTCAGAGAAGCCCCTCAACTAGCTTGAACTGTAACAGTGACCATAGCTGTACAGATGCACCCTGGAAATTAGAGGCCCAGAATTACCTCTGATAAAATCTGATGCATTGAGAATCTCACACAAATCAATATACACTTACAGTACTATGACATACAAACAGAAATAGTTATGGGAAGATATTTTTCCCCATGAGCCCACATGAACACGTTCCTAGATTCAGATAGAAACATCTCCTTGTGATAAATAAATCTAGCAAGAAACAGGCCATGCCAACTTATACCTGCATTATTCTTGTATCTGCAGTATATTATACTTCAGTTGACTGGAGTGTCTCCTAAACACCTGAAGACATGTTACAAGACTTAGGTTTGGCTGAGGCCTCTATGCTAATGATTCTCTGGTGCTCTGACCTCTCAGAGGTTCAAGCTAACAAGGCTGCAAATGTCTCTTTTATTTGGTTTGGCATTTAGCTGGAGGGGTTGGTTGCCTAGACCTTATACGTTTATGGATAAGTAGCAGTCATTGCTGCTTCCCATGCCAGTCCCTTTATGTAATGATTTAGAACAGTGCTTAGTGTACAACAGGCTCACATTCTTCCTTTAAATGCATCCAGTATCTCAGCAATAGGGTTAACTGCAACCCGTCAGATAAATCCTGATGGCTGGTTTCATTTGCACACTTTCAGTTCCTGATTCATTTAGTTAAAATTGGTTCCCTGTTATTATGTGACTCGTGTTTCGTGAAGTTTTATTGCAGGACCATGAAAAAATATTTGACCTAAGCCCTATATATTTGTGATTTAAATGGAACTTATGTTTTACCTCTGGACCTGACATTTCGCTTTATGTGGCACTTTAGGAGGCAGTCATAAAAAGTTAATCATTTTAAACCAGTTTTAAGAAGGAAAATAGCCTGACTCTTACTAACATTAAAGCCACTTTACACCTCACTGGCAGCATAAAGTGAGCATAAACATTATTTGCTGTCATTTGAAGGTCTCATCATATGACTTGAGTGGTTTAAAATGGACATGGGTATATGAGAATCAGGCCCTATAATTATAAATTCTTGAAACTCGACAGTTATATGTAAGTATATACTTAAGGGTGGGATTTGAAAAATCACCTCTGGGGAGAAAAATGTCAATGGTCATATGAAAAGTAATGAACTCTTGACTTTTGTTTTAAAGGACCTTTAAGTATGTGTGTGTATTTTAAATTTCACCCTCAATAAGTTATCTCTAAATGTGTCTAAGCATGATCAGGCTTTTCAGATATTCTCTCAATCTTATTCAATACTTGAGCTATATTGGGCACGTATACATGTGAAGATTTACTGTGCAGTAACTGAAATGACTGTGCAGTAGGGGCACGCGTCTACATGTGCACACCTGTACTGCTCAGTAAACATGGTGACTTATGCTGACTTGAGTGTAAATTTGATACCTGCATCATACGGATATCAAATGTATGCCTGATTAGTTACTGAGCAGTAATGCACATGTAGACACCTTGCAGCACAGTAACACTGTGTGCGTGGACTGACTTGGGACTAACTTTAGTCCGAAGTCAATCCACGCACAGTGTTAATGTGCTTTAATGCCTGTACATGTAGACACCAGCCTATTCCCACTTACTGCTCAGTAAATTTAAGCTGGTGTAAATGCATGTGTAGACATGCCCATTGTATATTTGAATATTATTTAATACCTGAATTATAGCCTAAACTAAATGGAAAAAAATATGTGGTACTAAGAATAACAAATATTGTGCTCATGAAAAGCTAGAGTTCTTTTCCTTTTGAACTGCTGGCAAGGACATAGTGCTTATGGTATTTTTTTTCTACTTGCACATCCCACAATTTTAGCATCCCACAGCAACCAATCTCAGCAAGGTTTTAAAGACTTTGCATTCTTGTAGGTTCTTCCATCAGAAAACCCCAAAGTCTTTATCAGCACAGCCCTTTTTCAACTAGGTAACTATCATTGTCCCCATTTTAAAGATGGAGAAGCAGAGTCACCAAAAAAATCTGTAAATAATTTAACCGATTACACTCACAATACTAAAGCTTTCCTCATCCTTTCCCTTTCCCTTTCACTTCCTAAAAATACAAATAAACAATCCTCCTAATAACTAACAAAACAATTAACCCAGAAACTCAAATCACTCTACCCTATGCAGAACGTTTATCCTTTAAAGAGGAAGAGACCCAAGGATCCATGAAGTCAATACCAGTATCAATTTTACATGGAAAGTGTGCAAATATTGAGGTTAGAGATCAGCTTTCAACCTTAAAACAGATAATTCACCTGACCTCCAGCCATGAGCCTTGGCCACTATGCCCACTACTTTTTCCAATAGGATTATTATCTAAGGGTAGGCATAAAATAAATCAGTTATTTGATGCACTCCTTGTACTAAGGAGATCCAGGTTGCAAGGATATGGTAGTTGGCAAAAGAAAAGGTGGTTTGCAAGATTCTACAAAACCTAAACTAGCTCCAGTTTTGTTCATTTCTAGATAGTAATTCTAGTTTTGAAATATATTGTGCTGTAACTATATTCAAATGGATGTAATAGGCTGCTATCCATTATTTACCTATTTATTCTGCAGGCAGGAAACTTCCATTTCGTAAAGTGTTTCCCATATTTTATACTATTCCCAGTACTCTTATTAAATTAATGGCTTACTTTTACACTGCCTTTCAAGTGCAGCATAGGATATATAAGAAGCAGATAATGTAATGAAAATGCCTCTGGGAGCTGTATTTGTCAACTGACCATGTCCAGAAGGGTCCAAAATGGTTCAACGATATATATATATATATATATATATATATATAAAATTTCAAATATCTACATGAAAACAAATTGAACACCTGTATACTGAGAGTAGAGAAGAGGGAGAATTGTCACAAGAAAACAGCATCTCAGTTGTTCAAGGAGCTGTAATTTTGTATCTACCATTTAATTGCTAGTAAGCAATTCAGAAAACTTTTGTACCTAACATCTCTTTTTCATGCACACTGTAATTATGTCCCACACTCAGGAAAAGCCACTTATAACCTATCTAAGAAAAGCTTTCTGAACCAAATTATATATTCACTATTACCTTTGAGTCCAGTGAGTTTGGGGCTTAATCTTGGATTGGCACTTTTTTGTGCCTCGTCAAATGCTGATAACAATGTCAGGATCTTCCCTCTCTGATCAGCAGCAGGGCTGTCCAAAGCTGTCCTCCTTTTGTCTTGTTTCAGGAAAAAAAAAGAAGAATTTTAAAGAAAAAAAGAGGTTATTGGCTCTTTTAATGATTTGTATGAAAGAGCAAGCTTTTCAAACATGCATAAAAACAGGCCAATATCTATTTTTTTCGGCTGAGGGTGGTTCGTATACAGATGCTTTATCCTGCGTTAGTTAATCTTGCCTCACGTTCCTATCATTGTAGGCCAAGAAAAGCATTGCATTTACTAAAACTACAATGTTGAAATAGAGGTTTAGGACAATTTGCTCTTCATGGATCAATTCAGTGATACAATGGGACAGAATGCATGCAGCTGTGATTATATACATAATGCATTAAAAGTAATATAGTGCATTTGATGGACCACATATTCACCAGATGTATACTGGCTAACTCTGTTATCATTAGCGGAGCTATCACAGTTCATACCATCTGAAGATTTAACCTGTTACCTTACCTTTCATTACAGTCAGAGTACAACAAATGGTCTGATCATTCTGTAAATTAAATCACTGCAATTTTATTTTGTTCAATTATATCAAAACTTTACATAGTGATAGTATTTCACGGACACGTTGTGTGATCTAACATGGCAGTACTGCACTGAGGCATAACTTACCTTCCAGAAGCTGCAGTTTTTCAGGCACTACTGGAGAAGCAGATGCCTGAAAAGCAGCAGAAACAGCAGCCGCAGCGATAAGAATACTGGTGAATACACTAGTTTCCATTGTAGCTAACTGGGATCTTTTGGATTTCTAAATCTGACTGAGAGCGCTTTACTACAAAGCTTGTCAAGACTCCTTCTTCCACGTTCTCCCTCTGGTTGATTGAGGCATCCCAGCTCCCTACTTTTAAACCCCCGTGTCTCCTCATTATCCAGAGGACAAATTCACAATCAAATTCCGCTTTACTAACCTGCATTTTGACATTTGGCGATGTGTCTCTTTCTATTTTCTGTGGTTTGCTTTGTGCCATTCTGGTAATAGAATCTCCAACGTCAGAACTCTATTCTTTTCTTAAGCAAACACATTAACTTTGTGTTATCACTGCTTGAACAGGAGAATCTCCCAAACGTGTCTGCAAACTTTGGAATGGAGTAAAGGCTTCAGCTAATCGGTAGCACAGGAAATATTCCTAGGTTTTACATTGTTGCTTTTTTGCAACTTAACAAGGGCGCTAATTAAAAAGCAAAGATTTCAAACATCCCAGTGACGCCAGCAGCCGACATAGCAAACATCCAAGGAACAGAATAAATAGCTAAGCCACAAAAGTAAGCCACGTACTACTGTGGATGAAATAAAAGTATGAGGTAGAGATGAGTTCATCCGGAAGTGGCAGTGAATCTCCCAGCAGTTGGCGTGTTAATATTCTACCTGCCAAGCCAAAAACTTGGCTCAACTTGTGTGTTCTGATAGTTGAGAGATTTCCACAGACAAGTCTCATATATTCAGTCATAACAGTGCCAGAAACAAATTTTGTTGATGCAGAAAGAGGATTTCTTCCTACCAGCTCAATGACATTCACACTGAATACTGTACAGTGAATAAAAAGGACTTCATACGCATATTTATTTGCTTTCTGATGGTACCTCCCACCTTCCATCTTATCAGAGCAGCTCACATACCTTTGTGCATTTACTCTCCCATACTCTCTCTGAGGTAGCAAAGCAAGGTTTACTCCCATTATACAGATAGGAAAACCAAGACATGGAAGTTAAATGAACCCCACAGATCCACAGGGGCACGCCCCCATGAGTATGCATGTGCAGGGGTACACATTTCCTACAGGACAAATAGCAGCAGCACATATACAAGGGCATATGTAGGGACAGATCTGTAAGGGCATATCAATATGCAAGAGCATATCCAGTGGCATAGCAGCAGTGCATGTGCAAGGGCATATCCAGGGACACATATTTATGCTGTTGCTATTTGTCCCTGGATATGCCCTAGCTAGTACCTGTGCTCCGGTGTGCAGCAAAGGGACCTGGGTAGGACAGGGGAGGCTGGGGCTAGTATCTGTGCTGGCCCCAGCAGCCTTACTTGGGGTCCTGGGGGCCCCCCCAAAAAGCAGCAGTGCAGAGCTGGCCATTTGGAGCCTGGCTGACAGCCAGAGCATGGCTCTGGCTGCCCATGTTCCAGTTTCTGGTGGTGCATGCTGCTGCCACATGCACCACGCTACATATTTTAGGGGCAGGTATTTTTTTGACACCAGGATCTCTGGCAAATTGCTCTCAGTCAGCATCTACACATGCACTACTATATAGTAGCTGCTGTTAATCTAATAACTGTATTTCTTGGTACTAGCAAATGTCATGTTAGCCTAAATTACTGCACAGTAAATCCTGTGCACATGTAGATGGTGAAGCTTTACTGTGCATTAGATTAGTCTAATGTGTAGTAAAGCATCTCATGTAAATGTACCCACAGGCTGCCCTATTCTTTTGATTCAAGTAGAGCCTAGAATGCAAAAGGCTGGTAGATTGCTGTGGTAGCTTGTAGGTGGAAAGAATTCGGAGGTGCTTTTGAAGTGCCTCAGCCTTTTATTTTTTATTTTTACCTTTTATTTACTTGAACACAGAAAAACAGCATTGCTTGAACACAGAGGACTTAATGGTGAGGAAGCACTGCCATAGGGCCTGGGTCTTTGAGACTGCTGGTGTTTCAGTACATGAACAGCAACATTGTTGTAACTTTCTAAGGAAAATGCTATCTGGGTGTATTGTTCTGTGACTCCTGCTAAAAGTAATCCCTGTCAGGACCTAGCTGTTACAGCACTAAGTTATTTGACCTGGCAGTACTTCATGTACAAGTCCTCTGGTGAGGGAATGGAATCTGCTCACCTCCTTTTAGATGGGCTGTCCTTGCCAGGACTAATGAGTAAAACAGCAGCAGCAGCAGGCATGCATTTTGGTCCCAGGTGGAATACACTAGTCAACATACTCAGGGAGTTGACTTGTGTGGTATGAACAAACTATTTTTATTCTCTCATTTTTCAGGAGAGAACATTAAACTAATTCTCTTGGTGTCCTTAGTGGCTCATGTAAATGCTTCTTTATGATCAGCCAAAAGGTGCATGAGTCAAAGAACCAAGTCTGCAGCACAACTTTATCATGTAATCTGGTGAAGCATGAAATTATATGATATCAAGAGTAGTTAGCTATGTCCGTCTGTTATGTTGTACATAGTATTCTCACACAGGATTGTCAACTCCATTTCAAGTGTCTATTAAAAATAGAGAGGGGGGGGCAGGAGGAGACCACTGAGGCTCTGAAAATGTATCCCTCTCCTTGCCACAGACTTTCCGTATGACTTTGGACATGACTCCTCCCTTTTCTACACCTCAGTTTCTCTTTTGTAAATTGGGCATAATTTCACTCTTCTACCCCACAGGAGTGTTGTGAGGAGAACTAGGTGAAAGATCATATAATGACCAAGAACAACAGTAATAAGGAAGACAGAAAGACCTAAGGCAATGATTCTCATCCAGGGCACTGTGGCTCCCTGGGGTGCCTTGTAACCTTTTTATGAGTGACACAGGGTGCCCCTAGGGTTAGCGCCTATAGGTGTGCAAACATGTTTCACACAAAAACCCCAGAGATTTAAAACAGGAATGCACAGGGTCAAAGCCATTCTGACCTGTTGTGGGCTTATGGAGCTATTTGCATGCTGGCTGCAGCTTTCAGCCCCAGAGCCCTGGCACTAGTCTGACTGGTTCTGGGGCCTGTTGCAGCCTGCCATGTGTCATGGTGAAAAAGAAGTTTTTTTCATGCCCACTGGGGACCCACCTCCCAGCTCACATCCATCTCTAAATCCACACCAAGCCTTCAACTCATCACCTTTTAGCTAGGAGCTCAGCCTGCAAACCCCTAAGCCAGAAAACAGAGCCAGCACCTGGCCCTTCCCCACCTCCCTGACTGAATCACCACCTCGCTCACATACATAAGTAAGCACCCCACACAAGAAAGCAAGCAAGCAATCAAAGCCTTGAGGGACGGTCCTGTGCACTGACAGAAGCAACCACAGTAGAAGAATTGCTCTGGTTTTTTGTAGCCAAAAAATGAGTGAAAACTAAGATGTTGCATTTTCTGAAGGGTTTTTTGAGTCTAAAAAGGTTGAGAAATACTGACCTGTTTTGAACAAATGTACACCTTAGCGGAGAAAGCTTCAGTGGGCTAAACTGAGTCAAACTTTGACCCTTGGGCTAATTACAGACATTTAAAAAGCCTGAGGCTGAATCAATTCAGTCTTTGCAAGTTAGTCGAAACTGCAGAGATTAAATTGATAAGCAAGTGAACAGACATTCACTTTTGATTCCAGAAATTCATAGATTGTAAGGCCGGAAGGGACCTCGGAAGATCATGGGGTCCAGCCCCCTGCCCCAAGCAAGAAAGGTAACTGGGGGTCAAGTGACCCCAGCAAGGTGACTGTCTAGTCTCTTTTTGAAGATGTCCCGAGTAGATGATAGCACCACCTCTGAAGGGAGCTTATTCCACAGTCCGGACACCCTGACTGTGAAGAAGTTTTTCATAATGTTAAGCCTGAATTGATCTTCCAGGAGTTTGCGGCCATTACTCCTAGTTTTCCCCTTGGGTGCCCTGGTGAACAGTTGTTCACTAAGCCCCTGATGTACTCCCCTAGTGTAGTAGTAAGCTGCTACCAGGTCCCCTCTCAGCCTCCCTTTTCTTCAGGCTGAAGAGTCCCAGGTCCCTCAGCCTTTTCTCAAAAGGCAAGTTATACAAGACTCTGATCATATGAGTGGCTCTTCTTTGGACTCTCTCAAGCTTGTCCATGTCCTTGTCAAAGTGTGGTACCCAGAACTGGATGCAGTACTCCAGCTGCAGTTTCACCAGTGCTGAGTAGAGTGGAAGAATCACCTCCCTGGTTTTGCTGGAGGTGCATTGGTTGATGCATGCCAGAGTATTATTTGCTGTACTGGCTACAGCATCGCTGGCTCATATTCATACTGTGGTCTATTATTACCCCCAGGTCCCTTTCATTCATCATGCTAGTCAGTTTTGTGCCACCAAGCCTATAGGTGTGTTGGGGGATGCTCTTCCGAGGTGGAGCACATTATATTTCTTGACGTTGAACTTCATTAGATTCTGATCCACTCAACTTGCTAGCCTATCTAGGTCTGCCTATAACTGTAGCTTATCTTCAAGCATGACCATGCTTCCCCAGTGAACTTGTCCAGTGAGCTCTTCACCTCCACATCCAAATCGTTAATAAAGATGTTGAATAGCACTGGACTGAGTACCAACCCCTGTGGGACACCACTGCCTACTTCTCACCACGATAACACAGATCCGTTCACTATGACTCTCTAGGTTCAATCCTGCAGCCAGTTTCTCACCCACCTGACTGTCTTGGAGTTAAACCCACAATCCTCCAATTTTCTCGTGAGGACATCGTGGGATACTAGATCAAAGGCCTTTTGGAAGTCTAGGTATACAATGTCAACCTGCTCCCTCGTGGCGAGTTACCTGGTCATAGAAGGAGATGAGGTTGGTAAGACGAGACCTGCCCATGATGAAGCCATGCTGGCTGTCATTCAGAATCTTACCTTCTGCAAGCTTATTGCAGATAGACTCCTTGGTGAACTTTTCTAGGCTTTTCGCTAGGATAGAAGTTAGGCTGATTGGCCTATAGTTACTCGGGTCCTCCCTCCTGCCCTTCTTGTAGATGGGCACAACATTGGCCCTCTTCCAGTCCTCAGGGATTTCTCCAGAGTGCCACGAGTTATGGAAGAGTTTCGCCAGGGGTTCTGCAATGAGTTTGGCCAGCTCCTTCAGCACTCTTGGATGAAAATCATCTGGTCCCACTGACATGTATATGTCTAATTTTCTAATTGGTCATACACCAATTCTATGGCAATTGCAGGAAGGCGATTATTCCTACCATGCTCATCCTCTACTCTACCTGGCATGGTTTTCCCCTTGGTCCAGTGAAAGACAGAGCCGAGGTAGTCATTCAGGAGTTCTGCTTTCTCCTGGGTTACAGTAACCAGCTCTCCTAAGTTGTTGAGCAATGACCCCACACTCCCATTTGTTTTCCTCCTGTTCCCTATGTACCTAAAGAAGGACTTTTTGTCGTCTTTGATTCCCATTGCTAATCTAAATTTGGTCACCGCTTTAGTCTGTCTTATCTGTTCCCTGCAAATGTGGGCCTTTGCGGAATAGTCCTCCTTGGGGCACCGAGCTTCCATTGCTTATAAGCCTCTTTCTTCTTTCTTAAGAGGACCATGATTTCTCTGTTTAGCCAAGAGGGCTTCCCAGCCCTTCTGTTATCTTTTCTCTGCATGGGAATGGATTTCCTTTGTGCTTCAAGGATCATGTCCTTAAGGAACAACCACTCTTCATGCATACCTTTTGCCTTTGGTCCCTGGTCCCGCAGCACTTTCCTACTAGTGACCTAAGATTATTGAAATTTGCGTTTTTGAAGGCCAAAACTTCAATCCTGCTATCCAATTTGTCTGCCTTATGTTGGACAGTGAACATGATGGTTTCATGGTCACTGTCGCTCAGACTTCCCTCTATATTTAAGTCGGTTGCCAGGTCGTCTCCTTTGACCAAGTCTAGCAGAGCGTCACCTCTGGCTGGCCCATGCACCTCTTGAGTCAGGAACAGCTCCTCAACACAGGTCAGGAAGGATCATGATGCAACCACATGCCTGCCAGAAGCTGGGGAGTGCTAGCATGTCTCCCTGCTCAGCTGGAGCAGACAGCTTGGGCCAAGACTAACCCACCCACCCTGCAAGGGGGGTATATGGGAGAGATGCAAAGCAACTGGGATGCTGGGGTACCATGAGTTAACTTTAATCTGGAGGAGATCTAGGACAGAAGTTCAATAAACCAATTGAACTTAAATCAGTTAAGTCTAATACTGCATCCTTCCAGGTTTATTTTAAACTGGTTCTGGCAATTTTGAAAGCAGTTTATTTGCATTGAACTTCTGTTGTGTTACAGATTTGAACCAGTTTCTGGTCACTTATACTGGTTTACATGCAACTTCTGTTCCTAGGCTTGCTGAACAGGGTTAAAGGTGGAGTGTGTTTGTAATGCGGCTATTGCTACAGGCTCATGCATATGTGACAGTTGCAGCCTAACAGCTAGTTCCCTCAGTTAGCTCCCTCTCCCCTTTTAAAGCCGCTACATGTGTATCTTTGTGAATTCCCTACAACAGGTAGAAAAGTAATTTCATAAGTCAAAGGTATTTAATTGGTAGCCATTTATTATTTTATAACAAAAACAGGTGCTCTTCTATGAAGAAGTACTGAGTTAAAAACCCCACATGTGTTTTATAATGAAAGTCTTAAATGACTTCTTTCTGAAGGCCTTAATCTTGCAAACACATATGTGCACACTGTTAAGTACGAATCACCACACAGAAGCCAATAGGCCTGCTCATATACAGAGCACCAAGAATCTGCATAAAATGTGTGGAGGTCTGAGCCAAGGATATTTGGCCAGAGTCTGAAGAGCCGGTGCAAGCTGGTAATACATACTTAATGGGTTGTACAAAATCCCCCAGAGCCTGCTGAGCTCTTCAAGGATTTCTCCCAGTAGAGAAGTCATAACACTCACACTCTCTCAGGGATGAGATAACAGCTTGAATGTAGCTGGAGCTGCAGTGGTGACAGCCCCTGGAGGAAAGAGCTAATTCTTCTACTTTCCCTAGATCCTGCAACAAGACTTGCTTGGATTTGGGGCCTGAGGTGCATGCTGATGGCACGCACTGCTGCTGGAACCGAGGTTGATGTTTCTTGCCCTGCTAGTGATCTCTGCGAAGAGGCATTTCCATCTGGCTACATTTCTTCTCTGCTGACTCTGGAGGAAGGATTGGGTGGTACCAGTTATGTTAGAGTAGAAGAAACGCTGGATTGTGTTTATGTAGGCATTTGGCTGTCGTGTAATGCAAGTGATGTCAAAAGGCCTAGAATCTGGTGTGGGGGCAGGGATATTTTTTATAAAAATTCAAAGTAGCCTTCTGCTAGTAAGAAACAGTAAAGTTGCAGCTGAGACATAATTTAATTGGCACTTGAATAAAACATGCTGTTAATTGTTATATCTAAATAACTCTGCAGCATATAAGAGAGACACGACAGTTCCAAGTAGTTGATTCTGAAAAGTCAACTATGATTCAAAACCTAGGCCAATAGGATATGGCATGTGGTAAATTTTTGCAAATATGCTGCCTCAGTTGTGGTATGTATCCAGTGCCCTGGCCCACCAGGGTACAAAGCCTCAGAGAATGCCCTGAAAAAGCAGCTCAACTCCTACTTCACTGATGACAAGCAGAATATTTGGTGCCAGTAGTCATTTTCTATGCTTTCAGATCCCACTGTGTCTGTTATACATGATCCTTCACCTCCTTGCTTGTCATTTAGTTAAGGGTGGTTTAGACGCTGTGACCACATTGGGTTGAGTGGGCTCCTGCTTTGTCTAATGGAAGAACTTTGAAATGGTTCTGGTCCCACCAGACAAAATGAACAAACTCGGAGGATACGAGGTAACAGCAGAAAAACAATCCAGCTGCCAATCAATTGGGACTAAGAAGCATTTGTGTCTCAGTAGCATTCTGCTTTGTAAGAGTTTGCATTTGTTCAAGCTGAGACATGCTATCAGCTCACTGAAGTCAACAGGAAGGGACAAATACACCAGGACAGGGGCTTGTCTGCAACGGTCAACTCCAGATCGATAAAGGACACCTCCAACAGGAATCAGAGCATCATTAGAGAGACTGAAAGAGTGGCTTTACCTATGGAGTTGTGATCCAGACCCAACACCCCCCAAGATCCCTGTGGTTCAGATCTGGGAATCTGATTCTGACTTCACCAAAGAAATGAAGGGCTAATTGGACAGAAAACTGGTGTTTCTGAGGAGTGGCCACAGCAAAGTCGCAGGTCATGTTGTCCTGGTATAAATACATCAAAGCTTGAGTAGTACTGATCCAGAACTTCTGACCGTGCATTGAAGTGCTAAGGTCAGTTTCTCAAGGTACATTTAAACTACACAGACATTTATAACAAAAGCCCAGTTCCACCCATCAGCAAATGGTTAAAACTAAAACAATAACAACAACGCAAGTCAGTCAAACTAACTTGACATCCCGGCTTAGCAAGTGAGCCCTGTCATCATGTCTAAAGGAGGTGCATTTCAATTAATTAGAAACTCACCATAATTAGCACTAAAGGGCACTCTTGTGCAGAGGGCCTGTGGAGAGGTCAAGGAAAGACCAGACAGGGACACTAAATTACTTGCTCACACCTTGAGCTGGCTTTTTCAAGTCAGCGCTGAGGTGAATGGGCATGGGAGCTGCCACTGCTATTGTCAAACTTGTGTTTTATTCTACAGATACACCAAGGATGTTGCTCACCAGCACCGGCAAACCTGCATCTTTCACAGGTGTTGAAATTCTCTTTAAAATGAGACTTCCACGAGCAAAAGAAATACAGGCTGGACTGGAACTCCCACCAGGCCATAAGAAATAAAGGTTATCATTGAAGGAAGATGTTAAATATTATTCCATTTAAAAATATTTCCATATTTAAATGAAATACTGTTTCAGGAAGCTAGAGAAGCTCAAGTATGGAACGTTCTGGACTACCAAATGATTTATTTCCATTTATATGAAATGGTGACAAAATCCCAGATATAGACACTGGCTGGGACGTTCCAAGAAACCTAAGGGATTTGGGCCTCCAGGAAGTCCTGTCCATCCAGATCTCTGAGGCTAGAGTAGGATCTGGTCTGTAAAGGCCCAACAGACCAGCCCAACCTTTACGTGAAATAGGTCACGAATCCATCATCAGCTTGTTTCGCCTTCGTTTAGCTACTCCACTATGCCGGGCAGAATTTTCTTACATTACAGTTACATTACAAAGCTTTGCTTGCAATAATGCCTGTTTGGTGTTTTTTTTCCTTGTAGAAGTTAGTTTAGTGCTTGTAGAAGAGAGTGGATTGACATGATCAGGACAGCAAAGGTTTCCATTTCAACCCAGAACAGGTACAGTATTAGCAAAGCTGACTTCCCCAGCCTGGCCCGAGGAAAAAGAAAGTTGTGATTTCTAGGTCTAGCGTAGACAAGACAAGTGAACACACGGAAGCTGGTCCTAATGACATAACTGGCAGTTCCTGCAGATGCCAAAGGCCAAATGTAAAGAAAAAACTGAATTACTTCTTAATTTCAAAGTGGTCTCTAGGGCCATTTCTACACTGCCTCCCTGCACAACTCAGGGTTCGGGCTGAGAAACAAGCCCTTCTCCCACTGCCAATCTGATCCTGCTCTATGCAAACATATGTAGTAACCCTTGATCTTTAAAGCAGTCTATCTCTTCTCAGTTACATTCCCCTGGGTTCAGATTTTCCTTTTTTCAACCTTCCTATAATTTTCTAATCTGAGGACCAAAAGGCTGTTTCATTGCACTGTCTGTTCTACATGTGCTTTATTTTCAGCCCAATCATATTGCAATGCTTAAATAATCCACGCAGTGGCACTACATCACAGCTGGCCACCTGCTCTTCTCCAGCTTGTAGATAAAAAGGAAATGGGAAGAGAGGTGTAGAGGGAGAGACAAGATCACTGGCAGAGACTTTCAAAGTAATGCAGGGTGTTTTGCCCCATGTTTTCCATTTGCTTTAATGGAAGATGGCTAAATCCCTTGGTGCTGCTTTGACAGTCTCAGCTGATGCCATTAAATGCACCAGACTGAAATATGTTTGCAAGCAAGGTCACTGAACTTGCTTTTTTCTCCTAGCAGTGGGAGAAGCACAGTGCTAGGTTTGCAGAGCTCTCATTAAAACAGTACATCATCTCCCTCACTAATGCTGCATCACAGTCCTCAGTGGAAGCCTGTGAGCTATCACTGGGCCTCTAGTGTGCACGGGTCCTAAAGGGTCTTTTTCGCTTTCAGGCCTCTATGTCATATACGGGACTACCACTGAAAAACCTGCCCCAACCCACCCTGCCCTCCCACAAAATCTGAGTACCAAAGCAGTGTAGCTGGCTGAGTGCAGGCTAAGAAGTATATCTTGGATGGAGGATGGGAGAGTGGGGTTAGATCACTTGCTTAGAGCAAGTCTAGGCTGGTTTACACAGCCTTGTCTCTGGGACTTGAGGTGTTCTGAGTGGGGATGGGTATATGCGTTTTAGGCCACAGACCCAGGCATAGCACAGAGCCCATGAAGTACGCCTTTAGTTGCAGTATGTTCCTCAGGGCTGGCATGGATTATTACTTCATACGGAGACCTTATCAACGTAAATTCAGAGAGAGAGAGCTTGGTGTGACCCATGAAAATCTCTCTTAAGCTCACAGATGACATGCAAACTTTGCAAATACTTCCCCCTCCCTTTTTTGATTTACCAGCATACCAAACAGCATTCAGATTCCCAGCAAATAACTGAGCCCTGTTTGAGATGTTGAGTTTCAGGCACAGTTAGATTTAATGGATGTTAATTACTTGTATTTGTTTTATTTCAGTTTGTATTGTTTTGCTGGTGCAAGAATATTTCATTTACCAGTGGCTGATGATAAAGCTTTTAAAAGCATAGCATAAGGATTATTCTTCATATTTTACATGTGCCCAGCACCTTTTACCCTAATATTATTGCAAAATGCTATCTACTCTGAACACAGAGAAAGTCAGTGGAATGTAGCTCCTACTCTGGGTAGGGCCCTAAGACAAAAATCTATCAGGTACAGGGGGCTGTTTATGAGGAACAGACAAGACCTCAGACAATACATTGACTATTAACTAGATCAGGGGTTGTCAGAAGAAACAAGAAGCAATGTTCTTTCTTTTACTTAAAGAGGCCTGTGTTACTCCACTGTGTTCAGTCTGGGTACTTAAGAAGGCCCTAGGGAGTACACGTGGGTGGGTGGGAATGGAGTGCCGCCATGCACCATCCCATTCTGCCTGGCCGGACATGGGGGGCGAGGGAAGCTTGCACATGGCAGCTGCTGCTCTGTGTCTGGCCATAGACCAATACTTCCTCCCAGCCCTGCTCCATGTCTGGCCACACACCAACACCCCCACCCCGCTCCACGTCTGACCGTGCACCAACCCCACTGCCCTTTCTCCACATCCAGCCATGCACCAATCCCCCCTTTCCTCTGCTCCGCGTCCAGCCGCACACCACCCTCTCCCCCACTCCATGTCTGGCTGCTGGTGGTACACTGACCCAAAAAGGTTGAAAACCCCTGAACTAAAGGGCTCAGATAGTGGTGCTTGGATGTGAACCTGGGAATTCAGGGAACATTGGTAATTCATATTGGATAGACAGACGGCTACATCAATCAAGTCATTTTGCATCTCACAAGAAACATGTCCCCTGTCACTATAATAGCATCTTACCATTTAACAGTCATTAGTGTACTTACCTTTCCAACACTCCTGTAAGGGAGAGCTGTATTATTATTCCCATTTCATAGCTGAGGATCTGAGGCACAGAGAGAGGCTGAACGATTTGTCGAAGGTCATAGCAGAACTGGAAATAGAACGTAGGTTTCTTGAATTGCAGACTAATGCCTGAACCAGGAAACTCATCATAGGGTGATCCAGTCGTAGGAGCAACAGCCTGTTAAATATTTACATTTATAGTTGAGCAATAAGTTCCCCCGGGGCAGCACTTCAACAGTGGTGATAAGAAAGGAAGAAAGAAACTGTAGGATCGCAAAGAGTAGCCACCTGGGATTCGTCAGCACATCAGACTGTGGCATGTGATAGCACAATACATTACATACATCTGGACTTCTTTCTCCACACAGGCATATAAGTACAATTGCATTGAGCTTTCTGAACTCTTTAATTCCCTGCTTCGAAATATGCATTGCATACAGTTTAATCATGTTAGTGTGCTATATAGTAAGCACTGGTTAATATGCCACTCCCTGAGGAAATGCAAATAATGATGTGTTAATTGGAAAGAAGAGGTGGCCAGCAGAAAAATAGGATAATGGTGAAATAAACCAGAGTCGCTATTCCATAGGTAAATTAACCAGAATTTACTATAGATTTCTGTGAATTAACAACTCAGTTGTACTAACCAAGCTGCTCTTTCATCTGGTGGGAAATGACTCTCAAAATAAGCAGTGACTGCCCTCTACTGGTACAAGCCCTAGCTACTCAGCTGAGTTAAGGGTATTGCTAGTTTAAAGCCCAGATTTACAAGTGCCCAGTGTTACAACCTATTTAAATAAAAGGTCTAAATACCTTTCCAATTCGGGCTCCAAGAGCTGAGTTCAGAACAGGATAAAAGAATGAGACCAGAGAGGAGACAAAGGAGTGACATCAACATCTGGAATCCAAACTGGCACTGTACAGCCCATCCTAAAGTTAGCCATGTTAATAAGTATTTCAGGTAGAGAGAGAGAGAGACAGTGACAACCACAAGAGATATACAAAGTGTAAATTGCTGCCAGAAGAAATAATAAGTAGAAGAAAGAACATTGCTTCAAGAGGCCTGTGTTACTCCACTGTGTTCAGTCTGTGTGCACAATACATTTTCTCCTCAGGTGCACGTGCTGGGATCCTACTGAATTCAGACAACTCAGGTGGTTTTCAGTGCTTCTAAGGGCAGAATGCAGTCATTCAAGTCCAGGGCAATATCCTTGCTCCACTTTCCTTACATCATTATTTCCCAGGCTGGGGCTGTCTCCCTTCATTCTCTATTCTCTCTTGTCCATTGCCTCTGGTTTCTATGTTTTGTGTCTTTTCTGCCCTTAGTATTGTCCATCTTTTTCTGGATAGCATCCTCTGTTTCCTTTATCTTCTGTAGCTGCTTTAGAAAACCTGCAGGTTCTCTTTTTTCCCAGCTTCCTACTTCTCTCTCTCATCTTTGACTCTGAAGTAGGAGTCCCAGGGTCCCATTAAGCCTAATCCAAAGCCCATTTAATCAATGGGGCTAAGTATAGACAGTCAAAAAGCCTAAGGGGGAATCAATTCAGTCTTTGCAGTTAGTCTAAAGTGCACAGACAAAATTGAAACAGAAGTGAACAGACATTTACCTTTGATTCAGGAAATGCAGTCACATATCTGCAGTGGCTCAGGCCAGAAATCAGGAGGCTCTCTGGCTGTGTGTTCACTTCCTCTTCCTGCTGCCCCTGAGGTCTCTGGGATTTGCAGTCCAGAATTACAGCATCAGGACTCTGCAGGGTTGCTCATGACTTCCTCTTCTTGCTTCCAGGTGCCTCTGGGATTTGCTGTCCACAGCTAGAGCCAGCAGTAAGTTTGAGTGGGAGAAAGGGTGATTAATCCCCCTTCCTGGCCCAGACCCCAAACACCAGCCAGAGTTTGCCTGGGGGTGGGGGACAGCCCTAGCCCTAGCCCCAGCCATAGCCCCCTGCACACAGGGCTGCCTCCCCAGGCTTACCTCCCCCCTCTCCTTGTCAGCCAGCCCTCACTGCTACAGCTAGGGAAGAGAGAGGCAGGGCTAGCCCTGCTCTCTGGAGCAGACACCACAGCCCAGCTCAGGGCTGGAAAGTATGCTGCGGGACTGTGATTTAATTTGAACTAGGAAGGGGTCTAGAGCAGAAGCTTCATAAACTGTTTTGACCCAAATCAATTAAGTCTGATACTACATTCAACCAGGCTCATCTTAACCAGTTTCAAAATGGCTGAAACTGGTTTATGTGCTCTGAGCCTCTGTTTTGTTACAGGTTTAACTTAAACCAGTTTATGTGCAACTTCTGACCCTAGCCAGGGAGTTTTCTCAGAGAGTCCATAGAGTTAGACCCTTAGCGAGGAGCTCAGCTACTCACACAGGTTGGCCCATTGACAAAGCTGCAGGAGACAGAAGTTGAACTCTGTTCTCTCCCCCATCAGGAAGGCCTCTGCCAGGTTGTATCGTACATACAAGTATAGGATTCATCTCCTCTCTATGAAGAGTTAAGCTAAAATAAAATGCTTAAATTTGGGGGGGTAGATCCAGCTGGGACTGTTGCTGAGAAACAACCTAGTGCCATATCATGAAAAAAACCCTGTCATGTGGTCAGTGTAGGAGGGCCAACCCTGAAGATGGGCATGGCACCCTGTGGTGGCCAAACTACTCCTGCCCCACCCTGACTCCTCAGCATATCCTCCCTTTTCTATCTCACCTGCCACACCTAGGTGGATCCTATAGTACTTAGGGAGGCTGCCCCAGGGTCCCAGAGCAAGCCTGAGTTCATCTCAGCTGGCTAGAACCTCTTGTGCCTAGCTGGCACTCATCCTACCCTTCAGGCAAAAAAAATTGTGGCCCTCCTGGCCCTATCCCTGCCTTGGGGCACAAGTCGCTTTACAGGCAGTAATCATAGCCCCCTGCCTCCCCCTTGCCTCACAGGTGTTACTTTGGGTTAATTCACTGGGCTCTCTGGACCCGTCCATCACACACTTTACTCACTGGCCCTAGCAAGGCTCTCATCTTTTCCTGGGCTCTTGGCCTGAGTTTGGCTTCTGCCCCTCTTGGGCTTCAGCCCTTTCCACCAGGCTTTAGCCTCCTCAGCCAAAGCCTGTTTCAGCTTCAGCCTTTCCTTGGCTTTAACCTCACTACCTGTGGCTTAAACCCTCCCAGCCTTGGCCAAACTTATCCAGCACTCTGGGACTTTGGCCCCAGCCAGAGGTGACCCGAGCAGGGTGCAGGGCCCAGGGAAAACCAGCCTGTGCGGGGCCCCACCCCCGGACACAGGGAAGCCAGTGGTGGATTCGTGGCAGGGGGTGCCAAGCAGCCAGATGTGAAGCTGGTGGCAGTGCAGACTCGCCATGGCTGCTCTGCCCGGCTCTGTGGGGCCCCCCCAAAGCACAAGGCCTGGGGCAGTTGCCCTGATTTGCCTCCCCAAGGATGGCCCTGTTTCTGGTCTGCTTGCTTTCTAGCAGCTGGCCTTTGCCCAGTTGCCAGCCCATGTAGCAAGCCTGGCCTAGTGCACTCTCCCCTTCAAGTAACAGGAGACTCCGATTCCCGGTTACAGCCACAGTTACAGCCTAGAGGCCCTGTCAAGATCTTCATCTCAGCTATTGTCCCCCTAAAGCAACACTGGGCATGTCTGACACCCCCTCTACCGATTACCATGTGCTACTTTTTCAGCACATAGGACATACAGAGCATGAGCGGGTCAAGTTGTTTCTCAGTAGCAGTCTCGGGGTCGCAGAAGATATGTTTGTTCTAGACCACTGGTGGGCAACCTTTCTGGCAGGTGTGCCACAAACTAGTCCCAAACCCTCCCTGACTGCCATTGATCCCCGTGCCTGCCTAATCGGCTGCTTTGCTCTCTGTTTCTTGCCCTATGCTCCCTGCCTGATCTGCTGCTCTGCTTTCTGATTCCTGTCCTAGCTGCGACCATGCTGCCTGTACCCTTCCTGAACTGCTGCAGGCCACACACACAGGCTTCCCATGCTGTTTGTGGCATGCATGACATTGTTTGGCTTGCCCTGCTCTAAGCCTACTCTGATTGGCTGAAGCTGGGTAGGGGGTTTTGTGTAATGCCTAAACCTTTTAATTCCTCAGGCTTGAGGTCCTAGAAGTTACACAATATCTAGTGGAACCTTCTACTCAAAAGCAGAGAATAATGTCCCTTTCCTCTCCGTAACCAGAATCAATCATTGCCCAGGAAGACTGGAATCGGATGTTTGGTACCTAAGCCAAATACCTGTGGAAGGTGGGGAGAAAGGAGACACATGCTGGAAGAAATCAGTAAACCAGGACAGTTACTAAACCAAAACAATACAACCAAGGTCTAAAGCAAGAGGTCAAGGTTATTAGAGCAATGGAGAAAGGATAAAAAGAGAGATTCTTTTCTGTTCAGTCAGCCGACTTCCTACCCAATGAAGCCTTCTTTACCAGCACTGAAGAAGATTGTACTGGCATGCTCTGAAGCTGCAGACAATAATAATTATATCCAGCTCTTTAGCTCTTTTCATGGGGAGAATGAGGCCTGGAGAGTGAAGCGACTTGCCTAGATTTATGCCTATTTCTGGTGATAAGCATTTGTCAGTGACTAAGAATATTGAATCATATAGTGCTTAGGGACAATGGACAAACATGGTGCTTTACAGGCCTAATCCTGACACCCAATACAAGGACTTGCACAATCATAAAGGAGGCTATATATGGACAGTTTTGCAGTAATCGTGCTGATCTGCTTGTTTTATCAGAATTATTAAAAAAGAATATAGGAGTTTTCTACTCCATTTTATTTTCTGTGTGCAGCAAGGAATAACTTACTGTCAGATACTGTTACCGTAATGGTACCTAGACAACAATTCAGAAAAGCCTCCATTTCTTCCCCCCCCCCCCCCGAAACTGCTTCCTCTTTCCAAAATGAAATAGAGAGAAAGTAAAGGATGCAGGGAGAATATTTTTGTTTAAAGTTTTGGAAAGACTTAACCTAAAAAAGCAACAGGCCCAAACTGGCTGGGATGGGGATGCAGAGGTATAGGAGGACACTTCGATGTCAAGCCAGGTGATGTGAGCAGGAACAACCCAGGTAAGTGACAAGGGCCTGAGCAAGCTTGGGAAAAAGAGGGCAGCACAAATACCCCTAGAAGGTCTCAATTGCCTCTACACAAATTCTAGAAGAATGGGGAATAAGAAGGAGGAACTCACCTTCCTGCTAGCTAGCAAAAACCCAGACCTGGATGGGCTTGCAGAAACCTGGTGGGATTCTACCCATGACTGAGCAGTAGACATTAAGGGCTATAGGTTGTATAGACGAGATAAGAGTAGGGAGAAAAGGTGGTAGCACTCTATGTTAAAGAGCAGTACATGTCCTGGATGACCAGGATGGGTTCAGAAGAGGGGCAAACTGAGGCACTCTGGGTAAGAATGTAAGGGGGTCATGGGGAAAGGGACTTGATAGTGGGCGTCTACTACAGACCACCTCACCAGGGGGACGAGCTGGACCTCGAATCTTCAAGTCAGCTCACAGTGGCTGTAAGGACAAGGGATGCGGTTGTCATGGGTGACCTAAACTATCCAGACATCTGCTGGGAGGATCAGTCAGTCAGGTCTGAATGCTTACATAGGTTTTTAACCTGCATACAGGACCTCCACCTAACCCAGGAGGTACATAATCCCACCAGAGGAAATGCCTTGCTGGACTTGGTCCTTGCCACAGGCAATGACCTGGTGAGGAATCTGTGGGTGCTCGACTACTTAGGCGTTAGTGACCATGTCTGCTGGAATTTACTATCCGGCGCAGGGTGGTGGAAGCAAGCAATAAGGCAAAAGTCTTTGACTTCATGAGAGCTGACTTCAATGAGCTAAGGAAATTAGTAAGAGAGACATTGGGGACTTGGAGATTCAATGAGATGTGAGGCCAGGAAGTGAGTGGTTGTTCCTTAAGGAGACAATCCTCCAGGCTCAGAGGGAGTCAGTCTCAATGTGAACCAAAGGGGGCAAGAGTGCTAAAAAGTCTCCTTGGCTCAGTAAAGGCATCCAGGAGTGCCTGAGGGCAAAAGAGGTGGCATACAATCAGTGGAAGCAAGGGGCAATTACCAAGGAGGATTACACCTCCGTTGCTCGTGATTGCAGGGAGGCGGTTAGGAAGGCCAAGGCAGACATAGAACTACGGCTGGCAACGAGAATTAAGGATAACAAAAAGTCCTTTTTCAAATACATAGGGAGTAAGAAGAAGGCACCAGGTAATGTGAGTCCCCTACAGGACAGGCATGGCAATTTGGTGATTGCAGCACAGGAAAAAGCTGATCTCTTCAACGAGTTCTTTGTCTCCATATTTCTAAGCAGGGACCAGGACAACTCCCACCCTACAATTACGGACAGGCTAAGGGGACACAATGCCATGCCTAGGCTCAGGGACAATCTAGTTAGGGAACTCTTGGAGGGGCTGGACGTGTATAAATCAGCAGGTCTGGATGCTCTTCATCCGAGGGTACTGAGGGAATTGGTGGAGGTCATAGCAGGGCACCTGGCATGGCTGTATGAGTGCTCGTGGTGCTCTGACCAGGTCCCAGACGACTGGAAAGGGGCCAATGTGGTCCACATTTACAAGAAGGGGAGAAAGGAGGACCCCGACAATTATAGGCCAGTTAGTCTCACCTCGGTCCTTAGGAAAACCTTTGAGAAAATTATCAAGGAGCACATCTGTGGGGGCCCAGCATGGGAGGTAATGCTCAGGAGCAGCCAACATGGGTTCACTGTTGGCAGATCCTGCCTGACTAACCTTGTTTCTTTTTACGACCAGGTCACAAAGTCCTTAGATGTGGGTGTTGAGGTGGATGTCATCTACCTGGACTTCAAGAAGGCCTTTGACACTGTTTCTCATCCCATTCTCAGAAAAAAAAAACCTAGGCGACTGCAGCATTGATGCCTACAGTCAGATGGGTGGCAAATTGGCTCGATGGTTGCACCCAGAGAGTGGTGGTGGACAGGTTGTTTTCGACCTGGAGGGTTGTGGGCAGTGGAGTTCCCCAGACTTGGTCCTCAGGCATGTGCTATTTAACATCTTTATCAGTGACTTGGAGGTGGGCATGGAAAGCACATTGTTCAAATTTGCTGATGACACAAAGATGTGGGGAAAAGTGAGCACACTGGAGGGGAGGGACAGAATCCAACTAGATCTAGACAGGTTACAGAGGCGGGCAGATGAGAACAGGATGGAATTCAACACAGACAAGTGCAAGGTGCTGCATCTAGGGAGAAGGAAGCTGCAACACACCTATAGGCTGGGGAACACCCTTCTCAAAACACAGTGGCTGAAAGGGATCTTGGAGTCATTGTTGACTCCAGGATGGACATGAGCAGCCAATGCGAGGAAGCGGTCAGTAAGGCTAACTGCACCTTGTCATGCATCTACAGATGCATCACAAGCAGGTCCAGGGAGGTGATCCTTCCCCTCTATGCAGCACTACTCAGGCCACAGTTGAAGTACTGCATCCAGTTCTGGGCACCACACTTCAAGAGGGATGTGGCTAACCTTGAGAGGGTCCAGAGGAGGGCCACCCTCACGGTCAGGGGGCAGGAGGCCAGGCCCTACAAAGATAGACTAAAGGGCCTGAATCTATTCAGCCTCCACAAGAGGAGACCAAGAGGGGATCTGGTGGCCATCTATAAACTCATCAGGGTGGACCAGCGGAAAATAGGTGAGGCTCTGTTCCCCCGGGCACCACCTGGGATAACAAGGAATAATGGCAACAAATTGATTGAGATCAGGTTCAGGCTTGATATCAGAAGGCATTACTTTACAGTTAGGGCTGCCAGGCTCTGAAATGGGCTCCCAAGGGAGGTTGTGCTCAAGAGGAGGTTGGATAGATACCTGGTATTATGATCCCAAAACTTGTTCCTGCCCATGGCAGGGGGTTGGACTTGATGCTCTGTTCAGGTCCCTTCTGACCCTAGAAACTATGAAACTAACTATGAAACTATGACTCATGTAACTCATAAAAACAACCACCTTTTGAAGCCAGGCAACATTGGAAGAAGTAGGTCATTGTCTAGGAAAGCCCATACTGCTCTGAACCAGTTAGTATCTAAAGCCTTGTTTCAACTTGTGCTGAAAGTCCACAAATGTTAATCAACTTAGTGCTGTTTGGCTTAGTGGAGCAGTCACACTTTACGTTGAAAAAAAAAATCTCTGACTGTCCCTTACCTGCACAGCTGTGACTTGCCACTAGAGGCTTGGTGAGCAGAGGCAGGACTAGGAGCTATGGGCAGGACCATCTTTGCTCCTCTTGGGCAGAGCAAGCTGGTCTGATGGGGGGCAGTGCCTCTCGCTGCCTCTGGCACTGACTTGCTCTGCCAGGCAGAAGCAGAGCCAGTCCTAGTGGCAGCGGGAGGCACTATGGCCAATGGGCGCTCTAGGGCTGTAGCACTTGCTCTGCTTGAGGTGCCCAGGGGGTGAGGCACAATACCCAGGCCTGCTGCACCCTAATGTCCCCACTCACCCTGACTCAGGAGGGCCCACTACATTCAGAGATGTGAAGTAGCCACACCTTAATGGGACAGGAGCAAAATTAGCTATATTAGAAATAAGCCTGCCCTGGAGTGGTATAACTTTAAGCTGAATAACAAGTGCTTTAAGCCATTTAAAACATGTTAATGTGCAGCCAGTCCAGGGGTTATGAGCTCCAGAAGCTGCCTAAAATTATCATGGAACAAGGACCTAAGGTGCCACACTGCCATACCTTCTGCCTGATTTCAACCTCTGTGCTCTCTAAGGGCAATGAACCACCCATGGAAAGTGAACAAGATTAAACCCTAAATGTGCTATATGTTTATCACAATAAACAGGGATTAAGAAATATCAGAGGATCTCAGAGAAGCCTCTCTTTCCATTCCTGTCTCATTGCAATTGCATTCCTGCCTCATCGTTGCAATAGGACCTAAAGCAATGAAGGCTAGAGACACCCACCATCTCCAGAGAGAGATATGAATAAATGAATGATCAGCCTTCACCTTACTCCAATCACTTTGCATGGTTCACAGAGTTGAAGTTTGGTATGACCTTAGCTGTTTAGTATAATTGTGACAGACTTACCCAACTGAGTTCCAATGTGTCCTGGGTCTCAAGAATTCTCACTTCTGATTGGTGGAGCCAATCCACCAATCAGAAACAAGCTGGGAAAAGTGGGTGCCACCCTTTTCCCGAGGAGAGGGGGAGAGGAGCTCCCCAAGCTGATTGTGAACTGCAGCACAGCAGGTCTGCCAGACTTCAGGGCAGAGCCCCTGAAGTGTATAAAAGGAGAGCATGCTCAGCACGCTGGGAAGATGCGATGAGGGACTCAAGAAGAGCAGAGCTGAGAAAAGCTGAGGAGAGCTGCCCCAGTGGGCAATAGCCTGAGGCTCATGAAGGTGCCACTGCCAGAGCTACTGCTGGAGCCTCGGCCCTGGGAGCAGGGAGAGCCTGCTCGAGCTCCACTCAATGCACACAGCAGTGCACAGGGCCATCATACCACCCCAGAGCTGCCTGTGGTGGCTTGGGTCAGTCGATCTTGGCATGTGACCAAGAACCCTGGTCCCAAACCCTGGTTGCGGTGCCAGGCTGCTTGGGTTTGCAACTCCTTCCCCAGTATGAGGCCAGGCACCCAGAAGGCACCAGTGGGGTGCAAAGGGAGTCTCGGGGTCCAGGTTTTGGGACCTGCACAAGGTGGCCTGAGCCCCAATGAAAGGCAGAAGGCAAAAGCCGGGGCTCGGGACCCACATGAGGCAGTCCAAGCCCCAATGGAGGACAAAAGGCAGGGGGGTCCAGGGTAGCACAACAAGGCTCCCATGGCTCCCAGCCAGATCCTTGGACCCGTGAGTACCTGGGGAGCAAGTCCCTTTTCCCCCCCTGCAGAAGAGGCATGAATGACTCGTGCCCCCAGGGTCTGGGGGGGCACGGCGGTGGTGGGAGCATGGCGGCGGTAAGTGGGGAAGCTCCTGCAGATGCTGCTGGCGCTGTTGGTGGTGGGGGCGGGGGTGGCGAGCGCCAATCAAGGGTTGGCAACCGCCTGCAGTGTCGATGGCAGCCAGCAGGGATCACAGACCACCCACTGATGCAGCTGGCGGTATCGGCAGTGGGGTGGCAAGTGGTGACCGCCTGCAGGTGCCGCCAACAATGTTGGCGGCGCCTTTTTGTAGGGGGTGCAGTGCCACGTTCAAGGGTTGCATGTGCACCCCCTATGTTTCACCCCTGGAAAGAGGGGAGGTGCCAGGATCTCCACTCTAAGGGAACACTGAAGAGCCTCTGCCAATAGGGTATGTGGGGAAAAGGAGGGAAGACTTGCTCCTTGCATGTGGTAAGCAGTTATATTGTAAAGATAGTTATATATATATATATATATTATATATATATATATATATATTATATATCTCAATCAACGTTGTTATGATGTTAATGTGATTTGTGTTGTGTTATCCAGTTGATGTGTAAATTTATTGGTGTTTGATTGTCTAAGTATATTTATCTGTGGCTATTGTATAGATTTATTCATTTATGACCTCTATAGATTTGTAAATATTCATATTGAATTGTATATTCATAGTTATTCTTTTATTTAAGAATTTGGGTAAATAATAATAAAGTTGTATATAATTACTTGCTTTGCCCTGGCCTAGCTCTATAGAAAAAAGAGGGAATTGCTCTCCAAGGGCATACCCCTCTCACAGCAGTCTCACCTGACCACCCCATCCTCTCCAACTGCAGACAGAGAACACCCCTGGGTGTACCCAGGCTACATAATTATGCTTATGGTAATGTAAGGCCTCGACAAACTTTTAGCCTAAGGGCAGAATATGATAGGCATGTACTGAAGAGACACAAGTTAGTCACCTGCTTAGAAACAGGAAGTAATACAGACAGAAAGGAAACATAACTAGATTGTCCAAAACACTGTCATCCTCTGCATTTATGGAGAACATTCACTTTCCATACGACATTGCTTTTCTCTGTTGTTTTTTCTTGTCTTTCCTTCCTTCTCAGTCTCCTCCACTCTCTCATTTCCCTGTCCCACTGCTTTATGTTAAATTGCACTGAGATTCATCTTAGGAAAATTTCAAGCTAATCAAACATAAGGAGGAAAAATGTATTTGGTGCAAGGGGCAGAAACCTGTGGAGTAATCGCATTTTACATTAGGGAAAGCAAGAGTCAGACAAAACTCTGCAAGGAGACATACCAATGCAATGCTAGGTGCCTGTGGAGAAGCCTCTAAGCTGAAAAAAGGGAAATGATGGTTATGGCCTGTGCCCTTCTAGCTTATGGTCTCTTACATACCATTGAGATATCATCTCCCACCACTGATCTGCTAGTGAGGCTATTTGTTTCAGTGCTGGAGGTCTTCTGGGGCTAACCCACACAATTTCAGTGACCAACACCCATAGCTATGGTTGTCAAAGTCACTGTTTTCAGGCACTTGTATCTACAGCTGGCTGGGATTTTCCTGGTGAAACAGGTTCTCATCAGAAAAAGCTAAAATCATCAAAGTTAAAATGTATTACGCAAATGAATCTGTTGTGACAAGCTTCCAGTAAAATGCAGGCCTGGCTTAGTTTCTTGCCAGCTCACTTCGGGGCAGCTGTGGAGTCTGGGCTTCCTGGTCCCGGAGAATGCAGCCCGACTGACACTGACCTGGGAGCCTGGAAACCCTGGCAGCTGCAGCTAAGCTGGGAGCGTTGGCTCCTCTGCTCAATTTTGTTTCAAAATGAAACATTTCAGCTATCATCAGATTTCCCCCTCTGTAGGGAATTTTTTAAATGTTACTTTTTGTTCTGAAAAAAGACATCTTCCCAGCCTGTCTGGAGTCATACGTTTCATGGACGGGAGATGCTGGCTTGTGACCAGCTCCACTGATAAGTGTCCCAAAGTTCCACCTGTGGGGCTGAAATATTTAGGCTCAGTTTGCACGTGCATGGAAAGTATTTAGCATGTATTTTTTTAACTAAGAGACGCCCACCATTTTTGTAGATGAGAATAAGGAGGGGGGTAAATTTCTTTCTCATTACAAAAACATTCCTGTCACATTCTTTGAAACAATCCTTCAACCCAACTGCCCAGGGGAGGAAGGTGAGACTTGGCAATGTCTTCTCAATTAGGGATTTCATTGTTCCACTGAAAATTGGATGAGGTTTATCCAGTTTAGGAAGCTTTGCAATCAACCCTTGCACAGGAACAAAAATTCATCTCATGCAGAAGGACAACACTAATCTGCATTTAGCCCTCAGAGAAGGCCTTAAGTGGGTATATATGGCATATTTTGCTCCCCCAAACAGAAGAGAGTTTCCTTCTATAATTTAATCATGATTTCTGTGGCATACAGTAGGGAGGTAGTCTGGGCTGCGCATGCATAGAAGGTAACTGCTTAGCCAATACACACAGTTTTTAAGGTTCATGCTGCAGTCTTAAGTTTCTGTATAACAGCACGCTGAGTATGAGAAAGTTCCCAGAAGTCCTATTTGAATCATTGTACGCAAAATTGTGCAGATTATGTAGGTGCCTTCCAGCCTTTCTGTCAGTCAGGTATCAAGCACAACAGTAGTGTTGAATAAGCAGATAAATAAATATAAGGTTATACATATAAACTTCAAAAGATGCTTCCACACTTTGGGCTTTTCAAACTATATTATTTCATAGATTTCATAGACAGAGGCCTCATACAATCATTGGGTCCGGCTCCCTGCCCAAAGAGCAGGCAGTCAGCTAGGGTCAAAGGATTCCAGCAAAAAAAAAAAGCATTAAAATGTTTCTCGAAAATGTCCAGAGCAGGTGCTTGCACCACCTCTGGGGGAAGTCTATTCCAGGCCTTGGGGGCTCAGACAGTAAAGAAGTTTTTCCTTATGTCCATATTGGATAGAAATGCTTTTAAATATGCCATAGAAAACAATCCTGCATTGGCAGAGATGGGCTATATGACTTGATGGAACTTCTTCATATCTAATTTCTATGACACCGTGCCTTACGAAGCCCTAAAACCAAACCTATTCCCCTCCCCTGCAGCGAGAGCGAGTTATATTTTAAATCTGTGTATTAGATTTTCTTTCTAAATTGTTTTATCCTCCTCTTGAAAACCCAAACAATTCCCAGACAGTGACTCTTGCTGACTAATGCAGTCTGGGAGACTTGTAGGTGTCCCAGTAACTTAAAACCAGAAAACAAGCTCCCTAATTCAGTAGCTAGACATTCCAATGAAGACCTATAGGTTCTCAGCTTTTATTTTCTTCTCCTCGGGGTTAAACATGCTTTTATCTATAGCCCTCTTCCCTCCCACTCAAAGCAGTCCTGCAAGATTTCTAGTAGTTTGAGATGAGCTGTAACTCAAGTATTTTTTTTAGCAAGTTCCTGTCTACATCAGAATTTCTTCTCTACTGGGGATCCCAAAGACACTGTTAGTCCCCTGGCTGGATTAAAGAGTGAACATGGTATTGTCAAGCAGAAAAGGAGAGATAAACACTCATTTTGGGTGTGTTCTCTAGACATTTCCCAGCTCTGTAAAAGCCTGCAGTTGTATTACAATATGGGCTCCAGTTTAAAACACAGTCTTGGCCTATTTACACTGCCAGACTGAATAAACCCTTAGTTGTGTCAAGAAATCACAGTATTATAACTAGCTTTCCTAACATGGTGGGAACAACACTATTGATAGGATCAAAAAATGTCAGACCCTCCCTATACAAAGAAACATTCCTGAGTTTATTGTTAAGCCTGCACCAACACAAGCTATAGTTATAGCATGCTTTCTGTCTGGTGATGCTTCTGTTCTGCTCAAAAGAAGGGCTGTAATATGATTGCCGGGCTCAAACTATCCATAACATTAACCTCAGCATTCAAGCCTGTCAACCTGCAAGAATGTCACGTGATCAACATGCAACCAAAATATGGCACATCTCTGTTCTCATGTAATTCCCCCCACCCCGGGTTGACAGTTTAATGGCTTTTATCTGTATTGGTAAGGATGTTTTCTAGGGGTGTGCAAAACAGGCTCTATTCAATTTGGATTTGGCCCGAAACAGGGATAGTGGTTCAATTCATTGATTCAGATTACTGTTCTAATTTGATCTGGCTGTATCCGAATCTGAAGAATCGATGCTGATTTGGAGAGTCAGCAATTCGGACACAGACACAGCTTTATGTTTTTTCTACATATCTCGAAGTACCAGGCATGGCTCGTGAATGCTATGATGGTGGGGCGGATGGAGTGTCCCACAGGAGGCGGGGCTGGGACCACCAGCATTTGCTGGGCCCTCTGCATTTTTGGTGGTGAACCTGGAAGCGTGCTGGGGGGCCCCCTGCACCCCTCCCCCCCGGCTCAGCAATCAGCCGTGGGCGGACTCGGAAGTGGACTGGAAGTGCTTCTGGTCCGCTTCTGGGTCTGCAGACAAGCACGCTGGGGAGTCCCCCGCGCTCTTGTGGGATGCTCCATCCACCCCAGCATTGCAGCATTTACAAGCTGCCTGCTACCTACAGGTAGATAGACAAAACATTTAAACCCGTGTCTATGTCCAAATCGCCAAATCTTTCTGAATCGCTCTGAATTGATTCAGAGGGTTCTGATTTGATTGTAGAGATTAAAGGGTCTCCTGATTAATTTCAGATTGGGAGATTTGGCTGCTGAATTGGACCGAATCTTTGCCGAATTGAATCAGGGACTGAAGCTTTGCATAGCCCTAACATTTTCCCACTGTGTGAATTAAACTGAAAACCTGGTTTGACATACAAAATAAGAAACCATCCTTAACAACAAGCTTGATTTTTAAAAGTCATGAGACTTAACAAAATCCAATACCAATTTAAATCCTCCCTATCCTTTCCCTTGCAAACAGCCACATCTGTCCTCTGTCTTCTATCTTTCCTCTTCACAAAGGCCCAGAGGTCGTCGATGAAGCTGATCTTTCTCTACTGCCCAAACAAGGGAATTGGAAGCCACTAGGAGCTACAAGGGAGCAGCATCAGTTGATTTTTCTGGAGCAATACCTGCTCTTGAAGCTCTTACCTTTTCTCATTCTCCCAGCTGGCAGATTCAGGCTGAAGGCAGCTCCTCAGAATCCTCCCCAGTTCCACTTTGGAAGGCATGTGAGTGGGCTGGCAGCAGGGGGCTAAGAAAGCTCTTCCCACCTGCATGGAGTGGAAAGTCGCTGCCACTGTACCCCTGTGACCTGTGCCTGGTGATATCAATCACCGCCACACACTCCATGGGGTGTGCTGTTCTCATAGGCTTGTAGAATTAAACATAGGGCTGGCAGGGACCTTGCGAGGTCATGTAGTCCAACACCTTGCTCAGGGCAGGATCTCCCCTGTCTAAACCACCCAATCCAAGTTTTCCTCTAACCTGCTGTTTTGACGGAGTCTTTCCTCTTTCACCCCCACCAGCTGATGCTGAATTTTGCCCAAGCTGTTTTTATTCCAATCAACACTCTCATCCTTTGTGCTACTGCAGGGAATGAAGTCTGCCGTTATCTTCAAAGTGGAACCTATCACCAAATGCATTATGGTGGAGAGCTGTGGGCTGCCTTTTCTTTGCTTCCAAGAACAGTCTCATTAGCTTCCTATCAACCTACACAGGTTGAGAACTCCAGTGTCTTTTATTCACTGGAGCATGTTCATGAACTAAGTATAAATATTTCCACTGAGGCGTTCTTGATAAAATGTTGTATGATAAATGGTCTTTGTTGCATCCCTTCTTGCTGCATGTAAGTGAGGAAACAAATGATTAAATACAGTAGTGTAACAACGGGTGGGTGTGTGGCGAATAAGTCCTGGGTGCTGCCTAAGTCAAGGAGAGGAAAGCTTGTTGGAATGGAGTTATGGGGGCACCTTGCCCTCCTGTCTCCATCTTTCCTCTCCCCCTGACACACATACACCTTCCCTGCCATGCTTCTGGCTCTGGAAGCAGGGAGGATAGTATCAGCAGCAGTACACAGTGCAGGAGCTGTTGTGGGAGCAGGGGTCATCTCCTTGCTGAAAAATCAGTGTTTAAATGGCTGCCTGGCAGATGCCAGTGGCAAGAGAGGAGGTGACATATCTCCCCCAAAACACATCTGTGGACCTCCAGCTGCTGCTCCTGCCCCAGGTGAGGTACTAGCAAGTTACACCTCTGATTAGACAGCACCAGTACATGATTCACCTCCCTGTAAGTACACTTAGTATTTCACATGTTCAGGGAGAAATTTGGTTAAAATGTCAGTGGTACAATTTTGGGAATGACACATGACTGGGCTGGGAGAAATGCCGCTGTGTCACACTGAACTGAATTCCCAGTGATTCTATCAGATAAGTATGTCACAAGAAGGTTGCAGAGAGCTCAGTTCTGTCCAAAGTGTGGTTTGTATAGTCACTGCGTGGCCCTGATGGGAGAGTCTAACTATCTGGTATTCAAAAACGGTTGCCTCTTAGTTCCTGACCAGAATTTTACATAAATCATCATTCAAAGAATTGCTCAGTATATAGCAAGATATACACTGCTTTGTGCATGCCCTTTCACAGTATCTGGTGAAGTCAGCTACAGCTCACGAAAGCATGTGCTATATATATACATATATATATGTGTGTGTGTGTGTGTGTGTGTGTGTGTGTGTACACATATATATATATATGTACACACACACACACACACACACTCTTTTGTTACACTATAAGGTGCAAATCTACCCAGCAAATCTATACAGCAAGATAGTGCACACTAGAACAGAGTTCTTTTGCATATTGTCTTGGTTGTAATTGAGAACAATAAGCAAACTCAAATCTTATTTAGTATGTATCTTTTTGTATAGCAGGATATGTAACAGTTTCAATTTATGTTACATAATATATTTTATTGACAAATATAAAGCCATAGAAACAAATTTTACCATATATGTGTGTGTGCCTCCCCCGGTGCAGAAGCTTTAAAATTGGATTTTTGGTTTTAGCTCTGCTGTTTCTGATACTGTCTGCTTGGTACCCTTACACTGATGTTGTATTAAAACTAGTCTTTTGCTTAGAAAATCCTTATGTGTTAAAGAAAAAGAAATGCTAATCCAGCTTGTAAGATGCCCTATACTGAAGAAAGGATTAAGAGGAAAAAGCGAAGTTACAGAGCATGTTGGAAAACTCTGATTTAATGAAGAAATAAGAGGCATAATTCAATTGCTAGATCTAAGTACCACTTAAATCCCACTTATGCTCTATAACAGTCCTTGTGTTGGCTCTCTCCAGAGGGAGATGTTTCATCCAACATAAAAGGAAAAAAGTAGAATAAATTCTTCAGCATTTGTCTCATAAACTGTAAAGAAAATATATTTTTGAAACTGTGAATGGTACATTGCCAATGCTTTCTCTGGTGGAATCAAAGGTTATTTACTTCTGATTGAAAGAAGAAGCCCATTCAGTGCACGTACTTGTCAAACATTTTATTTGTCATTCACACTAATTATGATATTGAATTTACAGAAGAAACTGTGGTACAAAGAAAGAAAGAAAGAAAGAAAGTTTCCATTAGAACTAATGCAGCAGTCCAGCTGCTCTGCATGCTAGTCATAATGAATTTTCCTGTATCACTGGACACTGGACCTGGCCCTCCTTAGGTACAGCAAGTATCTGCTCTAATGTGGTATCTAAAGATATCTTGTAGTGGGGAAAAATCTACTCCATTTTCTCTATCTCATTTTCTTGTGAAAAATAACCAATGCAACAAAACTTCAAACTGCCAGAGCTTATAGTTTCCCCTTCTGAAAATGCTCAGTATGACAGTGTCAAAGGAAAATGTGACCATTCCAGTACATTGCAGCATCTGTTTTGTAAGCATATCCAGTAAATGCTGAACAAATATACTGTGATGCTGTTCTGATTCCCCACTGTGAAATCCTATCAGATTTACTATCCAGTCCTCTCAGAATGAAAATTTCTATTTTAAATTAAGTTGCAACTGTCACATCCAGAATACCACAAATAACCCACAGTTTTGTGCACATTCATTCCTCCCCTATCACAAAAAGTGAAGAGTGTTTGATAGAGACCATGCTATAACTGTTTACAAAGGTGAATAAAATGTAGTTAATCTTGAAGCCTAAAATAACTAAGTTGGAAAGAAACAAGCTTCACTACAGTACTTAGCAAACACAAGGATAAGTTCATTAAAAACACAGAAAAATGAGAAAAATGCAGAGTAATTACAAGCACTAACAATATTTTGCTGTAGAGCTTTTAAAATCTATTTACATACATAAATACAATTAAATCTGTTGATGCAACCCTTCTATGATAAGGAGAAAAAACGCTGAGTGATCAGTACTGACCAAGCTATATTAAACAAAACAAAAAACAAACCAAAAAAGTTACGATGCAGGTAAACAAGAAAGTATTTTGCTCAAATAGAAAAGGATCAGTTTATTCTGAGTCTTCAAGCAAATGAATGCAGAAGGCCATCCAAAAAATAATAGCGAATGTTTCAAAGGCACAGCTAACTTGGGACACAAATCAGCTATATCATATTGTAGGAATTCACTGGTTTTTCTTCCAAAGAATTACTGAACATAATCTACAAATGAAACCCTCAGTAGCAGGAATGAACTCTGTGCCTGATTCTCTTTGACATGAGAGCCTCTTTACCTTACTATAGGACTGTGACAGGAGCCTTAACCATGGAAAAGCAGGGTTGGAAGGGACCTCAGGAGGTCATCCAGTTCAACCCTGTCCTTGAGGCAGGACCAGGCCTATCTGAAGCAAGTGTGAATTCACAGAACAATGCAAAGAGGTTGTTGTGTAAATGAGAGTCATGCTCCATGTTTACTGATGTCTGATTATAACTTGACTTCTTAGGCTGCAGTCAGGCAGCCTGAGTTCTCCAAGGTTGCATTCTGTAATAGGAAGACACATGGGCTTAATCCTGGGGTTGGATGAAGCTAATATAAATAATCATCTTCACTTTAGTGGGACTAGAACCCTGAGCTATGTGATCCACTTGCGGAGGAACAGAACTGTTCCACATTTCATTTACAAACAGGACTGATACAAATGGATTAAGAAATAGATGCATGAATAGGAAATGTCTTTCTCAAACTTCTTTCACCTGTTAACTGCTTTCAGATCCCACACAAGAGCATTTGTATAGCCTCAAGGATCTACTATGTGTACTTTTTTAACATAAGATGACTGAGACAATTCCATAGAAGTAGCACATGACTCCTGGGCATGGAGCTCAGAAGAGATGTTTGATTTCTTTTCTGACCAAATCATGGTATGAAAACCACAATGCACACTAGTCAAATAAATGAATCACAAGGATAGATAAAGCAAAGTGGATGCGTAATCTGTATTTCAGTTTTGCTATGTAAAGGTGTAAGTTTAATTCTAGTGCTCATCTGCTCTTCCATGCTGGAAATATAGGGTGCCTATAGATGTGTAATTACAGTGTGTCAGAGACTCAATTAACTGAGTCTGCTGGAGCGTGCTAATTAGAGCGCTCCAGCAGCCTCTGCATCTTGTATATTCAGTGTTCCTGTGCTTCAAAATCGTAATGGGAGCACTTTAAGTAAAGCCCGCTGAACAAGCTTTAAAGCGCCTCTCTGCCATTTTGAAGTGTGGGATGTTGAATACATGAGACGCTGTAGGTGCTTTGCTTAAAGCGACTCTCAGGCCCACTCTAATTAAAGCATCCCCCCCACCCCTGTAGTACATGTAAAGATGCCCATAAAGGTTATCCTTTAAACATAGGTATTTGTCAACAGCTATCACACACTGCAGACAGACATACTCAAGATTTTTTTTGACAACAGAAGCTGGGTTATCTCAAATAGTACTGTAATCTTGATCCAGCATGTTCTTAGACAGGGCATACAGGGGAGTGGAAAGCTCAACTGGTTAAATGTTAGTGCAAGTGCAAATGGAAGGTATGTATTGACACAAGAAAGATTAAACATTAGGCAAAATCCTACATGCCAAGAGGTACTAGTTGTGCAATACATGTTCCCTTAGCCTTAAAAATGGATAAAAGGAGTGAGAATGGATGGACAATGGCCTTTGGTAAAGAAGAGTTACAGCTGAGGAGACAAAGATTTAAATGTATTCCTCAGCATGAACAAAACGTGTTTAGCTATGCACTCACAGCAGGAGTAACTGGGCAAATGGGCAGCACTGTTCTCTTCAGTGCAGCATCTAGTTATCTCTGCTCCTCACACTGTTATCTTGTGTTGATATTTGTACCATGCCATGCTTGTGTGGGCCAGTCACAAGGTCTGAGTAAAAAGACGCTGGTAAATGATTTAGAAGGCAGGGTAGATTTGTACCTTATAGGATAACTAAAGTTATATATATATATAGTGTGTGTGTGTGTGTGTGTGTGTGTGTGTGTGTGTGTGTGCACGCGTGTGTGTGTCACAAACTCTCTCTCTCTCTCTTACTTTGATTAGTTTATAAGGTGCAAATCTATGCTGCCTTCTACCTGACTTCAGACATGGCTAACTACCTCTCTGTTCAAATGATTACTTAACCTGAATGGCTACATGTGATTTAAAGGTTTATTTCTATGTAGAGTTACAGTTTAATCAGTGGAGGTGGTCACTGAAGACAAGAGACACTGACAGTGAAACATAACATAAATGATTATTTAAGTTCAGGATAACCTTCCTACTTCCAAAATGCCTTGCAAAGTTTTTAAAGGAATATTTTTTCAGTGTCTTCCCTTTGTCTGTTCTTAGAACAAATGTAACAGGGAAATTTATGTAATTTCACTGCATGAAAAGGAGAACACTTTCCATATATTTTTAAATTATTTGAAACATTCCCTATTTTCGGCAAGAAAATGACCTTATTGATCTGAGATTCTTCAATTTGTAACTTTTTTATACCAAAGTGCTACTGCATCTGCCTAAAACAAAGAAGCTAAATCAATATAAAAAATCCCCAAACTTAAAAAACAAATTGTTTTAAATAAGTCCAGCTGTTTTGCTGCCTGCAGCCAAGGATCTTTCTAATTTGAATCCTTTAATTTTTTTTAAACAAACACTGATCTGAAGTCCAGCTTTTAGATACTCTTCTGAGTTGACCTGAAAGTGTTTCACTAATTTAAGAGGTACATTAAATAATAATCAGATCATTTTGAATGCACACATGTCAACATCAGCAGTTTGTAATTCTTGAGTAGTACAACAGCTGTATTCAGACCAAACCCCCAAATAAAATAGTGCCATAAAATGTACAGTGACATCTGATATGTTTGTGCTGTAATGATGGGCAACAGTGACAATTCCATAACACACTATTATACTATACTATTATAAAGCATTTCAAATGTTCTACAGGATTTGATATTCTGTGCTCCTGTTTGAGATATTCTTCCTCTTTCTTTGGAAATGTTATGGCTGTGAAGTCATCAGACTTGCTCGATATTCTGTTTTCTACCTGAGTTTGATAGCACTTTTTAGGTCCATTTACTCATGATGGGTTAAATTAATCCAGTTTTCAATATGTTCATATGCAGTTTACTGTCCTGCAAAATTTGGGTGAAGTCTCAGCTCTACATAAATCAGCTCCGCTGACTTCAGTTGAGCCTAGTTTTCACCCTTGGAATAATAGCTGTGTGCCAGATTCTATCTTTGAATTAGTAGATGGCTCCTGCTGACATCAATAAGAAGGCCAGGCAGGCTCAATAGTAGCATGTAGTCTTAACTAGCTGTTTAGTTGAAGGGAGATGAACTGACCTCATAAATCATACTTTTCCATATTATTGATCCTTAAAAATGACCCTTGGCCTTGAAAGAACAGCAGGGAGGGAAAGAATTACTCTATTGGGTACAAAGACTTTGTTCCTCAATGGTATTTAGGAGCCTAAATCATTTCAGTTGGAGTTAGACCCAGATTTTCAAAGGTTTTTAACTACCTAAATGGCTGATTAAAGTGAAAGGGAGCTAAATGTAAACAATATTTCTATGCAATTCAAAGGTCACATTACCCATCATTATTCCAGCCTTTTTCAATGTGATAAATTTAACTTTGGCTGCTACCAAAAAAGGCATTTGCTGTTTTTTAATATAAGCATATTTTAAATAATAATAGTATCAACAAATAAGAAAAGTCTAAACATCAAGCATAAATATAAGGAACTCATCATCATAATACAGTAGTTGAAAATGACCCAAGGCTGTAGCCGTTGCATTAAAAAAAAGTCCAGAAGAAAAAAAATAGTTAAATTACCTCATTGAAAAGGGGTTGATTCTTTTAGATGACAAAGCAAGAAAGAAGAAAGCATGATTTTAAAAAAGTTAAATCTTTTTTGCAATGTTTAAGGTGCCAAAAGAAAAATAAAACAAATTAGATGCAAAGCAGGATGAGTTGCATCCTAAAAAAATAATAAAAAACCCCTTCCATACTCTTTGGAATATACAACTTGGTAAAAAAATTTAATTCCAAGATATAAAACCTCTCATTCACAGCATTGCTAAAACAGAAGCATTCACAGTTTCCCTCAGGGAATCTTCCTATACTTCCTTATAACTAACATGTCCATATGATGACGTAAACTCACTAAGATTGTGTTAGATTTTAAGTCTTACATGTAGAAGTGAACTGAAGCACTCTTTAGGGCTTTGGAGACTTCCAAAACCAGGGGTGTTTGGAAGTCACTGGTCTGGTAACAAAATGGGTATCTGCCTACCAACCCTCCCTGTCTCTAGACCACTGACTTACACATCCTCCTTTCCAGAAGTTTAGCCCTGGAAAATGGGTACTTTTTTGGAATGACATCACTTCACTAACCAAGACTAACTAGCTAATACCCTGGCAACATCCCATGAAGTATTGACTTCCAGATAAATTGCTTCTGAAAATGACATTGCAGTGCCCACAGGCAACAAGAGTGTTTATGGGACACCTATGGGTATCAGCAGATACAAAGCACTTTAGTCCTGGCCCACCTCTATTTATAATTCATTCAATATGGTCGCCATACTGCTTCCTCTAGTCTTGCTGTGGTAGCCATGTTAGTAGGGGAGTTACTGTGACTTCCTTCTGCCTCTACGACATCGCTTTGGTTTGGAAGGTTGGGGTTGAGGAGCGTAGATCCCGTGGAAGCATTGGTACATGGAGGGTGGATACGTGGGGGTGACCGGTCCCCCCCAGAGATCATGGAGAACTGGTATGACCCTGCTGATGTTCCGTAATAGAGATGGTAAGAAGGCGAGCTGGTCTGAAATGGGCTTCCTTGAGCCTGAGAAGAACCAGGATAGGGAGGAGGGAGATAAGTGTGGTATCTCGTGGCAGTGGACATGGCAGACATACCAATTCCTATTCCTGAACTGACAGGCGTTGGGGTGTAGGTGAATGCTCCTGGGTAGTGCATACGAGGATCAGAAATTGAAGGAAGTGTGGAGAAGGGGCGATCAATTCCTACCCTGGGGTCACTGAATGCCGTCAGGTCAGAAGCACCTGGTTTTTGAGAGAAGAAAGATAAAATCAAAATTCAAATTGGAAAAAAAACTTTATAACCCTTTAGGAGTTGTTTATTTCAGGGGTGTAAACAATACCTAGGGAGCTTACAATAATGAACCAAAAAAAGCACACTCATTTGTAAATGCTACAAAAGATAAATGTTTTCCTTCACCAGATCAGCAATAGGGTACTGGTAACATTGTGGTCACTGGATTTATTTCAGGAAAGTGGAAACTTAAAATGGTCTGCCAGAGCTTCCACCCTGTCCCTGGTTTTGGATTTGTCGGTTCTTACAGCATTTACAGTATATACACGAATCAGCATCTTCAAAGCATACCATGAACATGAACTAAATAATTGAAGCTATGCCCTTTTGAAGTCGTAACACTATCCCCAGTTTAGCATTGGGGAAACTGAGGTAAGTGATTCACCCAGAACCTAGCAAAGACATATACCACGTCCAAAGCTTAGCCCTTTGTTACATCCTGCTCTGTTTGTTGCCTCTTGGGCTGGAAGATCCACATGGTAGGGACTGTCTTTACGTGTATATGCACATGCATGTACTTAGCATACTGTTGGCACTTATTGTTACTATTATTGGTCCACATTTTCTCTCCATTACTAAAGCCAACAAAAAGCAGGTCCCTTTGAGGTATCCAAATATGGGCTTCCAAAATCTCTCTAAAGCTCTGAATAGTCTGGCCTTAAACAGTAAAATACAATGACTCCAGTGGTTACTTTGTTTCAAAGCAGGACACTTGGGGATTAAAAAAAAAGTGCAGATTTTTTGAGGAAAATGTTTCACAACTGGTTGACTTCAAAATCTGATATGACAGCTACATTTTGCTCCCTTATGTCTGAGGCTGATGGAAGTAGGCACAGCTCCCACCAGCTCCCTGCTGTCTGCAAAGGGATTAAACAACCTGAGCAGATAATGGCCTCTTTAAAAGGTTCTTCATCATGACTCAGATTAATGGAACTTGTCCGTCCCTTGAGTTGGCAGCTATATATTATTAAAATAACAACAATAATAATAATAAAAAAAACCTTCTCAGAAGACTGCTCCTTCTAGACAAGGTGTGGAGTCTGTATGAAAGGAGTATGTGTGCAGGAGGAAGCATTAGTAAGTGGAAGAAGGAGAAACAAAGCAGTCTGCTGTGACTGGATTAAAAGGTGCAGCAGACGTACAGCAGTGTCTGGTTCTAAAAGCTTGTCAGCCACTCAGCCAGATCTCTTTGATGAATTTCTAAAAGTTTCACAGAAGAACTCTGACGCATGCTACAGGCTTCATTTCTGAGCCGGTCAGGCTGCCTTTTTATTTAACAAGATCAATGGACACCTGAATGTTTCCTTCCCATACGCTGTACCACATTTCAGTTTTAAATTGCATTACACAATACTATGCAATGGCAGGGGTTATTCTGGAGTGAAGGCAGAGGTGCAAGCTTCTATTTAGAAACCAGATTTTCAGTCCTCTCATCACCACTGTCTTCCCCAGGAAGAAATGGGTCTCCCTGGACGTCGAGTGGGTAAGGTAACTAGTAGGGTGAAAGTGCTAGACTTTAGGAAAGCTGATTTCAATGAACTCAGGTGATTAGTCAAGGACGCACTGCAGAGTAGGAGTTTTGAAGTGATGGGAGCCCAAGAAGGGTGGCTGTGCCTTAAGGAAATGATCCTTCGGGCACAAAGCGAGACGATCACGATGCGAGGAAAAAGAGGGAAAGGGGCCAGGAGGCTTCCTTGGCTGACCAGAGAAATCCAGGGCAGCTTAAGGGCCAAAAGGGGAGCACATAAAAAGTGGAAACAGGGAGAAATCACCAAAGACAAATATACCTTCTCTGCTCGTGCCTGTAGGGAGGCAGTTAGACGGGCCAAAGCTACCATGGAGCTGAGGATGGCATCCCAAGTAAAGGACAACAATAAATTGTTTTTTAGATATATAGGGAGTAAAAGGAAGGCCCAGGGAGGAATAGGACCCCTGCTAAATGGGCAGAAACAATTGGTGACGGACAGGGGGGACAAGGCTGAACTCCTCAACGAGTTCTTTGTCTCAGTGTTCCTAAGCGAGGGGCACAACAAGTCTCTCACTGGGATTGTAGAGAGGCAGCAGCAGGGTGCCAGACTTCCATGCGTAGACCCTGAGATGGTGCAGAGTCACTTGGAAGAACTGGATGCCTTTAAGTCAGCAGGCCCGGATGAGCTCCATCCGAGGGTGCTGAAGGCACTGGCTGACATCACTGCAGAGCCACTGGCGGGAATATTTGAACACTCGTGGCGCACGGGCCAAGTCCCGGAGGACTGGAAAAAGGCCAATGTGGTCCCCATTTTCAAGAAGGGGAGGAAGGAGGACCCAGGCAACTATAGGCCAGTCAGTCTCACCTCCATCCTCGGCAAAATCTTTGAAAAAATTATCAAGGCTCACATTTGTGAGAGCCCGGCAGGACAAATTATGCTGAGGGGAAACCAGCACGGGTTCGTAGCAGGCAGATCGTGCCTGACTAATCTAGTCTCTTTTTATGACCAGGTTACAAAACGCCTGGACACAGGAGGAGGGGCGGATGTCTAATACTTAGACTTCAGGAAGGCCTTCGATACGGTATCCCACCCCATACTGGTGAACAAGTTAAGAGGCTGTGACTTGGATGACTACACAGTCTGGTGGGTGGCGAATTGGCTAGAGGGTCGCACCCAGAGAGTCGTGGTGGATGGGTCGGTTTCGACCTGGAAGGGTGTGGGCAGTGGGGTCCCACAGGGCTCGGTCCTGGGACCGATACTCTTTAATGTCTTCATCAGCGACTTGGACGAGGGAGTGAAATGTACTCTGTCCAAGTTTGCAGATGACACAAAGCTGTGGGGAGAAGTGGACACACAGGAGGGCAGGGAACAGCTGCAAGCAGACCTGGACAGGTTAGACAAGTGGGCAGAAAACAACAGAATGCAGTTCAACAAGGAGAAATGCAAAGTGCTGCACCTAGGGAGGAAAAATGTCCAGCACACCTACAGCCTAGGGAATGACCTGCTGGGTGGCACGGAAGTGGAAAGGGACCTTGGAGTCCTAGTGGACTCCAAGATGAACATGAGTTGGCAGTGTGACGAAGCCATCAGAAAAGCCAATGGCACTTTATCGTGCATCAGCAGATGCATGACGAATAGATCCAAGGAGGTGATACTTCCCCTCTATCGGGCGCTGGTCAGACCACAGTTGGAGTACTGCGTGCAATTCTGGGCACTGCACTTCAAGAGGGATGCGGATAACCTGGAGAGGGTCCAGAGAAGGGCCACTCGTATGGTTAAGGGCCTGCAGACCAAGCCCTACGAGGAGAGACTAGAGAACCTGGACCTTTTCAGCCTCCGCAAGAGAAGGTTGAGAGGCGACCTTGTGGCTGCCTATCAGTTCATCACGGGGGCACAGAAGGGAATTGGTGAGGTTTTATTCACCAAGGCGCCCCCAGGGGTTACAAGAAATAATGGCCACAAGCTAGCAGAGAGCAGATTTAGATTGGACATTAGGAAGAACTTTTTCACAGTTCGAGTGGCCAAGGTCTGGAATGGGCTCCCAAGGGAGGTGGTGCTCTTCCCTACCCTGGGGGTCTTCAAGAGGAGGTTAGATGAGCAACTAGCTGGGGTCATCTAGACCCAGCACTCTTTTCTGCCTATGCAGGGGATCAGACTCGATGATCTATTGAGGTCCCTTCCGACCCTGACATCTATGAATCTATGAATCTATGGAATTTCCTAGAGCATGTGTGTGTGCTAGGGAGAAGGTTGTAGCTGGGGGCATGTTAAGATATAAAGAGATATTTTCCCCCAAATATAAAGTAATATTTCAAATATAAATAATATTAGAGAAACAAAACTACAACAAACAAATTGTTAAGGATGCTTAGGCAAAACCTACTCACAATGGAAATGTAAAGCAATGACAAGTTAAAGGACATCTGCTAGCTTCCCTCATTCCCCAGATATCACATTAAATATGGTCTCTGTTAGACTCTGTATCTCCACAGAAATGTGCTTCTGCCTCTAACAGATGAAGAAACGCATTGCTCACCCCAAGTTTATCCAGTATGCTGTAATGCATAACCTTACCTCTGAACTAAGAAGTAATACAGTGCATCTCTAGTTAAACTATAAACTCTTTAACTGTGGACAGAAATTACACATAAACTGGTAAAAGTGATTGTAAAACAGTTCAAATCTGTAAGAAGTTCAGTTCAAACCATAGAAGTTCAGTGCACGTAAACCGCTTTCAAAATGGCCGGAACCAGTTAAGATAAACCTAGATGGATGCAGTATCGGACTTAACTGATTTAGTTTAAATTGATTTACTGAACTTCTGTCCCAGATCCCCTCCAGATTCAAGTTAACTCACAGTCCTCCAGCATCCCAGGATACTTTGTGCCTCCCCCACAAATGGCCCCTTGCAGGGTGGGTGAGCTAGGCTTGGCCAAAGCTGTCTGCTTCAGTTGGGCAGAGAGGCATGCTGTAGCGCAGTTCTTCCTTCTCCCCTCCCCCACTCGCTCCACCGGCTTGTGGCCTGGGCCACTGAAGTCATGTAGCTGCATTTCCGGAATCAAAAGTGAATGTCCATTCACTTATCAGTTCAATCTATGCAGCTTAGACTAACCTACAAAGATTGAATCAATTCAGCCTCAGACATTTGGACTGTCTGTACTTAGCCTTAGAGGTTTACAGCTTTTGTTTTGTGTGTATGCAGTGTTTAGCACTACATAGTCCTGGTGCATGGCTATGGTCATTCAAATAAATAATAATACAGCAAAATAAGTTTATGCAAATATCCCTGAGCTCAGCATTCAAGCTTTGTGTTACAGTAAGAGTTAGATGAATTTGGGATATATGCAGGAGTTGTAAGCAGTTTCCTAGTCAGTAGTTCATATCTTGTCTGGGTTATAAGAGAAATGGGGGTAAAAGTAAGAATGGGAAAATGTCTATTTTTAAAAATACAAATAGAGTTTCCAACCAGTTATAAAATGTATACATTCAAACACACAGTCTTTTTTTGTCATTTGAAATTTCTATTAGAACTGGTCTAAATTTTTGCTTTAGAAATTTTTTAACAAAACAGCCTCTTTTTCTTATTAAAACTCCATAGAAATATTTGTTTTGTTTGAAATATTCTACATTGTCAATAAAAATCAATCAAGAAAAAATAGAAAAAGTGGAAGGAAAAAATCAAAACTTTTTTTTATTTAATTTTTTCAACAAAAATTGAACAGGTTTTAGAGAAGTCCCTTTTTTAAAGAAATGTTTTTGAATTATTGCGTAAAAAATAAAGTATTTTGACAAGCTGTATGATCTTGCTATCATCTAACAATTGAACTACTTTCTATGGGGAATCTCACCCAAGCCTATATAAGTAATAATAATCAAATCTTTGGGTAAAATATTTTAGGAGGTCCAGCTCATTGCATATCTGGTGGCAGCATAGACCATATGTCATTCAAATGCCTTTCAATGATTTTGGTAGGAGCCGTGCATGCTTAAATGAAATTAATATTTGCCACAACGGGTAAATTTTTAGGCATATGTAAGAAGCTTAAGCTTGTATGGCTTCTGCTCATTTTAAGAAAACTCATGCTGCTAAACACCCACATGTTGATTCAAGATGTGGAGGAACAATCTCAGCAGATGGTCAGTTGTGTACAGTACAAAGCCAGGTGGTTAGCTTTCCTTTACAGGCTACATTTTTATGTTGGCTTGTAAAGTTTTGTGCTGCAATTTGACAGATGTAACATGACAGTACAATACAACACTTAAAGTGTCAAAAAACACCACCTTGTATTCAAGGCGTGTGTCCATAATCTACTATGATCTGGTCTGCATTTAGTGTGAGGGAAGGAAGCAGAGTTGAAATATCTATGGCATTTATTTTTTGGCAGATATATTTGCTCTCCAGCTATCTAAACTATTTTTATAGTTCCACATATATCCAATTTCAAAGCAGCTAAAACTAATTTCTTTTTCTGGTTCTTGACAATGACAGTTTGTACCCAAACCAGATTTCTCTCTCTCACATGGAGCCAAGTAAACCATTAAGAGGGTTTTTTTCTTGAAGCCCAGAATGTGCTTCCTTACAGCTTGAGTAAAGAAGCAACAGCACAGTAGGAAGTTCCTACCCCTGGTATCATTTTGTGGGAACAGTCCCATTGCTTTGATGGTGGCTCATTATCTTTTCAATAATAACTTTCAAATACTTACCCGAAAGTCGGCTTGAAAGTTCTGCTGTGAGGGATGTCATGCCACTAGCTCTCCCAGGTGAAATTGGTGTGGCAGGGTGCACTGAAGGCGTTGCAATTGATCCCAAGTATTGGTAGGACTGATCATAGGACCATGGAGGAGATGGCTGTACTTGTCTTGTATCTGCAATGAAAGAGAGAGAGCGCTTGTTTTTCACCACTAAGGTCTGTGATCAAACATGAGTACTGAACCAGATGGCTTATATGGAGACTTACTTATATGCTATTATAATTACATTTTAGTTCCTACATTCCTCTTTGCTGAGAGACCTTCAGATGAATCACATTTTAAGATATAATTGGTGTATTTGATTTTTGATCAGTTCAATCTTCCTTGTGAAGTTTTTGGAAAATTCACATTGATGGTGGAAAGGGAAAAGTTGACCCAGCTTCCCAAGGTGAAAGTGTCAACGCGCAAACTATTCATTGTGGAGGTACATATTTCAGGTCATACAGTAGTTGCTTATTCTGCCACAAAAGCAAGTCTTGCATGGCACTGAGAAGACAGCAACGCTAGAATGTGATACAGTTTAGAGTGGGAATGTCAAATGATCCTAAGGGAGTTATGTGGTTGGTTCAGTAAGATTTGGGAGTTTCAACTCGCTTAACTCTGAACATCTCAGCCGTAGTTCTGCGAAAACGTAGGGAATTACATAGAAAATAAAGAAATTCCATTGAAAGAGATGAATGAATAGCAGTAAATGAACTTTAGAAATAGAAATTGTTATGTAAACCTCTTTAGAACTGCAAAATAGGGAATACAGGATATTTTATGAGCATAGGCTTTTCAGAGGCTTTCTATTGTGTCCAGGTGAAATCCTGAAATGTATGGATGCATAGAAGTTCTTATTAACATGGGGCAAAATATTACATTAGGCTTCAAAATGAGTTTGTCTTCAATTTGGGGTCAGAGACTTTTGACAGTGCAGGAGAAGATGTTTGCCTAAAGCAGTTTTTCCATCATAAGAACAACTCTTTTTTGTTTGGTGAGCTTTCACAGGCATGGAAGTGGGTCTTTTTGTACCTGCAGAAACTGCCTTTTACTTTCATTAACATTTAAAGCATGAAAGATTTCTTTCTTAAAAACAGTCCACAACACTGTCATTATCCTCTAGTTGTACCCGCAGTAAAAAAAATTTGTTCCAGCTTGAACTGGCTTTTTGTCTTTCTCAAAAGGAGCAAATATCTGACTAGCAGGCAGTATTTACATAAAGCTGATACCAGCATGGGAGGAAATGCTCTCAAGTTCAAGATGAAGGACTTTGATCTTCCATAAGAAATCACATCTGGAGATTATTAGTTGGTTGTGTTTTATGCAGATGCGATTTACATTTTGTTTGTTTCATTTGTTTGGAAGGAGAGAGTTATAGAAAAGCAGAGTAACCTGGCCTTTTAAAGCTTTACTTGTAAGGCCATCTGCAGAATAAACTTTTAAGTCCATCAAAAGATTTTTACACTGATTAACAGACATTCCAATTCTGCCTGGATGAAACCCTGAAGTACTGTATCTCCTCTTGTGTGCAGAGTTCCTTTATAATGATTCATTTGAGTCATTGCTTTAGAAAGCCAGCCTATTAGATTACAGGAAATATAGGGCACAAACAGGAAATATGGGCACAACCACCCCCCCAAATTGTTTCTAAATCTAAAATCATTTCTTTGTTTAAAATCTGTGAGTAATATTTATTAGAGGCAAGAGGCAGACAGCTAAAGAAATTCAGTCTGTAGGGCTTTTGTCAGAAGTAACAATCTGTAGAAACTGGGAGTGCAAGCTTGCCAATAGTCCCATGCCAAAACAGCTCAATCCTGAACTGATCACCTTACTCAGGCATCCAGGCCAATTGAGTTCAGTGGGTCTACTCAGCTGAGTAATGTGGCACTAAGTGCAGGGAAAAATATATAGTTTGAACTTTTTGCTTAGTAGCCTAAGGTAGACAACTAGGGCACCAGCTCCAGGAGCCAACTTATAGGAGAGCATGAACATTAGCCATCCTTGCTAGCAACAGCCACCAACAGCCCAGACACTGCTGCTTCTGCTGTCGCTGCTGGTGCCCAGGGCACAGAAACTCCTTGATATGCCCCTGGCCTTGCCCAATCAATCCCTTGTACATCTGCTGAAACTGCTATTGGAGAAGCTGACCCGTTCCACCTGTTTTATCTGTTTAAGGGTTTTCTGTAGCTTACATCAGTGCAGAAAAAGGTTCCTTGGAGGTGATGGAAGCCCTGCAACAGGAGTGGGGAAGTGTGCATGCACAAAGAAATTAATTTAATGAAAACACACTTCAAAAGGAGTGTAAGTTACTTCCCAATTAAGAATATCTCCAAAAAGATTGGGCTAGAGATAGCGAAAGATAGAGCTACTCCCATTTAAATTAAAGGAAAATAATAAGGCCCAAGGGCCTCTAGGGCCAAACAGGATTTCGGAATCATTTAAAAGGAAATCAAAATAGCCTGAAGTCAAGGGAGCTGCAACAGTTCACACCAGTTTGAGGATCTAGGCCCAAAACTTCCTGTATTTCTCCTACTAGTAAGTACTTTCCATATCTAATTTTTATGATGTGGGAAAATATATTTAAAAATGTAAATGGTTAATGATTGCTCTAAGGCAGGAATTATGGTGCAATAATTCACACCTTATTGTGTAGTCACCAGCTCTCAGCCTCCAGCTTCATGCCTAACAACCTATTAAGCATAAAGCATTGAACCATCTTTCATGTCCCATCATGTTTCACTGCCATGAAAAAATTCTGTTTGGCTTGTTTTAAAAACTTGTAATTAAACAGCATGAATGTTACGTAATCTTTAATCATTTAATAAAATAAGGTTCTTGAAAGACTCAGGGAAAGGGTTAAAGCTTTCTTTTCTCATGCCACTGGTCTCGGCAGTTGGTAGTGTTCTAATTATCACCGCGGTGGAAAATGAAAGTGTAATCTGGAGAAGGCTGGCATCTTCAAAGAATGCTGATGGCGTTGCCTTTCGTTTTGAGATTCTACTGTTGATAATTTACCAGTAGGTGGCACCGGAGAACTTCTTGCAGTCTCAGAATTGCTAGCTCAGATTCCAGCTAGGGTTTGTTTGGCACCAAGTCACTGCATAAAAGAAATACTGTGCCAGGCTCATAGTAAATTTCCAGAACTACATGATTTTATGACTGTGGCTACCACAGGCAGTAATATATTTGGATTTGAGACCCAGTACCTAATGCCACCTTCCACATGTGACACTCTCGGAGTTGTCAAGTTGTCAAAGCAATTAACATGACGCTTGTAAGACTTGCTTTTAGCCTTTCTAACCCATAACAACTCTGGAACAGTTTTTCTTAAGTGCAGTTCTACTCTGAAAAGTGGTTGCATAAAAGTTGCCTCCTTTTTTATTTTGCCTGGCTGGCCTGTTCCCTGGGTGTACTCAAAAGTCTCATTTGCTGACTTTCGTGATGGTAGGTATACATTTCACATATATGCATGTGTGTGTGTGTGTGTGCGTATATGTATGTATGTATACACACACACCCACACATACATAAACACATATACAGACACATACACATACATATGCATACATGCATACATACATATGCATGAGGGCATGTTTACTGCATGTTGGCACTCCAGAACCAGCCCAGCTAGAAGAAAAGAAAAGCAAACAGACACTTGCCAGGCAAAAGCACTGCACAGATGTCATGGAAGGCATAATTTGGTTTTTGCAGACCCTTTATTAATGGCAAGGTAACATAAAAGGGAAAGAACCTTCCTTTAGACTCATAGCCCAAGTGACTGTGGGGAAGTCAATCAAATAAAACTCTCTCAAATTTTACCAGTAAGCTGAGCCTAAACATGTACAGCTTGGAAACCAGTGAGCCAAAATAAACACAAAGTCCCAAGATGCCACTTCTTTATAACTGTTTTTCAGAGGAGACTCCCATTTTAAATTGCACAATGTTAAAGAAAGAGGAAGAGAGAGAAACAAGGGCTTTGGGTCAGATCACTGTCTAGTGTAAAATCAGTGCAGTTTGATGGAGCTGTGCTGATTTACATTAGCAGCTGAGAATTTGATCCCTTTGTGGTGGCAGGGGAAGAGTCTGTTTTCACCACTGAATTTATTTATCTGGTTAAAAAAAAAATCCAGATTGGAAAGGAAAGCACCTAACCCTATCATTCTAGTGAAGAATTCATTTCAGTGGTCAGTTTGAAATTATAAGTGAATGGTGGAGACTCCTGTGCCCACGAGGCGCAATGAACTTGCTTAATGGCTGCGTGTGAATGCCAGTTATATTTTGAGTAGGGCACAATGGGACTCAGAACTGGCTGATATCACTGTGGTATTGAAGAAGACAGCTCACAGTGGGTCACTGCAGGTCAGACATCACAGCCTGATCCCTGCCAACTGCAATGTTGTCACCAAATCTCAGGATGATAAAACGTATTCCTAGAAACCTGTGAAAGGAGCAGCAGGATGTGAATCAGGACTTTAAGGCACGAGTCAGAATGGAGACAGGGATGTTAGTAAGCAGACAGGTAGCAGGGGTTCCCTTGACTGAATGGGTGCACACACTTTATTTTCACATGGCTAAAGCAAGGATACACTCCAAAAGCACTGCCTGAAAAGTAATGTTTCATTCCCACAAGCAATATCTAAAACTTGTTAAGATGATCATTTGACATCCTGCCTTCAAGAAATAATTTTACAGTGCAAGGGTCAGCGGGTAAAAGGGAGTAGACTCAAGTAGTGAGCAGTTAATTAGCCACAGATCTAGATCTGTTAAAATCCCACCAGTCCCTGATATACCAAGATGAAGAAATTGTGAAACAGCCTCTGCAGTTGCCAGACCTTGCTCTCAAGTTGCAACAATTTCTGTCAGTCACATGTAAAAGATTCTGTAAACTGCATAGTGTTGAGCTTTGCAGTTCCTCTGCTCTCCTGGCAAGCACTTTAAAGGCAACAACTGGCACAAAAGATGGGATGAAAGAAGGCAGGGATCACTTCTCAGCAGTTAAGCAATGGCTTGCAAATGTCGACCAAGAGGGAAATAAGAAATGACTGGGGATATTAACCACTTTATAAGGCTTCACTGACTCCAGTATTCATTTTCTTTCCCCACTATTTGCATGCTTTGCCACACTTTCCAAAGGGAAACAGTTCACATAGTGTGAATCTCCTTTCCTTCAAGTGTGAGTAAGTCAGGAATGGTCTTGATTAGACATGTTCATTTGGAGAGGTTTCATGTTTAATGGACTTAGAGGAGGCAAATACTCTGGGCAGTTTACAGCCTCAGGAAAAGGATGAAGGCAGTTTGCAAAGTTCATTTTATTTTTTTTTCTCTCCCTCTTCCCTGTTTTTTTTTCCTCCAGTCTTTCACATTCCTTTCTCCTTTTCATATATTGTCAACCCCAGAACCTTCTTTCTACTCTTTTTCTTTTTTTCTTTCCAATCCTAGAAAACTTCAGTGGCCAGTACAAGAAGCCCTGAGACCCTGCAACCCATTATTGATTTGGCCTGAACTTTTCTTACATCAATGTGACCAAAATGGCTTAGTTATCCTCACGTCCCTTCCTGGGGCCTAACCAATCTTAAATTTATGTGGCACTTTGATAAGCGGTGCCACCCCTCTCTCCCTTTCCCCCCCAGCAGCTGAAAGGATTAGTCAGTGGCTTAGAGAAGGTGGGACTTTCCAAAGGACAAGTTCATCACTGGCAGCAGCAGACACACACACAAGCAAGCAGTCTAATACTTTTCAGTGCTGGAACATGAGGAGCTGGAAAATTACAGAGCAAACAGTAAAATTCCACCATCAGCTATTTCATTATGCAGGGTGGTTTCCCGCAGCATGACACACTGTGGAAACCACTGTATTGGTTGGTCACACCACAGAGCCATTTCCCAATACAACAATTAGGAGATGTATGGGATTCATAGAGGTGGGCACGTGCTTTAGGCTTTAAAGATGAGATTTTCAAAGCTTCCTTATAGATGTGGATGCCCATTTTCCATCAGCTAGTAATGGGAAATGAACATTTGATTCCTTGCCTGGCTTTGAAAATCCCACCCTAGTCTTTTAACTCTTGAAAACGGTTCTTTTGAATGAGTGTCAGGGGCTCCTACCCCACTGTCTTTACATGCTTAAGCTAAAGTCCTACCCCAATTTCACCTTCTTTTCAGTGGGGGCCTCAAGATAAGCAACCACCTCTCTATATGCATTCTAAGTTCAAAATTTCTGATTGTGGGGAAGCCCTCAGATTCCCTCACCAAGCCGTTTTCTCCATACTACTTCATATAAATGAAAGGCATGTCAGGTGATGTTGTTTGTCATGTTTTCATGCTGCTTCTGAAGCTACTTATTTCCTGTAAAAAAGTACCTCCAGCCGTGACCTCATGCCCCAATGTTTGCTTTTGTTTTATTTCAGAGCTTCTGTGGTTTTGTGAGGCATTACAGCTGTTTGAGAAGTTCTAGAGTAGTCTGAGCCTTTGAAATGTCTCCTGTGGGACACAGAAATGAGCACATTTCTATGTGCGTCAGAGCCTCAAGTATTAAGGGGAAAAATACCAACTAGAATAGGAACCTTTCAAAAAATGGATGCTAATTGTGCCATGGCAATTACCTTGACTGCAGTATTTGTGGGACTCCTTAAAGACTGAAGAAATTTCCAAAATATGGTGAGCACTTTATAGACAGGTAGGAAGACAAAGCCTCTATATAGAAGTAGATTCTTTAATGTTAGAGACAAAAAAAGAGACAAAGAGAAAAGGAATGTGGTAAGAGATCAAGATCCAGAGAGAACAAAGTGAAGACTGGCAGCTCAATCATTAGTTATGCTTTTTATTCATTTTCTATTTATAATCTACCCTTAACTAACCCTCTAAATAACCCTTTTAGAATCACAGAATCATAGAAATTAAGAGCTGGAAGGGACCTCAAAAGATCATTGAGTCGAGCCCCCCTGCTCTGGGCAGGAATACTGCTGAGATCAAATGACCCTCTCCAGATGTCTGTCCAGTCTCCTCTTGAAGACTTCCAAGACTGGGGACTGTACCACCTCCTTGGGAAGTCTATTCCAGATTCTGGTCACCCTTACCATAAAGAAGTTCTTCCTCCCATCCAACCTGAAACCATCCTCTAACAGTTTATGGCCATTGCTCGTTGGACTCCCCTGGGGCACCATAGTGAACAATTTTTCTCGTAGCTCTTGATATTCACCCCTTACATACTTATAGATGGCCACCAAATCCCCCCCTCAGTCTTCTCTTCCCCAGGCTGAACAGTCCCAGGTCGCTTAGTCTTTCCTCTTAAGGTTTGTCCTCCAGACCCTCAATCATTCTTGTGGCCTTTCTCTGGACCCTTTCAAGATTCTCCACATATTTTTTGAAGTGCAGCGCCCAGAACTGGACACTATTCCAGCTGGAGTTTCACCAGCACCGAGTAGAGAGGATGTATCACTTCCTTAGCTCTGCTTGCTAGGGGTGTGTGAAACAGGCCGTACTCAATTTGGATTTGGATTTGGCCCAAATTGGGCCACAGTGATTTGATTAACTGATTTGGATCACCGTCCCGATTCAATTCGGCCAAATCTAAATCTGAAGATTCGATGCTGATTTGGAAAGTCACCAATTTGGCCATAGACAGCTTTAAATGTTTTTTCTACATACCTTGAGGTACCAGGGGCATCTCATGAATGCTGCGATGCTGGGGCACATGGAACGTCCCACAAGAGCGCAGAGAGGCCCCCTGCATGCTCAGCGGTGGACCCAGAAGTGGACTGGAAGTACTTCTGGTCCACTTCCAGGTCCACTGCCAAGTGCGCGGGGGACCCCTTCCCCCATGCCCTCCTGGCTCAGGGATCAGCCATGGGGGGAACCTGGGTGCCCCTCCAGACCCAAGAGGCACCAGTTGCTGAGCCAGAGGGTGGGGGGAGGGTTCCTCACGCCCTTCGCTGCAGAGCCAGAAGTGGACTGGAAGTGCTTCTCGTCCACTTCTGGGTCTGCCACCGAGCATGCTGGCTACCCTCTCCGCGTTCTTGTGGGATGCTCCGTCTGCCCCACCATCTCAGCTTTCACAAACCGCCTGGTACCTTGAGGTACGTAGAAAAAAAAATTAAAGCTGTATCTGTGTCCGAATCACTGAATCTCTCCAAATCGATTCGGAGGGTTCTGATTTGATTAAATTCAGAGAGATTAAATCTTTCAGTTTTTAATGTAGTTAAAAACTGTAGTTTTGTATGAGCAATAGAAACTCTTCTTTTGAGACAAATAGTAGAGAAAGGGCCTCCCCTCATGCCAGAATACATTCCTTGATAGTATGTTTTAATTTATTTCATTTTCTTCAAGTTCATGTGAGGAAAGGAAGATTTAAAATCATTAAAATGTCAAAAATGGTACCAAAGGCTATGGAAAAAAAGCACTTGTACTAGGGAAGAAAACCCAAACATTCACCTAGGGTCAGACTTTAAGGTTGCTCTAATGAACTACTTAGACTGGAAGCAGAGAATGGTTGTAGGCTATATTACGCTGCCAAATAATAAATAAGTAAATAAATAAATAAATTAATAAAATAAGAAGGAGGAGTGATGAAGAAATCACAAGTATGAGGGGTACTCTGGAAATCTACTTCAACTGTTCGAACCTGGTGCCCATAATGGGAGGTGAAAACAGCAGCAAGTACTGAACTGTGAAAACTGTGATTTCACAATCAATGTATGTGCTGTTCCAGCAGGTTAGTACATAAGCTGCACAGATGAAATATAAACCATCTCTCCCCTTGAGTAAGCACACTCCTCCTGGGCTGGCGTCACTGTTGCTTTGAAGAACACGGCTGTATTATGTACAAACTGCAAAGTCTTGCAGAGCCAGTGACACACAAAAGTTGGAAAACTGAGTTTTGCATATGAAGGATGCATTGTTCTTTGTCTTCATTGGTATGACTCACCCTGGTGAGCAGTAGTTATTTATTCAAGAGAAAGGCGCCATTCGCCTCCCCATGTCTTTGCTTTTTACCCTCATCAACAATGACTAAAATAATTCAACCTTGAACTTCTACTATTTAGGGTTCCATGAGGCTGATGCTCATTTAGACTCTGTGGTGTTGCAGTTTTTCTTTCCCTTCCACATCCCCAAATTTGTTCTTTGAACACAAAAAAATATAGCTAGGAAAATGTAGCTCTACAAGTTTGGAGACAAGGCAAATCTTGGCTAACACAACAGCTTCATAGGAACCACTGCCCTACCATAATGATGAACTTCCACATAACTGAACATGCACAGCTCTTGACCCAACTCTCAGCTCCAGTGCATGAATCATCTATCTAGTTACATACTTAAAATGATTCCCAGTGGTATAAGCACCTCATCAATATAATGAATTGAATCCTCAAACCACCATGGGAGAATGGATATTATTATGATCCTTATTTAATCCGATGGGCATCTGAAGCACACAGAGCTCCCTCCAGGCCCTAGTTCATGTACTTAAGTGGTTTGCTGGATTAAAGCTTAAGGGAGTTGCCCAAGGTCACTGAGTGAGGGTGAGTCTACACTGCAGGCTAAGTTTACACTAGCTGTGTTGGGTATGTGTAGTGGTGCAGCAGTGGCAACACAAAAAACCTGTCTGAGAAGCAGAGTAAATTAGCCCAGACTGGGTGCATCTACACAAGAAATTAGTGCAATGCAATAAGGTCCGGTGCAGTTCGCACCGGAGTTTATTACACCTGGGTGCAGTGTTTACACATGCCCAGGACAGCAGCACATTGAGCCAAGGCGGCAATGCCCCAGCTGCCAGGGAGCCCCAGGAGTCAGCCTGCCAGGCTGGTGCTGCTCCAACTTGGCTCAATGTACTGCAGAGGGGCTGGCTGGGGCATGAGGGGGTTACAGTGCAGGGGCTAGCCAGCAGGTAGCCCCCGTATTGTAGCACCCTCACGAGCCAGCCAGCCCTGTCACCATCTGCGTGTGTGTTGTGGCGGAGTAAATAATAAGGGTATGCAAAGCAGGCCCTATGCAATTCAGATTTGCCCCAAGTCAGGGATAGTGATTCCATTAGTTGATTTGAATCACTATCCCTATTTTTTCTACATACCTTGCGGCTTGTGAATGCTGTGATGCTGGGGTGCATGGAGCGTCCCACAGGAGTACAGGGGGGTGGGATGTGCTTGGTGGTGAACCCGGAAGTGGACCAGAACTACTTCTGGGGAGTGTGCTGGGGGCCATCCCTACACCCCCTGGCTCGGCGATCGGCCATGGGGGGACCCCGGGTGCCCCCCCAGACCTAGGAGGCAACAGCTGCCAAGCCAGGGTGCTATGGGGGGGCCCCCCAGCACACTCCCCAGCAGACCTGGAAATGGACCGGAAACGCTTCTGGTCCACTTCCAGGTCTGCTGCCGAGCGCGCTGGGGAGCCCCCCGTACTCCTGTGGGACACTCCAGGTGCCTGAGGATTGCAGCATTCACAAGCCACCTGCTACCTAGAGGTATGTAGAAAAAAATGTTAAGCTGTGTCTTTGTCTGAAACACTGAATCTTTCCGAATCTCTCTGAATCAATTTAGAGGATTCCAATTTGATTCAGAGCGATTAAAGGGTCATCCAATTCGATTCAGATTCGGAGAGTTGGCCACCAAATTGGGATGAATCTCTGCCAAATTGAATCAGGGACTGAAGCTTTGCACAGCCCTAGAAATAACTCCACTATAGGATAGTACTTGCATTGGGCAGTACTAATCTGCAGCGGAGTTAATTAGTTTACTCTGGCCTAATAACTGCATGTGTAGACAGAGACACTTTACTGCAGGCCTAATTAGGCAACTCTGCAGTAAGCATCTCATGTAGATGCCCCCACTGAAATCCATGCTGCCGCAGCTAGCCCACTAATCATAAACAAACTTGCCAGTTTAAAGCTAGGTCAGATATCTCCAAACTATGCTGCTGCCAGTAGTGTCGTGGCAATGTAGATGTAACCACAGTCCCCAAGTTCTTGTTCAGCATCCTACTCACAATACTCTTCGCTCTCCTAGTGACTGCAGGAACATTTTTCTTTTACAAGAAAGGAAAGGCAAGAAAGCCTTACAGGTGTCATCTAGTGCTAGTTTCTAAAATGCAGGTGGGGGGAAGTTACAAGTATGATTTGCAGACTTTAGCATCTCTCATTCTCCTTTCCAAGCACAATGCATTTCATACCTCCATGCAATGCCTGGTCTTACCAGTCTTAGATATGGGTTACTGATAATATGTAGGGCTGACATAGCCACTGTGACATTTTCTTGACTTGTTATAGACAGATTTTACATTTGGGAGCTGGTGTTTGAAAAGACAGTTATGAACTCTCACGTCACAGGGAAATAAATGTTCTCCTATATCTGCATATTTGTTTGAAGAACGTTTAATTTGAGGATGAAAATTCCACAGAGGGATTATTCCCATTGGAAACAAATAGCAGCAAAGGAGGAGAAAGTCTTTACAGACTCCACTGATAAAGGAATGTCTACAGCATGGCCTCAGGTGTCTCAAAGTTTACTCCTGGCTATGCGAACTAATTACACCATATTAAAGTTTTTCAGCCTGCAGATAAACAAAGAATCCCCATCAATCTTTTCTTTCATACCTTCAGTGCTTCTCTCCCCTTTCTCCACATTAAAGCTGCATAAGAAAAAATGGAATCTCTGGAGTTTGCAGTCATTTTATCCACCACAAAACACTGACCTTGATGTGAACTAATTAGGATTGCAATAGATTAATAATACAGCTTGGTAAGGTGGAGTTTTGTCAGTATAAAAGGGGCCTTTGAAGATTACAGTCATTTACACTTTCATGAACTCATCCCTAGTGCTGAGAAGAAAGAATATAGACTAATAAAGTGGAATTCATCTACACACACGGCCAACTCACCCCCTAAACTTGTATTCAGGACAGCAAATGAAATCTACTTGGGTTCTTTTAAATTCTAACACAAATCATGATTAAAAAACTTTTGGTAATAAGCAGACCTCTGATGATCTAAAGACACACTGGTTCATTTTATTGACTTAGAGAAAGTAAATGACATATCAAATACAACCTTCATGCTTTAACAAATGAGGTCACCTTGAGAAAAATGATACCAAGCAGAGCAGTATGAAACATCCCTCCAGAGTGCAGCTTTGATTTACAAGGTGAAGTAAGGTCTTCTTCATGTGAACATATATTTTTAAAAGTGAGATAGACTTAGAATGTAGCTTGGATGTTTTTTAAAACAGATCACTACGAAACTGTTGCTAATTAAAGTACTAAAGTGGGTGACTTTTAAAGAAAAAGGTAGTTATTGAGAACAATATGCAACTCTGCTTTTTTAGGCCATCACATTGGTTTAAAGATGATCTACACTGTTGACATAAAAATGAGTTAAGCCCAGAAATATTTGCTGAAAGACCCAACAAACTGGGCTGCTTGGGGGTGGAGAAGGAGCAGAGGAGGAGGTGGAAGGATTTCATCCAGAAATATGTTTAAAATACCTTTTAAGAGATGTTTTCCTTCCTTTGTGAAATCCTCTGGCACTTCCTGTTTAACTGAAGAATGGATCTTTCTGTAACATTGGGAATATCAGAAATTCCATGCAGCCTATGGCATCAATGAGGTCACAGAAGGATGTATCTTGTGATTCTTCCGTGAATCAGAAAATACCAGAGGATTACACTGAGATGGAAAAGGATTAAAAGGAAGGTGAGTTAAAACCTATTTCTTTGTAGAACTCCTCTCCACAGTTATGCGAGCAGGACTACTCAGTATCCATGCTGGGTTTAGGTCAATTTTACTGTTAACTTTTCAGTTCCCCTTTAGATGCTGTGTTGGCTAACTTCAGATCAGGATAAGACTAAAGCTGAAGGAGAAGACATGTGGCTCTTGAATGTACCATGGGACTTGTACTTCAGCATCACTTTGGAGCTACTGAATTTGCCACCCACAGTTCAGAAAATGAACACATGCAAAATAAGTCATTGCAGAACTCGCATGGCTGCCCAGCATTTTCAGAGAGAGGGTCCTATATGTGGTTTTGAAACTGCAGTTCACACAGCTCCAAAAGACTCCCAGTCATGCAGTCATTAGTAAACTGACTCAAACGGGGGCTTCGGTTGTTTAGCACCTTTCAAAACAAACCACCTAGGCAAGTGATTACATAGATAATTGAGCAGATAACTTTAGGTCCCTAAATTTAAAAATCATGCTTTAATTTTCATTTTGTGTGCTGATTACAATATATATTTAAAATGGATTAAGGAATAAAAATTAATCTAAATATAGCAGGACCAAAAGATAATAATTAATGGAAAAGTTCAGCATAACAAAAAAGATCTTCCTCACTATATATAATTCCAGTTTACTAAAAAAAGGGTTGCAAAATGTTGTAATAGGAAGCCATAACCTTTTTGCACTGGAAATGTAGCTGAGTATATATAACCAAAGCTATTATAAATTCTGTTATTAAGTTGTGTAAGTAGTACACAACTGCCTGTATTAAACTACTGAAAAATTCACTGCAAAAATATTCCAGAGAGCTCAGAAAGTTTTCTGCTTCTCTGGTGCTAGAGTATGTTGATCTGTACTACCTGTGGCTCCAAGTAGGTCAGCCATGTTTTGCTGGGAAATATCAGTAAAATGGCAGCTCTTACCGTTAACAGTTATGGCTGTATTAAAATATTGACAGCTATATCTAACATTTTTTTAGAAACCTTAGTGATCACAATAAAGTCCCTTTGAATGTGATGAGGAGTACAACTGTACATGCAGAATAAGGTCATTGGTGATTATAATTACCCAGGGTCCTTTCCCCTTAAGAAATCAGCAAAAAGCTGAAGGAATCCTGTTATGCAATCAATTCCTTCCTTTATTTAAAGAGATGGTGTCAAGACTGGTTAACCCCAATTTTGATCTCTTGCCCATTTTTCTCTTCACCTGTGTGGAAGGTCCAGTAATTTCTTTATACATGTTTAAGTTTAAAAACAAGTACTTCAGTGTTATTTCTAATGAGAAAAATGAATGGCGTTAGCCAGGCACTTGTCAGTGTCTACAATGGAGGGAAAACAATTTCACGTGGGGAGCTGATTCCATTTTTAAGGCTCCAAAGTGTTATTATAAAGGACAATAAGAACAAAACTGAACAAAGCCACATTGATTTTAAAAATTAATTCAAATAATTACCTAAAACTGCAAAGCAATTGCAAGAAAGTATTTCATTTTCCCTGAAAATAAATTGCTTTCAATTTTTAATTTTTCTGTAAATAATGAAACCTTTCATTGCAGGCTGGCCTGAAATAAATTTGCTTTCTTTATTTTTTTGGAAATGACAGCAACCCAAGGAATCATTAATTTACACAGCTCTAATTTAAATCCCTTTCAAGGAAAGTGGCATATTTTGGCCAACGTGGTCTCAAAATGTTCATCTGGCGACATCTGTAGTTTCTCTGGCAAATTAATTAAATTCATAGTGGATCATTCCTCCCCGATCTCATATTCATTTAGCTAGTCTCAACCTATAGATAAGCTGACAATGAGACACTAAACGGCAAAAACAGACAATTACCCAGGCAAAGGTTTGAAGGATTTGGGCCCTGAGGCAAAATGCTGTTTACTAAAAACTGAAAGCACCATTTGTACTTAGCACCACCAAGTGCGTCTGAACTCAACAGTTCTGGATAGTGGCCACCAGTGGACTCATAGCAAGGTTTATAGGTGTAAGATAACGTCACACCCCTGTCTGCATTTCATCACCAGAGGGCCTTTTCTGTATTTTAAACAAAGGAATGCAAGTACCAACAAAAGTATATTATAACATCTGTCTTTATGTTCACTCATTGCACTGGTTAATCATTTATTTCTATGCTGCAGACCACCCTGTCAAGGTACAGGGACACATCCTCAGCTGATGTCAATCTATATAACTTTATTAAGCCAGTGGAGTTTTGCCAATTGGCATCAGTTGAGAATCTACCTCATAATTTTTTTGTTAACCTTTTATCAAGACTCCTTAAAACTGAGCAGGGTTTCACACCCTATGCCTGTTTGTCTTCTTTTCCTTTAAAAAACCCTTATTAACACAGATATTAGGCCTTTTTTGTGGAAGAGTCCAGAGAGAAGCATTGAGGCAGGGAAGACAGGAAGCCTTTGAGTCATAGTAATTACCACTCCGACACCACTTCCGTGCTTTACTTTACACACTTGTGTCTCCATAGTTAGAGCAATAGAATTTGTGATAATATAGGCAAAAAGCAGTGAAGTCAGGATATAATCCAAGGAGAAAAGAGGTGGTAAGAAAACTGCTGAGTTAGATGAGCTATTTTCCATCTGTACTTGCATGGCCCTAACCTCATAATATCTGCAGAGCTTAATTCACATTAGTGAATGTATACACAATGCATTAATGAAGCAGGGAAGTGCTACTGAGCCTGCTTAACAGATGGAGGTAGTTAGCCACATTAGTCTGAAGTCAGGTAGAAGGCAGGGGAAGATAAGGCAGAGCACCTTAGGGACTAGGGCTAGGGTGAGAACTGCTCTTGCGTCCGGGAAGGAATGGGGAATAAAGACCATGCTTCAGTTTTTCCCTCCCCCACCCCCTACCATCAGTGCTCAGTTGGGGGGTCCAGTGGGGGGGGGGGGTATTTTCTCCCTCCGCCCTAAAGTCTAATATTAAGTCTGGTAACAAGGTAGGAATCCCTTTTCTGCACTAGGCTCAAGGCTGGGGGGACCCTGCCAGGAGCAGGGAATAACCTCTGAGGCTGGGGGACCCAACCAGTCCCAGGTTACAGGGACTGTTCCCGGGGAGGTGGGGCGTTGCAAGGGTTTGGGGTATGAGTGCTGGGCAGTCCATCAAGGATAAGCCCTGCTTGACTGCATTCAGGTATCTTGGGCAGTGGCTGGCAGGCTGGGAGACATGCTCTATTGCTCCCCAGCTACTGGTATAGGCTGCCTTTCTGGTTTAAAAAGTAAATGTCTGTTTACTTGCTTCTTGGTTCAGTCTACGCAGTCTAGACTAACTTGCAATGATTGAATCAATTCAGCCTTTTGACTGTCTGTACTTAGCCTAACTAGTTCAGAGTGGCATGGGACTACTTTGGCAGATCCTAAATCCCCTTCTATTTAGGATCCTTGCTTTCTGCAAATCCACTCATAGCACCTGACAAAATAGGCTGGCACCTACGAAAGCTTATGCCCATCTGAACAAACTTGCCTCTATGGGGCCAGCCTGCCCTGCCTTCTACTTGACAGGTGGGGAACTCAGACATGGAAAGATTAAAGGTATATTTACATGGTCTCACTCCCAAGGCAATAAGCCCTGCCTACTTACACCAGCCCCATGTGCAGCAAGCCTGAAAATGAAGCGATGAAGGCATGTGTGGCACCGTGCCCAAGCGCAGCAGATTGACATATCCCTTGGGCATCCTTCACAGCCTCATTTCTGGGGTTGGCATGCAGAGAATGGGGATGGGTGTGTAGGACCTTTTGCCTCAGTGGCAAGACTGAGTTCTGTGTCACGATAGCATAGATGTGCTCTAAGTGACTTGTGTGAAGCCCCATAGAAAGGAACTGAAACCCATACTCTTTTCATTCCAATCAAGTGCTTTAATCACAGGAATCTCTTTCATTTTAGTCTTCCAGTTGGAAAAAATGCCATCAATAACACCTTCAAACACAAATAAATCTTGGCAGGCCATGGGCCACAATTCCTTGCACACTGCACACCCTCGGCCTATTGAGATGAAAGGTGCCATGGCAGGCACATCATGGAAAGGACCAGGTTTGGGACCAATAACGCTCTGTGGAATGAAGTGTGCCAGAGAACAAATCAGAACCTGAATCTGACATACTTCAATATGCAGCATAAGGATGAGCCAATAATAGGGTCTCCGAAGGACACATCTTCCTAACAAGCCTGAGCAGGGAAACTGGGGCAAGTGGAGAGGAGAAAGGGAGAACAGAGAATGAAAGACTAACTGGGGATAAAAAAGGGCATTCCCCCACTCACCCAAAGGCTGATAGTGAAGGGAAGCCTGCCCATGTTGTACCTTCTCTGTGCCAATAATCAGAGGCTGAAATTTGTCAAAGCTGTCACAGCCAGCCCTGAATTCTCAAGAAATGGAAGCAGCATCAAGGCAGACTAGAGACAAATTAGTAGGAAGGGAGCAATTGTAAATTTTAGTAAGCATGTGACAAACCAGGTAAGTATCTCCTATGTCTAATCCATGGGACATGGTCCTATAAAATCGCTTCTTACACTAGGACTCATGAGGAAGTGAAGCTTTAAACCCAGGACAGCCACAGGGTGCCTGGAGCAGCACTGGCTCTTGCCATGCTGACTGCAGAGGTGTATCAATTGCAGCTGTGGCAATGGCTACTTTTACGTCTCCCCTCACAAAGGCAATGCCAAGGGCTGCTGACCTGGTTTACTGCCCCTGCCCAAGTTACACCTCTGTTTTACTGCCAGGATTAGGTGGTCCTCTTAATGAGCCTAGTTTAAATGCATTTTCCCATAAGGAGAACAGATGATGCTGCATCAAAGCATCAGGAATGTGTCGTGAGAAGAGGCAGCATTTCCTCAGTCCTCCCTTAATTTTGTCTTTGTCTCTAAATGTGAAAAATGAGGAGTATGACAGCTTTTGCTGGAGATGTGTCTAACAAGGCCTTCATTGTCTCAGACAGGTGTGAGATTAGAATTGGTTCAGAGCCAACAAGCCCAGTATCAGAGCCAGCTCTGTGAACTGAAAACGTGCACCAACCATCCAGTAATACCACTGCAGCCAGCCAGAGACTCAACAATTTAAGGCTTAACAAACACACACAACATAAATCAGATGAGGATGTACCAGCCAACCGTCAGTTTCTTGGGCAGATGCCTGCAGACTGTCTGCACAGATCAGACCCTGCCTGTTTGGGTTATTGGAAACATTTTTTTCCTCGTATAAAGATGAGAGGTTGGGTGGAGCTGCTAGTACAGACACATTCACATTTGCCCTATCTTGTCCCAACAGCCTTCTGACAAACGCTGTTTGTGAGGCAGTATTTCTTGTAAAGTCACTTTACTCAAAGCACAGGAGGGAATAAATTACAACTTGGGGAAATGTTTAACGTGCAAATAAAGAATTCACATGTACATACATTACATGTACCTGCCACAGTCATGAAACAAAATCATTCCCTTTCCCTGGGAGTTTATGAGGCTCTAAACATGATCAAACAAGCACAAAAATTAATACAGCTGGGTTTTTTTCACAGATACATTTCCTTCACTTTTCCAGGAAAACCAGTTTTTATACTCTCTTGTCTGCCTGTATCTTGCCTACCTGTTTTGAACTAATCCCTTATCTGTATCTGGCTGTTTCAGGTCACTTACATGACAGGCACAAGCAACATAGGAGCCTCTAGGATATCCAAGTCGCAAACACGCTTAAAAGATTCTCTCTTTTTTTTACACACTGCTGCCATTTTGCAATCAGATGAGAACTCACAGTTGTAGTAAAGGTGTGACCCACAAGAGACCTGCAGAGACTGTTCCTTCATTGCTGGGCCTACACACACACACACACACACACACACACACACACACACACACACACACACACACAGAGTCTAATTTGTCTGATTTCTCTGCTCCAAGTTGTCTTCCAACATCATTTGCTCCATCTTTGTGAAAAAAATTGATTTCTGACACTGTGTAATAAAGGTGTCATACTCAGGAGTCCTGCTAACAGCCTGCTCTATATTTTGGTCTTGGTCTCCTGCCTTCTTACATGCACTACTAACCTTGGCTCTCTGCACCCTGTTTGGCTATGTCCTAAGGTCTGAAACCCTGATTCCCTGGAGACTACTACATGGAATTTTAACAGCAGCCTTGGCCTCCGGCACTCAGTTTCACTGCCCTATATACTACAGCTCCTTCTAGCAATTATTCTCAAATTCTGCTGCTGGGGATCCCTAAACCTCTCAGTTACAACACCCAAGCTCTGAAATCCTGGCTCATTAGCAGCTACAACAGCGCCTCTGAAAGCCTCTGCCCTTCCAGGGAAGTTAATGTGAGTCATGAATGGTTCTTGGGTTTTGTAACATCCATTCGCAGTGCTCTTGGTTCCCCTGTTGAGTGAAAGTCAACAGGCTGGTTGCTATTTCCCCAATTCAGAACTGATTCATATCCTCACCAGTAATAGCTCAGTGCACTCACAGCTGTGGATCTGTGGCCATTTTTCTGTCACACACACCTGTTTGGTTTCATATTTTTGGCTGGACAATTTGAGCCACAGCTGTGAGCAGGCTTTGAAGGGGAGAGAATCAACTTAATGGCTTGGCACGAGGAGAGAGGACTGTGCTTAAAATAAAAAATAAAAGCAAAGAAAAAAGAAAAAAAAAGAAGCCAAAACTGGGTTTAAAAAAGTGTTAGTAGATGCAGACTAAATATGCCAACATGCTAATGTTTTGTGCATATTTCTGTGAAAGCTCCATATATAATTAACACAACGTGATGTATTTAACACCCTAACAACCTGTTTGGGATTGCTTTAACGTTCATGACAGAGGTTTTCACCCTTATAATGTACTGCAGCTACATGCATTCCTTGGTGATATTATTGTCCACCATCTAATATTGGGCCTGAAACTGCAAGCACTGTGGCATATAACTTTGATCATTTATGTAGTCTCATTATTGTCTAAGGATATGTCTATATGGCTTCAAGCAAAGCCATGCAGAGCTACCCTGTGCTAACTCAGCGTGGGCTAGCCCCAGAGCCAGAAGCAATATTCTGTGAATAAAGTTACTCATGTGGTTAAGCCTGTTGGATAGGGCCCACATTTTGGAATGAGGATGTTTAAAATAAAATATATTTCAATATCTATAAGGAACTCCTGGATAACTTGGACAGAGACCACTGAAATCAACTTCAATGATACATTTATTAGTCTAGTTGTAAGTTATATTGTGCTAATAAAGAATAGATTTGGTCAAAATGCTGTTACTTTTTACAATTTTCCCTGACAATGCAACAAACCAGATAAAATGAGAGCTTATAACACCTTCTGTCAATTAAAAAACTTAGTAGTGAATATAGCCATGATCAAATGACATTATCCTAGTTTTATTTTTCTCTCCAAGAAGCTAAGAGAACCTATAACTGTACAAGGCAGATTTAAAAGTGCTGACAATTCTAATTGTTCACAACAGCAAAAAGTTTAAAACAGTGTGGTTAAAATTTTCAGAAGTGACCACTGACCTATTCCCATTACTGAGGGCTCAACTGATGACTTTACAAGTGATTTTTTCTGGGGGCAAATTATTGAAACTTTCTGAAATCCAGAGCCTTGTCTCCAGGTCTCAAGTTGGGCATCAAAAAATTGAAGCACTCCGAATCACTAATCACGACTGAAAATCATGGCTAGCACAGATAAAATGAAAAAAACCCTGTTGAAGGAGACACAGAAGAGTGATTTCCATAGTGACAGAAATCAAGTATATCAATACATTTACCACTATACCATTGCTTGACTGTTATCTTTGAGAAGGGGTGGATTGGAAGAAGTGTGGTAAGACTGTGATGATAACTGTCTTGCTCTTCCCCATGCAATCTGCTGTTAGGCACAATTTATCTCATCACATTTTTTTCTCTGCACGTAACACATCCTCTATTTCCTCATGCACTGCATAATTTATAGAATACACTGGAAACCTCCAGTGATGTGCAGACGTCAATGATTTGCATGGCTGCAGTAGTGTACCTATATATAGGAATTTAGTACTTAGTGAATTCACTGAGCCATGCAAACACTTGCAACCATTACAGAAGATGTGCTCCACCCAACATCTTCTTAAGGACACACCTGCTGATGCTTTGTGTTCAGCAAAAAAAAAAACAAGGCATAAAACACATCCATAAAAAGGAGAGAAAGTGAAACTCCTATTTACATGGAAAAAGAATGATCAACTGTATTGAACTAGGCAGACAACATGAATCTCTTCTTACTAGGTGAAATTCAGCCTTGTGCAGAGAGCCAGGACAGGATCCTCCAAATGCTAATCTTTAAAGTACAAGGGTTATGGCTTGTGAGTAGAAAGGTAGTTATTGCACCTTTCCTGTGCTCTGGGTGATATGCTAGCTCCAAAATAGTATTGTGTGGAGTTTTAATTGTCGGGGGAAACATGGAAGGGTGGACTGATTGGACTGCAACTCTAACACAGTGGCTAGGAACAGAAATTACACATTAACCAGCATAAGGGATCAGAAATCAGTTCAAATCTGTAATACAATGGACTTTCAGTGCATATAAACTGCTTTCAAAGTGGCTGAAACTGGTTTAAGATAAACCTGGATAGATGTAGTATCAGACTGAAATGATTTAGGTTAAATTGGATTACAGAACTTCTGTCCCAGATGCCCTCCACATTCAAGTTAGATCACAGTCTCCCAGCATCCCAGGATGATTTGCACTGTCCCCACAACCTCGGCCCCACCCTCAGGGTGAGTGGGCTAGTTTTGGCCCAAGTTGTCAGCTGCATCTGAGCAGGGAGATGTGCTCTAGCACCCCCTGGCTTCTGGCCTGGGCCACTACAGGCATGTGGAGGCATTTCTGGACTCAAAAGTGAATGTCTGTTCACTTGCTTATCAGTCAATCTATGCAGTTTAGACTAAACTGTGAAGATTAAATTGATTCAGCCTCAGGCTTTTTGACTGTCTGTACTTAGCTAGTAGGGTGTGAAATGACGAGGTTGCTAGTTTCACTCACAGCTGTATGAGGTACCTGTGGGTTTGGGAAGCTGACTTTACTCTCAGCTTTACTCTCCACCTATCTATATCTATATCCTGCTATATCTATATCTATATATATAGCTATCCTTTGACATATATATATATACACACATATATATACATATATATATATGTACATACATATATATATATATATGTCATAAATCATATAGATGGTATAGATATGATTTCAGCAGTTCAGAGGGAAGCTATAGAAAATCATCAGGAAAGAAAACCAAAATATATATCCTGCTTATTATTTGTCGGATGGCATCCCTATGCCAGGAGGTGCTAATTTGATTCTGTAGTTTTTGGTTTTCTTTCCTGATGATTTTGTATAGCTTCCCTCTGGACTGCTGAAATGGCACCTGTGCCCTGGAAATCATATCTATATCACAGATATTATTTATGACATATGATTTTATGATTCATGACATCGGTAAATAAAACTAACAAAACATAAATAAGAGCTCCTTACCTTGAAAACAAACACCAGCTGGAACCTGCTTATTATTTGTTAGATGGCATCCCTATAATTACATATATCTAGAGAGAGACACATGACTATATAAATATATATATGTGTATGTATGTAAGTATATGTGTGTGTGTGTGTATATATATAGATGTATAATAAAGTTCAGTTACAAATGGAGTGGTGTATGTGTATGGGTATGTGTGTATACCGGTATATAATCATATATATAACACACACCCACACACATACATACAAATATGTCATAAATCACATATATATGATTTCCAGGGTGCAGCTGCAATTTCAGCAGTTTAGAGGGAAGCTATACAATATCATCAGGAAAGCAAATAAAAAAATACAGAATCAAATCAGCAACCCCAGGCATAGAGATGCCATCTGACAAATAATAAGCAGGTTCCAGCGAGTGTTTGTTTTTAGGGTAAGGAGCTCTTATTTATGTTTTGTTTGTTTTATTTACCATAGAGTGTTATTTGAGCTCTGGTATCAAACATATGGTGTTCTGCCAAGGAAAGGATTAAAGGACAAAATTCTATGGAAAGAAACTGGATTTGTCAGTAAGAGACTAAGAGATTTTATTTACCAGAGTTTTGCAATCAGCACTTCTAATCTTCTTCACAATTGGGCTATTCAGAGGCCAAGAATATGCTTCAAGGGCCAGCAAAGAATAATTCAAATGGTGTGGGTATAGGACTCAAATGTGAAAATGCAATGAAATAGGCATCCACTTGTCAGTGTCTGAAATCCAGGATAGTAAGTGCACCTGCTTCTTTGGCAGGCAGATATTTTTGCTTTCAGCAAGTTTGGCCTGCTGATGTGAAAGGTGAGCTTGGAGGAGTGGTGGTGGAAGAGAAAAGAGCTGGCATCCCAGAATCAGGGTTTCTAGTGAAAAAATGGACATAACTAATCTGAATGGCAAATATTAAGTTTAATTATATGATACCCTAACTTAAAAAATAATTGCATTAAAAGCTTAATCCTGTAAGATACTGGGAAATCTCAACTCCCAGTGAAATCAGGGGGAATAAGGGGTGCTCAGAATCTCCCTGGACTCCAGCCTCAGGTTATTTTGGCACTGTTGTCAGGGAACAGTGCTAAGGAAGCAAGAAGTCAATCTGATTAATTTAACCTCTTCTCTGTTGAAAATGGAAAGCAACAACAGCAGAGGACAGCAAAAAAGTGGAACATTCCAGGCCAGTAGCACTGCTGTAAATCCAGGATACTTCCACTGATATATTTTTGAGAAAGGCTGCTGCCCTGCAGTTGGGTGTACTCTGTGGAGCTCTACCAGATATTGAAGACCTTGTTTCATTGCCCTGTCATGCCCCAAGTGAGGCTGAGGTGAGTAAATTGTGTGGCTTGGAGGGAAAAGTCAAAGCGCATGAAGTGATGACAGGTAAAACACACTGGACATCTGTGATGAATTCCCACTGCTGTGAAATGAAAAAGTCTTCCCCTTAACAAGCAAAGTGAGAGATTTACATGTCTGGCATCAAAATCTGTTGAGTTGGCTCTAGTTTGTTCTGGCAGTGCTGGTGTTAGACAGCTGATTGAACCTGTATCTGAAATGAGATTTCTTCAAACAGCTGCAGAATACTAGGCAGTCCAAGTGACAGCAAAAAATCCATGAGGAGTTTGCAGGCAGCAATTTTATCTTATTACAGAGCTCTCATAAGGCAAAGAGTTGGGGGAATCCCCAACCAGTTTTCTGGCCATAAGAAGAACTGCAACCTTGATTGATTTGACTCAGTGAACCCACAAGATAAGGAACAAAACACAGAAACAAAAGATGTAGGACTGGAGGAGACCTTTTGAGTCATACAGATCAGGCCCTTGCTCTCATCACATAATTAAGAACCTACCCAAACTGCAGTGAGACAAAGGGATTTTTGTGGGCTGCTCACAGCATGCAAAGCCAATTTCATGGCCCTGTTGCGGTGAGCCCTGCGTCCCTACTGCTGATTGACTGAGGGGCTCTGGCAGCCCCGCCCCTCGCTGCTGATTTGCCAATCACTCATCTTCAGATTGAAGCATTGCTGCAGCATTACACCTGGGTTCTTAAAGTTGTCACTGAAATCCTTTTGCTTTCCTGACTGGTACCTTCATTGAGCCTATGTCACTAGCTCAGCTTCCCAGTAGCTCTCTCTCAAACCATGTGCTCTATGGCTGCAGGGATTGCTGTGCTTTCTTTGTATTCCAATAAGCTTTTATTTCTGGGGGTGATTCCAAGCAAAATAGTGAGAAAACCTATTTTTTGCAGTTTCTGTGAAAATCATGAAACCACTATTTAAGTAGGTCCCTACATATTATATTGTTCATAAACTTATCCAGTTCCATCTTAGAACTAGTTATTTCCATCACTGTTTTGTTTTCATGAAGTTTTTGCACAACCTAGCTGCTCTGATGGTTACCAACCTTCTGATTTCCCAGCTGAATTTATTCATGGCCAGTTTACACTCATTTGCTCTCATGTCAACATCACTTTTCAACTTAAATACAGCAAAAGCTCCGCTATCCGGCACTCACGGGAAATAGGGGGTGCTGGATAACCAAATGTGCCGGTTATCTGAGAGGCGTCTTTGCCTGGTCGGACAAAGACTCCCTTCCTGTTGCATCCAGCATGTCCACAGCTCAGATTAACTATGCTGCCCCTCCCACCCCTCTCCTGGTGTCAGGGTGCTGGGGGAAAGGGAGGGGGGATCTGTGCAGGCTGCTTTCCCCCGGGCTGTGGGATTCGACAAAACCAGAAGTCCCACTTCCAGTTTCCCTTTTGCCATGTCAACTGGTGTCAACCAGCATGCCGGTTAATACAGCATGCCAGTTAATGAAGTGCTGGTTAATGCGGCTTTTACTGTAGCTTTCTTTCCTTCCTGGTGTTCACCACCCTGATGTATTCACAGAGAGCAATCATATCTCTTCTCAGCTTTTGTTTTAGTCGGATGTACAGCCTTTTTTAATCCCCTACTGTGAGGCACCCTCTCTATTTCCCTAGCCACCTTAAAAGCCCTTCTCTGCACCTGTTCCAGTTTGAGTTCATCTTTCCTGAACACGAGAGACTAGAATTGCATACAGTATCTCAAATGAGTGTCATGTACAGTAGCATGAATACTTTCATAATTTTATTATAAACAGTTTGCACGTTATATTCTAGGATGTGGTCTCTTCGGCTAGAGACAGACATTCAAAAAGCCTGAGCCTGAATTGATTCAATCTTTGCAGGTTAGTCTAACCTGGCTACACTGAATTACTTTGTAACTGCACAGACATCCCAGAAATACAGGCACATGTCTACAGTGGCTCAGGCTAGAAACTGGGGGGTGCTAGAGCAGCCCTCTCTTCCCTTGCACAGAGATGAATTGGGGGTGGGGCATGGCCAGGCAGGATTAGGGACTGGTTTCTCCCCTCTTTGAATGATAACAGAGAATTTACCAGCCCTGTTATCAGCATTTATCACCCCATCAGAAAACAAACAGTCTCTCTCATTCGTTCAAACTCTTCTTAAACAAAGAAGGAATGGAGGGACATTAACAGCTGAGCTTTGATTACCTCCAAAAAGCCCTAAGCCACCACTGCTGTCTGCCACAGCATGGACCGTAGCCAGCATGTGGTCTGCTGAGGTGTCCGTGTAAGGCAGAGGAGATGGGGGATCCCTGCTTAGCCGGGAGTGGGGAGAGGAGAGGGAAAGCAGGAGGAAACCAGGCAGACCCTGCTGTGTCTGCAGTCTCTGCTCAAGCTGCAGCCAGGGAGCAGAGGAGAGGGGTCAGCCCTGCTGTGGAGCAGAGAGCCCTGCCCAGCCTGAGAGCATGTTGGGATGCTGTGGGACTCTGATTTAACTTAAACCAGCAAAGGGTCTGGGACAGACATTGCATAAACCGGTTTGACCCAAATCAGTTAAGTCTGATACTACATTCAACCAGGTTTATCTCAAACCAGTTTCAGCCATTTTCAAACTGGTTGAATATCTGGCACTGAATATCTGTTCTGTTATAGGTTTAAACCGGTTTCTGATCCCTTAAACCATTTACATGTAATGTCTGTCCCTAGCCTTCCTGACAGGGTGAGATTTTTGGTCAGTAAGAGAGAAAGTGAGGTAAGAAGGTCCAGTTAGAGGGGAATTCTGATACCAAATAAAGGGAATTTCATTGAACTTTTCTTGCTTGTGAGAGACTTCCTGATTCTGAGAGACGTGGCATGTGATATGTCATGAAAGAGCTGGTAGAAATGCTCTTAATAACACCAATTTGGGATCTTTAAAATTAATATTTAGATAGGACTCAAATAGTGACTGGAAATTTAAAACAACAGACACGTATCCTGCCGCAAGGTGGCTAATTTTACACATGGCACAATGCGTAGTGAGAATAAAAAATGATACAAAGAAGAGGGCCAAGAGAGTGGAAAGCATGAATAAAAATCTTATATACTTCAGTTTGGTATACACCCATTTTGCATGTGGCTGCACTGTATTGATTTTGAATATTATCATTTTTCTTTTCTCTTCTCATATGCTCTACTATCTCTCTCAGACTTTCTTGTAGGAACAGATGTAGCCCTTCTAGAAATGGGAAGAAGCATATAATTGATCTCATTTAGATTATGTTTTTGAGCAGGTTATCAAAAATGCCTTCCAGTTTGGTCAGCAATTTTAATTCTGATTGCAAATGGGAGCATTTGTGTCCACAAAACTGAAAGATGAATTAGGGTCCTTTTAAAAATCCAACTCATACTATGCTAGTAAGTGTCTGGGAAGCAGAGTGAAACCATTTTCTAGACTAGGGTTCTATTGATTCTAATGAAAGAAGAATTGTGCGTGAGCTAGTATTGCTCTAGTAATAGTATGCTCACCTCTTCTTACAAGAGCTGTTTTGTGACAATAAATAAATAGGAAAAGGAGTTTGCTACTGTAGACAAACTGCTGAGATTATTTATATCAATGTCTAAAAAAAAATCATCCGATCAGCACTAAATGTGACAAAGAAACACATTGTCTTCTCAGGAAAAAGAAAGGAAAAAAAAAGATTTTCCTCTTTCACAGTCCTTTTCTATTAGAGCCAGTCAGGATTTTTTCAAAGATGCAGTTTTCACTGGAAAATGCCAACGCATGGAAACCAAAATGCTTTGCAAAAATGTCTCCATTTTGAAAACTTAGAAACAACAAGGCAGGTTTCCATGCCGTTGGGAAGACAAGGCTGCCAGGGCCTACATCTCTGGAGCAGCCTTAGCCGCAGTCCTTCTGCACCTCCTAGAGTGCTTAAGCCTCTTCCCAGCATTACAGGAAGAAAGAAGAGAATGGGAGAAGTGGAAGAGCTTTCCTTTTGCTCACTCGATGGGAGGCAGGAGCAGAATTACGCTGAGCTGCATGGCTCTGCTCCCTCCTTTTCTCCTGGGAGAATATTATTGGCTTCTCAAGGAAGTGTGGGGTAGCTCCTGCCTCTTATAGAAATCCTAATTGGCTGCTCTATACCAGGAAGCAGGCAAGCCAATTAGGTTTTCCCCAGGCAACACTAAAAATGTGGACTCTTCAAGTGATCTGGCTCCCTTTTCCAAACTTTTACTTTCCAGGCTGGTAATCAGTACACTTTAAGCACTGTTATCCCCACAGCTGGACTGCCCCAAGGCTGAGGCCTGAGGAAGCCCTGGCAAGTTGTTTATTGACACTGACATGATTGTCCTGACCTCACTGCTGCACCACTGAAAACCAGGCGTGAAACTGACCACTCCACTAGCGTTCTACTAGCCAGTGGTGACCAGCAACGAATCTGACATGAATCGTGTTAAATCCAGTTATCAATATACAATGTATACCTTAAATATCTTGGGGTGCCTATTTTGCTTTGGAAACACCATATGGCTATTCAAACGAAAGCATTTTGATATTCCTTTACCAAGCTACACTCTTGTTCTAAACACAAACAATGGAAGGAAATGTACAATGTCAGAAAGAGAGGGAGACAAATGCTTACCCAAAGAGAACACTCTTAGATAAAGATATGTATTTTTAAATATTTTACAATGAAAAGGGAGTTTTGTTCCCTGATCTATAGGGTCTGTCTGTCAACATCTACTGTAAGAGATCACTGCATCAATTAGGATTCTTTTAAGTGCCTTAAAAATTACATTTTATTCTAAAGCCAGTGACATTCTTAGCTGTGAGACTGCCAGATTGTTCTGAAACACTGCCTTATGAACACTTTTAACATTATTAACCTATGACCTATCAAGCTGATTTAAAAGTGGAAATATTAAAATCTGGACAGGGTAGAGTTGTAATAGGAGCAAAGCCATTTAAATTCATCGTGCTTACACATACCCCTTGATTCCACTACGCTGTTTCTTTGGTTCATGGGAACCCTGATAAACACAGTCTGTTTTCAATAGAACAAGATTATGAAAGTATGGACCTTGAAATGTCTCTTAAACAAACCATATTGCACCTGGGAGAAGACAAAAGGCTGAATTGTAACAGAATAATCTGTTTTAATGTGTTCTACTCATCCAAAGAGTTGATCTTTAAATAATTTACTCTGTTCTGTTACAGAGGTACTGTTGATTAGAGATCTGTCATTGTTTTTTAAAACTCTTGTTTCCAGCAATTTTAAACTTAGCCATAAAAATACTGTCTGAGCTGAAACTTAATGTATGAGGTTACAAATTAGGAAAAAAAAGAATACAAAAGAAATTAAAAACCAAGGTGAGATCTAAAACTGTAAAAAGAATCATATGTGTAGCTTTAACTGTTTATAATAATTATTTGCTTTTTAAAACAGGGCAATAGTTTTAATGTATATTTTAGACGTGTGAAAAATAAACCTCAAATACAGAAACATTGCTTTAGCTAATTTGACAAAAATCAAACAATGAACTTATTTCATTTTAAATGTAAGTAAATATCTTGGGATAATGTTCCTTCCCCCTCACTTCAGAAATTACTTACGGTGTTTGCTGTGCATTGATTCAACATTAATGGTTGCACAGAAACAACTCCTTGGTCTGATGATCTACAAATTTGGAAATATTTATACTGGCTCTGGCAAGCAATTATATGGGAACCAGGTAATTCATATTTTTAAAACTCTCTAGTTATATATCTACCTGCTCTAGTCAACGTTATCCACAGCAAACTCTAGTTATATATTTACATGGGTCCAGATTGACACTGGAGGAAATTCCACTATAAAAATATATATTTTAAATGATGTACAAGCCCCTTGTCTAAACTCTCAGAAGCTACACTTAAGCCACAATTCTCTCCCTCCCAACTATTTTCATTCTATCAATCTTTCTTCATTTTGCACAAAGAAAGGGGTGAGTTAGGGCTCAAGTGTTATTTGGATTTTGAGTCTTAACTGAGTTGCTTTGCTTGTGTTAGTTTAGGTCAAATCCTTCACATTATATGCCTTCACAAGGCAATCTTTCAATTTCAAACATGTGTGATGTGGTAGAGGCTCCCCCCACCCTTTTGTCTGTGAACTGGTATGGTTAGATCTTTTAAATGAACAGGTGTACTTTCCCCCTGCTTGTGATATGAAAGAAGCATAAAACTCGATTATAGCAATTTATGGTCTCCTGACTTGCATGGACTTGTATCCACGACACAAGTAGCTTTATGCTCAAATTCAAGACCTGATAAAATAGGAAGTTAAAATTATCTTCAGTCCTTTTATACATGAAAACCTCAACAAATAAACAGTGGTTTAGTGGCATGGCAACCTGCCCCTTTTAAATCCACAAACTAGTCTGGGATGTCTATTTTGAGTGAGTTTTGTTTAAAAAAAGGATAATCAGGCTCTGATGAATAGAAGAGTAGCCTGTGATTCAGACTGGGGTGAATATAGTGAAGTTTAACACTGCCAATTAGAAACAAGCACTGTAGATGTTCATGTCTCCTGCTTACAAAAAACCTTGTGCTTTCTCCATTCATTAGGTTACAAAAGGCGTTTGAAGGTGCAAATATTTACACATTGGCACAGAAATAATATAGAAGGTGTCATAGGTATTTAATTCCTGTCGAACTATATTTTGCAATTTTATGATGTTTATTAAAAAAGGCCCAAACCTGGGCTTCTTAAATAGAGTACAGCAGCTCAACCTGACAACCATTCTTCAAAAACTGAAGTAAAGCTTTAAGGTTCTGCTACTCATTTTCACTAAGGCTCCTTTGCACCGTTGTGCCGGTGTAGCCCTAAAATGATGTGGCCTATAAATTAAAAGGGGGTCTTAACATAAATAGCTCTAAATCTTTGACTGAAAGAAACTTTAGTTATAGCCTTTTTTTCCTGTTGGTAGCTGCCAGTCTCAACAAGCTTAGATTATGACTAGGGTAATACACAAATTTCACAAGGAGAAAGCAGTCTGGTAATTTAAACAGAGACAATCAGTAAAGAAACATTAACAGCTCAATTGTTGTCATTTTCTAAGCTACTCCACTGAAGCTACAGATAAAATATCTTATTTTAAGAAAGAAATATCTTATTTTAAGAAAGGAAACAGAGCAATGTTCTGTGTATATTTCTGGAGGTAGCAGCCTGGAGTTGGGTGAAAGACATTGCTCTGAAGTTGTAAAACTAAAGATTTTTAAAACATAGAGGGGAACTGGGTGTTAAACCTGATACTCTGCAAAGCATATAGTGTTCCAAAGTAGTTGAAGAATGCAAGTCTGCTACTAACACCTCCACCCACGTAGCTGCTGACTTCAGAATAGCAATAAAGATGCATCCATTTTCTTTTATAGCAACATAACTGTATGCCCAAGAAATTACATTTTCTTTACTCTCCAAACTAGAAACTATGCAAGATGACTGTCAAAAGCACTGAGATACATAGAAACAGCTTCTCTCATCAGGTAACTAGGGAAGCTGTGTGGTCTTTGAACTTTTCTGCATGCTGCTTTTTGAAGTGCAATATGCTATTGAAAGTTGATTTATTTCAGTGACTGACATACTTCTCAATAACAGTCAGATTCTGTATATACTAAAGTCAATAGGGGATTTGCAACTGACTTCAATGAGCCCAGGATTAGACCTTGAAAGACATGACAGGTAACAGGCCATTCTGTTATGGAAATAATAACTTCATTTAAGCTTAGTGCAAACTACCCTGATTTTAAAAATAGAACACTAAAGAAAAACTATTAACTCAAAACCATTACAATATTCAAAACATCATGATAGAAACTTGATCAAAGCTATTTCATTCTAACTGGAAGAAGTGCAATTCCATGAAGCAACAGGTTTCACTAAGTTAAATACCACCATTTACCCTGATTTTAAAGGTATTTTTCTTTTTATGCATCTGAATGTTTTATAACTGTGCTAAATACACATTGGGTGCATCTAAACGAGATGCTTAACTGTGCATTAGCATAGTTTACTGAGAAGTAAGCATGTGCGTCCAAACGTGCACATACTTGTTATTCAGTAAACCTCCCCAATCCCGACTAAATTTGCTACCTGCAAATGCAAGTAGCAAATTTACGCAAGGTTAGTAATGGTAGAGTACTGCTCGTGTAGATGCCTAAAAATCTGTTCCTGATCAGCCATCTACCAGGGGGCAAGAGATAGCCCCCTGCCCCTGGGAGCTGCCTGCTGCCAGGGTGGGCTCTGCCACAGAAGGCTGGGTGGGGACTATGTCCCCCTGACCTGGCAGAAGGGAACTCCAAGCCCTCTGCTCTGAGACTGTGATTGGGGAGCAGGGGGCTGGGAGACCCTTATCTCCCAGCACCAGCTCTGTGACCATCTCTCAGCTCCCCTTCCGCATTGCAAAATTACAATGAAAATAAAATGTATGGAATAAACTTTTGTTTTGTCACAATATTTACTCTTACTGCCAGTATTGAGTAGCTATTTCTTTGCTCTAATTGGTTATCTTTACTGAACAATAGGTTCTGAAGTTTCTCTTTGTGTATGGTTCCTTAGGCAAAAACCACTCGGAGCTTTATTTCTCCTACACAGATGCCCATAATTAAATGACTGAACGCATCTACATATATAAAAAGGTACTGGAATAATGTAGCTTGTTAAAGATCAAAGATTTAGGGTATTACATTTGACATTAACGCATTTAACATTAACACAGGGCACCACACTGTCATTAAGAAAGACAGAACTTCATAGATTTTAAAAGTAGTGCTATTTTAGTATTTATCTAAACTTTACAAATCATTTCTGGAAATAGCATTGCCAAAGCTATTATTTTCCAATAGAAGCATTGACCTGGCTGCTTATGTTTGCTGCCCTGCAATTGTATCTGTTGTCCTGCCTCTCATGCATCTGATCACCAAAGTAACATGAACGATATTTGTGCTTTCATTATGAAAGGTCACTTGGTACTGCAGACTATGTTGATCAGCACTAAGGACCAACAGGTGGTTTCTTCAATGGAGGGGAAGGGTTTCAGGTACTTACCCTGAATTTGACTCTGAGGCTGAGGGTTAAAAGCAGTGGCGTGGTTCAAGGAAGCTCGTGGATTAGGTGTGGGGGCTGGGTGATGTGGGCTGACCCTCATGGCTGTGCGACGCAACTGCTCCAGTTCACTCAGACGCTCTGAAAAGGACAAGCTCCCAGGCTTTGTCTGCTCATCTAGTTTCTGACGATGTCCTATTGTGGGAGGGGGGAAAAAGATCAGAAAATCTCACTGATGTATGAAGTTTGTTGACTTTTTGCCGATCCAGTGGCATTGTATCTAACTGGCTAGCAGCTATCTGCAATGGAACTGAGAGGATTGCTCTGTAAACACAACCAAATCAGTGACAAGGCAGCCTAACTCCTGTGAGATGTGGAGTACTCTCAAAACACATCCACTAAAAGTTGCTCTGCCCTATTATTGAATGTTGGGGGAAAAATAGAGCGTTTGAGAAAGTGAATAAAAAATGTTGTTCCATCTTCCACATGTTAAATCTGGATTTCATCAGTTCATCAAGAATTCAACCCCTCAATCATGTTGTGATCAGAAAGGTTCAAGAATGCTGCAAAAACCCAATAAATCACACTGATGTCATACTAAGAGCCTTAAGGAACTTATCTGTTAAAAAAGAAAGAAGAATGGAATATAAGAAATACTACTTAACGACATGAAACTTAATGCGGGTAAAAGCCTCTTTTACTTATGTCTGGCATTTCTGCTGTGCCTTGCAGAAGAATGCTCTGCAGGGTAACGCTGACTTTTCCATTATTATCTTGTTTGATGTAAGCTACCGCATAGTGAACTCAGACTACGGACAAGTGAATGCATACCCTGGGATATTTTACATAGGTGTTGTACATTGATGTAAATTACACTGGGATCAGGAACAGCCAGAGGTGCAGCTATCCCAGGGTTATCTCACACAGTAGATGGCTATTACTGGGCCATACTGCTAGGTAGTGGGGAAGTAGGGAACAGCTGGACTTGCATAGCCTCCACTAATATAACTTTATACCTTGATTCTTTGAGGGGGGGTTATGTCTCCACCAGATTGGGCAAGTTTACTCTCAGTTGCATTATCTGATTACTTTGGTGTGCACATTTTGTTTGTCAGATGCCATTACATGGCAGTCTCAGGGGAGGCTCTTTCAGCACTTCTGCTAAAGTTTTGTTGCTATGCTATGAAGGTTGCAGTGAATGGCAGGTGGGGAGAGGAAAAGGCATCTCTTTTCTCGTCACCTTTGTCTATTTGATTCTAAATATGTATGAGTAAGTTCGCATTTGAACTACCACATCCAAAGTGCCTGACATCCTGTTGTTGGGCTGAAATAAAAGATTCTGAGTCAGTGGCCTGGCTGACAGTTACCAAGCCTCTACCAGATAGGTGTTCAGTGAAATAATCTGGAATGTGCTGAAGGTCTCAGACCAGTTCTTAGCCTTACACAGTCAAAAAGTCTTTCCTGCCCAAGTGCAGGGGGGCTGGACCTGATGATCTGTAAGGTCCCTTCCAGCCCCTAACAACTATGAAACTATGAAAACGTCCAGTGCATTTCTATTTTAGTTGGAGATTTTCTTGCTCAGAGACTGCAGGATTGAGCCCACAGTTAAGAGTCACAGAAAAGGGATCAAACTTGACTAGGTACAAAGAATGTTCTATCCTTTCACACTTAAAGGCAGTTCCCTCCAACTCAGGGGTGAGAAAGAGATAGGGAGGGGACTGTGAAAAAGCTGATACTGGACCCGTCCATTTTGTAGGTCTTTTACTCTACTGATTTACTGGAAACTTTTATAGAGTAGTAGCTCTTTTCCAGGGTTCTCTGCTTTTGTTCTTTATTTTGTCCCCCCAACGCCACTTACATTCCTACCCCTTTTTTATTTACTCTCCCTGCCCTCCCCCAAGTAATCAGATGACCTTTGAGTCTCTTTTGCCCTCTCCCTCTTATATAGTGGGCCATAGTCATTCCTGGGTAAGATCCACTTTGGACCTCTGTTGCAGAAGTGAAATAGATTGGCAACTTTCACTTTTCCATCTGCCTTGAAACAGGGGATATTATCTATGGTTGTCTACTGAACCTCCTTCTTTGGTTCCCATTTGACCTCCCTCCCTTCACTACTGCTTTGTCTGAGATAGTTGTCTTCTGTTTATTCCTTTGCGATTCCTTCTCTCTCCTGAGGGGGTAGTCATTGCTGTTTCTGTGGTGAGGCCTCTGAAGTCACTGCTCCCTTCCTTAGGAGTTATATAGGCTAGCATGTCACATGACCACAACATTAATTAAAATAACCCACAATAGCCAATTTTGCTTTCTCTTTGATTGTGCAATATATAAACATTCAGCTATACCAATTCTGCACCAGAGACATGTTACTAAATAAGAAGAAAATCCTCCCTGCAAAGTTCCGTTATGTTCTCTCCCCTACAGAGCACTCTTTCATGAAGCTCCAATAACACTTTAATCAAGATATAGGAGCCATTTTTTTTCTTCATTCTAAGGGGAAAATGTATACTTAGAAGCAGTTCCTAGTAGCTGCATTTTTAAAATTAAATTTTATAACTCATATTCTGGTTCCAAATCTCAGCCTTTCTTCCTGCAGCCAGACCTTTTGGCACAGCCCACTGTCTCAGATTTCACACTGTGCTATAAATTATCCCAAGAAGTGAAAAAAAAAGTCAAAAGATATATTATATAGCAATGATTTTATCATTAATGAGACCCATTAGAGCTCTTCACCCCATCAAAAAAAAACACTTTCATCTGACACTTCGGTAGTTCAAATGTGACTTTCTTTCATTTGTCAGCAATTCAAATTTGATTCAATCCTTCAGCTCAGGACACTTTACTTGATTGCAAACACACAGGGTACATCCTATAGGAGACATTTACTGCAGTGTTGCCCGATTAGCTCTGTAGTAAACGTCTCAGCATCTACACTCACAGTGCTATTAGGACAGAGTAAACTAATATACTGTTGTAGGTTAGTACTTGTAAACACAAGTACTATCCTAGGGCAGGTCTTACTATGTAGCAATGTACATGTAGATGCTGACTGGGCTGGCTGGGGCATGAGGATGCTTCACTATGGGGGCTTCCTGCTGATTAGCCCTGTGCTGGAGCACCCTTGAGCACCTGTACATGTGCAGTGAGGCTATTGTGACACACTGTAATTACAATGTGCTGGAGCAGACTCGATTAATTGAGTCTGTTGGAGTGTGGTAATTACTGGGCTCCAGCAAATGCCAGCATCTCATGTATCAGCATTCCTGTGCTGAAAAATGGTGGCAGGGCACTTTAACTAAAACTCGTTCAAACTGATACATGAGATGGTCTGGGAGCTTTAAGTAGAGTGGTTCTTGGAGCTGCTCTAATTAAAGCGCCTTCCCTCCCCCACTCCCGGAGCCCCAGGCCTCAGTCAGCTCCTCTGCGGCATACTAAGCTAGGTCAGAGCAGCTTCAAGCTGGCAGGCTGATCTCTACCATCCCCCAACTCCCTGCCAGCCAGGGCTGCTCCAACCCAGCTCAATGTGCTGCAGTCTTGGGCACACGTTCAAATGCGGCGTCCAGAAGCAATAAACTTTGGCACGATATGCACCGGAATGTATTGCTGCATATTAATTGTATGTGTAGACACACCCACAGAGTCACACCAACTGTGTATATATGTTAAATGCCTCAGACCTTCTGCATACTGTAAGGATCCATCTGCTGAACTGATGGTCCCAGAACCAGGATTCAGTATAGCCCTTTTCAAGTCTATTACCACAAAAGAAATTATTCTAAACCAGAAATTCCATTTAAATAATTTGTGCTTTTAATGTAGTGCATCTATACAATGTTTCAATGGTTGACCCTCCTTTGTGTGCCTAGGTGCTACTTTCATGGCATCATGAATTTCCTGTGTCTGGTATGGAAACTAAAGGCCTGGCTGTATAACCCTTATCAGAGTAAAGGAGGTTGTATTTTAGGCAGCTCTGATTGGTCCAAGTGAAAAACCTGGAAGAAGCACAGCCATTTTCATATGTAGAGTGTCCCTTGAATAAATGACAATTAACTCAAATTAGCCCAACCTGTCCCAAGAGAAATCCAACTTTTGTTTTAGTAGGCAAACAGACCCGCCGTAGTCAAGAGGACCAGGGCTGCATTGAAGCTGGTGAGGCATCAATACTTCACTGCCACCAGTTCTGGTAGCTGGAGTTCTTTACACCCATACTCATAATCAGGTCTCAGTTCAAAATTAAACATGCCACCAAGACAGTGGTTTCTTTGAAGGCTACTTGATGAGAACAATGGATTTAAAGGGGATGGTTTGAACAAGGGCTTTTGAAAATTCCACTGATGTAAATACAATTTAAAACAACTGCTATGTCCCTCTGGCTCTGTCTTGAAGAAACACTGGCATTTGTGGTAGCTTCCATGCCAGACACAGGACATTTGTAATGGGATCTGTGGAAAAGCACTCCAGAGGTCACTTGTATCAGATGTTGTATCAAAAATCATAATTTTTTTACTTAGCTGAACTATTTAGCCTTTCTTCCCAGAAGTGTCTTAAAGGCAGCAGCACGAGACTTTAATCTCATAAGGTATGACTGTGCAGTATTCCGATGCCAATAAGCAATTTTCCCAAATCCTATATAAATACATGGGTTGAGTCCCTGAAGCATGACACATTTATTTTTCTATTTATTAGTTTTACTTTGAAATACCATCTGAACATCTTATCCTCATATCATCCATCAGAGAACAGAACTGTTACTATTCCCATTTTATAGGTGGAAGAACTGAGTCACAAAGAAATGAGTCAACTCGCCTGAGGTTATCCAATGAACCTGTGAAATAGTCCTAGTTTACTACTTTAACCACAAAACCATGCTTCTCCTTTATAGAAGAACGGTATGAAAAATGATGAAAAAGGGTGTGAGGAAGTCATTCACAAAGCAGTCCTTCTACATTTCATCATCCATGAAAATATAGTGGCTGTATTGAGTTTAAAAAGAACCTGTCAGTGCAGGAGGCACAAAAAGAGTAAGCATGAAAACACACAGGATTTCTATATTTATAAGACAGAACGGTTTGTGGCAGGTCATTTGCCAAACCACAATCTCTTTTTCCCAGTTGGGATAGTAAAGTTGACAGTCTGCCATTTCACGTGATAACAGGGATCAGGATCCCCATCAGGTGTAAGCTGGTGAAGCTGTACTGACTTTAATAAAGCTGCTTTGATGTACACCAGCTGAGGATCTGACCCTGAGAATTGGATTGTGCTCCCACGTAAATTTGTGGATTGAAAGCTGAGGGTTTGTCTATACCTCAGCAGTAGCAGGGCTTGGGGAAGGCAAGACTGAGCATGCCCTGCTTACCCAAGACCACTGACATGCTCCAAAGCTTCAAGTTCATCTTTGAGGCTATTCCAGACTTGCCTCCAGGACCTACTCTCAAACTCTTGCTCTTTGAAGGTCTGAGATTGGGGGCTGAGGGTGAGTCCAGAGCAGATTTACAAGCAAACTTCTGATGCTGTAATGAATCAGCTAAGTGGGGTATGTTGGGTCCTGTCCTCCACATAGACTAGTGCTGACTTAGTATAAACAAAACCTGGTGTCAAACTGATCTAAGGGACTCGGTGCTTGTAGTGCCAAATGGAACCTTACATTGGATATTGGAGCTCAGTCCTGTGCTCCTTGTCTACTGAGAACGCCCACTAGTACCAACAAGTGTTAGGAGGGGAAAAGAAGTGACAGAAGATTGTCTCTCGGTCTTCAGGGTCAGGCATTTGATACAATATTTGGGCCTTTGAGTAGAATAAAATAGGGCAGCTAATCTATTTGGCTGAACCAATTTTGATATCCCCTTTATGTATTATCCTGGTGAAGTCATGTTGGGGTTTGCATAGAATTTTAAATAAGGTGTGTGGAACAAACATTAGCTTATCATGACACTGCTAAAAATACATGAAAGTCATTTTCCTCTTAATGGGGGGAAATGCAGTTTTATAGACTTTAAGAGACTGCAGAGTACTCAGCTTGGACTGCGTCCATCTGGCTGGAACACTGGATTCTGAAAACAACAAAAACAAAATGACTTGGCAGCCCCCATTTTTGAGCACATTGAACGTTAATTGTAAATTTAGTGTTTAACATTGTGGCTGAACACAGAGAGATAATGTCAGCATATCTAGCTGCCACTGGAGATGAAGAAAAAGAAGTAAATACTAGTGTTAAATTTCTTTAAGTCTGTCTTCTTATTTCTTCTACATTTCTCTCTTATTTACAATTACAGAATCAGGTAAAAAAATAAGAAAAGGTATAAACAAATGTGTTGATTTTTCCAGTCTAAAATGTCAAACTAGTGAAATTTCTATTTGGGGAAGCATATTATTTTATGAGCAAACAAACATTATAATGGATTACAGAGGATAGATCTTTCTGTTTAATATAAGATAAACAGTCTACCATAGATTAAGTACCCACTTCTTTTCGCTTACTCCAGAATTCACTCCCTCACAGTCTGTGTAATGCTTGAAGTCAATATGCTTTAGGGCAGTTACACACAATAAAAAGAAGATTGAACATAAAGGGTCAGATCCTTATTTCCTATAAATCAGCAGAGTTTTGGAGAGATCCAGATTTACAGTAGCTAAACTTGAACTCTTCTAAATTTACAGATGTTTGATCAGATTTGCGGCTTTGATTGAAATCATTACAGACATCATGGAGAAAGTAGGTACAGAACTAGGTACAATCTGAAACTGTCTCAAATATCAGAGTGTGTGTGTGTGCAGGAAAGGATTTGGATCCAAATGTGCAGAAAGGAAGTGCTGTAGTTACCAAAGCAGATGAGGATAAGCTCTGTTTCATAGGGTGCATAAGCACGTACTAACTTTCTAACTTTCTGACAGCTAAGTCGACTTAACTTTCAGAGTACACACATAGCATTGACTTAAATGCAGCACAAAATAATATCTCTTTGAGGTGTATTATCTTGAGTAATATTAGTTAAGTTGACTCTAAGTCAACTTAAAGTAGGTGTGTATGCTATGTTGACTTAACTTAGCTGGAAGCCAGGGGCTACTGCGGGGTGGGGCTCACAAGATGGCTGCCACCATGTCAAGGAGCTGTATGTGTATATGCTCCAACATGGCTTAACTTTATTCAACTTAGTTACATCTCCTTATTTTAAGATGGCTTAGATGTGTGCATGCACCCATGGGGCATGTCCCCACATGCAGGGACACGTGCTTGCAACAGGGAAAAAAGCAACAAAACTTTGTGCTGCTACTTTTTGGCACTGCACATGCCCCTGCACGAGGGCTTCGGTGCAGGGCAAAATGCTGTTTCTCTGCTCCTCCTGGCTCCCAGCATACTGGAAGAGCTGGGGGACAACTAGGGGAGGGGAGATGCTCTAGCTGGCAGTCAGGATGTCTCCCAGGAGGACTGAGCCTCTGTGTCTGCTGGTGCACACTCCTACACACAGACACACACACAGACACACACAGAGTAAAAACCAAAAAGATCAATAGGCGGTGTGGTGACTAATATATATGGTTACCAGATTGCGTGTTGATCATTTTAATGAGTAACATTTGACACACGTTTCCCCCCCTCCCCCTGATCAGTTATAATATAAATTCTGCTTAGAAACAGCATTTGTTGAAATGCATTTAACTATTATATATCTTCTGGGGAGCTAATGGGCTTTCTGCTGGTAATCGGTTATACTTTTATATGGACATTCTGACTCCAATTCTGTAATGATTTGTTCATTTACATACTTAGAGCAGTTCTATTGCAGCCAATGGGGTCCCTGACTTGTCAAACCTAAAAACAGAACCTATTTTGATAGTGGTCTTCTATATGATCAAATAGTGGTAGGGGCTATGATAAAATGCTATGGTGTCTTGGTGCCCCCAGAGATGCATCCTGGGTTTGTGTGAACTTATTGGTCCTCCACTCTGCTGAATGGATATGCCCAGGTTATTAATTTGTCCACAAATTGTGATTTACCATAGGTACGTCAGTAAAATAACAGAAAAACAAAAGGGGTTATTACAAGGTATAAAAATGAAAAAGTGATCAAATACTTTGACAACAGAATATGGTAAATCTGAATGGACAAATCCTTACCCTATGTTCAGACTACCAGTTAGCCCTCATAAAAATTCTCATGCAGATCTCTCAGGGTCAATCTCTTTTCAGTCACAGCTAGCTCCCTCAACAAGGGACATGCATTTCCCTTCTCCTCACAGGAAGCCCCCTCTCTATCCACCCCATACTGGTCGCTGCCTTCAGAGCACTGTACGCAGCCTCCCACCCCAACTACCTTCAGGGGAGCCATAAGAATCCTCTAGAGTGTTTCTACCTGTGGACACATGACAGGGACTTACTTCATTTGTGCATTAGGATGATAGTTAAATAGCATCAGGACATGAAACTGGAAATACTGTGAGATTTTTATTACTGCAGTGAGAAAATGGGTATGGTGCCTCAAACATGTACTCACTGTTGATGTGCATTCAGCAGCAGCAGTATTTTTTTAAAAGTTTGGTGTACACCTAAAACCTACCTTCTGGACAGCAGTCATATCCTAAGTAAGCCTAATTATAGGCTAATACTCTTTGTGCTTTGTCTGTCATCATAATAACTATAGCAACATTACACCAAACTGACCATCTACATGTAGTTGCCAGAAAGTGAATTAACAGACTAAATATTATGCACATCATGTGACATTTCATTTCCTAGACTCACTGAGAACTGACTGACATCCAGATCACCATCAAGAGTGGAATGTCTGGTGTCATTTCCACAAAGTAAGGCAAAATACTGACTGACTGACCTAGTAGCATCATTCTGACACCAAGCTGGGGGGAGTAGTAGATATGCTGGAGGGTAGGGCTAGGATTCAGAGAGACCTAGACAAATTGGAGTATTGGACCAAAAGAAATCAATGAGGTTCAACAAGGACAAGTGCAATGTCCTGGATTTAGGATGGAACAGTCCCATGCACCAGTACGGGCTGGGGGCTGACTGGCTGGGCAAGAGCTCTGCAGAAAAGGACCTGGGGGTTACAGTGGACAATAAGCTGAATATGAGCCAGCACTATGCCCTTATTGCCAAGAAGGCAAATGGCATATTGGGTTGCATTGGTAGGTGTAGGCATTTTTACACATCCAAGCGTCCAGCATTGCGACATTTGCTGTTGTATAAGTGGCAAAATGCATGGCATTGCTGAGAAAATGGCTGTGGTGCGCTTTTGAAATAAAACACATAGAAGGTGCTTTAGCTCAAAAGCACGCCGCCACCATTTTTTTTTGTGTGCTGACACACATTTTGCTGCTTATACAACTATATGCAATGCATCTCAGTGCGCATCAGCTTGCATGAGGAGCAGACTCAATCAATCAAGTCTGCTCCGAATCGGTGGATCTCTGGTGCATCGCAGTACCAAAACATATGTGTATAAATACTTGCCAGTAGATCAAGGGAAGTGATTGTTCCCCTCTATTCAGCACTGGTGAGACCACATCTGGAGTACTGTGTTCAGTTTTGGGCCCCCCACTACAGAAGGCATTTGGACACATTGGACAGAGTCCAGCGGAGGGCAACAAAAATGGTGAGGTAGCTCCAGACATGACTTATGAGGAAAGACTGAGGGAACTGGGCTTATTTAGTCTAGAGATGAGGAGTCAGAGATGGGACTTAATAGCAGCCTTCAACTACATGAAGGGTGGTTCAAAAGAGGATGGAGCTAGACTGTTCTCAGTGGTGGCAGATGGCAGAACAAGGAGCAATCGTCTTGAGTTGCAGCAAGAGAAGTTTAGGTTAGATATTAGGAAGAACTTTCTCGCTAGGAGGTACTAAAACACTAAAACACTGCAACAGGTTACCCAGAGAGGTTGTGGAAGCTTCATCCTTGGAGGTTTTCAAAACCAGGCTAGACAAAGTGTTGGCTGGGATGATCTAGTTGGGGCTGGTCCTGCTTTGGGCAGGGGGTTTGACTAGATGACCTCCTGAAGTCCCTTCCAACCCTAACTTTCTATGATGCACCCTTTTCTACTACCCAGATACATGGCAAACCTCATCCATTTTGCACTGTTTAAGGAAGACTCTTAATCTTTGTGGGTCTCTGCAGGCATAAGTAGATGTGAGATTTCCAGAGAAGGATTTTTTTAGAAACATTTTCATTTCTCTACCAAATGACCTAGCTTAGGTTTGGTTGTATAATTGTTTTCTATTTAATTTTATCATATTTCTGGCTAGGATTTTTCTGCTGGGAGAGGCCCACACCAGAACAGTTAGCACCTCAGCAAGCTGGTATGTAGGAAAGCTAGGTTTGAACCCCTGCTCTGCTTGATATAGACTAGGAATTGAATTTAATGTTCCCATACTCCAAGGCAATGTCCTAACCACACAGCAAGTGATTCAGTCTCACTACTCATTTAGATAAAGTAGATTGTTGCCAACAGATGATGTAAAGAAGAGCCTTCCCAGAAGAGCCAATAGCTTGATGGAGAATAGCTGTCTCTTGGTTCAGAGCAAGGACTTGAAGCTTGGTCTTCTACTTCCACTAACTACTGGATTGCAGTGGGCTGTCCTGCAGTGAGCCTCTCTGCTTTTTTTTTTTTTTTTTTTTTTGGGAGGGGCAAACCAAAAAAACTATAACAGGTCTCATGATTTTCCTAACCCTGGATAGGAAAATTTCTGTAGTTGCAAACATTTTCTTGGGCAAAAACATTTCCTGTCCTGCCCTGTTGGTAAGAACTCTGCTAAACTCACAGGTAACTCTACAACAGAATACGTCCTAGATAAGCCATAACAAAAAGAAAATTGTTTTCATTCCAACACCTCTACCAACATTTCTAATGAATGGTGACACACATGTACTTTCTGTTTTTTTCTTTAGAAGTACAATTATTTCTTAGTTTCATATTTAGAAGTAGGGCAGCTCAATGAAGTAAGAATAATGCAACTTAGGGATTAAATTTTTTTAGGCGGCAGCAGTTTGCAGAAGTTAAATTATCCTGCAAAAAAATTCCTTCCTCCTACTTTTTTTGAAAACTTCATCATATATACTTTTCAAAAAATGAAGCCTGCCTGAATCTGAATAACTCCCACTTGAGCAATGCGTTGCCAAAAACTTATTTTATTTCTTTATAGTTTGTATCTTCCCCCACACAAACTGCTGTAAGAATACCCTGCAGACATAGGCTAAGGCATAATTGCTGGCAACATGTATAAAAGTGTAGGTGTGGAAAGAAAAGAAAACAAAAGGAACAAAAAGATAGTCATGGCCAAAGTGCAATCAGTAGAGAGAAGTCTCAGACTGAGGGAACTGTTATTTCTTCTTATTCATATTATTTAAAAATTATATTTTATGGCTAGTGAAAGGAACCAGCCTGAGAGCTGGGGAAATTGAAGTATTTAGGCAGGATACGCTTCCTGATTTTTCCATGCTGCCATTGCGTCCTCAAATGGATACTTCCAGAGCATAGAACACTGATTGTAGGGGCAGTTACAATTTTTCAATGAAAGAAAACAAAAGTATGATACAGTTGTTGTGATGTGCAGTTTTGTTCTTTAGGGAGAAGACTGAGGCAACCAAAGGACAGTACAGAGGTTACAGCACTGGTCTGGGATGCTAGTTCAAGTCCTTGCTTTGCCACAAATCTCTTTTGTGATCTTGGGCCAAATCACTGAAGGCTTGGACACAACGTACCATGTTTATAACAGTGTAATGAGTTGTTTACATGGGTTTAACAAAGCTTTATACTGGTGTAAAAAAGGAGTGGACACAAAAGATACAGCCCTACATTAATGAAAATTACTTGAATCTGGAGTGAAACTAGTCACACACATCTACCTTATTCATCACCATTGCTTAAAGCAGGCTACCAATTATTCAAGGCAGGCCATTACTGGTCCCCTGCCACCCACTGATAAGGAAAGTAATAGCAGCCTACTGCATGCAGCTATCTGCTTGTCCTGGAGTAATTTATACCAGTGTATAAATAGTGTTTTAAAATGAACTACTGTAAATGGGTAAACTGTAAATGGGTTACGTATTTAGAATGTATCTGAACCTGCGTTCTCCATCATTAAACTGAGAAAGATAGCATTTCTCAAAATATACTGCAAAAAAAGAAAAAAAAGATTAAAGATTCAGACCCAGAAGCTACAACAATGGGGGCCAAATAAATACCTTCAGGAGACACTCACCCTTTGCCCTAGCACGTTTCCTGAACCCAACACGTGGAAACAGATTCCCAGTATCAGTAGTAGTCATACTTGAATACAAGTGACAGTCATTATTATAGACACTCACTTCACTTGACCAAACAGTCACTGGATATTAAAAAAAAATCTGTCATCAACTGCTCTGGTCTAGAATTTAGCAGGTGATCTACAGCTGGAAGGTAAAACCCATTGCTCAGCCTTTCAGTCACAACCAAGTTCAGGGAAATTGCAGATGGAAAAGTGAGTGTCTACATTTCATGAAAAACCTAACCTCTCTTACGAAAATCCTAGCCAAATGCGTTTGCTTGCTCTGAACTAAATATATGCCTTTCACATTTGTTTAATATATCAAATTGTATTTAATAAACAACAGTTTTGCTCCTTGATTTTTCAGTGCTTTTTCAGGCTTTAACATTTCCTCCTTTAACTTCCCTAACAGTCCCTCCACTGTATGAACACTCTGTTATGTACAAGCAGGATTCCAGTTTACTGAGAGCTCATAAATTTCTTGTGGTTCTACTTAGTCCTTATTTTAGTTTTTTTGCACCATTTTTGCTTCCTTCATTTTCTTTGCAGCTGCAGAGAGATATAGTAAGCTACTGTAGAGCATTTTGAAAGCAGGGCCTCTGAGAAGTTTCCAAACTGCATACAAGCAGGTTATTCTTTGGCTTGTTTTCTTTGGCTTGGTGTTAGTAGAACAGAATGAGTCAAACAGTATTAACTTTCAATAGGGAAGTGGTGTGGTCAACCAAAACTGTTTGCGGCTAGATTGTGAAGATAGGTGCTGCAGGTAATGAAGAACAGCCTAGAGTGCAGACTGTAGGTAGAAGACCAAGCAGAATCAATCAAAATCCTTAAATGTTAAGTCAACATTACAGTATAAACTTTTCTGCTGATTTGTGTATTATGGTATACCACAGCACTATGGTTCCTAACCAATCAGTTTTAGGAAGATGGTTAAATTAGTTCTGTGTCTGATGGACCCAGGCTAGAAAACTTTGGAAGAAAAGTTTCATGCTATGCAAAGAAATGGATGTACTTTTCATCCCTGGCTGGTTAAACTTCCTTAACAAGTCTTCTCACGTTTGTACATGCTGGTTACATCATGCTATTAAGGTGATGTAATAAACTCCGGAGCAGTTTGTTCTAGAGGCAGCTGCTCCTGGGTGCAGTGTCTACATGTGCACCTGGGAAAACAGCAGTTTGAGCCAGGGCAGAGCAGCTCTGGACTGGCAGGGGGCCCAGGAGTCAGCTAGTGTGATCACCCATCCCTAATTGGGCAGGACAGTCCCAGAATGGGAACCTCAAGTCCTGGTCCTGGCCTGCATGACTGCGACAGCATTTGTTACAGATTCACAGCATCATGCAGGGAACCATGGGAAATGTCAGGTTTGCTCTTGTAGGATAGAATGCTGCCAGCCTGCAGGGGGCTGCTTGGGGTGGCTGGGACCTGGATGCAGGGGGCACCACATGCACATGTGTGCTCGCACACATGTATGTGGCTGGGAATACAACCAGGCAGCGTGGAGAGCAGCTCCTTGCAGGTAAGTCCCCACAGCTCAGCACTGCTTAGTATGTGTGTGTACTCCAGATACACCCCCAAAGAATCAATGTGCTAATTACCTCCCCATTCAGGACTGGAATGGGTATTCTCATCATGAGTCCCAGGATCCCTCCAAAATTTATATGCATATGAGGCACAGGGCAAGCTCATCTGGTACCACTTCATGGAAGGTGAGACTATACTAATCATATGTGACAGGCTGGCATAGTGTTTTGGGGTGAACTGTTTGGGGCCCTGTTTGGTGATATTTGCCAGACATTTAAGGCTGGTGAAGAAACAGGGATTACTGAAAATGGAAAACAAAAGGACCGTTGTAGTTGTGGGAGTGAAGAGGAAGTAAAAATGTATGCAATATAGTAGTTCACCATGACTTGAAAAAGAGTCTGAGGAGGACTGCACTCAATGGGCACTACCATGTATTTTATTCAGATGTGTTTGCACTAACCTATGCTTGTGGTAGGTTCCCATCAGTATGTTTGCTCAATATGGGCCATGTGTTTTATAGTTATGCTCACTGTTGGCTTCATTTAAATCAGTTTCATAGTTGATTTCCATTATTGAGCACATACTGCTTTTGGCAGCAGTTCAATGATAGGCAATGTATTTAATGAGGTTTCCTTGTATGTGAATGTAAGAAAAGAAGCCTTTTCCTCTATGCTAAAAAAAAATCTTATCTTTGAGTAAATATGGTACTTATTGATCTGGCTGATAGGCAAAAGACTAGAACATAAATAGATAATTACAGCCTCTGGTATTTTTTATACGTGACTATGTGAAGGAAACAGCAATGCCTTCTGATAACATAGAGCCAGACAAGTTATGATTGCTGCACAGAAGTATTTTCACTTCTCCAAATTAAATTAATAGTAAAAAAATCAGCTTTTCACTGAACCAGAATATAGTCTGCACCGAACGCTCTGACATCATTCTTGAGGTTTACAATTCTGTTAAGCCCATAAATAAGGAAATCAGGGCTTGGTTAAAGTTCTGCATTTGAAGAAGACTGTTTTGAACAATGCAGCATCTCCAATAAATATTTGGCAATTTTTGCTTGTTTGTTTTTAAATTCCAGTTCTCAGGGGTATATCCTGTATTCTCCCCCACTTCCCAAGTAATATCACCACTCTGCAGGAAGTGAATAGAACTCTGAAAAGTAATAGAACCATCAGTGACCTGCTGTCTGGAGCTGGAAGGAGGAAGCAGACATGCAGTGTTGCATGGGTGGTGGTCTTAGCAGCACAGGAATGTATCTTTGAACATGGCTCTCTCAGCAGAAGAGCTGACGGAATTTGGAGAAGGCCTCAGAGAATGCAGAGACATTGCCAACAGGCTCAGAGACAAGACAGTGGTAGGTGTTTTGTAGTTCAGGTCCTAGCCTTGATTCCATTCTTCCCGATCCCATGTACACTTCTAGCAGTACCTGAGAAACTTTCATTTGCTCTAGCTAAAACTTAGGATAAGAATATGGTTTTGATGAAGAAAACATACAGAGGAAAGACTGGATAAAAAAAATCTGAGAAAATCTTTTAGGGCCCAATCCTGTAAGGATAAACCCACTCAGTGCATTGACTTCACTGGAAGCTGAAAGTGTTCATCATGTTAGGTTCAGGTTTCCTACAGGTAACCATCCAATAGTATGCTTTAAGTACCCTCATTTATCTGCTGTGGTAAATTACATATAAACACACACACATGCCCCTATTGTTTATTTGGTATTTCCTTATATTCCTATGTAAAAGTCAGAAAGGAATACTTGTTTCACCAGATTAAGCAACACAAGTTCTTCCTGGATAAATGCTGATTAGCTCTGCTTTGTGCACTGCTGGGGTGTGGTGGAAGCATAGGAGTCAAATGAAGAGGGAGTGGAAGCTGTACTGCATTTCTCAGGAGGGATTTTCAAAAGCATTCAACATTGACTTAACTTTTTTCCCACTAAGGTTACAGAGCATTTACAACTGCAGTGGAACCAGTATTAGACAAATGCTGAGCACATCTAAAAATCCCAATAGTAGAAATATAGACAAAGGCTTAAAAATTATTCACCATAGTCAATCAATATACTCTCCCACTGTGACTGTAAAAATGAATACTCAGTATAGGTTGAAAAGAATAAAAATATAAGAGAAACTGAATGATTATATCCCTCTTTTCCATTGAAAATTCAACTATTTGAAGACAGAAGGGCTAAATAGGATGAGCTTCTGTAAAAAATTATTAAAATAACTTCTTATACCAATGTGATACCTACTGAAATTCATAGGCTATACCACAACAGCTCTATTGTATTTCTGATGTCCTCTCTTGTGCTGCTTACTTAAGAAAGGAACTTAAACAGTTTTGTTTATCATTTAATAAACCTAATAACTAAACAAGCAAATGTAAAGCATCACCTACAGGCAATGACTATCCCATACTGAAGTTAGCTATGTCTTCCCTATTAAAGCTAGAGAGAATATAAAGGACCTTGCACCATGCCCTGAACATCAAGAGTCTTAGGCCCTATGACAGTGAAGGTGTTGGTGAGTTCCAAAGTCAAGCACTCTGTAACAAAGGACCGTCCCGGGGCCAAGTACATCACTGGCCCACTCCCTGTCTAGGGAAGTCCGCCCCGCTCGCCTGCCATGCTTCTGATGTTACCAAAAAATGATGTTTACATGTGGGAGGCTGCCCATTTGTTGCTTTGGTGCCTAGGGCCAAAATACACAGCTCTGAACCTTCCCTAGTAGCTCCCATGACTCACAGATGGCATCTAAAATTGCTTACAACTCCCCTAGCCCCTTTGCTGGGGTGCACTTGGCCTCTGGTCCAAACTTGGCCTCAGGCCTCACTCTGTGGACCTTGGCCTGGCCCCTTCTCTGGGTCACACTATTCCACCCCTCACTGGGCCAGTCTCTCTCTGGTCAAGCTCTGCATGACCCTTCAGGCTCACTCTGCTCACAACTGGCCTCAGGCTCTACACTGAGAACCTTGGCCTGGCTACTCTTTGGGCCCACTCTTATTTTGGGCCTCCAGTCCCTTTCAGTGGACTTTGGCCTTGTCTCAGGCCCCACTCAGTGGAACTGGAACCTGCCTCAGGCCCCCCACAGTTGACCTGGACCCTGTACTTTTCTATTGGGGTGTACTACCTTAGCCTTTCCCCTCCATGGTGTACCCACAAGGCAGTGGGGGCTGAGGCTTTATGGTGCCCTAACCTTGCCTTTCACTGGGGAGGCAGAGGTGTGTCATTCCCTGGAGACCACTCTGCCAAAGGCAGTCCCACCACACCATCCAACCCCAGCAGGGTGTAGTTTCAGGGGATATCCAGGACCACAGGAACTTTTTTTATCCCCACAGTTCCTCCCTTAACCTCTAGGTGTTACAGAAGCAGCAGTCCTCAGGCCAGGTGATGTTAATCCTTCAGCTCCCCAGTTGCAACTGCCAGCCCTTCTCCTTGGGTCTGGGCTTATACTTTGACTGCCCAGCCCTCCTCCAATCAGGCAGCTTCCTTGCTGTCAGGTGACCACCTAATTGGGCCTGAGGCCACCTGCCGGCTCCTCTTATAAGCAGCAGGCACCACTTGTGCCCTGACACAGGTTCCCTATTAAAAACTCTCATCTACTGGCCCCATGACATTTACACCTGGGTATTGCCATGAAGAATGCACTAGCATAGTTTTGCAGTACTACACAAGGTGAAGGAAGTAGTCACTCAAGCCAACTGAAGCCAATAGAGACTTTGAAGAATTTACAAAACAGCCTCTGCAACTGATTTTGCTAAGCAAGAATCTGTACTAACCATGGCTTCCAGACTGTCCTAAAAGGCAAACCATTGGTAACGTGTAGGGGATGCACGGGGGTGCACCTGCACCCCCTGAGATTGCCTGCTGCTGATGCTGGTGGTGGTGTCTGCGGGCAGTCACTGCTTGCCACCTCCCCCTGCTGCCAGTTGTCGATCTCCACTTGGATTTCACCGCCACCATGCTCCTGCTGCCGCTGCCTGCAGGCAGTCTCTGTGTCCCCCCAGCCTCGGGAGGCATGAGGCATTCATGAGGCAAACCCATGTAAAGTCACGCTATAATAACCCTGGACTACCATATACATTCAAGCCAAAATAGCAGATTATTTCCCTGTCTTTTATTGCTCTGATTATGTGTTTTAGTAGATAGATTTTGTTGACATGATTACATAATAGTTGAAAAATCAAATGGTGGAATGGATGAAATTCAATATTCAAGGGAGACAAGCAGTATGTGTGTACTAAGAACAGTACCTCTTATGCCATCGTTTCCTCACAGCTGTGCAAGAATGGAACGTGGACGTGGTTATTGGTAGACTGTTGGGAATGCCCTGGCTGGTAAAATGTCATTTTTTTCAGCATGATTCTCTTCAGTACTGCCACAGTTTACTTTGCTTAAACCCAAACTCTCTCATTTATCCTGAATAGCATCATTGACAAGATTTACACACAACAATGCCCAACGAATACAAGTAATAAAATTTTACACAAACATGGCACATTAGGCTGTAGTGTATAAATTGAGCTAAAGTGCTAATTTCACACTGCTGGGGAAAATTAAACAGGCTGACTAAACAGGTCTTTGCACCATACTTGCAACTTAAATTCTAGATTGGCTACTCTCCATTAAGCAATAATTTGATAATAAAATACATAACAATATACATAAAACCAAAAATGCTCATCATTGCAACTCATTCATTTCCTTTGTTCTCCACAGGATTTATCTAGACTGGAAGCTCTTGGGGGCAAGGCCTTAGCAATTATTTTTAACATGAAACAAGCAGTTTTGGTTTATCATCTCTGGAGGGCAAATACTCATAGAACCATAGAAAATTAGAGTTGGAAAGGACCATAGGAGATCATCTACTCCTACCCACTGCTCAAAGCAGGACCATCCCCAACTAGATCATTTCAGCTAGGACTTTGCCTTAAAAACCTCTCAGGCTGGCAATTCTACCACCTCTCTAGGTAACCCATTCCTGTGTTTCATCACCCTCCTAGTGTGAAAGTTTTTCCTAATATGCAATCTTAACCTCCCTTGTTGCAACCTGAGACCATTGTTCCTTGTTCTGTCATCTGCTACCACTGAGAACAGTCTAGTTCAATAATCTGTAATGTGTAGCATGCAAGTTGTGCTATTGGGGTAAAAAGATCTTGCTTGTTCTTGCAGTTCAATCGAGCCACTGTATATGTGACAAAGCAAATAAAAATTTCACTTAATTTTCTTTGTACAAATTTCCTGTCAAATAATTTTAAAGTACTATACAACACCAGGTGAATGAAAAGACCTGATAGGTAATCAGTCCCCTCATTTTATACCAATCACTTATTTATGCATGATTTCTAAATTATGTTTGAATAGAAATCTTTTCTTAAAAGTTAGCCTGTTTCTAATGGAGAGAAGAGGGGAGGGAATGAGCAACCACAGAAAGAACAAAAGAGAGAGACAGAAAGAATTGATGGCATTTAAAATTATTCTAGGTCACTGAAACAAAAAGAAAGTTTTGAAAAATGTTTTGCCTTTTGTCAAAGGTGTATAATAGAAACTGAGTACAGGCATAGTTCCCAGAAGTCCCATATTTATGCATTGCCTTTCACCTACTCTGTAGGGATCTAGGGAGTTAGAAGATTAATATAATATATATAATAAAGTTAGCTTCCACTTTTGGTATCTAAAGGTTTACTTATGCCTGCCCATGACAAAATCCAACAAATGTATTAAAGTAAAGTTTTACAACACAGTGGGTCCCAAAGCAATGCAATTCCATGCATTTTCTTCCATGAAAAGCTCAAGACAGAATTCAAAGGTGTTAATGTATAAAAACTATCCATTTAACTCCTATTTGAACACTGAGGGGATTCTCTATGCAGAGATCTCTTTCCTTCTGCATGGCAAGGAGGAGGGCAGATATTTATGTGCCTCTGACTGCACCCTCTCTAGTTACTTCTTTGTGGAACCAAGGTCTTTGCAGAGCATGGGGCCAGACTCGACAAATTGAGGGGAGAAAAGAGCAGACCAAAAGCACTTCTGTCCACCAGCCCTTTTAGGGACAGACATTCAAAAAGCCAGGGCCTGAACTGATTCAATATTTGCAGGTTAATCTGCCTAGATTAAACCAATTTGCAAGTGAATAGACATTCTCTTCTGACTCAGGGAATGCAGGCACATGCCTGCAGTGGCTCAGGCCAGAAACCAGGGTGGGAGGTGATGCTAGAGTATGCACTTTGCTGCAGGGAAGCAGAGGGAGTTTAATTTCCCTCTCCCTGTCCCACTGGCATGGACCTGGGCTGGAAGCAGAGGGGTGGGGCCAGCCCTGCTCTCTAAAGCAGAGAGCACAGCTCAGCCCAGGGCTGCAGAGCATGCTGGGGTGCTAGAGGTCTTTGGTTTACCTTAAACCAGGAAGGGGTCTGGGGCAGAAGTTGCACTGGTTTGACCCAAATCAGGTAAGTTTGATACTACATTCAACCAGGTTTATCTTAAACTAGTTTCATCTATTTAGAAACTGGTTCATGTGCACTGAACTTCTGTTCTGTAACAGGTTTAAACGAGTTTCTGATCACTTAAACTCATTTATTTGTAACTTCTGTCTCTAGCCATGGAGATTGTGCAGAAGAGATCATGAGGGGTGAGGATAGGCAGAAGGGCAGCGTTTCATCGACAGGCTTTCCAAAAGGGGTTCCTTAGAGATTTCCTTCCCTACAGGCAGCTCCCATGAGTTGTTCCATAACTCGGGATGATATGGACCCCGCCTGAGATTTAATCTGAACAAGGTGCTAGTTTGCACTGAAGTGCAACAATTGATTGAAGGTGTCTCAAGAACAATCAAGTTAAGGAGAATGAAGACCAACTGCAGTGTCCTTGCTAACTCTGCTAAATGACAAAAGAACTACCTGTGAAAAAAAAGCGTGTCCATCTGGCTGGCTACTTTTCTCAGTTCTGCGTCAGTCCCTTTTAAGTGACTTGTATCCAACACTGTTCTTTGGGAACAACAGATGTGGATAATTGTTGCTAGCAAAACAATAATCAGGTCAACAACACATTCATGACTGGACAAGCACCTTTAATAACCACCTTGTACATGGACAACTCACATCTTACCTAACTGTACAAATTATTTGTCTTCAGCAAAAAAGCTTTTCTAGAAAATTACTTCATAGGCATAGATTAAAACAATCCAAAGGAAAAAACAGAAAGAAGTCAAAGGAGCTAAACAGAATTTTTAAGACGATGTATACTGAAGGTTAAATAACCTGAGAAAAATATTTAATTTAAGAGTTATAATAATCCTATCAAGTTTTCTAACCAAAAGAGTTTCAATCAGGAGCAGTACTCTTGATCTGGTTAGTACTGTTGACTTACTCCATGGAGTTGGCTCATAAAAACATACTTTTTTAATGAATCATAGAACCTGGAGAAGAAAATGACCACTGAGGTCACTCTGTCCACCACTTTACCCATAGAGAATCATTCCCATTATGTAAAACTAAGGCATTTATTAGAAGTGGAAAATGAAATACTCTGTTTAATATTTTTAAATAAATAGTAATAGTAGTGGAAAAAGAGCCATGTTCTTAAGTGCTTTTGGTAATGTATGCTAACTATCAGGATCCAACAAGAAGCATCAGAAAGACATACATGTTCAACAGCACCAGAGAACCATGAAACTGATACACACCTGATACTGTATTTACAATATGACAGCATGGACACACAGTTGTACATGATATATTATCCACACTTATATCTCACAAATTGTTAACCTAAAAATCTAAGGGTCAATATAGGGAGGCTTTCATATTTTTAGATTTGGGTATATTTCTTCAAATCACATTATATTTTCTTTTTTCAGGTTTTGCCATCACATGTGCATAAGGCAGCCTCATAAAGCACTATGCAATTTTATTTCAGCGTTAATAGTTATGGCTCAGAAAATGTGTTTGACCAGATATTCTCTAAAGACAAACAATAATATTTTCAGTGATTTATAAGACAATTTATTGATATAAATTATTTTCTTTTGAAATACATTGCTATGCACTTGGGGTTAGTTTACAGCATGTCACATTGTTACTAGTACTGTTAGACCCATTACTATTGGGTCTAACATTGTCTACAGTCACATTGTTACTAGTACTGTTAGACCCATTACTACTGCTCAGTGCTTCTACAATAATTTATTTTTGACATAACTGATTTGTGTTGTTTGTGACTACATTTCCTTTATATGCTCTAACACAACCTGCTAGTTATCATATATTTATATATGTTATTCCATACCTTAGCCTTTCCATCATATCTGCCAAATACTGCATATACTAAAACAGTACACTTCTTGTTTTTTTACTTTTGTCTTTTTTTTCTTTTCTTTTCTTCTTTAACTTTTTGTTTACTTTTCTTTTTAGCTCAGAATTGGTTTGTTCCTCATCTTCCAAAATTTTAGAGAGAGAAGAAATTCAGGCACTAACTATATTTGAGAAAATAGGTACTTATTATACTGTAAAAAACCCCACACTTATCAATTTATATTTCAGATAGTCTTGGATTCAATTTTGCTCTTACAGGAGTCTATGAGAATTAAGGATTTAAACCTTGTTCTCACTAAAGTTAGTGGGGAATTTTTACCACCGACTTCTTTTGAAGCAAAATTAGACTCAGTATGTGAATATAGAGCTTTATGCTGACTGAACGCATTTTAGAAAGAACACCAGATATTTCTGGAGGTGGCCAGTAGCAGAGACATTTCCTGGTGGAGGTTTGTGATTTTGATCCTGAAGTATGATGGGTCTATTCCCACCTTTGCAGGTCTGTTTTATTTTATTATGAAGAAGGAATAACTATTTCATAGTTCACATGTGTAATCAGAGTCCCATCAGAAGGTTTATTTTGCCTTCTTGTAATTTCAAAGATGGAAAAAAAAGAATTAAAAGAAAGGAATAAGTTCTTTTTAGGGTTAATGCTCACTGCTAACTAGAACACCATCTGAAAATTTTCATTAAGGTTATTACTTTCATTCTATCCCAGCAGGGATGCCAGTCTGCCATTATAAAAACCATAAGAATCAATATTTTCCTTTCTGATCACGGGGCATGGGACCAATGCTTGGAAGAGATTACAGGTCCTGAAAGCATTCCTACTAGTATGTCTGCTAATGGGTTTCTCTCTCTGGCAGGCTAAAAGATACTAGGCCTTAGAATCATATTGCTTTGATTACTATGCTGTTTTTCTTTTCCTCCTTTTACTTCCAGTATGAGGCTTGTAACCAATATAGCATAAGCAACTCGAGTTAAAAAAAAAATCAAAGAGAGATTGTCATATCATACTCATATTTGGACCTTAATTTCAAGTTTGAAAATTTAAATTTGTACAAAACAAAATAAAAAGCAAAAAATCCACAAAACAACAACAGCAGTAGCAAAAACAACAACAAAATACCCAGTTGCACAAAAATGTTACCACAAGTTTACTTTCTAAATTCCCAATAAAAACTTAAAACCAAACATATTTCTATTTTGGCTACAATCGACAGGTCCTGAACTTTGTACAAGCATGCTGAGCAAGGCTATTCTGCATCAGTACAAATACATCTGCATTAAGAGCATAAATGAGGCGAGGTGCCAGGGACAGTCTTCTGCAATTGATAGTGATATGTTCCCATGTTCTCTGCAAATGTACAGAGTAACACAGAAGGGGAGGAGGTTTAAAGAGAAACGCCGTGTCTGAGGAAATATAGATAAAGTCAAGCTCCTGGGACACTTAGCTATGTCCCAGTCCCAAAGGTACTTATGCCTGGACATAACTTTACTCATGTAAGTAATCTTATTCATTTGAAAGGCACTACTTATGTGATTAAAGCTGTGCACTGATTACTTTTTAAATAGCAACCTCAGTATGATGTACTACTCATTTGCAAGCATGATAGGTCTCAAGATACTGGTTCTTAAAACTGATATTAACCCTTTGGCCTACCAGTGTTTTCTCTGACAGAAGTCCAGGTCTGATTATGGCAAGTTCCTGACCTTAGATGAGCATAATTTTCAATTCCTGCAAGACCCTTTGTGTGTGGGGGGGTGTGGGGTGGATGTATAGATGCATCTATGTGCACTGAAGTGTGTGCCTATCTTCATGTAACAAAGATCCCTTTAATATGTACCTATGTAGGCAGCAGCAACAGTCTGTTTCGTTTCAGATTACATTTGAAATGAGCTACTTGGTTCAACAAATTCAAAATACCATAAACAGAGAAAGCAAGACAGAGTATAAAAATGAGGTATAGTATGGAAGTGTTTCAATTGCGAGTGTTATGAGAGATTCTGAGAGGATATTCAGCCTAGTTTTAAAACAGAGACATGGCACTGCTTAAGAAAACTGTGATTTAAGTTATGAAGGCTGCACTGTACACATATACTTATTATGTAGAATACGCCCTGAGTAGCCTCTCTTCTACCCTTCACTGTGTTGACTAGGGCTGCATTTGGTCAAGCCAGTTGGTGCTTTACTCAAATGTGCAAAGAAGAATGCAGATATCAGATTTATATAGCAATTTCAGAAAAAAAATGGTTAGACATCAAACTACAAATTTGCTAAATTGGTAGTGAATTTATTACATTAAAGCAGTGAGAAACAGTCTCTACTTTTGTATGCCATAGACTACTTGGCAATAACAGGACTTATGTACTTCTACCAAGAGGATATTTGGCCTCCTAGCATAAAACCTCCTTCTATATACACTCATCTTATATGTTTGACTTCCCTATGACAAATTGAAATTGCATACAAGAAGGCTTTTACATGTGTTTGAGTTGTAAAGATACATATATAGGCTTCAGCACATATGATTTCTTCACTTCCTCTTTTAAAAGTAGAATCTTATTAAATATTAACTAGTATGCCAACTGAGCAATTGATCTAAAACAGCAGGTGCTTCTCCAGTCTGCTACTTATTCTTATAACTTTATGAGATACATATTCAAAAAATCTAGTCTATTTGTTGCCTGAAGAATATAAACACAAATAGGTAATCACATATTCAAATCTCCTACTTCCCTATATAAATAACTGTTTTGCATGCTCAGCTTCCTAGTTTATAAGAGGCATTTTTCAGGCATAATTTAACCCCTCAAGCTCATTATTCTATAGCCTTTAATCCTAAAAATATGGGCCCAGATTTTTAGTTGACAGACATCAGTGTCACGCCATATGACAATTTACGTCAGTTGTGAACCTGGCCCATAATTAGGGATAAAATATTAAGAAGAATATGTAGGAAGTCAGAGAGTTTTAGAACTCTGAACCTCACTCCTCGTTCAATAACCTTGACCTGTAAAGATCACCCTCTCTTGGGTGTTTGTTTCTCTCTCTACGCTTCTCATGGGATAACTTCTCTTAAGTAACAGCTAGAACCACTGCCAAATATGCAAAGGGAATAACAGAAACAAACCACAAACCTCAATTGACATGAGGGTATTTCAATAAAAATATCAAAATTCTACATTCAAACTAGTGAGTGAGGTTAATTATTGCCTCTGGTAATGAACAGAATGCATATTGCACAAGCATCCAATGACTATACATATGGGTTTTTTTTCAAAAACTGTAGTGGTGTGAAATCTGCAGATTTTTCCCTAGAGATACCAAATCATTCATCTTCTCCTCACACTTAATTCTTAAGACAAAATTGGCAAGAATGCCTGTCTGTGAAAATGTGTGCCTCAGTGGAGTGAATTCCATCTGTCTGTTGGAAGTGCTGTTTTTCAACAATGGCTGTTTTCCTAAGTAATAAACCAGAATGAGGCACAATAAACTGTATGCGATGGCAGCCAGTTGTCATCTTTCAGACGTTTATTTATTTATAACTTTCAGCTGCCAATGTTGGAAAGTTAAACCAGTAACGTGAATGATTTTTAAAAGCAAAAGTCCTATTAATATCTGCAAGTCAAAGTGAGCAAGAAATGCTGCATAAAATGTATGTGCTATTTTCTATTTACTTGATATTCTTTAGTTAACTCTTGTGAAGTCTTCAAATCATACCTAAGTTTGTGCTCATCAAGTGCAATGCACTTCAAATACTCTCTGAATCAGCAGTATACACTCTAGTAAAATAAAGCTCTTTGCAAGGCACAGTCAAACTCCTTTATGGTATAGATTTGGCTTAAACCACACCCATAGCTCCCAGTAATCTTAGATTCTGTTGAATTTGCTTAGACATTTGAGGAACCCTTACACTCATACATTATTTCACACCTGCATTGACATTGTAGTCAGATCACTTACTTCTGGGTTCACGAGGTCCATCCACTGTTATCTTGATGGCTCTGTGGTATGTGGCTACTTGGGGAGGATTTGTAAAGACTGTGATGGTTAGGGTGAAGCTCTTTCCTGTAACAGGAAAAGACATCATTGTAGTGATCACACAGATAATTGAAATAGAATATGCAATGATAGAATGTATATCTGTCACTTTCAACAGCATTAAAATACATCCTATTTTATGCATATCTGTACCTACATACACAAGCTCATACATAGCGCAGAACTTCCATCAACTTCAACAAACTCCTTAAGTGGCTACTACTCCAAGCATTTCAATGAAATGTATGTATATTTATATTATATACGGTTTGATTGTAAAATACGCGATAGATAGATCTGAACAACTGTTTTTTAAATCATCTACATTATTGCTTATGAATCATTTATACTTACTAAGGGTGTTAGTTTAGAAAGCCCCATAAATTCTGGCTGAGATTCCCCAAGCTGCCTCAGGGATCTGATCAACAATGCTCATTAAAATTAAAGGGACTTGGGTGGTCAAATTTCCTAGGAACCTTTGAAAATCCCATGCTATTCAATGTTGCTAGTGTTTGATCAATTCCATATTATAAACCACAACCTTTTAAAAAAGAAGAAAATGTGCTACCACAATTCCAAGGAATGAAAGGAACAACAGGAATTAAAGAGGAATTAAAGTGTCATGAAGACATGACAGAGATTTGGTTTTTTGGGTTTCCCCCACTTGTCCACCTTTGTCTTAAGGCTGGTTAAGAACATTTCATAAATGAAGACATTTGGATTTCTTACTTTTTGCTTTTGTAGGTAAAGATATTGCCTAATAGGTTTCCACTGAAAGTATTAGTGAGTATCACAGTGACTTTTCTTTTAATTCAGAGACAAGGTGATAAGGGCTTTTTCAGACATAGCTGGTGCATATCACAATTTTGAGTTTTGAAAAGCATTAAATTTAATGGCTCAAATGGAGATTAGATTATATTACATGCGAAACTCAAGATTATAACATATTCAATTTTTTCTGTTTTGTTTTTGATTCCTTTTAGCCTACTTTGTAAAATTAGTATATTACTACTTGCCTAGTATATTTCAGATTAATTAATTCTTGGTTTCCTGATGCTTTGATAGCTTAAAACACTATCAATTTTAATGATGACTTTGGCATTTTTAGAAATAGGATGTGGAAAGTACTAGCTGTAGCCAGTCTTAGCAGAGTTATCTGATGTCCTGAGGGGTATCGATAATCACAGGGATTTTCAGTGTAAATAGTAGGCATCCAGAAACATGACCCTGATTTGGACAGTAGGGAATTGCAGATAACAGATTATTCTTATACAGGCATATGCTGTGCAAGCCTTCCAGTACAGCAATACCCAATGTGGTCTTCAACATTTCTGTCATCCAAGGTCATGAGCTTCTGATCAAAGACTTTCACTTTTGTTTTGTTTTTTTAAACTAGAGGTAGGTAAATGTCCACTTGCAACAACAATAAAACCTTCAAAGACATTTTGACTTACAGTTTAAAAACCATCTTAATCCACTCCCCATCTAGATACTATGGTGCAGAATCTCATTACCATAATATCTGAGGACTTCACAATCACTAATATAGTCATTATATCCCTGTAAATTACAAATGTGTTGTCCCCATTTTACAGAGGAGGAATGAGGCATAGGAGGAATAAGTGTCATGGCCAGTGTCTAATTGGAAGCCTCTCATTAATGAGCAAGAATCTGAAACCAGGTCTCCTGAATCTCAGTCTGGTGTTTTCCAATCACCCTTCTAGCCTCAGTTGAAAAGTAGTTTCAGGGGTAAGGAGCTGGAAAGGTAGCATAAAGTCACTTCTGAGACCCTGTCTCAGGACCTTTGACACTCTCTTGGATCCTGTGCCAAATGAAGCTCAGCCAGGCACAAGGATCAAAGCTAATGTGTTCTCAATATTTACTAAATACAGGTCTCCCTTGCTTTTTGTGGGTTTTGTATGTGTGAATTTGCTCTTATGCGATGATCCTTTTTACACCAAAAATTTGTTATATGAGAGGTAAATTCACTCTAATGCCATCGGTGTGGTGGAAGCCCGCAGTCAGCTGCTTTGTGCAGTGCATTATGGGAGTGATGTGCACCAAAATATAGTCTCCTGTGTGGATCTGTGCTCCTTGCTCACTGTCTGCGACACGTGTTTCTGTAGTTGCCATCCCCATTATGATAGTACCCTGTGCTTGTGTGCACAGTCTGCTGTTGGCGAGTACCAAAACTGTCTTGTAAAAGTGGTAGCAATGGGTCTGGGGGTCAGTACAGTCGAGGTCTTGGAATGTATCCCAACTTGTTACATTGTAAAGTGGGTTCCCTTTATGAGAATTTGAGTTATACGCCCTGTTCCAGGAACGCATGTACAGCATAAAGCAAGGGAAACCTATACCAAATTACATGACATATCATACCTGCCAATATTCAAGACCTTCTTGAAGAAAATTAACAAAGAAATCAAAAGAGTCAACTAATATTAAAAGGGGCAAGTTTCTTTCTGAAAATATTTTATGAACCATTATTACAAGTCACACACAAAATTCTCATAATTGGAAAAGATCAGAGAAAAATAATTTTTTTCTCTTGCTAATCTATTTCGATGTCTTCATAGGTATTTCTATTTTGTTTCCAATGTCTTTGCTTTAGATACTGGATGTAGCATGTGGTAAGATGCTTTCATTGGCTCCTAATTTACAGAGTCAATTAGTTTCCCCTGATTTTGCATGTAGATTTTTCATACAGCACAAAGACACAGAAAAATGTTTTGAACATATTTAAATGTGATTGTGAATCCACAAAAACCAGCACAGGGAAACAGCGGCAGGTATAGTACTTGGAACCACTTTAAAGAAATACTTCAGGACTGGCTAGATTTTAGATCCTGTGTATGGTTATGACACAGTTTAGCAAAAGCAGGAAGACACTACATTTACCTTTCACTGTTTACAGAAGACTATTCATTAACCACATACTGGTTAACCACAGGAGTACATAACCATACATCTGTGTGTCACTTATTGTTACCTACTGATAATTCTGTTGCATTTCTCTGGTCATTTTGTTTAATTTGCATTCACTTTTATTACTTATTAACAATGCTTTTGTTAACTACATGCCTGGCTGATACAGGTAAAATCAGACTGGCTGTCTTTCTAGCTAAATATATACCATATGTTTATACATATAACTGCATGAATGTAGAAACAAAAGCTTTCCCCTTTCATCAATTTATTAGGATACAGCTGAGATCGAGGATCATGTGTTTTAGACACATTCTTTCATGATGCTCACATATACACAGAGACGAATGTGAAAACTGGTTAAATTTTAGTTAAAAAGTAATATCAGATTAAGTCACTTTTTAAATTTAATTTTAGTTAAAAAGTAGTATCAGATTAAATCACTTGAAAACCAGCAGTCAGATTTCTCCAGTACATCAATCTTTGTTAGCCAGTGAGAAGTGCTGACTCTTTAAAACAGTCCACATACATAGCTAAGGAACGACCATGCACAAATTAAGTAGGGATCACATAAATACACAATATATTAAAATTAATAATCATTGTGCATGTGTGGCTGTGTCAGGTGAGAGCCTAATAGTGAACTGATATCAGACAGAGTCCTCATCTTTAAAGCACCTGACAAGCAAGGATTAAGTCATTGCAGAGACTGACCACTCCCTATATAATTATCCTTGGCAACCCCCAATAGAGTGATGCTGCAGTCACAGTTCCAAAGAATAAACTCACAGGATTTGAGTAGAGCTTCTTTTGCAGACTGCCTTTGACCTTGTCTCACCAAGACATCAAAAGGAAGTCAAGCCTTCCACGTTTAAAGGTATAGTATAAGACTTGCATTTTCAAGCAGCACTATGGCTTAGTAATATCTCTTCTGCAAGACTACTGTCAAACCTGGTCCTTGTTGAAAACAAACAATTTAGCGTGGGTAATAGAACTGATTACACTGCTGAACAGACAAATGGAAACCTGAATTTTGAAGATGTTGACAAAGATAGATAGGAACTCTCTCTAAAGCATTAAAAGGCAAAGGGAAAGAAAGACTAAACAATCTACTCAAATCATAGCCTGAAGGCCCAGTGTAATGATCCAGGCTTGTGTCTTGAGCTCAGCCAGACTGGGAAAGGCAGGGACTGGAACTGCAAGAACCAGTGAGCTCACATTTAATGTGAAGTGAAGGGCTTGAAATGGCACTTCTAGACAATGCTCACAATTGTATTAAAAGGTTTTGGAGGGCCACACTGCTGCCTCTTCAACTGTAGGATACATTGCTGTAATCTGAAGCTTTGGAGAGGGAGTAGAGTTGAGATGGGAAATAAAGGAATCAACCATGAAGTAACATGAAGATGTTGTGTTTTGCTTTAGTCATCTCTGAGCAATGCAATTAAAAGTGGGCTCTGGAGATGGAAGGCATTTTTAAATGTATGTGGATTCAATAAAATATAACTAGTCAAAATATAGCAAGGAGAAAACAGAAAATCACATAGAAGACATAGTGAGCAGGGATCACCAGATTGGTTTAAAAACATAATAACATATTTTATTTTTTGCCTGTGTTGTGGCTGTACAAAAAATATGAGTGGGAGAAGATGACAGATGAACATCAGCGGCTGTGGGCCAAATTTATGACGTGCCTCATTATCATTACATTTGTATTCAGTCCTTTCTTAAGCAAAAAAGTTCTACTTCAATCAAGGAGCTTGTCTGAATGAGCACAAAAGGAGTAAGAGGTTCAGATTTTTGAGTGGGGAAAAGAATAAAGGGAAGGAAAGCAGTTGATATTGTTACAATAGCTTTATTTTGCTTTACGAGTTTTGTCATGTAATATTGCACGTTTTTGTATAGTGCAAAAGTTTTTTTTACTATTAAATGACTAGACAGAACACAAGAGAAAGGGAAAGGAGCTAAGAATGTACCAAGGACCAACAGTATGGATGGAAATATATGAAACTGAATACAAAAATATACAATACAGTACAAACTATATTATGGATATTTCCATAAACTCTGTCAAAGAGTTTGGTATGGTACATTTATATTCTCTGTATGGTACATTTATATTCTGCTTACACATTTTCATACCTATGTATCCAGCTGATTTTATTAAAACCATGCTACATGATCATTTCTATGTATCTTTCCAATTTCACCTGATGTTTCTCAGGGTAGAACATGAGTGGTTATATTTACAGGAAATCTAAAACACACTCACACTTAACTACTATGTCTCAGGCCTAACTTTGCCACTCTTTATACAGAGTGAGTAAACACTTTATCACTTGAATAATCCCATTGCAATTGATGGGAAGAGTCAGGATAGCAGTGTCTGACCCTTACTTAGCCGTTGCTCAGTGCACATTAGTGAGCTGCTTTTTAAAAAAAAATAGTTCACTCAATTACATGACAGTCTAGGAATAACTACCCAAGGCCAAATTCTGTCCTCTGATTCCTATCTGGCTCCCATTCCCGTTGGTGGCTGTTTTGTACAGCTGTGATAGTAACTCAGCTAAATGTCAGATCCAGTGGATGTCATAGCAGAATTACAGCTATGGCAGAAGACACCAAAAAGGCAATATTTGCTTACCATTAACACACATATATTAGAGATGCCTCTTATTTTAAGTAACAAGAAAAAAAACCCTACTACTAACTTTATATGTTATGATGTAGCAACAATGTTTATAAATTCTGAATGTTTAATGGTGTAGGCCAAACAGACAAGTGAGAATACTATGGGCATGTCTCCAAAACTGTACAAATGCTGTATTATCAGGTATGCAAGCAGATACTTCAGCAAATAACTGACCAATTGGCACGTGCAAAAACCTTTGTACTCTTCTGCTCATGTCAGGACAGCTAGTCAGCCTTACTGCTGTGTTAATTTCTATGCACTGCTCACAAGCAATTCTTATTTTTTTACCTTCTGTAGTGAAATTCTGACCATAATTAAGTCAGTAGGTGTCTGGTCATTAATTTAAATGAACACAAGATTTCACTCATAGAGCCAAATTCTGCTTCTTGTTAACTCAGGGCTGTAAAGCCACACCAAACTGAACCTATTGCCTAATAAGATTCTGATAATATCTTCATTCTAATTCCACCCATTCCTTCAGCTAATAAGCCACACGCTTTGCTGATTCATAAATGAACCTTCCCATATATTTTGTTGTACAGAGCATCTCAAACTTCTACATAAAGATGAGGGGTGATCGCATTTGAGTTCAGGTGGGGCTATCGCATTTGTATCCGGTTTTGGGTCTCACATGTCAGGAAAGATGTGGGCAGGTTGGAAAGAATCCAGTGGAAGGCAACAAAAATGATTATAGGCCAGGGAAGCATGACTTATGAGGAAAAGCTGAAAGAACTAAGGTTATTTAGTGTGGAGAAGAGAAGACTGGGGATTTGGTATCCAAAGGATTTTTATAAAAGGATGGAGACAGGTTTTTCTCTCTGGCTATAGAGGGATAGGGCTAGGACAAAGGCCTCAGGCTGCAGCAGAGGACATTTAGGTCAGAGATTAGGAAGAACTTTCTGACTATAAGAGTGATCAAACATTGAAAACGGTGGACTCTTCATCCTTCGAAATTTTCAAGACCATATTGGACAGCCACTTGACTGAAATGGTTTAGTCAGGGATGATCCTGCCTTGAGCAGGGGGCTGGATTAGATGACTTTATGAGGTCCCTTCCAGCCTTACATTCCTATGATCCTATATTACTCTGCAAAACAAATATTCAGGTCTACCTCATGCTATTTAGAAACAATTCAGAAATTGAATAATGAAAGTGAAATTAAATTACATGAAAAGTGGTTATTTTACCCATTTGAGTTCAAAAATCAAAATCTACCTTTAAAACCATTATAAACACAATGGTTGCCTATAGACGAACAGCAAGGCTGCTCCAACATGCTATAATTACAGTGCGTAATTAATTGAGTCTGCTGGAGTGTGACAATTACTGGTTTCAATGGATCCTGCAGCATCTCATGTATCAGTGTCCCTGCGCTTAAAAATGGTGGCAGGGGCGCTTTATCTAAAGCTTGCTCACCACCATTTTTAAGTGTGGGGACACTGATGCATGTGACGCTTTGGACATTTTAATTAGAGTGCCCCCCCCCCCCCCCCCGCACTCTTGGAGTATGTGTATAAACACCCAAATATTTTTTACCTATATCACTGTTTAAAGTCAGGCAACCTACTACTAAAATCCTCCTCATGATATACACTTTTGCCAGAACATATTCAAACTAATCAGCTCAGATCACTGGTCCAAACCCTGGCTGATTGTGCCTTAAACTTACAACTTAGGCAGACACAAGAAGGCTCAAAAATATGCCTGGTTGACCATGTCCCCAAGGGGCTATTCTGGTAGACAAAGTTGCTGATATGAAACAGTGCTCTGACCACACAACTCTCCACCAACCACACATGTTGTGCTATGATAGCTGTACACCACCCAAAGGTTCCCCTTGTGGAGAATATCCAAGAAACTAGTCAAAACTGCAGGGGGCAGGGGGAGAGGATTGTCCCTTTTCTCTGTAATACCAATGTAATTCATTAGGTATTACCAACCTAATACCAACCACTTTTCTCTTGAAGCAAGAAGGCTAGTATTGCAGAGCAGCATTCCTGCTAGCAGAAATGAAGAGGCTAGCACCCATGCAAGCAATGGGACACTGCCAATGCAAAGCACACATTTCCTCTGAACACTTCTTTTCTATACCATTGCAACAAGTTGTACCTCAGAGTCTGATCCTGTTACTCATGGAAGAGTGATCCCTTCCTAATATGAACAAGGATTATTAATATGTCTGAGCATTAAAAGAGGCCTTAGGTGACTAACACTGACTGGACTTTTTAAAAAAATAGTTCAGTTGTTTACTTTTCTACTTGATTATGTTTTATGTATAGTCAGTTTCACTTCTGTGTTGCAAATCAGTTTCACTTCCCAATCCCATATACTAGCATGATGACACCATCCTCCTCCTCCTCTATTGTTCTGGGAATCTGGGTGCCCACATTTCCAGACAGACTGAGAATAGCTGCAAAAAACACTGCTGTTCCACAGTCTGCCTATATGTAAGCGTTTTTTATTTAAGAAATGAAATACTTAATTTATGGATTTTTTAATATTGATGTTTGAAATACATGGAAACTGCACAGCTCTTAATTCTGTTTGTTGAGTTTATTCTTGTTTTTGTTTTGTTTATTTCAATTTCCTTGGAACAGAACAAGTTAATTCAGTATATGAGAGATTTGACAAATATATGGTTTCTGCCCTTGTCTCAATACCAGATGGCAGTAGTTTAGGATCATTATATGCTAGAGATAGGTCCCAAATGACTGTAGCCATTTATTAGCAGATGGAAGGTGTGTGTATGTGTGTGTGCTGGGGGAGGAGGGATGGGAATCTCTGAGCCAAGTAGGACAGGAAGCAACCAAAGGGAGGGGAGGATGTGTGAAGTCTAGAGGTCTAGGATCAGGGTGGCAAGAAGGAGATTTGATGGCTGAATTATCTTACACCAAATCACTAGTTACCTGTTTACATAAACATCAGCAGTAGATGCACATTAGGCAACAATATTTCTGGAGATGACATCATGGCATTGTCCAAGTTCATACATAAAGCTCTTAGGGGTAGTCATAGGAATTTGGCTAGTGATGCTTACTTGCATCTCATTTTCCTTAAGGCAAGGTATTTATGTGTGTTTCAGCTTTCATGTGTTAAGGTTGTAGGTGGGTGTGTCTGTCCATGTGCTAGAAGTAACCTCCTTCTGTCCTTGTGACAAGGTACTGAGTAGAATTTACAGATTCATTGGAATCTGACGGGGCCACACCACGAGTGCTTCTTTTATGGCCTCAAACCTGCAATCTCTGGGCTGTCAGCTGTGCACTTTAGCACCCACACCACCCTAGCCCCTACTGGAAGTAACAATAACATTAGAAACTGGATGAAAAAAATCCCCTGCTCTGGTGATGTAATATAAATTAATTTGGGGGTGGTGGGGAAGGATGTTTCTTAGGCTGAAAGCCTGCAGTTTAAGTTTTTAGAATGAATTAAAGCATTAAAAAACTGGAAAAGCATTCTTAATGGAAAGACCAAGCAGTCTTTAACTGCAAATGGAACTGCTTCAACACCACTATAAAATTCTTATGAACATGGGTGGAGACAATAATTACAGCATAGGAAGAATAAGATGCTGTTGAGTGCCCCACCTCTGAGGCACAGTGGCAGTACAAAGTGTTTATTGCTTTATTGTTAAAATATCAAGTTTATTGGCAAATATTATTGAGACTTGAAAGGCATATGTCCAATTTATAAATACCTATATGTTACTAATGCTTAAACAAAGGGGTGGGGAGGGCTAAATAACAATAGCATTACTTTTTTCACGAGGATCAGTCAGATGTAAGTCTCTTCATTTCTGCTGTGCAGTAACTGATTCACTGCCCCAGATTCTGTGTTACTACTTTTGAGTTATGGCTACCTGTGTTGCCAGGAGTCCTGCGTTTTTAGACTTCTCCATCATTATATCATTTTACAGTTAAACAGAACCTTTCTCTGCAAAGAATTCCACAGTATTTTACAAACCGATACTTAAAAAAGCACTTAGTCTCCTGGAGACCAGCTATCTCTCAAGTGGAATGCAGCAGATGGTTAGCAGAATGCAATGATGTTAAAAAATGGTTTAGGACAGGAAAAGGGAAGCAATACCGTAAACAAATACAAAGGAGAGAAGAACTCAGGCAGGCAAAATGAAATTACTCAAAATGTAGCACCTTATCCTTACATAAAGTGCCTTGCAATCTTTATGGCTAATAATAGTCCTTAGCCCATCTATAACACTTTATAATTTCAAACCATTCATGAGCCTTCACAACAACTTTGTGAGGTAGAAATTATCACTTGCATTTTGTAAGTGTTGAGACAGACACGAAAAGGTTAAGGCCCAGAGCCACAAAAGTACTTAAGGAACTTGAAGTGGGAGTTAGGTGGGATTTAGACACCTAAATCCAAACATTAAGCACCCCCACTCCTGTCCCAGAAAGCACCTGTCATGTAAATGCCTCCATTTTCAACATTGAAGTTCCCCAGGTACCAACATTCTGCTTTTGAGTGTGACGGCCTTGATAACACTGAGCAACTCCGCAGCTCTCTCTCACCAAAGCCCCAAAGGAGTTCACAGACTGGGTGTTCTTCCATCTGTCCCATCTGCGTGAGGTTCAATTAGTGAGGCAGACTCAGAGCATTCTTAGTGGGTCAGGCTGTGCACAAAATATTGTTGAAACTGCAACTTGCTTTAACAACATGGCCATTGGAGCTGGTGTCCAACGTTTTATCCAGGACCTCAGATGTAAGAGCCAGAGAGTGCAAGTTCAAGGCCAAAACAGAAGCACTCATGGTGTAGCCTGTCAGAATCCAACAAACCTGTGAATTCTGCTAAATACTTTGTACAAAGACATGAAAAAAATAAAGACACATACACAGGAGGGAGCTGGCTTGCGCCAGGGCACCTGCCTGGGTGTGATTCTCTTCCTTACTCCAAGAGCTTTTACTTAATTTTAACAGTGATTTTTTCATGTAAACTACTACTACATTTTGGCAGGAGGCAAGGCATCTTCTGCCTTCTGTCTTTCCCTATTGGCTTATTTAGATGAGTCTCTGCCTAACATGCTGGCTTTTTGTGGATCCCATTAGAAGGTGCCTCACCTTCCCTATTTGTTGTTTGGGGAACTGCCTATTGCCTTACTCAGGGCTGCGGATTCTGGCATAAGGGCATCCCTAAATAATTTGTTCCAGGCCATGAAATGGGGTGACACTGAGAAACCATTCTATAGGGCACTAGTCCTGCAACTGCTTAAAGAGAACAGTGCCACCTACTGATTAGCTTATTGTGGCCCTTGATTTTGTCTTTGCTTTTTGTCCATTGTCCGGTTTTCACTCTGGGCACATTCTCGTCCAGCCATGTGTTCGGAGACATACCTGTCAAACTTAGCATTCTGGCACTGCATTCCAAGCACATGCCTCTCCTTACATGGCTCCAGGCATATGTATGAGGTACAGTGAACAAAGTTGGTTATTGGTTCACAGATGAAAAGAAAAGAAAAGAAAACAGAAAAGAAAATGGAAAAGAAAAAATATGTGCTTGCTCTGAATATTGTTGGCAAATGATACTGGTACGTGCTTATAAGGGTTATGTGACCAAATGAGTGACTTCCAGCAGAGAGAGAGGACTGTTTACTGTGATTTACTTGTTTTGTAAGTTGCATGCGCCTAGACTAACATTAAGTAAGGTGACACACATCAATACAGACCTTGGATGAACACTGGGATAATTTGATAGATGCCCAGAGAACTGGTGCTGGGGAAGAAAAATCATATGAACACATGGCATGTGTCACCAGCAGAAAGTTCCACCAAAGAAAACCTTTTAGTGCAGACAAGTTCAAAATGTGAAAACTGATTTATGATATTTTAGAGTTGTAGTACAATAATGTTAGCCTATGGTCTGCTGGATGCATTTCCTCACAGTGTTTTTTTTCCTTCTAATCTGCAGCTGCTTCTTCCCCTGTTCTCCCTTGAAAGTCTCCAGATATTCCACCTTCACCCACTCCTGCCAGCCAAAGCCTCTCCCCTTCCTGTATATTATTAGAAGCTACTCCTTGCCTAAGTGAGATGCCAAATAGGGAACGAGATTAAAGTACCATTCCTAGCTGGAGAATTGTGGCTAAAAATGGAAGGGTTTTAGTTTCTTAGGTTTTTTAGTTTCTTACTTCTATTAATGACAACTTTGTATAATGCCTAAGACAATGGGAACCAATCAGCTTAAGGCTTTTAGACACAACTATGACATAGCTATTAGATAATACTAATTTACGCTACTTTGGCAGTGTGTAAAGGGTGCTTTAAGTAAACAATGTAAAGATTCTAGTAAGTGAAAACCAGGTCTGAGACTAGCAGCTTAAAGTACTAGAGCTGAGGATCAGGGTGTATTTGGACTGGGCCCTGGGAAAAAGGCATTGTGCTCCTTTGCCCTTACTCACTTCTGAAATGATGGTCTAACCCCCAGGCCCAACTGAGATCACTGACAGAGCTCCCCAAAGACTAGAATTTCACCTAACACCTCTCTGAGGTGGGAAAAGGAGGTTGCAGGTGAGAAGCAGTAATAAAGGAGCAGGAACCTCAAAGGCAAAGGTTGGCAAAGACCACAAAAAAGGACATAGGGTCTAGCTAAAGAGATGGAAAAGAAATTATAAAAGGACACGGCAGGGAAAGCTGGGGATAAAAAGAGAGAAACAGAAATAAAACAGAGTAAAGAGGATAAAAGTGAAAAGTCACACAGCTTAAGTGTAAATAACATATATTTTAAATATGTTCTGAATGCATTGTGGAGGAATACAAACTGGCCCAAAATAGATGGAGATTTATGTATGGCCATGTGCAAATTTGAATTTGTTTATGACCCTTGGTATTGAAATGGTTGTGCACCTCCTCAGTTTTCTGCTAAGTGCAAGTGAGATGACATGGGCTGCCCATTTAGGTTTAGTAATGAAGTTCATTAAATTGCTGAGAAGTCAAAATACTAATTAATATCTTTTAATGATTTTATTTTGACTACAAATCAGCCACTGTTAGTGTGACTTTTTTTTTCCAGACAGTTTAGCTTGAGAAGACTTCGGAAAGAGGGCACACTATAAACAAAAGCAAAACAAAACAAAAAACAAAATAAAAGAGAAGTGCTAAAAGGAAAACAGATTGTTTGAAACTATGTAACCTCTTCATCCAGTGAGGTACTTTGTTTTCCCTAAACACTATCCTTTTAGGCTGAACGTTTTATGATCATACAAAATAAGAAACCACTCTGAGGTTAACAGACTCTCTCATCTTCCTCAACATTATCCCAAGTTTAAAAAATGTACAAGCACAGCTCTGCAAAACCAAAAAATAGATTTATTGTTATTGGAATTAGGGCAGTGGTTCAGCACTTGGCATCATCACTGTTTACAGCAGTAATGCTCCCGGAAGACAGGAAGCTCTAAAAATCATTCTACCATTATTTTTCTCCTGTTGATGCTTTCTGATTGAGAGTTCTTCAACCCAGACCAAATTTAAGTAACCCAGCAGAATGTTTGTGAGCTGGCAAAGATAGAAGGAGTCATGCTCAGTCCCACAGACCACATGATGTTTTCAATTCAAATATCCTCACTGAACTGAATCATATACTTCCTTACACAATCAGCAATTCATACAAAAACGTCTCCACTGAATATATAACTGTGCATTCTAGTCAGTTTTGATCGTACAGTATTATAAATCTTCTTCCCTCCCCCTACAACTAAGTTTCTACTGAAGACTTGAACCAAGAAAGTAACTTTGTCTAAAGGTCTCATGTTATTAATTAATCCATATTTGTGTACCCTTTTTGCACTGACAGATCAATGCTATTTGATTTGTGAGATCATAAATCTGTTAAATGTGGAGAGTCTGCATGCCAAAATTGGTTGGGATTACTCAGTTTACAGAAAAATATTACTACATTTAACAGCCCTAACAAATAGAGGCACATACTCTAGCGAAAAACACCTGTGCCACTCTCTTTTAAGGTGAAATTCAATTCACTTTGCTCATATAAAGCGTAAATGAGACTTTATGCAGATGAAGTGTGATGATACTGGAAGGCAAACTCTATCCTTCTACCCAAATTCAAACCCAAGGTATGAATCTTTAGCACAGCCCCCTTCTGTGAGTACAACCCATCTGGCCAATGTAGCAACCAGCTTTACCATGTGGGCGTTGTAGCAACTAACTTCGCCATTTGAAGCAAAGTATTAAAACCCTCAATCTATTTAATCCAGGGGTGGGCAAAATGCGGCCCGTGAGGCAGATGTGGCCCGCTAGGGCATTCTATCCGGCCCATGGGGCTCCTACAAGATTTAGAAAGTTAATAGTTATCTGGCCCTGGCTGCCGGTCATGCGGCTCCGGATGGCTTGCCAAAACTCAGTAAGTGGTCTTCTGCCCAAAATAATTGCCCACCCCTGATTTAATCATACACACTGTCTTCCATACCACCACAGCCCACTAGGAATAGAAAAGCCGCACTGTGTGGACTGTTCTAAACACAGCTCTTCTCACATAGCCCTATTAGAGTATACATTAATACGGAGGTTTGGGTACCAACCTTGTAAACTAGGAAGAATTTTACCCTTGGATGACTTGGTGACTAAGAATGATATAACACAGACAAACCCAGAAGTCCCTTTATTAATTTATAGAACAGGGACAGCACAGGCAAATTTTCTCCACACAGTTCATCTGGGCCTGATTAAGACCATCTTCATACCCTACTACTAAGTCTCTGAATTAAAGGTTTATCAGTCTGTCCATCTGTTTCCTTGCTTACCTATTACAATAACATGAATACTATAATGTTTATTTTTAGGTTGCATTGATTGCAACTTTTCTTTTTCAAATTCCCTGCTGTTACATTTCTTCAATTTCAGTTTCATTAATTCTAATGCAAGGAAATCGGTATATGAGGTTAGCTTCGTAAAGTAACTTTCTATGTCTAGAGACCCCTTACCCCAGAGTATATTCAAACATTAGAAATACAATACTAATCTATTCTTATATGAAAACCCTGATTAACAGGATCAGAGGCAGACCCGACTGTAGTCAATAGGATTCTTTCCATGGAATTAAATGAGCTTGGATCAGGAGCCCAACTAACTGCTTGAGACAGTTTTTGCTGCTTTTTAGATTCAGCTGAATATCAATGCACTCTGTGTGATGCATACTGATATCATTTTAAATAAGGTTAAGGCAAATTTTAACAAAATGCCTTCAAATACTAAGTTATGCAATATGAGACAGAGTCTGCCATCAGAAGGTTAGTTAAAATAATTGAATTTGGTATCTGTCCCCATAACGTTCTATGTGTAAACCTTCCCATAATGTGAATTTCAGCTTAAATTGATATTTCTTCCATAAATTTATAACTGAAAGACTCCTGGAGGCAGATATTTCTGATCATATTTTGCAATATCCTTTAAGTGTCCTCCTACAGGCTTTGTAAAGTTGAATAACATTTGCATAATTATTCACTTGATCCTCATCTTGCTGCTGCTGCTGGAATTTTTTATTTCAGTTCTATTCCTTCACAAAATGCAACTTAAAAAAGACTGTGCAATAACTCCAGTTATACCTCTGAACTCCTGCAAAAGGTTTAAATGCAAGATTGACAGTGTCAGGAGTTGAAAAGAAGATGTTTCTGCACCAGTTACAACTATATTAACCTATTAATAATGATTTTCATCAAGAAAACTTTTTTAAAGGTTACATTCTACAAAGCTGATAGATATTTAGATTAGTGATTCCAAGAGCCAAATATATGGTGCCCATCATATCACAATGCTTTCCTTTTTCAAAATAAGCATTCATTTTTTTCTTTTTATCAAGACTACTCTGGTTTTAACTTTTTATATCCATTTTATTTTATTACAGTAACCTACCCACATTTAGAGAAATGGATATTTTGCATTGGTAAGAAACTTTTATTGAACAGAAATGGAAAAAATTATGAATGAAAGGAAAATTGTGGAGAAAAATATAAGGAAAATTGTTGCCAGTAAGCCAGGCAGAGGAGTGTAGGGTGTCTGTAGGCTTAAAATACATTTTTCTTTGAGAAATGACTTTGTAAGGCCTGCAAGCCAGACAGGCAGGTTTTCCCAGTAGCATTCTCAACCTAGGGTGAGGAATAGTAATCCTGGACTTCAGCCAATTCCAATGTAAATCTGTTTTGTACTGGAAAGCAAGCCAAATCACCTTTATACAACATCTTGCTGTTTCTGGAGACCTGTGATATTCTCAGTTCCCTTTCTTGGTATCAAGAAAATTGCTTTTTCATACTGGACTACATGCCTGGCAACAGCAAAACCAGGCCAATTCCTTTCTAATAAACACAACTGAGTATTACCATTAGTTACCTGATTAACTCCTATCTAGTATGTTGTACAAGTTTATCCTTCAACATACACAAAGGACCAGACCTTCAAATGGTGTAACTCCATCAAAGTCAATGAAAAATAATCAATTGTATAGATGAAGATCTGGCCCACAATCTCAATTAAGGACACTAGAAATAAAAGCTAGAGTTTCCCATATTGATACGTAATAGCTTGCATTCTTTTTAAAACACGGCTGAGGAAAAATTAAGGGTAATTATCAAAATTAACAAGAGCTATTCTTTTCTATCCTCTAAAATATTTGACCTGCCAACAATTCTGATAGCTTTTCAATGATGATGATTATAGCTCAAATGATAACTGACACATAGTTAGAGAAAGTGAGGCATGAACTTGAACTGCTCCTATTTAAAGCCCTTCCTATACCACAATAATGATTTCAAATCACTCAAGGTACACAGACAGTATCCACAATTACCATAACTGATGTGAACTTTCAATCACTGTTCATATAGTATTGGCATCACATTATCACTAGTGACAGCTGAATTTATTCAAAATCAAATATTTTACAGCAGAGTTTCATTTACTTTTCCTATTCCAGAGAATCAAAAGAACCAATGCCCTTTGATGAAGCTTATTCTTATTCTTTAGTCTTTATGCAAACTCAACAGAAAAGAACATCAGAAACCATGAAGCCAAATGCAAATAACCCACACCTTTAGAAAACAGTTCAGTGTTACATGAATAAACAAAAGCATGTATTAGTCATTCACTCAAAATATGAATAGCCAATGGCCCTTTTGAGATTAAACCTCCAAGACTAAATAGCAGCATACAAATCCCCACGTCATTTTATAATTTAAATGATCAAGATATAGAATTAGAAGTTTTATAATGATTATTGTATTTAGTGTGTGTGTGTGTGTGTGTGTATAAACAATCAACATTTTTGGCCTCTTGAATGGTTTTAATGAAGTAAACGGCAACAAAAATCCTCTCTACGAGATTTTTCTTTTGAACAGCTAGTGTTCTCTCTCAGCTATCAAATTTTGACCTTGAAGAGCACACAGACCACAGTTATGATTTCTAATTTCCCTAGCATGGCCAGGAACCAAACTGCAGGTCTATTTTTGTTAGCTTCTCAACCACTTTTGCCAACTATTCATCTGAATCTTCAAAATGTTTTCTAAACACTCATCTCTGAATCATAATGCAAATTCCCTTTACCGAAATGGTGGAGCCTTTAATATATCATATTAACATGTTTAATGGCTTATACTTTTAGACATCACAGCATCTCAAATGTTTTTGGTAAATGGATATAATTTTCTCTACATCACCCTATTATTATCCTTCATTAAAAGAACAAAGCTATGTTTCCAGATGCAGGTTTTTCTACCAAGTGCGTTCTGAAGATAACCCAAACAACAAGGTTTAAAGGATGTCTCTTTCTGTACATTAATTAGGCCAATGATTTTCAACCTATTTAGATTCAAGGCATTCCTTGGAAAATGTCAGTTCCTAGTTTTTGCTCTTTTTTGACTATGGGAAGAAAACAGAGACATTTCTGTTACAAAGAACTGAGAAAGACTACAACAGGTCAGAATGTTTTTAACACTATAGATTCCTATTTGAAATCTCGGAGTCTATCCTGTGACTCATGTTTGCACACCTAACAGTACTAATGCTTCAGAGCACCCCACAGCACTCTGGAAAGGATCTCACGACATCCAGCGTGCCATGTCACCCTGGTTGAGAATCACTGCATTAGGTTAAGAAAGCTACAGGCCTGGGTGTATCTTTTATATGTAAAACACATTTGCTTCTCATGTTTACAGCTTATCTGTAAATCTGTTCTAGGGGAATAGCTTTCTAAAACTGTACATAAACTTTGCATTTCACAAACCATGTTTTTATGTCTAGAAAATGCAGCTTCATTTATAAAGCCAATAAAGTCTGCTGTCTATAATCAGTGTAACTTCCTCAGTCATAAGCCTGATCCTACTCCCAGTGTAATGAATGACTTTGCAGGGAGCAAGAATGAGACAACTATGCAATCCTCCTGAAGTATGCTCATAACTCCATTCATGTTTATGGGAGTTATGCATATACAAACACATCAAGAGGACACTAAAGCACTAAAAGAGAACAGAGAAGGAAATCAGGGTGGGGAAGATACAATTAGCTGAAAAGAGCTCTGTCTGGTTCCAAAGAGGCAACAGTGCTCAATATATTAAGCAAATATAAATGGTGGGAATGCAGTGGATATTGCCAGTTTTGATTTGTAAATTTTACAGTTTTGAAGGGACCCTAATCAGCAATCCTCTGTTCTGATTTTACTAAGATATGAACTAAGTAGAAGAAAAATGTATTTGTAAGCTTTGTATGACAGCATACTGGCAGTACCTTACTTTTTGGCTCTTCAGCTTAAAACAAAAAAAGCCATGTTACTGAAATTAATTTGCTTCTCTGCTATGCACTTCATCCAGCAACCCATATTTATGCAGATTTTGCTTGCATGAACCACTCACATGTTTAAGGAGAGCATTATAAAATGAGTTCTTAAGATTACCTTGCAATACAGACAGAAACAAGATTGTTTAAAGTATGCATTTTCTAGGATTATGAGTCTGATCTAACATACATTACAGCTGATAGAAGTCTTTCAACTGATTGCACTAGGTTTTGGATCAGGCCTGTATCATTTGTTCATTCCATGACAAGTGAATTAGGCACGTTAATTTCTGGTAACACAGATTTCTGGTAACATTTTGGATAGACTAATATTCTGCATCTTTTAAAAAACGTGTATTCTGCATATAACAAGGATATGTTTTTTTAAATTTACTTGTGATTAAAAGTTAAGAGCGAAATAAAGTGGTCTAGATCTTCTGCTGGCAAACCCTATTCAGTTCTATTGGCTCATAAATAGCTTCTACCTACCATTTTTAAGTGCCCTCCACTGGTGCACTAAACACACGCCTACAGATGCTTTTCTATGTTTATGTTAGAAAAGACTGGGTCAAAGAAATGTGCCTTGCACTCTGAGTGGACAGGGATCAACTTTGTGATGATTCATAGTTCCTGTGGGTGCTCATCCCAGTCAAGAGCTGACTCCCCAGAAAAGCACTTTCTCCTGTAAAGTTGAGTTTGGCCCTTATAGAAGAAATTTCTGTTGGACCAGAGGAGCCAAATTATCACCCACAGTCTTGGAGAATAAAGATGCACTGATTTTTGTCAGCTAAAGATGTGCCTTACTACCTCTTGTTTCACATATGTATAAATTAAACTAAAAAAGGGGTTCCATTCTGCTTCTGAGATGACATAGATATTCCTCAAGGTAGAATCTAGCTCATTGTTTTTGGATAGTTTTTTAAATGAGAATAGGAAATAGAAGTCATACCGAGGAGTGGCTCTGGTAAAACAATAAAAATATATGATGAACTTGTATACCATAGCAGTCAGCACAAGCCAGATCTTGCAGGATTCCCTAGCACAGAAGTGGGACATATTTTGTATTCAAATTGTACCTAAGTAATTGGAATTTAGTTCAAATAGTAAACACAGTCAAAATATAGCTGTGAGCAAAACCTACCTCTTCCACTTCTGCCCACAAATCTGAGGTCGTTGAACCTGGCGACTTGGTTTTTCATGGCAGCTGTAGCATTTCTGAGCTCTGCAGAGTAGTTTTCATCATTTCCAGCCATTACTGTGACCAGTGTTCCATCAGGGACATCTCCTAAAGCCACCACCTGAAAAGAGTAAATAAAAATCCTCAGTTTTCCTATGTGAAATGTATTTTAAATCTGCTTAGAGTCAGTAAATGATCTGACAAAAAAGCAAAAATTAACAAATTATATAGACTAAAAGGCTACTTGGAGTAAATAGGATGCGCTCCTAAGTGAGTTTGCAGAGCTGGGTACAAATATTTTTAGCTAAATATGTCTGGAACACTGACTACAGATGTATGCATGTACAATATGCAGAAACATATTCTGAAATAGAGAACTTCAAATTACCAATAAATCAACGATAGGGCCTTGTTTGGCTGCCATTTGCACTGATGGAATTCCTTCTGCCCTATGCCGAAGTAAATACAAATGATTGTAAAAGTAATATGAAGCCCACTATCTTTTAGACATAAAGGGCCTGATTCCCCATCATGTTCATTTAGTCTTATGCTATATAATTCCATTCACTTTTGTGCACCTGGACCACCGTAAAACTAAAGCACTGATGTGGAAAAGGAGGCCTCAAATATATATTTAATCCATGTTCACTTAACTGCTTCATTTTTACTTTAGGAGCAAATTGATGAAACTCAAACCCTCTTAAAACTTTGTGTCAAAATTGTAACATGCACTAATAAAACCTGAAACAGTCAATTTGAAAGTTGAATTTCTGTCATGAATGCTTCCGCTGTCAATCCGCTCTCTCAATCTCTACAAATATCGAACTAATATTAAGAATGTATCACTTGCTGTGCACTTGACATAAGGTGCATAATATTTAGGTTTGTAACCCTAACTTTTCTGGTTGGTGTCACAATTTTCATGTGGTTTAAACCTCCTGGTATATAGCATTGCCTTAACTTTCTATGCAGGATGTAATTCTGATTTAATATAAACCAGTTTTAAGCTGGTATAATTCAACTAATTTATCTGGCACTTCTCTTTATTTATTCTGATAAAAGAAAGAGGTGATTCGGTTTTCTGTTGTATTTATTTAGATTCTGTCACTGTTGCTAAGATTCTCCTCCCCTCCCCCCCTCCCCCCGCCCCACAACTCCCCAGTTCTGTGGCTGATGTGGTGACCTCTAAATTACTTTAAAAAATGTAGCTAGTTTTAGCTTCCTCTTTTACATATTTAAGAGGAAGCAGTCCTGCATCATGTCTTCTGAGGCACTGCTTGATTTTTTCCCTTCCTCTTAGCATTTTCTAATTTATTTCCACGCAGTTAAAATGTCTCAAACTTTTTGTATTTCTTCTACCTTCACACAGATCTTTCTAAATCAGATTTGCTACTCTTTTACTTACTTCATTATACTTATTTATTAGTCATAATAATTCCCTATAACATCATTTCAAGAGACTCCCTTTTCAGGTGTTTCAATTCTTCCTTTATGTAAGAAGTTATATTCCCTGCTGCAATGCTCTTCCATTTGTTTTTTAGTGCTTGGTAACCCTTATTTTCACTTCCACATACAATAATGTCAAAATTCCCTCATTATACATATATTTCTACTTCCTCTTCCACAACCCTCTTCAGTGGCCCATACTTTTGTCTTTTGTTCTCCTCTGAACAAAGTTAATATGCTTTCATGGCCTCTTCTGTAATCAGCACTTGGTATTCCAAATTTTCCTATACGGGATAGGCTCATTCTTTTTCCATTTCATAGATACATATAATGTTTCAATAGAAAAGCACTCTTTCTGTACTCTCTCTCTCTCTCTCTCTCTGTCTCCATCTCTCTCTCTCTCGTTGTATGAAATGGAAGGGAGAACAACTATGGAAACATCCTTTGACATAAGCATTTGTGTGTGTTTAACAAACTATACCCGCATGTATTAAATGGAGAAAAGCCTTCAAAATACAGGGAAAGTGCTGTCCTATTAAAAACAATATATATTTTAAAATCCATTGTATTCTAATACCTCAAAGACAACATCAAATATAAGGAATTTGAAGAAAACCCCCAAAAGTATAAAAACTTGCAGAGTCAAAAAAGAAACTGGAATGAACAGTCATAAACGAGAGGCACTGAAATACAAACATTTACATTATAAAACAGACTAAACAGATAAGTAGGGACTTGCTGACTGGAGCTATCTAGTACTTTGTTTTACAGTTCAGCTCTTCAAAAAATACATCTTCAGCAAATTGGACAGAATATCAGCATATGTATTCTACAGCACATCTGACTCTCCCAGTCTCGATCTATCAACTAAATGAAATTGGATTTAGATTATTTCCTTATCCTATATTGGACAATTAATCCATACTGCAATTTACTATTCAATTGCACCAATAATCATGCTTTCTTTTAAAATTCCTTTCATTTTTCCCCTCTTGATTATTATGTAATTCTTATTCCAAGTCTTCAATTTAATGAAGTATTTTTGGAGGCGAGACAGATGGTCAGAATTTTTTTTCTGTGTTCATTTAATTTTTTTAAATTACTACAGTAGATGTTAGCAGGTACTCTAAAAATCCCAATTCTGCATTGTCATTTAAGTACAGGATCTTGGCCATACACAAATGATTTGAACTGAACCGTGTGCAGCTAGATATTATTTCTTACTCTGTTTTTGCGAGCTAAAGATTGGTCCTCTTTAGAATGATCTGATTTTTTTCTCAAAGAACATACTGGGGGAAATATATGGTGCCCAAACATTGTTATGACTGATTTTATGATCAGTAAAATATTTCAGGTCTCAGTACCCAGGAGTAGCTATGGTTTTTGTTGGGGAGGGAGGGACTAAGAGGTTAGAAAACAGGTGGCTTCGCAGACGACACTTTCAGAAGTTCATCAGGAAATGCTGTTGTCTTTTTTTGTTTCTATTTGGATAATTTCATGCGGGGAAATGAAAGATCTTGCCAGCACCGAGCATTCGAAACCCCTGCCTTGTTGGCAAAGGTGCAAAGGGCTGGTAACGTAAGGTCTACAGCGTTCATTCGTTACCGAACAGAAGAGGAACTCACGCTTCCCCGACAAAGCCGCCCTATAACGACCCCCCGCCCCAGAAAGGCTTTTGTTTCCACCTGGCGGCTGGGGCATGATGCGAGAGGGACTCTTTCCTTCTGCACCTTGCGCTGCTGAGCTCTCGACTCCAGTTTTGTCTGGGCAACCACCTTGCGGAGGCACTAGGTGGTTCTAGCCTGCGTTTGGAAGGGCTGTGATGGGACTCCGCAGCGGACTACCCCCATTCGCCTTCCCCATACAGGATAAAATCTCTTCCCCCCCCCCCGCGTGCCTCGGTCACTTGAAAGCGAACAGCTGGCACGCTCCGAGGGCCATCCGCAATCCAGAGGTGCGGCGCACAGCTGGCACACTCCTAGGGCAATCAGCAATGCAGAGGTGCGGAGGGGAAGCCAGATGTGCGCTTGGAATGGGGTGAATCTCCCTGACCTCTCTGTTTCTGCCTCATCCCCCCTCCAGCACTGTCCTCGCAGATCAAACCCTCCGACACCAGGCACAATCCTAAAGCCGGCCAGCCGGATTCAGGTCTCTGATTTCCCCGGACCAGGCAGCTGCAAGAGGTAACAGAGGGATTCAAACGTGCCCGCTCCAGCTGCTGAAGGGAACCACTTAAACAAGGCCGCTCAGAGTGAGCTGCGACAGCTCAGGGGAAGGGGAAACACATGTTGTCCTTGCTAGAAATATATAGATTAATGGCCAAAGAATTAAAAAAAAACAAAAACAAAACAGCAAAACAAAACCCAAGCTCAGAGAAATGATCAATAGGCCCGGAGTAAAAGGAAAGAGGGGCAGCTTGAAGAAATGCTCGCAAGCAGGGAAGGGCAATCAATTGGCCCCTGGAGGCAGGAGCTCGGGAGCGACTCTTTCCTCCGCCCTGGGGAAGCGGCTGCAGCCCACCCAGGTCCTAGTGACTGGGAAGCGGGGCTGGAAGGGAGCAGGCTCAGCCCTGGCCCGGCCGCGCCCGGCACCCACCCTCCAGACCCCAGATGAAGTGTCCCGCTTGAAGGCAAAGGCCACAGGTCCTCTGCCCCGGGAGGGCGCTGCCACCTCCCTCCGCCTGCTGCCGGGGCCGCATCTCGGGGGGCATCAAGGCAGCTTTCTCTAGCCGCTGGGGGCCGGGGGCTGCCAGCACAGCACAGCACAGCCCAGCCGCGGGCCTGCCAAGGGCAGAGCTGCACCGCAAGCCGCTTTGTCAAAGGATCCACCCCCCTCCCCCCCCATCTTGTGCCAGGCGCCGGGGATGGCAAGGGCTTTAAGTCAGGCACCACGATTAAAACCAGCCTGCGGCTCCGCCGGCTTGTCAAGCCTAATGCCATGCCCCTGCGCAAGTTTCTCGTAGGTTTCCTATTAAGAGGGTGTATTTCTGGGTGCAAAACCCAAGGCAGCCCGGGCTGGATCCAGATTTGAAATTGAGAGGGGTATTTCTGGGTGCAAAGCCCAAAACAGGCCAGGCTGGACCCAGGTCTCCAACTGAGAGGGGTATTTCTGAGTGCAACACCCAAAGCATCCCGGGCTGGATCCAGGCTTCCTCTGGAGCGGGGTATTTCTGGGTGCAAAGCCCAAGGCAGGCCGGGCTGGATCCAGATTTGCAATTGAAGGGAGGTATTTCTGGGTGCAAAGCCCGAAGCAGGCGGGGCTGGAGCCGGGTTTCCTATGGAGGGGGCGCAGAGCCCAAGGGGCTGGTCCCAGTGCCCTGCGGCTCGGCTCGGCTCGGCTCTGCAGGCCGGGGGAGGAGAGGAAGAGGCGGCTGCGGCTGCATCCCCCCGGGGAAGTGGGACACCACAGGGCTCGCTCCGCCCGCGGGGCAGGCAGGAGGGCCCCAGGCGGCGATCCCCCCCACCCCGAACCACTACCACCTCCTCCCAGCCCCGGCTCCGTACCTTGAAAGCGATGGGCAGCGTCTTGTTGCAGCGCCAGTGCGTGGGCAGCACGGAGCAGAGGAAGTTGGGGCTGTCGGTGCGGACCAGCTCCCCGGGGTGGTCGGCCAGCACCTCCACCATGCTGCGGTCCGCGCCTCTCAGCTTCCCGGCCAGGGCGCCGCTGGGGTCCGCGCCGGGCAGCGGCAGCGCCTCGCTCATCTTGCCCGGGCTCAGCGCGGCGGAGGGCGGCGTGAAGCGGCGGCTGGTGCTGGTATCTACGGGGATACGCATCACAACAAGCCTGTTGAGTGAGGAGGGAGGTCCCGGGGGGTCCGAGCGAGCGGCGGCGCGGGGGGCCCCCGCACGCACCCGCCCGCGGCTGCTAGGCCAGGCCCGGGGCAGGCGGGGGGCAGTGGCACGCGCGCACACCCGCGCCCCGCGCCCGCCGCGCCGAGCGGGTCATCAATCCCGGGCCTTCGTCTCCGGCCCGGCCCGGAGCGCCTTGCCAAATCCCACGCGAGGAGGAGGAGGAGGAGGGGAGGGGGCGTTTAGGCAGGGCAAAGTCTCAGACACGCGCGCGCGAGCCGATCCCAGCGGCCCGCGGCTCCTCCAGGTGCCTCGTCCCTACAGTCAGTCCCGAGCGTCTTCCACGCAGGGGCACGGGGGCGGGGGGAACGGACACACGGGGCCAGTCACACGCGCGCCCAGCTATGCGGCACTTCAGCAAACTCGGGCCGCGGGCTCGGCGGAGAAGTTAAGCACAGCACAAATCCAGGCATGTTCTCTGAGACACGGGGCGGCTTGGCTTGGTTGATTTGGGGGGGCGGTTTCTCCTAAGGAGCCTTTAAAAATCAGCGTCAGTAGTTGGAGGCGCGGTGCTCGGGGGGTGCGCGCATGGCAGCAGCTCTCGGCCACTTGGCACGGTCCTCTCCGGGCGCCGCGGGGAGGGTGGAAGTAGACACTTATACACGTGTGTGTGCAGACAGAAAGAGAGGCAAGGAAGGAAAGAAAGAGAGGCTAAGAGAGAAAAAAAAAGAAAGGAAGAGAAAAAGAGAAGGAACGAGAGAAAAGGAAAGAGAGTCTAAAAGAAAGAAAAAGAGACAGAGAAAGAATAAAAAGATAAGGGAGACTAAGAGAGAAAGAAAGGAAGAGAGAAAGAGGAAGAAAAGCAAGAGAGAGAGAAAGGGCGAGCGCTTTTGGTGTGATGTCTCTCGTAAATCTTAGAAAGACCGCGGCGGATCTGAGGCTAAGAGGTCCACAGCTGACGGCTGGTTTGGGGGGACGCGGGGATGTTGCGGTTCTCCCTGTGGTTTGGTGCGTGTGAGAGCTCCCGCGCTCCCTCCTGGACACGCGCACAGACACGCACTGTTCAGAAGTTCAACCAAGAGTCTAGTCTGCAGCTACTTTCGTGAGTCACTGCCTCTTTCTTTCTTCCTTTCAGAGGCAGTCTTCCTCTATTTCGGCCCCAGGACCCGGCTGCTCAACAATCTTTTAACCCCAGCAGGTGGAACTCATGATTTTCTTTCTTTCTTTCTTTTTTCCTTTTCTCCTTTCCCCCCCGCTTCAGCTCAAGTAGATGAATGCAAGCAAAGTTAAAAAAAAAAAAAAAAAAGCAAAACACAAACCACCCCTAACTGCCTACTTGCACGGGACGGCGAGCTTCCCTTCCTCCAAGTGCTAAGAGCAGAGCCACAGGCCCCCTCCCTCCCCCACAAAGGCGGAGAGGGGGAGGGAAAAAGAAAACCAGAGACAGGAGGGGAAAAAAAAAAAGAAAAAAAAAAAGAAGTTCTCAGCTCGGTAGAAGTTAAAATCTCCGATCGAGGCGATCACTCATTTCGGAATAATCACGACCATAATAAAAAGCAGCAGCAGCACATTTCCAAAGCGAGCGAGAGCTGCGGAGTCCTTCACGTGGTGTCGGGAGGGGAGCGGAGCGCTTCCTGGAGGCTGCCCACACCCTACGGGCTCGGCGGCTTTCCGCCCTGCTGCTGAGGCGCTGTTTGTTTGGCCCCGCTGCTCCGGGAGCCGGGCCCGCCTCCTCCCGCGGCTCGCGGCGCTATGAATGGGGCTGCCTGGAAGCGCGCGCCTGTTACAGTAAGAGAGCGCAGGAATGTCATTCCCTCGGCTCCTTTGCATACGGGGAGGGCGCCGGCCAATCACAGCCCTTTCCGGGATCAGCCCGGCCAGGGGCTCCTGGAATTGGCCCGGGAGCCGCAGCCGCCGCCGCTACTGTGCAGCGCGCCGAGCCCCAGCGCCCGCGGCCGGCTGCCGCGGACACGCGGGCTCGTGCTGCTGCGGGCCCTCACCTGGGCCGGCCCCCGCCGCAACCCTCCTGCTGCGGGGCGCTCTCCGTCACACACACACTCAGGTACACCCACACATGCACAGCGACACACACATCCACGTACACCCACACAGACCCCCCCTCTTCCACACACACTCGGACTCCACACACACACACGGAGTCCACATACACGGATTCCACACTCACACACTGCACATGGACTCCACACACACACACACACACACACACACACACACACACACACACACACACATGGACTACGCACACGCACACGCACACACAGACTCCACGCATACACACACAGACTCCCCCAGTCCCTGGCCAGCTAGGGTGATTAAGGGTGTTTCATTAACCGGTGTGCTCCCAGGGCGTCTTCAGGAGAGCAGGGCAGGGCCAGCTCAGCCTGTGGGACAAATGCCAGCTGGTATTCTCCCAGCAAAGGGACCTGGCAGGGCTGGGCAGAAAAGTAGGGCAGAGCTCCTGCCAAGTCCTGCCACCCAAGGGACCAGGTAACCTGGTAGGCCCAGCTAGCTCAGGTTTGCATCATTGGTTCATGATTTTATCCACCCTCCTCCTTTGCTTTAGGCCACCTCATTCCACACCTATCAGAGGCCAGTGACTCTTGCGCTTTCTTCTGTCCTTCCTCCCTTCCTCTCAACAGCTACCACCGTCTCAGCCACCGCTCTTGCGCTGCTCCTCCAGCAGTGCCACAGGCCAAGTCAGAAGCAGCCAAAACCAAGTCAGATCCCAAGGCCAGTCTGCCATTGCCCTTGGCTGCCATTGGCTGGGCAGGACACTTCTATAAAGCAGAGCTCCCCTTGCAAATGGGATGCTCAGCCCTGGGGCAAGTCTCTCTCTTGCAAGCCACCAGCTTATCTCACTTGGGGCAAGATGGTATTACCAATGCTGTTAGAGTGAGCTGGGCCAACACGGAAGCCAGTACACACACTGTGTGCGGCATTTCATGGGGGACAGTCATATCACCAGTTTACTTATTTTAATTTTTTGCCTTTCACCCAGCTGGGATCAGTCAGGAGAGATGCTGCTACAAATCTGCTCTAGGCCCACTCTGATCTATGATCTTTAGCCTATGTCTACACTGGCTTTTTCTCCATGAAGTTTCATACCCTTGCTAGCCCAGAGCAGGGCTTCATCAAGGGGCTGTTCTGGTGGTGCCTTGTCTACACTGGTGCCTGTCTGCTTGGTAGCACTGGAAGAGCAAAACTCATGGTAGCTCGCTGTGATTTGTTTGGTGTTGGGTGGGAGGGGGTGGGGGATAGGGGGCACATATGTCTAGTAAAAACAAGGTCAGCAGGCTTGCCTGGCAAGCCCACCCTTGCTTGTAATGGTGTCTAAGCATTTGCTGGTGTTGACTGAGTGCCAACACTGTTCTGCCAAAAAAACCACAACCCTGATCCCATGATGGACCTAACACTCTCCTGAGGGAGCTTCACATGTCCCTGCCTCCCTCCCCCACTTCCAAAGATGCTCTAATGCAGCGGTTCTCAATCTTTTTTTGTACCAGGACCCATTTGTAAACATTGATGGCCAGTCCTGACCCAGTGCCTCTCACTCCTGCCCGCAGGCCCCAGCCCCCCAGTGTATGGGGCATGGAGGGCCACCAAGCAGCCCCTTGCAGGCTGGAGCTCTGCCAGCCTGCAAGAGAAGTCACAGTTTCCCACATTTTTCTCCTTTCAAAGAAGACTACATTTTTTAAGTGTGTTCGCAACCCTTTCATATATTCTTGTGACCCACTTTTGGATTGGGACCCATGAGTTGAGGAATGCTGCTCTAGTCTCCAAACCAGCGCTCTTCATGCTTTCCCTTGTCAGCTCCCCCTGGGTGCCTGTGCCTTTGGCCTTACTTCTCCCTTCAGCAACTGAGACTGAGACCAGCAGTGGCTCCCACTAAGAGACAGGATATGGGGAGGGGAGGCAGGAAACAGCAGGTGTAGTTCAGGGATGAGGGGAACGGGGGAAACAGGCATGTCTGGTCCAAAGGCCCTGGGGAAAGCAGGCATGCTATTTAAGAAAATCCCCTGCAAGAGCCTATATAGGGAATAGAGGGAGGGAGGACAGGGCTCTGCTTTCGGAGGCAAAGAGGAAGCTTGCTTCTTGGGTCCCTGGGCTGCTAACAGCTTCTTAGGCAATCCCAATCATCTCATGCAAAAGCAGGAGCCATAGCAGCACTCCCGGCCTTGCCCAGGCGGCGGCTGCAGAGCTGCGCAACGGCCACTGGAGGGGGCCGGCAGCCTTCCCTCCCTGCAGGGGAAGGAGGTGCCGGGCAAGAGCAAGACGGGGTTGGGGATCCCAGCCTCGCCGTGCGCTGCCGGGCTCTGCAGCCTCCCCAGCAGCTCCTCAACCACCAAATGTGGGAGCAGCGCAAGCAATGCCCCGCACAGGCCATCTCCGGAGCCTCCAGCGTGCAGGGCTGCAACCTCTCTCAGTTCCTCCTGCCCAGGGCAGTGGGTGATGCATGATCCTCATGCAGCTGCCTCTTTCAGCCCCCGCCAAGCCTCCCTGCCTTCCCTGAGCCCTTTCTGTAGGGCGGCAGCAAACCTCACAGGGGCAAGCTGCCTGCTGCTCTGCACACCTCGCTTACCCGCACCAGCTCCCACCCTGCGCCCAGTTTTGCCCCCACCCCACTACAGAAAGGAGGTTGACACATTGCTGAGTCCGGCGGAGGGCAAGGAAACTGGCTCAGGGGCTGCAGTACAGGGGGCTTCTGAGGAAAGGCTGAGGGAATTGGCTTTTTTAGTCTGCAGAAGAGAAGACTGAGGGGGGATTTAATAGCAGCCTTCAGGTCCCTGAAGGGGGTTCCAGAAAGGATGGAGCTGGGCTGTTCTCAGCGGTGGCAGATGACAGAATAAGGAGCAATGATCTCAAGTAGCAGCAGGGGAAGTTTAGGTGAGATCAGTATTTCCCAATCTTTTCCAGCCCAAGGCACACTTACGTTAATAAAATTTTCTTAGCACACCTGTAAAGGCATCCTCACACCTATTGTAGCTCATTGTGACTCATTGCCATGGCCAAATTCTGCGACACACCTGTTCATTTCTGATGGCACACTTTTGTGCTGTGGCACACTGGTTGGGAAACACCGGGTTAGACATTAAGAAAAGACTTTCTCACTAGGAGGGCAGTAAAACACTGGAACAGGTTGCCCAGAGAGGTGGTGCAATCTCCATCCTTGGAGGTTTTTAAGACCCGGCTAGACAAAACTTTGGCTGGGATGATCTACCTGGGGACGCTCCTGCTGTGAGCAGGGGGTTGGACTAGGGCTGTGTTTCTTAACCTGTGGATTGCGACCCAAAAGTGGGTGGCAAGAATATGTGAAAGGGTTGTCAAGCAAATGCATTCACCTTTAAAAGGAGAAAAATGTGGGAAACGGGCGTTTTTCTCTTGCAGGCTGGCAGAGCTCCAGCCCATGAGGGGTTGCTTGGGGCTTCCACCTGCCCCACACACAGCAGGGGCAGCGGGTCGGGAATGAGGGGCACTAGGTCAGGACTGGCCATTGATGCTTATGAATGGATCCTAGCACAAAAAAAAAGGTTGAGACCCGCTGCACTAGAGCTCCCTTGCATGCTCATTTTCTACAAACAGCTCAGGGAGGCTGGGGGAAACACTCTCCCCCCCGACCCTGCAGCTCCCTGCGTGGCAAGCCCAAGCTATCCAAGCAACTTCTAGGCACCTGCCACTCTCCAGCGGCTCAGCCAGCCAGAGGGGGCTCGCTAGGGCCCCTTTCCCTGCCCGGACAAGCCGGCTGGAGAGAAGATGGATCTGATGGGAGAGCTAGAGCCCAGGCGATCGGTCTAGCAGCTGGAGGGCTGAGGAGGAGGCGACCTTGGCTGCCAGCACCTTGTCAGCAGGGGGTCTCGGTCAAGTGTGGCGATGGGTCCGATCCGAGCTGCCGGGAAGCCTCGCAGCTGTGCACCACGCCCCGGCAAGGGGGAAAGCACTACTCAGCTCCGCCAAGACTCTCCCCTGCACCCCCAGCCCGAGCCGGTGCCTTGCTCGTCAGGGACCCTCCACAAGAGGAGGAGGAGTTGCACGATCGCGTTTGCACACACTGAAGCCCAAGCAGACCGTACCCGTGGTACTTTCTGGGGATCTCAGGTCCCAGCGTGCTGCCTAGCCGGTTAGTGAGTAATCCTCTCGAGAGGCTCCCGAGGAAGGGGTCAATTCAGCGATTCAGCAGGCATTTCAAAAGCATCGCTCGCTTGGATTTGACATTTCCAAGAAGAGCTTCCGAGCCGAGGCCGATCCCCCCCGGCCCTCCCTCCTTTAGCCGATCGCGATGGGCTGGCACTTTGCTAGTGGGTTGTTAGAGAGCTGCACGCGAGTCCGGGTTTCACCGCCCTGCAAACCCCGCCAGCTCCCTCCTCACGCATTGACAGCCCCGCACGCTCATTGAGGAAAGTTTCTTGCCACTACACCCCGCAGACGCGGGTCCTTCTCCTCTCCTGCTACACAAGGGAATGACAGCGACGTTTTAGAAGGGCTTTTCGCGGCTTGTAATTTCCTATTTTGCTCAAGGAAATAGAAAAGTGATGCGCTCGGGTGGGATTTGTCCCCCCCCCAAGAGCGAGCAGGATCATTCAAACTGTTATTTGAAGTGGGTTTCCATCAGGTCCGAAGCACAGGACCTTGACACCGCCTTCTGTGGCAAAAACAAAACGTGTCTTTAAGCATGAGGATCCTGGCGATACCCTTCGCTCCATATATTTATTAAGGGAGCACTGGATCTCTGATGTAAACAGAAGACACTGTAAAAACCTCAGGATTTAGCCAGAAAATGTTTTGTGTATGTTCAAAAAATGTGTGTCATACCTGTAAAACATTCTAGCAAATTATTTGCTGTTCAATTTCCCCTTGTAGTCAATCATCTTGGCTCTAAATTACTTCTGACACATTTCATTTTAGTTTTAAGGAGCAATTTTAGAGGCAGCTAGGGATTATAAAATAGTTTACCATTTTTTTTTCACATCTGGGACATATTATTAGTGGATAACCTTTTTATAGACATTGTATAGATAAGAATAATTTTAGTGATGCATATGTGGATCTATTTGTCTTTAAAAATAAACGTATAATTTGATGTTTATGTTTTTGTTCACAATAGGGTAGTTCAGTTTTAGTCAGGTGGGAAGAATTATTTTACTGCTTAAATTCTTCAGTATATTTTAAATTTCATGCAGTAATCTAGATCCTTCTTAATCTGAACTATTTGTTTTAAAGACAAAGCAGAACGGTTTATTATACACGTCAACATGGAAAAAGATGCACAATTTCAAATTTTAATAGAAGATGAATCAAATATTGCAAACTCACAATTTTGTATCTTCTGGCATTATTAATCTTGGAGAGGATGTAAAATTAAATCAAGGATAATAATAAAAATTTAAATAACAAAAAACTAGGTTTTAGATTAAAACAAGTGTTAAAAAGAAGAAATATATGAGTGGAAGAGATATGATAGATACTGTGATGAAAATAACTGGTTAATTTAATTTAATTTTAAATTTCTATTAGCATTAATGCTTTTAATAATGTGGTTATTTCATTTTATCATCTTCCATTTTTATTTATCTTTGCATGAAGAACAGAGGAAATGTAATATGAATCCACAGCACCCTGAACATGTCTAGATGGATTAATTTTCTGTAAAGACTATGAAAACAGAAGATGGTATGAAGGACAACAGCTACTGAATTGATACTTGGTATATTTGAAGGGAAATTACCCATCCACATTAAAAGACAGTGTTTTTCCTACCAGAATAGGTTTCTTTAGAATTCCCAGTACTAATAATCTTCATTAGATATTGTGAAGTGTTGGTGTAAGACTGATTCTAAAATGTGAATTGCAGCTTGTATTTTAAATGGTTCATGGTGCCGCTTACATTTTAAGTTCAGTTTATTACAGCAGTAAACAAACCACAACTGAATCTTTACCCACCATGGGTTGCTTCTGTCATACAGGATTACTACACCACAAAATACTGAGCTTTTTACATAATACAGTTAAGCAAAAGCTTTGGAAATACAAGAAAGAAACGATTTAGGGCTGACTTTTAAACAATATACATTGCAAAAGGAAAATTAGAGCACGAGTAAAACGTAAGCTACAGCTTCTACATGTGAATATTAGTACTCAAAAGTCAAATGTGCTGAAAAAAGATTTTGTTTGGAATAACTTACATACATGTGGTGTTGATTTTTTTTTAATGGAGAAAGGGCAGCAAGAACAGCAATGTCAAAGGGAAAAAGGCACAGACCATAACAGATTAAGTATACACATAATAAAAGCATAAACTAAAAAACTGGCTACTGTCTGGATTCTGCAAACACTACACATGTGCAATCTTATCTTCTCAGTGGTTCCAGGAATCTTTATGTGAATAAAAGCATGCACGTGCTTAATTCATTGATGGGCCAGGGCACTTTGCATTTAATTTTTTTAACTTGTTTATTAAAGCTCTGCTGCAGAAAGCCCTTAACTGTGTGAGCATTCCTTACTTCTATCAGGGGTTAGATAGTAGGACTCTTCCATTATTTAATGTAACAAAATATTTTTGTGCTGCCTACCTTCTGAATGTGTATCAGGTACTACATTTTAATACAATGTAGTTAAAACAATATGAAGCTCATTATAACACACAATGGCTTCACGTACGTGTTAAATATTTCATGTATATATTTTAACCTGTACATGAGAACATTTGAAACAGCTTACAATATCCTCCAATTCTCCAAGGTTCAATGACATTTAGCTCTGCATCCTTACTTCAGTGGGTTAGCATGTGCTTTGTTAATCCATCGTTTTGCCAAGACTGAGGTTTTGAGGCAGGTGAGGTAACTACTGCTCAACTTATGTCAGCTTGATCACAGCCTTGTCTATCATGGAGCCAACTGGAAACTATGACAGCTTAACTCAGCTCCTTTACTTTTGGTTATCTCCCTGCCTTTTGTCAGACAGGTTTACAGAAAAAGGAATTCTACTGAACCCCAAGAGTGGAATTTTATTGTTGCTCTTGGCCAGAAGTTTGTATGCTTTTTTTTTAGACAGGAGCCTTGCAAGACAGATTCACATTTTTGCCCCTTCAGGACTCCATTAACTGTAATATGGTTTACACAAGGCTACAAATCATGTAAGGTCTCTTATACCTTTGTAAAATATTTTAAGAGCTACAGATAAAAAGAGCTAATACTAGGGCGAGTTATTTTTATTTATATCCTAAGAGCATTCAGAAACTTCAACTGCTGGTTAAAAGGCTTATTTCTTTCTTTCCTGGTAATCAAACAAGCAGCGCTTGGTGTAGGCATAGTTGTGGGGAGCTGGATACAGACATTAACCCTCGATGCCTTGGCCTTCAGCTTATACTGTGGGGCCTATCTGTTCTTCCAAGTTTTTTTTGGGAGAAGGACTGAGTTGATGTGGGGCCACAGAAAAGCTCCTTTGCATGAAGATTTCAAAGGGACCAGACTATGGGATGCTAGTCCAACTGTTTTAATGAAGATTATGAATATAGAATGAGTTCTGGATATGCTTTTAAAAACATACATTGATATAATTCAAAGCCAGATACACTGATATCATTAATAAAATGGGGCACCTCTGTGGCCACCCTGAGGTTCACTGCATCTCTGAGATATGGTTATCTCCCTGCCCAAGTCCCTCCCCAATTCCCTTTTTCTTGTGGATTGGGCCAAGGATACAATAATTGACCACTGAGTTTTACCAGCAGTCAACTATAATCCCTCTTCCTCCAGCCACCCCCAAGCCAGCTCAGTTTTGCTGGCAGGATTGTTAGGGGCGAAAGTCAAGGCTCTGTTCATTCCTCGCCGCTCCCCACACACCTGTTCCAGGGTGTGTATGGGGAAATAGGCATTCAGTGCATGCTTTCTCCAATACACCCAGAGCCAAGACAGGGGTAGCCAGGCAGACGGGCAGGGGGAATTCTTATTTCTCAATCTCTTACAAGGGGGCATAACTTGGGTCACAGTCTGGTTCCAGTATGCTGTATAATATGCTGGTACAGGATATTTTTACGCATTGTGTTTTGATCTAGTGTCCATACATCCATATGCTGAAGTGGCGGACTGGTCAAAGTTCACTTTGCAAGACTCCCCTTTCAGTTGTTTATAATATGTATATTCTAAATTCTGTTGGCAAGAAACTTGAAACATGTATGTGTAGCTTGCAAGCAACCTTTTTTTTTTTTAATTAGTTATTCAGTGCTGCATTGTAGGTCATACAAGGAATAGCTATTAGACAAATTTATGTAAAGGGATCACAGACAAGCCCAAGGAAGCAACTCCTTTTCACAGCACTCTGATCACAGCTGGAGAAATGCATTTAGTTCTGAGCACTGTATTATTGGCTATCTATCAATACATGAGATAGATTACAGAGAAGGGCAACTACAGTGATAAAAGGTCTGGAAGGAGCTACCTATAAGGAAAGATTAAAGAAATTAAATATATACGTATATTTGGGACAAAAGGAAAGCCAAAGGGGACAGCATGACTATAGTTTACAAGTACATGAAAGAGTACTATAAAGTGGAAGAGGAGGAGCTGTTTTCATTAGTTAAAATGATAAGACAAGAAATAACAGATGCCAACTGAAGTAAAACAAGTTCAGTTTTAAGAGCGGGGCAATGGTGATCCTAAGATCAAATAGACAGTAGAACATGCTTCCAGGGAAGCTAAGGAATCAACATCACTCGAACTTTTCAAGTCAGAGCTTGAGAAGGCCTCCTCTAAGGGGAGAATTTCGAAATAGCAGGAACAGTGCCAAGAAGTGCGGTGATGCACGAGCTGCCCCTGCAGCCTTCATGATTTGAAGCCAGTGTAGGGACCCTCTGAAAACTAACACACAAATGCACTGCAGGTTTTCTTGACACCGCTCAAAAGTCAGGGGGACTGGATAAATTAAAGAAAAAAGTATTCTTTAATTTTAATTTAATACAATACCATAATTTTGTAGCCAATCCCTAAAGTGGAAGCCAATTACTTGAAATACTTTGGAATGTGGGGTGGAGAGGGAATGGAAGTGAGTTGAAAAATTACCACTGTGTATATGTAGCAGCTGCTTTGAGACTTAAAAAAGAAGCTTTGCATACCATTACATGGTGTGCATTACATGCCCAGATTAGTATAAATAACATCTTTCACACCTAGTGTTTTTCCTGGCACTTGATATACAAAGATTTACATAATAACAGCGTACAGCTAAGGTAATGTTTAGGCTGGTGATGGTATATCATATATTCTGTAGGAATACTGAAGATGAACTATGTCAGCAAATGGAATATAGGGCCCAAATAATCCCATTGTTTTGTGCATTGTAAGAGCTCACCTGGCTACTGGAGAATAACTCTGGCAAGCGGTGATTCCATACACTGCACGGAGATGGCACCATTATTTTGCTTCACTGTGGGCACAGTGGCTAGAACAGGGGGCATGCCATAGGTGGGGTTGGGGACATGGGTTAGGCACTAACAGGGCCTCTCCTGTTAGAAGGAATCCTGGGGCTAAAGGCAGCAAAGGGTAAATTAAAGTAGCCCTGAAGCTATGCTAATTTGTGCTGGGAGGTGTGCAGGCTCCAGAAAAGCCCCAAATGAAGGGAGGTATTTTTTCTGGACTTAGTTCTCTAATGAGCAGAAATTGAACAATAAGGCCCATAATAATTTTACAGTGGGACATCCCAGGAAAAAAAATGGTACTGTATTTTTTTATGATGCTTCAGGATGAAATGTGATTTTTCCAGTTACACTCTGTCATATCAAAATAAACAATAGAACAGGACAACGACAAATAGTTTTTTTTCACTCTGTCCCTGTAAATTTTCAAGCACAGGTTAGATACTTGGCTGGGATGCTTTAATCAGGGATGATCTTGCCTTGAGCAGGGGACTGGAACCTTGCAGCCCTACTTTCCTATGATCCTGTAAGCTATACTTTATAGTTCACAGGATATCCCATTATGTATATCCCATTATAACAATCCTCCTCATTCTCTAGTCCTCTTTCTTTGAACCAGTTCATGTAACCAAGGCCTACAGATGTTGTGGAGGGTAGTGCATTTAGTTCAAAATTGGAGGGAATGCCTGAAGTTAGTATATAGAGGCAGGGTAGATTTGCACCTTGTAGACTACTGACTTCAGAGTAACATGGCCAATAGAATAACTGAAGATGGGTGCCTGGGGTAGTGGCCCTGGGTGTTACTTTTATGGTGGAGGGTGCAAAAATAACCTCATGTTCAGAGCTTCCTCTGATCATGTCTAACTACTTCTCTCTGCTCATTAGTATATGTCAAGGATGATGACTTCCAGAGAGAGCCACATCTAGCCATACTTAGCCAGCAGAAAAGTTGTGCTCATGCACAACTTCAGAGTCTGAAGGGGGATTAAGTGGGAAAAATAAGGATACAAAATAATATATTTTTCCTTCTTCACAAAGATTTAAAGAAGCATGGGATTGTGGAATGATGTGGCAGTAAACCACAAAGAAAATTATGGTACTATTCCTGACATTACACTGTGATAGATGTGTCACTAGGCAGGTGATATTACCTTTCTCTATTTTGTGAAAGAATTGCTCTTCAAGTCCTTCTGGTTGCTTAATAGAAAAATCATCTAGTATTTCTAGTTGCAAGGACAGAAAATCTTTCTCCCCTTCTCTTCTCTCTACATTTCCTAGAGCTATTTGGAGAATGAGGAAGATGGGTGAAAGCTGGTAACTCTTTTATTTCCCAGGAGAAAGCTCTCCAAAGAACTTGCTTCACATTCCCACTTCTGTTTCACAAACGAGCAGTAAGGAAATAGACTGGGATCTGCGCTTTTCCTCAGGGAGAGTGTGGAAAAGACCTACAATTAGAGGTTCTTGCATCATGAATGTCAGAATTAGTTTTCCTGGATGAACAATAAGGCCGCCAATTCTGCCTTTAATTCATTTTCCTACTTTAACAACTGTGTTTGTAATATGAAAGATTACATTCTCTTTTAACCTCTCTGCCATACCCAGAAAGTACAGGACAAGGTAAAAAGAAAAAGGGATATTGGCCTTAGCTTCCCTCACACTCTTTTTTAATTTCAAATTTGCCTACCAGAGAGTAGATTTTGCCACTCTTATTAAGAATATCACTTTACCCCAAAAAGCATAGAGTAAGGGTGGGAGAGTGTGGCCACATATTTTTATAATACACATGGTAAAGAGATATGATGAACTAACGAAGGGGGTTTCGTAGAGTACACATTTTTAATTCTCCAGTACCTACCAAATCTCCAGCCCTCAGATGCAGAAAGGTCTCCTAGCTGGCAGCTAAGTTAGCTCTATGTGTACCACTGACTCCATGAACCTAATATTTATGCCTCCTCACATTAGTGGTGAACATCTAACAATGACTACACAGAAAAACGTTTTGCCTCTGAGCTGTTAGGGGACTAGGCTTGGGATTTTCACCACAACATCATGTGATGGAATCAGGAATGGAAGAAGAAAGCCTCTCTGAAATGCAAAGGCCTAATAACCACGATCAACACCACTAATGCATTTTCACAGCCACAGACGAAGCCACAAGTTAATCTCATAAATTGTTTCTTTTCCACTTAACATTCCACCTGCAACCGATTGCTCAGTGTACTGCTGATAGACTCTTGGTTCTGCGATGCTGTTGCCAGTCTTATTTTAATAGTATTTTCTCTGGTATAAACAACCTGTTTAGTTTATTGTTGTGTATATGCATTCAGATTCAGAAGAGACTATGAATAAAGGTATTTTTGTAGGCAAAAGATACAGTCTTTCAAGCCATTAATAATTAGAACAGATATTTGGATGATTATAAATAGTTTGATACAGTTTACAACAAGACAAATTCTAGTAAAAATAACAATTTATTTTAAACTGCTAAGAAATCAATATACTTTGATACTTATCAATGGTCATTTTGTGAGACCATTTTGTAATCTGGGCATAGGCAAGTACATAGCTCAAAGAATCCAGAGATGAATATGATATATAAGGTCTAGTTAATCCCATAAGCACATAGGTTCGGAAGGGAGTTACTGGCCACTAATTCTAGTCCCCTTTTTCAAACAGTGCTTCGCCTGGGCTGAGTTTTATTTACTCAACTATGATTGCCTATGTTTGTACAGTACATAGTGCAGTTGGGCTGTGGGCTAATTTGGCACTATCAACACAGAAAGTAATGATAAAAATGGGTTTACAGGTAGCCTTTGGCATACGTATACATGTACTATGTACCCATACTTTACTACATATAGTGCACATCAAGTCTTTTAAGGGATCACTTTATTAATTCTTTTACTACTTTATTAATCCTGTTTTACTGCTTGTTATTTAGAATTGCATTTCTTTATACCAGTTAAGATGTTTGTTTTTAGGGTACCTGAAGCCAGTGGGCCAGATGCTGAGCTGGTGTTACTCAGCACTGCACTATTCACATCAGTGTTAATAAACTGACAGCTACACCAACTCACTATAGCTGAGAATTTGGCCCAGGACCTTTATTCCTTCATTTATTATTTAAATATCTTCACTGGGTTCTCTCAGGTTTGTAAATGAGAAGCATGGCAAAGAAAATCCTACTTTATTAAAAATTCTCACTCCATTAAGTCCATCGTGACATGCATAGAGATGGAGGGAGGTTTGCCGGTCTGATTCTCCATTCCTTTTATAACTGGCTGTCCTGATGAAGCAAATAGGGCAGAATTCAACCAATGCAGCAATGGATTCATGCTCTTCAGGATGTTCCTTAAGACATACCTAACAACATGCAGTCTTTTCTGTCCTCCAAATTATAAAAATCTCTTTTGGGCTTGATTCTTTGTTCATTTGATAACATTAGTCTGATTACATTGATTTCAGTGGAGACCTTGCCTTACACCAATGTTTATGAAAGGAAAGTTGGACTCTGAGTTTAGTTGTGTTTCCAGGCATTTAAGTTATATGGATTAGTTACAAGTCAACTGTTAAATGTGCCCATTAACATTATATAATGGCTTCAAAACATTTAGGGACCTCACACCCCATGACCACACTAGTAGGGACTGTACCAAGTGGGGACCAGAGGTCTGTACAGTGCACCTTTTTGTTCCACCATGTGCTTGGCCTTGGGGCTGCAGGCTCCCCTAGCAATGTGGACTGTGCTGTGCTGCATCACCCTGCATTATGGGAAGGGGGAAGGGAAACTAGTGGGAGCGGGAGCTCAGAGACACCAGCTGCTTGTATAGTTGGAGGGAGTGAGGGCTGGTGGGAGCCCAGGGACTGCAATTTAACCCCTTTACTAGCCAAATGCAGCCTGCAAGTTGCCAGTTGGACAGTCTTGCTATACAACATTAATAAGAAGAAAATAATTTGGCTAGGCCAGCAGGACAAAACAAAATGTGTACCAACTACTTCTATACAAATTGAACTCGCTATATCCTAACCTCATAAATTTGGATTGGGATTTTATGTGCTTACAGCCTTACCAATTTCAGATGTTGGTATGAAACTATTAACAATGGTGGGTTATCTATAAATGACTAAGTTTGTTTGAAGGACAATGCTATATTATCATCTGTTTCTCCTTGAGTACATTTGCAGAATTATGAAATTAAACATTAGAAGTTCTTTGCCCACTTCTATGTTAGGCAATATTTAAATTTTGCCATATGTTCAAGTTTTCTTAGCTGATACATTTTTTATTTGCATGTTTTTAAATAGGAATGATAAAAATAGGAGTATTCAAAGAATTATCACCACTAGACTGAACCTAAAAAGCCCCTTGCCAAAGAAATTTAGCTTCTCATATTATTTAAGCACTAAACAATTTATAAAATATCTATTTAAAATGTATTTTTTATTTTTCCTTACAATATCAAAAAGGAGGTTTTTTCCAACCTTTTGGATAGCAAGAATTATACAAATCAATTGAAAACTGAATCTAAAATACTGCACATCTTTCTGACTTGACTATTTTATTAGAGTTTAATTTGTATGAGGTTGTTACACAGTGCATACACACCTGATAAAGGTTATGATATTGTTTCTTAAACATTTCTCCAGATCACTCCATAAATTGCTTCTTAGACTCTGGTACTAGTCTAACACATGTACTTCTTAGATCAGCGAGTCTCAACCAGGATGCAGCAGCACCCTGGGGTGGCTTGGGTTCCTTTTAAGGGTGCTGTGGGGCACCATACAGTGTTAGCAGTTAGGTGTGCAAACTTGATTTACAGGATAAACCAAGAGATGTCAACAGGAAACCATAGTGTCAAAAACATTCTGACCTGTTGTAGTCTAAGTTCTTTAAAGCAAAAGAACAGTTCTGTTATTTTTCTGTAGTCAAAAAACAACTGAAACCCAAGAGCTGGCATTTTCCAAGGGGTGCCTTGAGTCTAACGAAGGGTGCCTTGTATGTAAAAAGGCTGAGAACTGCTGCCTTAGACACTCTAAAGGGATGACATTGCTGAGAATTCCAGTATTTTAGAGAGCAGAAAATATTCTTCAGTCATTATTCAGACCTAGGATGTGTGTGTTCTGTGTGTGTGTGAACAGGAGATATATATATATGTATGTATGTATGAATGTATGTATGAATATATGTATTAATGTATATAAACAAGTGTATGTGCATATATAAATACATACTTTTGTCTGTGTGTGTATATGTGTGTGTGTGTGTATGCATACACACGTGCATGCATACATACATACATACATACATATATGTATATATTGGAGAGCATCTGATTTTCTTTGCTGAATGCTATGTTTTGACTATTACAAAATTGCCTAGCTTCTATTATTTTCTTCTTTCCTTTTTTTAGTACATGCAAAGGTTTATGACTGAAATATGAAGGCTAGAAGAGCACCTCATGTTCTGAACTTGCATATGGCTTAAAAGGATCCAGTTCTATGCTGTATATTATATTTTAACACCTAAATGGAAAATCAGTATTGCTGAACTGTATTTAGATCCAATGTGTTACAACCTCTCCTTTAAAACACTGTAAAATGGAAACAAGCACCATACGCATCTTTCCTGCAGAATATAAAAATAAGTTGAATCAGGGATTTCAGATCAAATGCTGTACTAATTTAGACTTGATGGCACTGGGACTTTAACACTGTCACAAGATGTATGTACCAGAATTTTACCTAATCTGTGTTTCTTCCAGATAGAATCTTTACAATAGCTAATATTAAGATCTTAACAACTCTGTATCATTGTTCAAAATGACAGCAATAAAAACTTAAAGGGAAAAAGGAACAAAATGGGAATTATAAATAACACTAAAGAATCACATTATTCTATAACTCCAAACTCTTTTTCTGTCTGTCTGCCTGTCTTTGTTCAGCCTTGCTTTGATTAGAACAAGAGTCATATTAATAACTGTAATATATTAATAGTATTCAACCAAGTTTCCTTTTCTACAGAGACACTGAATTGTATAGTTACATATACAGTTAGTAGAAAGGGACAACCCAGAAAGCAGTGCTAGTCCCAGGATTATGTAATAGAAAACAAAATTTGCATTATGTCAAATATATTAAAACCTGAATCCATTCTATTTCGTTGTGGCTGTCTGCTTGAAAAAACATAAAATACAGCATAATAGATATTTTCAGCCTAAATATAACCTCAACAGAATGGACATAAGTCAACTCAAATGGGCTGGCCAATATAATTTAAACTCAAGTTATTTTGTCAATTTATATTTGTCTTTTTTCTTCAACCAAATTTTTTATTCCTCTGTTTTAGAGTGTCTAAGACAGTGGTTCTCAGCCTTTTTAGAAACAAGGCACCCTTCGTTAGACTCAAGGCACCCCTTGGAAAATGCCAGCTCTTGGTTTTCAGTTGTTTTTTGACTACAGAAAAATAACAGAACCGTTCTTTTGCTTTAAAGAACTCAGAAAGACCACATCAGGTCAGAATGTTTTTGACACTATGGTTTCCTGTTGAAATCTCTTTGTTTATCTTGTAAATCAGTTTTGCACACCTAAGAGTGCTAACATTGTATGGCACCCCACAGTGCCCTTCAATATTTAGTATTTATTGAAGGATTTAAAAATATAGATGTACAGGCCAGATCTTTGGCCAATTAAAACAGTTTAGTCAATTAGTACAGCTTCCCTGACTTTAACACAAACATAACCCGTTGGTCCTTCTGGGTTGCTTTGCTTTTTAAAGAAATTGCTTAAAAACATTAACAAACACAAAAGAGTGCTGATTCCATAATCCATCCTATTTCCATCACAGTCCATTTCAAATTCCTCCTCAGTTTACGTGGGACATGTACCTCTTATTTTATGATAAAAGCTAACTAAATGTCTCCTCTGAAGAAATTAATTGCAGGGCTTTTTTTGTTTTTTGAACCGTATGCTATACTTCAGAGTCCAGTGAAAGTTCTCTCTCTGTCTCTCTCTGTCTCTCCCTCTCTCTCTCTCTCACTCTCTCTCTCACACACACACACACACACACACACACACACACACACACACACACAGAGTAATGGATTTTCTTGTTTTGCTCCATCAGAAATTATAATCCTTTTAGGCTTGCCTGGCCAAATAGTCCCCTTACTTTTATAACAATAGAGACTTCTATTACAGTTCAGCAAAAAACTTTTGAAGAGAAAGATAAATAACCTTTACCAAAGATACTGGTGGTCGCTCTGTTTTTCCTCATCAAGTACATGGCCCAGGATAGAGGAGATGGCATGCCAAACTGCCCGCTGTTCATGCTTAAATCTATGAGATAACCAAGCCGTAGCCAAACACTGCCAAAGATCTGCAGAAACTAAATGAGAAGAGGGGAAAGCTCTTCCTTTTCACTTCACTCTTTTTCTGCCCTAGAGATCACTATTTAACATGAGCAAATTGAAAAATGACATGCAGTCATACTTAGTATGTTTTTTTTTTCCACTAACCAAACTCACAAGAGACTTCCCATCCTTTTTTTTTGCCTCAGGCATTTATAGGCTAGTAATTTTCATTTAGCTACTCAAATGTTTTTTTTTCCTACCCAATTAGAGTGGAAGTGGATGAAGACTTATAGTTTGCAGGTTTTTTTCTGTTTTAATATTTTGGTGGAATATTCTATTGGTATTTTTGTTGATATATTTTTCTAAAGTACAACTGTCTGTTACAGGTAGACAGAATAATAATACTGATAAGAGGAACAGGATTTGGTCTTTACTTTGTGCTCCTATATGAGAAAAGAAGTTAGGTCATGCTTTTACAGCTTGAAACTGAAGTAATAGACACAATTTTATATCATATGATTCCAGAACGTATATGGAAATAATCTTGTCTAAAAGCATAAGAGTTAATATTATAAACTGTCAAAACTTTACAGATGTTATGTGGCTGAGTCCAGCAATTTCATAGACTGCTTATGCAAATATGCATTTGTGGATTTTTCAAAAATGTTAAGCCAGATACAGAAACACACTCCAGCTATTTTGCAAACCAGATTTCAGTGATTTGTCTCGCTATCACAGACAGAATGGTATTAGTAAATCCGGCCTGTTGACTTCACCATGCATATTTATACAGCATCTCTTACGTTGTACTTCAGGCAAAGCATGTTTGGTAGCCGCATAAAAATGGTAAAAGAAAAGACTGTGTAGGCCATAGTAGCAACCATACACACCATAGTTGACATCCTTTTTGTAAGAAAGGGTGCACTGACTAGACAACAAAACTTTTCCCATTTCTTTGCACTTAATCTCATCTCCATCTAAATTGGGAAACCAATTATATACCATGGTAACTTATATTATGGAAATAGCTAGATAGGTTATGATAAATCATATACAGACAGCTCCAGAAAAAGGCAGAGAGGAATACTGAGAAGTAGAGCTTTGAAAGGAGAAGGTCCTTTGGGCCTGATCCAGACTTCATCTTTACATTGACTTCAGTGGTCTATTGCATTTCCTAAAAGGAAGGCATTACGGAGAGTATAAAAGATAAATTTTGTACTGGGCTGCTGGGCCAGAATTGAGTAAAAGCCCACCTTCTGTTGTATCACTGTTTTCAAACATGATTATTTTATAGGGAAGTTTTAAAGATTATTTTACCATATCAAGATACAATTTATTTTAATGTTTAAGAGCTTGGAAAAAGTAATTATATAGGTGCCAATTTCAAATTTCAAAATATTGGCCTAACCCTGCTATTCCTCAGTGTGTTGTGCCATTACTGAAATCTGCAAGGAGATGAATGTATGGACTGATAGAAGCATCAGACTTTCAGATTTACTAAAGATTTGTTGTTTGCCAAATTTCATGTTTCAAGTTGAAGATGCTTTTGAAGTTTTATATATTATATGAAGATAAATAAAAGCTATACAGTAGAGATCTCATGCATTAAATTACCGGCACAAACACTTTTGATGACCAAGATCCTGATCTTGAAAAACTTCAATGCCTAACTGCAGTCATGTCAGTAAAATTACACATTTAATTGTTTGCAAGACTGGGTCAAAGTTATAAATCCAGGATACTAGGTTTTAATTCCTGTTCTATCTCAAAATGCTGCAATCCGGTTACGATAAAAGATGGATCAAATTTTACATTTACGGCTGAAAAAAGCTGACATGAAAATTTATGTAGGAACTGTTTGTCTGTTGTTTTCATACCAAACAGAAAGGCAAGCAGTAGTACAGCTTTCCTCTTTGATCTTTGTCTTAACATAGTGTGTGTTAAGTAAGAGGAAAGCAATCTTCACAAGTAATATACTGCATTTCCCCAGGAAAAATGGGGGGAAGGGGGAAGAAGAGAAACCAGTGACATGAAATGATACAGCAAAACCTCTACCATCCTAGAAATTATTGCACAATCTTGTGTTGTAACATTATTCAACTGTAACAGAAGGACCATGTGGGACCTCAGGCAAATGTTTCATCAACTGCACGGCAAGATGTTTCCTGGGCTTTGCAGACAGTGGTTCAGCGAAGGTGCAATAGCCCTTCTGTTGCAAGCTAGATAAAGCACTCCTGCCAGCCACTTATCTTCAAATGCTAACTATATGGATAAGGTTCTTTCTATCCCTGGCATTGAATTTAAGCTTTTGAAATTTACAGAGCTTTATGACTTGATTCCTTCATGTGTGTTTATCAGACAGTTTATATCTTCCTTGTCCTAATGCCTCTTGTCTATGTTTCAGAGTTTGAGCATCTTGTGTATATTTACATAAAGATAAGATATGCAGGGCTGTATAATTCACATATATGTTGCCACCAAAAAGCACTGACTTTTAGGGGAAAGGGAGTTAAGATGGATACTATACTTGGGCTCAGTGTTTGTTATCACATTTATCATAATAATAATATTTGGGTGGAGCCAGAAGATACAGTAAGCTGCAAAGGGTTTAAACTTAAGATATTTTCTTTCATTCCATTTTCTTTTGTGGTCTCTGCAGTGCAGAAGCACCAACCAACTCTCATAAAAGAAAATGTTTATCTGCCATTATATGTATTCTAGTAATGTAAAAGGTCCATAATGTACATGCAAGTAAGATCTTAAAAATATTTTTATTGTATCAATGTGCTCATGATCCCATATACCACACTGCAGATGTATGCCAAATAAATGTATAATAGCAAAATATAGTATGGACTGACAGAGGAATATACAGTAATAATCAAAGATAGAGGCATTTAAATTCCTACGTGGTTGCAGCAGAAACTGTGACTGTGCCAGTTCTAGACTCAATGCATATTTAAGGTACATGTGCAATAGTTCACAACATCCATTTAAAAATTAGGGGCCTATATCTTTGAGATACCTTGCACCTGTACCTCTCACTGATTTTAAATGGAGATATGAGCACCCTTCTGATACCATTATAGAACATTACCTCTTAATAAACGCAAATATGGTATGTGTTTTACTACACAGGATATAACAGTCTGATGAAGCAAAAATAAATGGGAAAGGTTAAAAAGGTACAAGTAAGTAGCACCCACTATATTATTTTATAATGTGCCATTTGCGTGCTTCTAAAAAACAGCAGTGAAAAAGCAGTGGAGTTAGGTTTTCAGTCTTATAGTGACATGAGCAGTATATAGCTCTCCGATTTTTTTACCTTAAAAAAGTCAGTTAACAAAACTCAGTATCTTCCAAATGTATAGAGTACTTTATATATTACTTTTCAAAATTTCCAGGTAATGTGCATGCCAGTACATGTCCTGAGAAGTTAATACTTTTCCATTTCAGACACTTGCACTGACTGAACATGCAGACATGAGAATTGTACTATTGGAACACTTACATTTATTTGAAGGATTTGGGTTCTCTTATAGGAGCTGGAGCTCAGATTTTCCTCAGACCTATTTATCTACCTTCCAATGTTAATGTTCAGTCAGATATGGGCATTAGAAAGGAGTTACTTGATTCTATTGTGTCTGCTTTACAGGAAGCCAGAAGATGTTCCAACTGTCTTTTCTGGCAGAAGATCTCTGAATCTAGTAATCTATGAATGTCTTTTTTAAACAAATGTCTGAAAAGTTTCTTTAATGCAACATTGAGAGCATCTATATCTGTGTATTTTTAGATTTCGTTGAACTGAGTTAAAGTGTACTAGAGATTTTTAAGTAGAATACAGACCAAAAAAGAGGGAGACAAGAATGAAACCGGATGGAGGACACATCCTGATTTTGACATGCAGCACCATCTTTAACTGTCTTTGAACTATTGCATTCTCTCTGCAAAGATTTGAGTAACTTTCCTTTGAAGTAGATTATCCTTCTATAGGAAAGATGCCTCATGCCTTTTCCAGTGTCCCAGAGATGATTGCTAACCTGTGGTCTAGGGAGGTATTCATTGACAAATAAACTTGTCCATTGTTTAAAATACTAAAAAAATAAAATTTTGGTGCAGATAATATTTATGTAGGTTTTCATGGTGCAAAAAAAGGACATAACCTGAAACCAGGTCTTGAGAGATACTGCTGGTTGTCACTATCAGTAGCATAAGAATGTGGCTGGGTGCCCAGGACAGCTGCAGCATACAGACATGGTGGCAACTGCTAGCTACCACTGCTACTTCAACCAGCTGTGGCAAAAGCCTCTTTTTTTTTTTTTTACCTTCCACCCCCGTTGGTGCCCAGGCCCTTTGCCCCTATCACCCCACTCTATGCCACTGCCATGTTTCAGTTTATTTATAGTTAAATAGTTTTCCAAGCAACTGAAAGTTTCCAAAAGCTGATATTTTGGCAGACTCTCTTTCTTCAGTGTCTTTTTAAAAAACAGACCAGAAATTTTAGAATTGTTACTCTCAGAAAAAAATGAATACTTCTAATAAGAATGTATACGTTTACAATGTAGCAAGAGCCCTAACATGGAGCCGTGGCTATTCCTGAATGGTAAAATTTGCTGTATTTCAAGAAAGAAACAGCATTAGTCAGGTCATATTCTCAAAGGCAGCTTTGTCTGAGACAACTACATATCCCTTGATTTACTTTCCACTTTCCATTTCTGCGTTCAATTTTGTGATGACCACTGCTTCAGATTTGCATAGAAATAGGAAAACATTGTTTCAAGAGCATGTACTAGCCAGAAGGGGGAGCTCCATGATGACCAGGCCAGGCCAGCAATCCCAAACCAGCTAGCTACAGCTGTATCCAAATGCCAATTTACTGCTCATCTCAAAACATCCTGGCCAAACTCTGCATCTCTCTTTTGATCTCTGAAGAGAAAGAGAATCTGCACAGACAAGCTGTTTCCCTATACCATCAGCTAACAACTACTACTATGGCCACAATTGCTTTGTAATAATACACAAGCGGTAAGCATTTCAACAAACGCACACACTTTTTAAAAACCAAACTTAAATTCAGTATGTAAGATTTTCTGCTTGTATCAGGCAAACTTAACCTGTAATCACTGAGATGCCAAAATTCTCTCTGCTGGCACAACTCCTGTTGTCTTATTGTAGCTGAGAATTTAGGCTGTAGGCTCAGAGAACTGTGAGCTAAACTGGTTTTAAGCAATGGCAGCATTGATGTGGCCATGGAAACAATGAGGCATAGTCACCACAATATGGTTGCATGTGAAAGCTGCAGCTAATTATCTACTAATATCAGAGCTGGGTAAGCCACCCACTATGCTTGCTGCTGTGTAGAGCTCAGCTGGCATTGATGGGCCTGGAACTATCACCCTAAGCGTGAGTATTGAGTGAGTACTGAAGGTCTTGACCCCTCTGCACCTGCAAGACCCAGGGCTATAAGACCCTGCCTGAAAACATAGCTGATGAGAAACCATGTTTCTTTTTCATAAAAGTTTGAGATTTCAATCTTTTTTCCATTTTGTTTTCCAAAGTTTGAGAGAGAAACCTGCCCGGTGTCCCAGATGTCTCATATTTCCAACCAGGATGGATGGTTACCCCAATTCTAAGCTGAGTTAGGTGCTATTAAAGTTAGCACATGCTGTGAGCAGTTGCACATCGAGGGTGAATACCTTTTCTAAGGGCCCTGTTACACCTTACACTGTGTTGGTGTTAGCTCGAGTTTGGAAAGGTCACAGGTTCAGACCAGCAGGGGCCCACATGACTGAAATGTAAGAATCCTTCCCCCCGCGCCGCCCCCCCCCCCAGCTCCCATTCCAGGCTTCCCCTCTGCCCCCTAGAACTCCCCGAGTTACCCCCCCATCCCCACTGGGGCTCCACCCCTGCCCTTCAGAGTTCCCCCTGCCACCCTCTCCCATTTGCTTGTGGCTGCCCACACTGTCTGTCCCAGGGGAACAGGAAAGGAAGGGTTAATCTGCCTGCCCAGCTACTGATGCCCTGCTGGGCTGCTACTCTTCAGGCTGAGCCCACCTGAAAATAGCAGCAGCAGCAGTGGACAAGCAGGCAGGTTAACTCTTCCCTGTCTGTTCCCCTGGGACACAGTGTGGGCAGCCACATGTAATTTGAAGGGGTGGGTATGATCAGTGATCTGGGATGCTGGGGTGGGTGGCGGTGGGGGGCAGTGGGCTGGATTTGAGCCAGGGGGGAAGGGGGACTGGGTGGGGTGTTTTCACTAAGGTGTAGCCTGGAGTGGCTACACCTTAGTATAACATGAGATGGGTAACACAGTTCAGAGATAATCCTGCCCTGGAGTGGTGTAACTTTGAGCCACATTTTGAGGGCTTAGAATCAGTTTCAGGTGTTAATGTACAGACAATGTAGGGGTTAAGAGCAACCCAAAATTGCCGTGCAACTAGGGTGGCCATCACAGAAGACAGTCCGGCTGTCCTCTGTCCTCTATTGATACAAAACCGGATGCCTTTATGACATGAAGGCGCCAGGTTTCATATCAATAGAGGACAGAGTAGCAGAAAACCGGAATGTCCTCTGTGATGGCCACCCTATGTGTAATGAGGCCCTAATGTGCATGACTCTGACTTGCTGCTAGAAGGCTGGAGAACGGGCGGCATGGCCAGGACCTGCCAAGTCTGCCTGGCTCTCTGGCTGTCCATTGGCTCCCTACTCACTTGCCCCACCCTGTGTGGCTCCCCACTCATCTGCAGCTGTCTGGCAACTTCCTGCTCACTCTTCCTTCTCTCTTGTGGCTCCCCAAGTCTCCCCAGGTTTCTGTTAATCCAGGGCAATAGAGTTCTGGATGACAGATCCTCCATGTGGGGGTGGGGTGGAGGATGATAGTGGTGCATCCTGGGATACCAGAGGACTTCAAATTGCTGGCATTGGCCCCATAGAGCAGACTGATGTTACTGCAATATAAACTGCCTAACAACAGCTAGAGATAATCCACACTCAAAGACATGTAATTTTGAGATGCTCAGAGGGCACTTAATTCATCATTTTCTGTCTTATTGCATAGATACTCCTGTCTTAAGAGTGTTTAACATGTGAGAAAAGTAATATTTAACAGTTATATCTAACTGGACACTTGGGGGTCAGTGTGGGCTGGCTGCTCAAGTATCTACCCAGCTTCTTGGATGGGATTTGAAACCTGTGATGTCACACAATGACAACACTGAACCTCATCATTCTCTCATTCCCCACATACAGATAATGGCCTATTAATGTCCCCCCCACATTATTTCTGCTGCTTACTGGCATCTGGGTTGAATGCAATAAGTTCTTTTTCCCTGCTCACTTGCCTTGGAGCACAGAGGAAGAGAAAGTAGTGGAGAGAGAAGAGTAAAGCAGCATTCTCCACATGGTAGAGATTAGGAAAGGGTTTGGGGAACTCTGCCCCAGTAATCCCACTCCCAACAACATCTCCACTGTGCACAGATCCACCAAAGCCCCCTCCTGCCTAATGGGATGAGGATTTTAAGAAATAATATATTGGTGATTTAAGAATCTTATCTTGGCATACTTGCTGTATGGAACAGAAATCTTAATGAAGGGTGACATCCAGAGAGGAGGAAGCTGATGAAATTTGTGATGATAATGCCTTACAATGTTGGATAATGACAGGTAGGTAGCCCATCTGCCCCTCAACAAGGACTAGCATGAACAAAGAGAGTCATAGCCTGGCTTTTACTAGAAATTAAAAAAAACAAACAAAACTAAACATAAAGAAAATATGGTGGAGAGCTGGATGTGTAATTTTAGAATGAATGGAGCTACTTCTAATTTTCACTCATAAAACTTACTTTTGGCCTACACTGGGACTAGGGCTGTCCTAGCAGCAATCTTCAGAGGCATTTTGGAGATTTCTCTGACAGCTCACATCAGAGTGGGAGCTTGACTTCTTTGCTGGTGCTATTCCAATGACTGGTGGAGATGTCTGACCACTTCACACAATCTACACTTCCCACAGTGTCTAGTTCTTGCAGAGGGGCATGCAGCTATGTAATGAACTTCCAAACTAACCAGAGTCTAACATCCTGTAGGTTCTTCGCACTGGAAGTCCCTGCTCTGTGAAACAGCTTTCCCATGACAACCAAATGGATGATTAGAAATGTAAACAAAATCTTACCCTTGTCAGCCCTCATCTCATCTGTGCCATCAAATATTTACCGGCATTAAACCAGCAACCAAGCCAAGTATAGTCTCTTTCAGTCAGGAAAAGTCAAAGAGCAAAGGGCTTCATGAATTTTCACGAGGAACCTTCTTATGCAGTCCTAGCTTTCATTAGAGGTTCCGTGAAGAGTCTTGCACAAAAGTCTATGATACATAATATGTGTCTGTCTGGCACAATTTGGGGATTGTTAGACCATGTGGAATGGTGCACTAGCAAACCTTTATTGCTTCTGGCACCCAAACTAACTCTTGCATTGCACTGTGATGCCCTGGACATGTCCATAAAGTCAGAAGGTGCACAAGAAACCATAATGGTCAAGGATATCCTTTGTGTATATGGGGAAAGGAGTGAAAAGCTCTTGGTAGCCTCTCTAAACATCTACCCTTCAGAGTTATTCTCATTTGAAGGCTGCCTTGTTGCTATAGAACAAAGGAGGCTTTACCATTTAAACTTCATAATGACGTGAATAGCTGCAGACTGTTGCTGCCTTTGCCTTGCAAGCTAGCATCTTTACAATTTTGTGCTCTCCTCTCTTTTCTGCCCCTGTAGCCTATCCAATAATGTTGATTAGGCTTCAGGGCAGAAGCAGCATTTTGCACTATCTTTTAGGGCAGAATTTCAGTTTGGGAGAAAATTCAAGCTTGCTTTCTTTAATAATTCAAATGGCAGTATTGTGTGGATACTCTTAACTGCTACTTAAAAGTAATTAATTGATTTTCTGACATATCAGTTAACAATGTATTGCACTGACATGAAGTTGTGATTCTGCTCTTGATTGGGCTGGATGACTAGATGCATCATACTCGGTTCAGGAGTTTAGCTTAGAAGACTCTAAATATATTCAGCTATAAAAAGAAAGGCATTTTACAAGTAGTGATGTCTAAAACTTGAACCCAAATGCAGCTTCAGCTGCTGTCAAAGTAAAGCATTTCATTGTTATTTACAATGGCTGGCAGTATTTACATGTAGCACATCCGGCAGGTATGAAAACAGAACTTTTGTCAACAGGAGACAATATCTCACTCAAATGGAACTGAGAAGGCAGTTTGGAAAGATGGTTGATGTACATATATAGCTTTCCTGAGAGAGGTCACTGAAGTGCCTCCAATTTTAATGGCAAGTGTTGTTTCTCCACTTGAAATCCCAAGAGGCTGTGGATACAGATGGGTGAATCTGCAGCACTAGCAGAAAGAAGGAACCCAAGGAGATTGCTAATGAACTGTACAGCCCTTTACCTCTCTGGCAGGCCATCAGTTCCAACAAACTGTACATCAGAAACTGTCTCCTTACATAGATGTGGGCAGAGATCAGAGGGTTATTGTATATTGAGACCAACATTTTCAAGCCTGGTTAATAAAATAAGGCAATTAAATAAAAAAATCTGATTTTCAGCACCCATAGCTTTCCTTGACTTTACTGAGATTTTTTTTTTCCTCTCTTAAAGAGCGATTTAACAATGGATTCAGAAAGTTTACCTGAAGCTATTCAGGTTTGAAAATTTTGATCTGAATAAACAGCGGGAGAAGTAGACTCAGAAAAAAAATTCACTTGTTAGGGATGATGTTATCTTCCCCACTTATGTTTTTGTTTTGCTCCCATTATGTGTAAATTTAAAGGTCAGCCTCTTACTTCTAAACATATTTCTCATATTGCTTTGTGCATTAAATATCATTTTGCTATTGCCTACAGCCCTCTCTTCCCTCTGATTATACAATAGCAAATAAATATCGGGTAAAGGCACAACTTGTATTTCCCCCCACATTTCATTTTTCATCAACACAAATTTTTGTTGATTGTGTTATTCATTTCCATATTTATTTCCAAAACATTTTCCATTTTGGGAAGCAGAATGAAGCAGTCAGAGTTTTCTTTTTGTGGCAGCTTGGGCACTACCATGTTACAAAGACTGACATGCTACACAGCTTGTCATGGGGTGTCTGTGGGTCTTGAGAAACAAAAGTGTGTTCAACCAGTCCTCTGGGATTTTAATTATTGCTCTGGGTTAATTAATTTTTTTTTTTTTTGCTAATAATTTTAGGAAGTCAAGTATGTTAAGATGATACAGACAAGGTTTTCTTTCCACCATACACATAGCCAGACTAATCATTGGACCAGGAAGTGTTCAGATACTAAGGAAATTTGCCAGGATCACCATGCTTGTGAACTTAGCTTGATACATATAGACTTTAATTTGCATTTAACACATAAAGCTTAATGTGGTGAAAGTATTTTAACATCACAATTGTGTATTATCAATCCTTTCCAAGATTTTGCTGCTAAACAGCTCTGAATTACCAGACGCCCTATCCTGTCATATTTAAACTTTGGAAGAAAGGTAATAGGAGAATCAGAGCTGATTCAGTAATGCATATTTTGTGAGGTGTTTAGGTTAAGAATAGATGAATTCTGAAAAAGAAGCGCAGTCATATGCATAATTAATGACCCCTCTGTATTTGGGAGAAAGTATCAAGATTTTGCTGAACTCTGATTGATTTTCTGACACAACAACTGAAAAGACGTGAAAGAAGCCACTTGGAGTATAGTCCAGGATATATGATCCATTGTTAAATGGAATTCCGCATTTTAATTACTAACACTGCTCATGTTACATTGATTACGATGTATTAGAAAGTTTACATTAAACCTAACAGGGATGAAAGGGAAGGAAAAAAAAACCCAAGCCAAACGGAGAGTCAGATGTATGACTAAAAAAACCCCAACAGAAAAGAGAAATGCTGTCTTATTAACAAGATGCTTATGCTACATTTAGATAATTTTTTTTTTTTGGCCCAAACCTAATTTTTTCCCCTGAGAAATGTAAATTCAGGTCAATTAAGACAGTTTGCAAACAACAACAGTGAAAACCCCCAAACCTTCTTTTTTGCGGCCTTGTGACAAGGTATTTAGCAGAATTTTCAGATTCCTTGGATCTGACAGGCTGCACCGTGAGCACTTCTGCTATGGCCTCAAACTTGCGACCTCTGGGCTGTCAACCATGTGCCTTAGTATCCACCCCCCTGGTACTCCACCCACCAAACAGTTAATGCATTCCAAAAATCTGAATGCTTCATTTCAACATTCTTAAAATGATCAGTTTTCAGTATGAAAAGTTTTGCTTTGAGATTTAATTACACTTAATTTAAAAATACTTTACAATTGTAGCAGAAAAATATTTTATTTCAGGTAGAACCAAACATCAGTTTGACCCCAAATCCTAATTTTTAAAATGTTTAGGTTTGTCAACATTTTAAAAAGTTTTCCATTTGAGTCAATCCAAAACAAATTATTTTTTCAATTGTTCAGAACTACAAACAAACTGGATTTATGCATAGCTATGTTTATAGCATTGGTGGGGAAATTATACTTGTTTCCATTTAAAAGCAGTTTGTCTTCATGACATTTCTGTTTTCACACATCACTGTCATAATCAATGGGAGATAGAACATTGAACTGATCACTGATGAGAAACTGACACCCTTCCAGCACCTATTGCTTTCTTCCTTTTGCATGATAAATTATAATACCAAAGTAGTAATGTAAATTAGGTGATTTCTTTACCTGCCCAGGGAAAAAAATGCTTTGCCATGCTCAGGTGTCAAGCTCTTACCTCAGGTTAGTTTATTAGTTCAAACAAAATTGACAAAGTAATACCATGACAAGTATTCCCACAATAAAAACTCGTAGTGGCCTCCTCCTTTGTGCCTCTCTGTACCTTGGAAAAAAGGACAAGCCACTTCCTCTCAGCCTGACTCGGGTGACAAGCAGGTAGCCATTAACCCTTTCCCAGTTGTTCCACTGGGGGCTGGCATGGCGCGGGTGCTAAGGTGCATTGTTGACAGCCCAAGAGTCATAAGCTTGTGGCAGTAGAAGTGCTCATGGCATGGCCCTGTGAGATTCCAACAAATCTACAAATTTTGCTAAATACCTTGTCACAAGGACACAAAAAAGGAAAGGAAGTTGTTCCACCCTGTCTCAGTCATAGCTAAATGCCAAAAGATGCACCAATGAGCCCTGAAAGGTCAAACTATATCATATCTATCCCATAGCACATACTTTTTTACATTATTCATGTCCAGCTAATTAGAAGCAGATTGAACAGAAATGGGCACATCTGAGCTAACATAATATTGAAGAGAAACATTTACCCTTTAAGAGTACCATTTTACTGGTTTTTAATTAAAGTCTGCTTTGTATCCTTTTTTGTTCAACAAGAATTTAGAAACAGAGGTTTACTACCATAAATATCAGAAGCCATGACTTCGTCAAACACATTTTCTGTTGTCTAAAACCAAAGACAGCAGGAGTTGGGTTTGTTGATAGCATCAACCTATTGCTGTTGGATTGACAGCAAAATTAAACTTACTGTCTCCTGCATAATTGTTTTGACCAATATCCATTGCAATCAGACAGCACATGATGACAAGCCTACAGAGTTTGGAGAAAGCAGGAGTTGGATGTGGGAGCAAAAGGAAAAGGAGAAGAAAAAATAGGTTGTGCACAGATTTCTAATGGTTTACAAAACCAATGGACTGCAAAATAAACCAAGTGAAGCAATTATATAAATATCAAATCCCTACTAAACTATATCAATTTTAAAGGAAAAAACCAAGAATCTGAATGTTTAATTATTCCTGATTAATCCATTATTTTAATTAAAAAGCTAGCCTATGTCTTATGATGATTTTTTCCTTTCTTGATATAATAGCTACTATTTATTAGCTGTTATCAATACCCTGGAATTGGTGCTTTATACTAGAACTCATTGGGAATAGTCCAAGATTCTGGGGACTGGGAAATGCTGATTCATCAAAACCACTGTTCTTGGGAAGTGGTCTGTATTAATGAATGGCATTTAAAATAAATAAATCCATTAAAAAGCTTTGAAATTGCCGAGGTATTTTCTTCCACATTTTCTAAATAGAATTTTTTTCTTTTTTTAAATGACTTTTTATTTTGATATTGAAGTTAATTTCAGTATTAAAGCCTGAAATATAAACTATAAAATGAAATTAAAAAAAATGAAATTTTAGTTGGCCTGAAGCATGTTTTTCTTCTTCCTTTTTTAGTTTTGTTTCACCAAAATTGTCAAGACTCTGACTTTGTCCCTATATGCATGGGAAATTTTTCAAAATCTCAAAAATTCTGGGGGGACAGGAAATCCATTTCCTGCCCAGCTCCATTCCATATACAAAATTGCTCTGGCTGTAACTAAGAATTGAATAAAAGTGGCTTTTGGTGTCAGCTGATACAAACTATTTTCTATGAAAACATTGGAAGTTTCTGTAGACTGGTTCTTTCTCAAGTGACCAGATCAAGCAGATGCATTTTACAGTCTTCCCACATTTTTAAGTGCCATAGAGATTCCTGATGCTGCCTGCTCTCAGAGGGCAGGAAAGGAGAAAACACCACCAGGACAGAGTTTGTGATGGTGCTTCTCACTGCAGCTAACAACAGGGAAGGTGCATACAAGAATTGAGAAAGGGTAAATAAGTAGTTAAACTTTTGGTTCTTGTTGAATAGGAACTTTTCACCAAATCATGATAGATGAGAACCCTGATGCTGTTAGCTAGTCGGCTTATATAGGTTTGCGCTGAGCTACTTCTGCAGCAGCAAACAGCAGCCACCCCAGGAAAACCACCAGAGCATGGCTACGTTGTGATGGCTGGGGCAATGCACACCCTGGGAAGGTGCTGGGCTACTGGAGGGACTGTGGGATCCAGCAGGATTTGTGGGGGTATCTGCTATCTGCTTCCAGATGCCTTCTTTTGCTTGGAGACATGGTGGCTAAAAGAAGAGGTTCTGCCATGACAGGGGAGATCTGAATGCAACTCCTGAAGTTTTGAGGGGAGAACCTGATTTCTGTTAGGAAAAGCATGTAATGTAGGCCAGCCCTTACAGGGCTGATGCTAAAAGTTAAAGGGAAACAGGTAAGATACATTCCAGGTAAATCTCTCGCTAGCATTTTTAGGATTGGTATGGTACTCCTTTACAAAACCTCAAGCAAAAAGTCACAGTAGTTTCAGCTGACCTGCCTGTGTAAGAAAGGAGGTGCAGGATCAGGCCCTTGGACCGTAGTTTAAAACAATGGTACACTTGTCTATGAAGAGGGTCACTGTTTTTTTTCACATAATTGACCTTAGACATGCCTTCATAATAAAAAGCTGACATGGAGAGATGGCCAACGAAAATAACAGCAACAACAACAACAATAATACTGCATTGGATCTGAACAAGGTGTGATATCCTGGGACGGAGGGAGAAAATAGGTGATCGGTATATACTTTTTCTAATTGTGTGATCTATTGCCAGCATTACTAGAAATACAAATCATTGCATGCTTATACAGCTCCAGCGAGATTGTCTGAAAAGGAGTGAGTTTGGTGGTCTCTCTTAAGTTCTTAGTGGTTTGTAGTCTACCACATATCTGGCTCATTTCCAATGGAGCCCGAGTACTGGGGAAAAATCATTTACCAATTAGCATGGAGATAAAAATATTTCCTTCTCCAATTGGGTGGTCTCTTTTATGGCTGAAATGAAATTAGATCCAGGAAGTTGCAGGTATTTCTGAGATTAAAGCTTGATAATACTGAATATAAAATCCAGAGTTTTCTCTGAAATAATTATTATAGCATTTCAGAAGGGACTGTATTTGCAATTTTGAATATGTATGATTTATGGAATATGGAGTGAGGAATTATATAGGAATATGATAAATCCTGGAAATTTAAGAGTCCATTTCTGTCAGTTTTGCTGCTTTAATTTGACATGTGTACATGTCTTTACTTATATAAAGACATTCTACACATATGAGAAAAGATATAGGAAAAATCTACCTGCCAAGTAAAAACAAAACAAAACAAAACAAAAACAAACAAAAACAAAATGAAACAAAACAAAAACCTAAATAAAAATTACTTCATAGCTAGGGAGCCAATTATGATACCCTCACTTATTCAGAATAGTAGAGATACGAACTGACGTCAGAGGAACTTCTTGTTAAATAAGGTGCTATCCATCATGTGTGTGAATATTGCAATATGTTCCCAATATGATTAATGCAAATATGACTCTTTGGTATCAAGCTTTCCATGGCCTCAAATTTTACGTGTCAGATTTGTTACAGTTTTGTGTACATTGCACAGAAGAAGCTCCATAAAAGAATTAAACAAGTTACATATGCACTAGCATGTTCTACCAGGCTCTAACATAGACAGGTCCATGGGAAATACTTGTTGGTTGCTTGTTGTCTCCCAGGATAGGAGAGATCGTCACCAGGTCCTCCCTTCCAACAGGGGACCTTATATGGCAGGTGCGTATAGTCTACATCACCTTGACACAGCAGGTCCTATTTCCATTCATGCCCCAGTGTAATAAAACCCTCTTGCACTGCATCAGATCATGATATCACATGGGGGACCTATTCTTGTGTGATTTGGCATGTTGCAATAAGAACTAAAGTTTAAAGATGATTTATTTTTTAAATATGTGTAGAAACAGGCAACTGATAAGCTAGTATGCATTTTGATGTTATCTTTTATTAGGTAGCAGACATTCTGCTATGGTTACAGCTTTTGCCTGTATATAATCAATATCCAGTGGAAAAAAACAACAAAAGTATGACCAAATATTTAAACAATGCTTGCAAATGGTTGCTCAGGAGACTTAGGGTATTTATTCTGATCTACAACTTCCTAATCCTGAAACTGGGTTTTTTTAGCAGGGTCTACATGGTACTAAAGGGTCAGCAGTTCAGTTTAAGTGTTTTAATTAAGGTCCCCCTGAAAAATACACACACACACACATAAATTTCAGGATTATAAAAAAGAAAAAAAAACATTATGGATTTAAGCATCACAGAACCTTTAACTTCTGCTTTGCAAAAGAAGAAAAATGAAAAAGGAGAAAAAGAAAAAAAACCCTCATCAAGAACATGATCCAGTTACAGCATTGGGATTATAGAATTTCACAGGCATAGAAATTCACGTACTGTTCTGTAGTCTTGCAAAACACTCCTGAAAAATTATAGGGCTCTATAAGGAAGCTCTTGCCTCATTTCCTCTTATCCCTTAAGGGGCTATATTTACTGAGGGCTATATACTGACATTTGTGGGAGTCGTGTGTGTGTGAATCAAAGATAGGATGTCCACTTCTTACTGGGTTTTCCTACTTGACTAATTGTTACTGTTGATTGGAGATATGTGAGTAGTGAGAAAAAAATATTCAAGAACATTTATTCAGAAAATATTCATTAATGTTTTCCAAATAGAATTTTGTTGCAAGGATTTTTATGGTCTATTTTTAATTATTCACAATTAGTGAATAATTCTGTTAAACCTGTTTCAATAAATAGTCCAATAAATATTTCTTGTCTTCAGAGAAACTACTGTGGTGCAATCATTAATGCTTTCAGTGCAGTGGTAACTAGTGCTGCTACGATTCTCTACATGAATACAACACAACTTCTCCAAGGTTCCCATTTACTGTTGGTATTTTGTGGTGCATTAGGCAACAGCAGGTAATATCTTTTGCAGTAAAAGGAATACAGATGTAAAACCTGTATTATGTGGCTTTATTTTGTATGCCTTTGTGAAGCAGATAGACAATTTATTACAACTGCATAAAAAACATACAAAAATCTATCCAGCCAAAATCAGGAAGCTTTCTGCTGCCTAGTTTTCAAAACATAATATACAGAACAGAATAATATATTTTAGTAAGTTTGTATGACAAATCCTTGTAAACTAGAGTCTACCGGGCCCTTGCATTTTTGTGAAAGTACTGTGAGGTTAAATAAGAGTCTCTTATTCTCCCCCTTCCTGCTCACCCCCGCTTTGTGCCCTGTGTAACAACAATGGAGAGCTCCTAAACAACCCATGCAGTTGTCTGCATGTGGAGATCCCCTAAACCACTTGTCCCAAAGTGAGTTACAATAGCACCACAACCTGCCTCTCCAGCTTTCCATAAGCCTGCAAATACAGTTGAAGGCTTGAATAACTGCTCTTATGTGAATACTGCAGGAAGACATTTGGCTGAGTCATATGGTCTTCATCTTTAGCACAGCTCATACAGGACACCAAAAGCAGAATTTTCTTTTACTGTCTATTTAATAGACTAACATGCTAATAGGCTGTTTAAAAATAGAGACTAATACACAGGAAGCCTGGGTAGGAAATTGAAAGTACATCTCTAGCTGCTGAACATTTCCAAAATAATTGTGCTCTCTGGATTTAGAGAGGGATTTTACAACTAACTTTTTGCAAGTGTGTTCATGAGGGACAGAGCGGGATTTCAGAAACTGTGTATAGCACATTTGTAGCATTTTGTGGAGGAGTGAGCCATAACAGCCATCGGGCAGTGTTGGTAGAAGTACTGAGATCTATATGTATATACATTGATAAAAAATATGTATTTTTTGCAAATAAAAAATGGAGTGCTGTAGAGTTCCTGCTTCTTGAACTCATAACCTAGTTTTCAGAGTTAATATTCCCCCATTTACTTTTTGCTGGATGTTAATATAACAACAGTTGAAGCATTGGGTTTCTGCTTCTTGAGCTAGTACTGTGTGGTCTGGCTGAGCAGGCAACAGCTCCATTAAAGTTAACTTATGGAGGAGGAACATGAGTGGTTTGTTGATGGAGCTTAACAGCAAGAATCCACATTTCCTTCACCAAGGGTTGTTACTATTTTCTTGCCTCAGAAATGAGATTTGCAGATGAGAAGGGCACAATTTTGACAATCCACAGAAGAAAAAATGAACATATATCAAAGCCAAAGAAGAACAAACTTAAAACAGGGCAGCTGAATGTTTGGAACCAGCTGTGGAACGGCTCTTGGAATACTCTTTACATTCTCCTCTCTCAGCAATTTCTTGTAAACACTGTTTATCTTCTGACTCAATAAATGTCAAGGGGCAGATAAGATGGTATAGCAGCATCTTTTGTACAAACGTATAAGTTTGGCACAGGATTTTATGTAATTACTAATTCAAAACTGAAACATTGTACAGACATCAGTACATATAAATATGCACATATTGGATGAAATCCTGGCCCCACTAAAAATCAATGGAAAAACTCCAACTTACTTTACTGGGGCAAGATTTCACCCACATGAGACAATAATGGCATGCATTAAGGAATATGAGGATTGCTGTACCAGATCCGGCTAGTACTACATGTAATTTAGTATAGTATCCAATCTCCAATGGTGGCTAGTACTAACTTGTTTCAGGGGAAGGTACACAATGCCCAAATTTGGCAGCTGTGAAATAACCAGTCCGAAGTTCCTTATAAACCCCATCCGTGAAGCCCTAATCCTGTTTTCTTTGAAATCAATAGGTCAGGATCAGGATCAGTGGAGCAGCAGATGTCTTGCTGATCACAAAGGTTTATAGCATCTGATGGAGTAGGCTGTTGTCTATGAAAACTTATGCATTTCTGAATGAGTTAGTGTGCCATCCTGCCCTGTCTTCTACCCTTTCCAAAGTTACTGTTTGCTTATTTACAGAATTCTATTAGGATATAACCATGGCAAACTCCTACCGACTTCTATGGAAGTTAGGCTGGACTCTGAAGCTTTGTAGAAACTCATATGTGAGCGCTGTGTCACAAACAACTTGTGTAAAACAGCCTTGGTCCATTCACCATGGAAAAACTGTGAACACAGATGTAACGTAAGGGACTGTGCGCTCACTTATTTTATACACTTGTAATCTCTACCCAGAATGCTTTTTTTTAAACAACACTGTCATTTCTATAAAATGTTTCAGATTAGTAAAGTTCTTGGCTAAATTTAGCTTTTATGGAAGAAAGAGTAAAACATAATTAACTGTTTAAAGAACAAAACACAAACCACATGAAGCAATGAAATTTGTTGGCGAGAAATCTAACAGTAGTGCTTGGTAGCAAACCCATCTCCTGTGGAACAGATGTTTGGGATTTTACATGAAAATAGAAAGCATACTAATATAAAAAAGCTTTAGTGACAGAAAAACTGATTAATGTTAAATGTTGTACAGAATATGCATTATGCTATTTTTCTGATTGTCCAAAGACAACCTAAGGAACATTGGCATGGAAGTATTCAAAAAATAGTAAGAGATACTGACGGGTAAAAAACCCTAGCAATGTCTCTCCTTCTTCAGGAAGTTTTTAGTGCAGTCTGAATGGCTCATTATTGCCAGCAGTAGTAGAAAAGCTGGATTGCTGGCATTTGACAGTAAGGCCTTAAAGTACCAGCCTCTGTTTTTAGTAGTACTGAATATAACGTTCGATACATTCTGCTGGCACAGTTTCAGTATGAATATGCTTATTAAGAATAATCATTGAGTTCCATTGTTTTATAAAATAATGCTGGGCTAGAATGTGAATAAACACTATTAACAGAGAAAAGGCTTTTTTTGTGTGTTCAGTGAGATCCTGTTGCTTAAACCTACCAGAAGAGGAAAACTGAAATACTGCAGCAGGCTGTATGAATGTTCTAAGTGGGTGTTCATGTTTTCTATCACCATATGCCACATATGAATATTGTGCAGTTTCTTACAAAGAAATATCAGTCCCCACCACACACACCCCCAAAAGCCAAACAGATGTCACACTGACCTCACATCTTACCAAAAATTTCCAGTAGTCAAAATAGAAAACATCAGGCCAAATTTAGCTGCCTTAGGCTCACCCCACTTTCACTTTGATTCAATTTTCTTGACGTTTGTTTTCCCCCTTTACTTTTTAATTTTAAAAAGTTACAATAAATAGCATTTGAAAATTAAAATACCACCACTGTGATGGTACCAGCAGAAGAAAGGGAATACTGAAACTAAAGATGGGTCTTCTTAAAAGAGATCAATAGCAAATTTCCATTGAAATCAACAGGAGTTTCTCAACTATATGAGCAGAAGATGGAACATAAACCTCAACCTAGTATTAGCACTGTACGGTGCAGTAGTCTCAGAAAAGTGTAGTAGTACAAGGGTTGGCAAATCTGGTCCACAAGCCACATCTGGGTTGAAGAACCAGTGGATCCAGCCTATATAGCTGCAGAGCTGCCTGTGCCTTCCCCATTCCTGTGCTGGGGCTTAGCAGCAAGGAGCTGTGGTGGGGCCAGGGAGCTGGAAGCTGTGCCTGTGCTTCTTTCTGCCCTTCCTCCCTTTTTCCCAAGGTTATGGTACAAGCACAACTTCCAGCTGGAGGGAGGTTGTGCCAGGGCTGGGCTGAGTAGTTGCAGGGGGGAAAGGGGCAGGGAGAAGCAGGAGCAATGTGGGAGCAACTTCCAGCTCTGCAGACCTGGACCAGCTCTCTTCCAGCTCACACCACAGTTGGAGTGCAAGCCTCTGCAGTAGGGGACTGGGGAAGCAGCAGTATGGGCACAGCTCCCAGCTGTGTGGCTCCAGCAGGGACATGAGGAAAGCCCTTTCTTTGCAACTGATGTGCTATTGAAGTCTAGTCCTTGCAGTATTAAGACATGTTCATGCACACCAAAGCTGAGTTTGGTCCATATTATGTTGAGTATCTAAAGCAGTCAGATTATGAAACAGTTAGGTTTAACCAAGGGGGAAGGGCAGTAGCCCCAGGTGCTGCCTTTGTGGGGGTCATGAAAACAGACATACTGAACACACTGCTGCAATCAGCACCACAGCAGCCAGTGCTACCCTATATGTTATGGCTGCCCTGCTCCTCCTCTGTTATGAAATAACCTAGCTTTAAATTTTAGTTTGGAAAATAATTACCATTGTTTTATGTCAGTGGTTCTCAACCGGTTTAGATTCAAGGCACTCCTCAATAGACTCAAAGAACCCCTTGGAAAATGTGAGCTCTTTGTTTTCACTTGTAGTTTGATTCCAGAAAAATAGTAGGGCAACTCTGTTGCAGAGAACCCAGAAAGACCAGAACAGGTCAGAATGTTTTTAATGTGTTTAATAGTATGGATTCTGGTTTGAAATTTCTTGAGTTAATCTTGTGAATCATGTTTGTACATGTAAAAATGCTAACATTGTGTGGAACCCCGTGGCACCCTTGAAAGGATCTCAAGGCAACCCAGGATGCTACAGCACCCTGATTGAGAATCATTGTGGTAAGTGAATACAGAAAAATACTAGAAGCTATTAATCTATTTTGCACTCTCTTATTCAAAGTCAGATCAATCTGATTTTTTTGATGAATGCAGAGGAAAAAAAAGTTTCCTTCACAGTCCGAGATTTTGCCTAACAAATTTCATCCTGGAGCAAAGTTGTATGCCTGCACCTCTTCCCCAAATATATACATAAAAATGCTAATAGTAGCGAACTGTATATAATAAAACTCCCCATAAATATCTTCATGCATTCTTGTGTATTCTATCCAACATTGCTCCCTCCTGATCTGAGTTCACATCTTTGTACACATGACTGCTACTGCTGTGTCTCTCTGTGAGGCTAAAACCAGAAAATGAAATATGAAAAGTATATCTTAATTTTTCAACATAAAGACTGTCCTTCTTTCTCTTATCATTTCACACAATAATGTTTTACATGTCTCTTTTCATCCCAAAGATTCCTATTGGGAATCCTATTCCAGAATAAACAAATACAGCAAAATAATTTCACCTTGCAAAGAAATTCAACTGTATGTTAGGTGCAACAGGACCTGTTTAACCTCAAAAGAGAGAATGAACTTAATCATAATACAATTATCACTTTATAGCCGGGGCTACAGTGCTTAGGGTGCGTGGTCAGAAGTCCTTACCAACCTCAGGTGTATATTACCACAAAGATGTCACTCCTATCAGCACAGTACTCTGTAAACCAGGTAAAGTGTGTGTAGTGTTTTTCCTTAGAGGTCTTTTACATAAGTGCTGACTTACCCAGCTCTGCTTAGCTTGTGAGAGTTGAAGAACACTCTGTCCAATTTCATAACATTGTGATAACTATTTCTTTGCATGGTCCTGTCCCTTTTGTTTGTATGAATAATATAGTAACAAGCATTTCCATTTTTTAATCATTTCTGCAATCTTCATCCCCCCGCCACCCTTTATTTTAATGTTTTATGGACACCACCCTGAAAAGAACCATGATACTGGAATATTCCATTCTAGGAAATTATTTTTCTTAGGTTTCACTGGTATCCATTCAACACTTAATAGCTCAATGCTGACAGTAGCGTGAGATGGGACTTTTTGCCTGAGTATGGTGTCTGAGAAAGTTGATAAATTGAGAGTGCTGAAGAGATGCTGGGGCTTTAATGATCTGAGCTATAATTAATAATAATAGATTCTACTTTAGCTTAGGTTCCAAATCCTTCAGATGAAAGGAAAAAATAACATGTGGTCTCCCATGTGCTAAGTATTCATCTGTCCTTGAATGTCCTTGTTAAATGTGTTCTGAATTAAAGATAACTAAACTCCATGAATACTGTATTTTATTGTATATATCCATTAGTAACTAAAAATGATCAGAAGTAATAAACTGTAAGAGTGGAAATATAATTGAGGGCAGCACAGTGGAAGCTGCATTCAGTGGATTCAACTAGGTTTTCAGTAAATGCCTGCTTTGATGCTTTTTTATGGGATTACATTCCCAATCCAGGCAAACCCCATGCCAGGGGATGTTGACAGATTTGGTTGGGCCCAGAGGAAGAGGGCATTTGGGCCCAGAGGAAGAGGGCATTTGGCCCCTGAAACCAATCGCTTTATCCATAGGCGACTGGTACGGGGTGCATGTGGGTGCATGTGCCCCTCTAATGGGGCCGGTGCCCCCCCGACAGGGTTGGCGGCTTCTGTGGGTGCCCTCCCAGATTCAGGAGGCACCAGTCACTCATGGATTTATTTAAACACTGAACTGGTTTTGAGGGAATGGCAAACAGGAAAGTGTTATCAATATGGTGGTTTCTTGTGTATGCACAATGATCCAAAAATATAATATCTAAGCACCTATGGATGTCAGAAAAAAATGTAAAGACATAGCCTTACTTGGCAGGTTGGACCCTTCTTTAATGGTTACAGCTAAAAACTTCAGTGGAAGAGATGTCAATTCTGATGTCTTGTTGAAGGTTTCATTGTCAGTTCCTACCTTGCAGTATCTCCCCAGAGATGGTTGCATTAAAAATAAATATATTCTTGTTCTGTAAAACATCTTGGGATCTGGTTCTTATGGATGACTGACAGCATATAAATGTAAGGTATTATTATTTTATGAATACAGGTATCTCAGATTTGGCACATCTCTACTTGTATGCCTTTCACAAATAATTTATGTCAATGTGCACCTATATATGAAGGCTTTAAAGCCTAAAGATACTGCTCTACTTTTTCCGATTCAGTATACAGATTTTTAAAAGATGTCCTCAAGTCATCCAGAAGTCAAGATAAATGTCCTTTCCTTGTCTGAGCAACAGATCTTTTTATCTGCAGGAGTTTCTTTTGAAATCATTGCTTCTGCATCTGTGATGTTATGTTGATTACAGTAAAACCAGAGAATTCTCTTAAATGTCAGATTGTCTACTCCACAGCAAATTTTTTTTTGCTTTATTCATCCAAACTCTTTTTGAAGGTCAATTTACTAAAACCAAATAACAGTAAGATTAATGTAGGGATTCTCATTTCTTAATGGCCTAGAAAGCTAATGATAATGTTATTGTTTGATGTTTTGCTATAGACATTTTTTTTCATTTTTTTTTTATGAAGATCAGGGATGGATTTTTTAATGAAAAACACATGTAGTCATTTAAGCCTGGTAAGCTAAGACTGTCTCAGTGTCCTGCAAAACTATGCTAAATCCTCTGATTTATGTGTGGTATTCTGAACCACACAAGACAATTATCTTATCCATTATAGAGATAGCAACTGGGATGAGGGTTGGGGGATACCCTTTTGCGTGTGCAAGTAGAGTGGAACTCAACACTTATACACACGATCAAAACATTCACTCATATTTTCTGCAAGGAAGGTTTGCAGTTTCCCTCAAAGGGCTCAGGGCAGTGTGACAAAATTGTTAACTAATTACCACAATAACCACACTCCATTCACTTGTCCACAAGATTTTACTATAAATATAACAGTTTCATTTTTGATTCATTATTTCACATGCCTTCAGTCTTTTTCTTTCTGGTTAGAGCAAAAAGGAACTTCACAGCAATGAAGACTTTTGTTCTAAGAACTGTCAGTCACAGAATAAAGTTTGTTTCATCATGTATAGTCCTAAACAGAATCACTGAAGATGCATTTTTTTGTCTAGTAACCAAGATAGATATTCGACAGATACATTACAGGATTGTGTGACCTAGGCTATATTTGCAAAGAAACTTCTTGGAGCAGAAGAGGTGCAAATATGCAGGGATGGAAAGCCTGCAGATTTAATTTAAAATCTCCTTTTAAAAGTTGGCTTATGTGGCACATTCAGTACATGTCATTTTCTTGATAAAACTGGCTGTGGACTTGAATGGCTGGCTTGAGTCCACACTTTGCTTTAATCTGCAGGATTTCTTTTGGTGTCTAAAATGTGGTGATCCCTAAGAACTTTATTGTGCTTCTTCTGCAAATGGGTGTAGAGTTAGTGATTAAATCTCCTGGGCGCATCCGGACAAGCACACGCCTGTGGTTTGCAGCACCTCAAAGTTGTTTGAGGCACCACAAACAGCATGTGGCACATGTGCAACCATTCACCACACTGACAATTTCCAGCACAGCACCAAAATTTGACACCAGAAAAAAAACCTGGCACAAATAAAGCGGCACAGCGCACGTTCCAGGAGCGTGTGCTGGCAGATACAGAAGCTGGGTCCTTCAGGGAGATACTCTGGCTCTTTGTTCCCTGGCTCCTCCAGCATTCTGGGAGCTGGGAGGAGTGGAGAGACGGCTGTTCCCCTGAAGCGGGGCATTCTGCCCCATACCAAATCCCACATGCAGGGGTGTGCATGGCAGCAAAAAGCAGCAATACAAATTTGTGTTGCTGCTATTTTTGCCAGGGAAAATGCACACCCCTTCATGTGTATGCTTGTCTGGATGTGCCCCTTGCGTCTTGATCTATCAGAATACATGTGCAAGTTAAAATGACCGAGATAATAGAAAATCAAGGCAGAAAAATCAATCGTAAATAATTTAAACAGAAAAGTTTTATGGAGAACCATAAACTGTGTTTGCAGAAATCATTTACTAGAGATAGAAATAATCTATAGTAATAATATTAATATTCTAATAATCGAATCTAAGACCCTGGTAACACACACATCACCAAAGTGGCATTCGGGCACCAAATGCAGCAACAAAGGATACAATACCGCACTCAGAAAGTTTTAGCATTAAGAATCAGCCCCCAATAGTGAAGTTAAAATGACTTAATAATTCATCTGTATATGTGCACTCTTTCTTACTAGTGTCCTGATCCAACATGCACTGAAAGCATTTAAAATTCTCCTACTGCCTTCAATTGGTTTTGGATCAGGCCCTGTTTTGGATAATAAAACAGAAAATTGTGTTTTGAATACAGTTTACTCCTCTCCTCATTGACAGGACTATAGCAAAAGAGAAAATACACTAGCATTGTAAACTATTTCTATGGACATATATTTTGCACTCTGCATTAATTCTTATCTCTAAAGATCGTCTATTGTCCATATTTTGTGACGTTAACTTACCTAATTATGTGTGGATGGGAAGAACATAAAAATTACTAAGTGCTAGTTGTAAGTAGTTTATAAGTTTAGTGTTGAAAGCTCAGAACTTCAGAGAAGTTGGGAGTGCAAGAGGCTTCAATTAAGCTATGCCCTTAAGTATGTTAAAATTAAGAACGTGCTAAAATTTCTTTGAGGACAACAGGACTTAGGCATGTAATTCAGCGCTCTGCTGAATGGAGATGGATACACTGGAACCAATGTGAACAAGTACATGGACAAAGTTAAACAAGGCATGGGCTGTTTGCCACGAAGTCCTTGTCTTATTTCAGGAGCACACACACTGGGGGTTTGTTGCATTTGGAAGAAAACTGTTTGAGATTTTTCCTTTCAGGACATGTCACTAGTAGGAGGGCACTGCTGTCGACATTTTTTCTGCACCACAATACAACTCTATTATCTTGCATAGAAAACCACAGCCATTCCTCCAAAAAAAAAGTTAAATCAATAATCAATCAAAAGAAAGACTCATAATTGTGCAGCATCCCAACTTGCAGCCTGCTCAGACCTTTCCCAGAAGCACTCCCCTCTTTGATGTCTTTTTTAAAGTTCTGGTTTAGAATGTGGTAAATTTCTAATGTTTGAAAAGCAATTGTCACACTGCGGTGCATGTGAGAGGAAACAGCACAGACCACCCGAGTCCAATCCTTTATGTGGATATTTAATCTCCCTTTCCAACATCAAAGCCCAGGCTCTGACATCCAATTGGATTTCCTCATGTGAAGTTTCCAGTTTGTTTTCTCTCTCTCTCTCTCGCTCTCTCTCTCTCATCGTTTGCCCTACTTAATATTATTACTAAAAGGGATTTTTTTCCTTCTCCTGAAATGGCAATTACCCTTCCAGTTGTATATTTATAGTGGTTTCGGAGAGCTGATTTTTTCTGCAGTGGCTCTTGCTCAGTTAAACATCAGAAGAAACAAGTGAAACAAAACCACTTCAGTAACTCAGGAAACTAAGGATTTAGAGCCGTCCTCCCCTCTGTGTGTGTAAAAAGGCATGCAATGAGAAGACCTGCTGGAAAAAGTACATGGCTGCCAAGCTACTTGCAGTCTGGTGTCTCACCCTTTTCTGGCAGGTGGGACAGTGCAATTCTGAGGGAGCACACTGCCCATTCCTCCACTATAGTTGAGGATCTTGAAGAGTTGGTAAAGGGATGATGGGGGCAAGAGGGAGCAGGAGCGGGGAGGTAGATTTCAGGGCATGCAGAATCCCTGATACCACACCTCTTCAGCCACACATCCAGCACTGGCAGCATATACTCTGCTGCTGTTGGGTAAGCTGCCTGCTAGTTGTGTATGTAAACCCACCCCAGTGTGCCAAAGCCCTGGAAGGAGAGTCATTATTGTTTTGTGCTTACCTCATTGCAAGTCATACTGTTCTGAGAAGACAATACCCTAGAAAGCCTCTGATCTCTAGCTCTGCTACTCTGCTGTGTATCATATAGCTCACAGACTAAGACTGCAGAACAAAAAGCAGCTAAGGTGCAGGGCAGAGAGGGCATTAAGTCATAGCACTTGCTCCTTTATCCCACTTACCCAACGTTGCCATGATGTGGGTTACCTCTTTCCTCTAGCTGCTCTAGGACTAATTTTGTATCACTAAGGCCAAGTACAGACATTACTAAATGGTCAGAAATAGATCTAAACCTGTAACCGTATAGCAGTCCAGTGCACATAGGCCTGTCTAAAAAATGGTGGAACCCAGTCTAAGGTAGACCTGGCTCAATGTGCACTCAAATTGAATCAATTTAGCTTAGACTGGTGAATCGAATTTCTGCACCAGGTCCCCTATCGATTCATGTTAGATTGCTGTCCTCTGGTAACCCAGGCTCCTTTGTGATCCCCCGCAACTTCCCCCACACAGGGAGGCATGCTAGCACACGTCCAACACTCGGCTGCTCCAGCTAAGCTCTCCCAGAGCTGAGCCAGAGTGGACCGTATTCCTAGCCCTGCCTCTTGTCTCCAGCCACCTGTCAGCCTCAGGCAGGCAAGGGGGAAGGGAGGCTCTGTGTCCACTGTATGAGCCCCAGGGCCTGGGCACCTACATCCCTGGGCCATGCCCTTGCACTCCATCATGAAGTACTCCATGATGTACACATACATCTGACAAGGAGCCTAGGAGAGCTCCCGTGCTCAGGAACAGCTGCATGGAGCCCAGCCAGGGAATCTCATGCCCCTGACCCTGGTTCCTCATCTCTGTGGCCAGAGTCAGGCACCCTGCTACCCAGATCCCAGCCTGGACCCGCACCACCCCCCACAGGAGGTGGTGCAGGCAGCTTGCTTTGGTGGGTCAGGGTGGCAGGGGCAGAACATTGAGACTGGGCCCTCGCAGATGCAACCCTCTGATCTCCACAGCTCAACCACTGCCTGCAGTGGATAGGTTGGACATATGGGCAGAAAACAACAGAATGCAATTCAACAAGGAGAAATGCAAAGTGCTGTACCTAGGGAGGAAAAATGTCCAGCATACCTTCTGCCTAGGAAATGACCTGCTTGGTGGCACGGAAGCAGAAAGGGATCTTGGAGTCCTAGCGGACTCCAAGATGAACATGAGTTGTCAGTGTGATGAAGTCATCAGAAAAGCTAATGGCACTTTATCGTGCATCAGCAGATGCATGACGAACAGAACCAAGGAGGTGATACTTCCCCTCTGTCGGGCGCTGGTCAGACCACAGTTGGAATACTGTGTGCAATTTTGGGCGCCGCACTTCAAGAGGGATGTGGATAACCTGGAGAGGGTCCAGAGAAGGGCCACTCGTATGGTTAAGGGTTTGCAGGCCAAGCCCTGAGGAGAGACTAGGGCACCTGGACCTCTTCAGCCTCCGCAAGAGAAGGTTGAGAGGCGACCTTGTGGCTGCCTATAAGTTCATCACAGGGGCACAGAGGGGAATTGGTGAGGCTTTACTCACCAAGGCGCCCCTGGGGGTTACAAGAAATAATGGTCATAAGCTAGCGGAGAGCAGATTTAGACTGGACATTAGGAAGAACTTCTTCACAGTTAGAGTGGCCAAGGTCTGGAATGGGCTCCCAAGGGAAGTGGTGCTCTCCCCTGCCCTAGGGGTCTTCAAGAGGAGGTTAGATAAGCATCTAGCTGGGGTCATCTAGACCCAGCACTCTTTCCTGCCTATGCAGGGGGTTAGACTCGATAATCTATTGAGGTCCCTTCTGACCCTAACATCTATGAATCTATGAATCTATGCAGGTACCCAGGCCATGGGTGCTTGGGGTGCTGCAAGGCTTTTTTGGCCCTCAGCTACAGGGTCCTGGAGTACTAGGGTGGATGTGGCAGGGGGCTGGGGGTGTGCTTGACCATGCCCAGCAGCCAATCAGGGGTGACTCAGGTGCTCAGAGGCGCTTGGCAGTCTCTGGCAGTGTGGAGAGCCCATGGGGGCCTGCTGGGAGGCATGCAGGAGTGCCCCCAACCTGCTGGCCTTGGCCAGTGTATTCAGCCTGTGTGCCCTCCACACCACAGGGCAAACATATGTTCTGTTCGTTACCAATCTAACATAAGCTGCTTACAGAAACCAGTGCAGGTTAGACCAATTCCTCCTCAGGCTTTTTGAATGTCTGACCTCAGACCCCAGAAGCGGGGCACGGGTGGACGTGAAGGGAGGGCTGGTCGGAGAGACCAGAAAGGACTGAGTGTGTATTTTGTGTGTTTTGTGCATGGTTGCAGACTTTGTGACGGGTATGGGTGGCCAGCGGGCCTTTGTACGGGTGCGCAGGTGCGCAGGTGAAGTTTTTTCTTTAACAGGATCAGTTTAGATATATATACATATAACCATATATATATAGAGAGAGAGAGAAAAAAAGTACCTAGCCAGAAGAGGGAATATTTTTTTTTACTTATGGCTGCCTGACAGCAAAGTGAGACTGGCTAAACTTGAAAGGGGTGGTTTCAGGGAATTTTAGACATGGAGCTTCACAGAGCATGTCATACTGCTCCTCTTTTAAGGTAGCACATAACTGGAATGAGCTCTCCCAGCCAGCTACATTTGATAGAGAGGCACTGTTGGCTGAACTATTTCAAATTTTGAAAATGTTCAATAAAATAGAAAATGTCGATTTGTTCTGGTGGTGTGTGCTGGGTGCAGCCACAACAACAGGCACAGGAAGGCAAGCCCTGCTTTAGACTTTTGTCAAAGGCTGACCCTCAGTTGTCCCAGCTGTAAATGGGTACCTGGGGAGTCGGATGTGATGCTGGCCCTGTTATACCTTATATGCTCTCAGCTAAAGAGACTGGTGTGCTTTACCCATACTGGCCATTGGGCTGTTCAGCTAGGATGGCTTTTCCTCAAATTTTTTTTTTTTTTGGAATATGTCCTGTTACAGTTCCCAGAGCTATTGAGAGTACACTCAAAGAACTACTTACAAGAATGAAGTGCTGGGAGGCACAGGCCCTACACAGTCAGATAGAAAGAAGTAGAAATTCTACACAGAGACTTACTGTACAATCTAATATCTGAATCTGGTGCATTACATGCAAAAATAGTTCATAGCTCTCAGCAGGCCATTTAAGCAAGTCTGGTGCCCTCTCAAAGGCAGATCTGCAATTGTAAATACCTATTTTCTAGAATGAGGCATTAATCTGTCATTACTATTACCAACATGCAGAGCGCTTTACAGATTGCAAACTTTATAATATTGTGTGTGGAACACTTGCACCTTTAAAAAAACAAACTGCAAGCGCAGAATACATTTGTCATCTCGATCTGGACCATAGATCAGAGAGGAGAGAGAATTCTGTACTGACTAAACTAGCCAAGTAAATGAACAAATCATCTAGGAAGACCTTTGTGAACTATATCTGCTCCTCAGATATGACAATGTATAAGCTCATGTTCATTTTAAAGAGATTAGAAAGCTGCAGTGTATGGCAGACTAAGAATGAGTGCACTGGTCCATACCTGAAGATGACAAGGTGTTAATTTGTTCTCTTTTTTATGTTGGTGCTTTTGTGCTTCTTAGATTTTTCTCAGGCTATTCCCTACTTAATTGTAGCACAAACCCACCAATGCTAGTTGGCACCATTTTTGTCAGACTCAGTCCAGAAGGTGAAGATGGAAAGGCCACAGAGACTAACCTTCTGGCTCTCATTGCTATGTGGCACCTTTTGAATGAAGTTTAAGTCACACTGGGTGCATTTACATGTGCAATTAATGCACAGAAAGCTTATTGCACAGTAAAATACCAGGCAGTAAGCTTTCCATGAGAGCTCATTTATATGTACACCCATCAGGTGCCCAGCCAGTGTCTCACTGCTAGCTGTCCCACTAGTAGCTCCCCAGTCCCAGTGCTGCTCAGCTCCCTGCTCCTGTGGGAAGCTGGGAGCCCCATAGTACCGGGACTGTGGGGGGGGGAGGGGAAGAGGGGAGGTGAGACAGACCTGGTCCTCATGCTGATTGGCTGCTGGCTTCCCCAGGAGCAATGCCAGGACCAGGCCCCCTGCTGGTGTGGCTGACCAGGAGCAAAATTTGCTCCCGGTAAGCATCTATACAAGCCCTACTGTGCAGTATCTACTGCGCAGATAGTTAACTGCATGGTAGACTAATTTGCTGCACAGTAGTTTATTAGCATGGTTACTTGGTGATGCTTTATGGCACAGTAGATTAATCTATTGCTCAGTAAAGCATCTTATGTAGACACCCACTGAGCCCTGAAAGCTACTGCCCTTTGTTTACAAAACAGGCTACATGGTAGCTGCTTCTGATTGTCACAGATAAGAATCAGGCCCTTGGTATGCATGCTTCACTTACTCAATCACAGATGAGGCAGAGGCACAAGGGAACATAGAACAGGTAAGCCAGATATGGGTCCACTCACAAATTATTTACTGACATGTATTAGATTACTAATCACAGCTGCCTTCTTTAAAAGCCCCATAAAAATCAGGATAGCATGTGTATGGCAATAATCTATGAATGGACTATTTCTAGATGTTTTATATTAATATCCCATCACATATACATAATACTGAAAATCTCCCATTTCATGTAAAAGACAAAATATATTAGTTCAAATCCTCATTCCACCTATTGAGTGCCTAAGTCTCTAAATGTGATCCTATTCCATCCTGTTCAAGTCTCTGAAAAACCATCAAGAGATTCACCTTCGTAAAATACTTTAATTGTAGCCTTAAGTAGTCTTTTTTTCCTCTTTAAATGAAGATTAGTAAAAACATGTTGTATATCAGACAGCTGACAGAGAGATACACTACCTGAAAAAAGATGTTCCCTGCAGCTTCAGCCCACAGAGAGTGATTTTAATGTACAACACAGTACTGCACAAAAAATCTCTCTCTCTTTCTCCTGTCTTACATGTCTGGAGGGCCTATAACACTTTAACTACAGACTTCCATCTCCTCCAATCTTGTGCAATCTCCTTCCATCTTGTCACATCTTTCACTGTCCCTTCCAGACCCATTTTTATGTTATCTTCCCATCGTTGCCTTGGTCTGCCCTGAGATCTGATACCCTCCATGTCATCTTCCAAGATCTGCCTCGCGTGCCTTCTCTCGTTGGAATATGCCTCGCCCATTTCATTCTCTGCACTTTATTTAGCTCAGAACATCAGGTTTTTTGTAAAGCTCTTGTAAAGCTCTCATCCATACTCTGTTTTCTTGTGCGGCAACAAATATTTTCTATAGCACGTTGTTTTCAAACTCTTGAAGGCTTTTTTCGTTTGCCTTTGTTAGCATCCAGGATTCACATCCATATAAGAATACGGTAGACACACACAAAAATATATACAAGAGAAAGTTGATCAATTATATGGCCTGATTATGCAAGGTTGTTAATAGAGGTAGATGAACTTCATCAGTGCATAGTAATAACTTTTCAGAATTTTCACTGAAAAATCAAGCTTTGGGAGACTGAAATTATTCATGAGTTTCAGGCAAATTTGATGATTGTTGAGAAAAATGGGAAAATATTTTGAAACTGTCAATATGCTTTATTTTGATTTTTGTAAGTGAAATGTTTTATTTTGGAAACAGAGGAATGTTGGGTTTGTACACCTTCAGAACATTTTAACTTTTTGTTTCAAAACAGGATTTTTTGTTTCAAAATGGACATACATTTCTTTAACAAAAAGAAACATGTAAAAAGCAAACAAACCAAAAGATTAAATATCCCCCAAATGAGATGAAACACTCTATTTTAGGTTAAACAAAATGGTTTGGGTCAACCCTGTAGGAATTTTCATTTTCTTCACTTCTATGTCAAAACTAAAAAAAAATCTGTTTTGGTTCTTGTGAAAGACCTCACTTTTAGTTAATTTTAGTGACAGTAAAAGTTTTATAGAATCCCATAGGATCAGCATTTTGTGAAGGAAATGTTACTCCTCCTACTACTGTTATTTTTATTACTACAGAAATTTCTAGAGGCCACACTGTGGTAGATAATATTATACATGTACTACACAATGCTATGAATTATTGTTGTTTTACCATTCTTTTAACAGATGTTCCTGCCACCATCTCCAGTATAATACACACAGAAATATTGATAGATTACTTACAGAAAGATCAATAAGTTATGAAGGAACATGGGCAACCTTTAATAGGGCCAGCAATACTGTTTCACAGACCAAAAACAATACAGAAATTAATGTGTGTAAAAGAGTTCATATCATTATAACATATTTTATCCCTGATCCTGCAGAGACTTATGCATGAACTTCAGTAGCATAACCACTGGTGGGAGAATGGGGCACCAGCTCTGGGTGCTGATTCAGAGGGGGCACAAGAATGGCACAAGAAAGACCACTTCCTGGGGCACAAAAATAGCTTGTTATGCCCCTGACAAGATTAACTTTAAGCAGACATAAATAGTTCCATTGGTTCCATTTGCAAAAGTCTTTGCAGGATCATTACAGCTCTTCAAAAGCAGAACCATATCCTTACTGTGTATTTATAAAACAGCCTGGTACAATGGGTTTGTGATCTTCATTGGACACTATGGGCATATCCAGATGAGCATGCACGTGCCTCTTGCGGCATCTCAAAGGAGTTTGGGATGCTGAAAGACGCACACTGGGAACAAAAACAAATGCTCCCCATGCTGCATATTTGCAGTGTGAGCTCAAAATTTGGTACCTGGACATCCAGTTACCAAAATAAAACCCAGGCAAACAAGTGGATTTCTGAGGCAACCTGGGAGTTGGTCCCCAGAGAAAGATGCTCTGGTTTCTGGACAGAGCATCCGCATGGTGTTCCTGATGCCCTGGGCACTGTCACAGGTAAGTTAGGGATGTGGGGGTGGTGGGGGTTATAGGTGTGGGTGGGTGTGAAGAGTGGCAGGGGGATGTTGGGGGTGTCAGGAGTGGAGGGGGATGTCAGGGGCTATGGGGAGTGGCAGAGGGGATGTCAAGAGTACAGGAGGATGTTGGGGGCTATGAGGAAGGGTGGGGGGATGTCAGGGGTGTCGGGAGTGGCAGGGGGGATGTCCCATCTGTGGGTGGGCTTGTGGAGGGGCTCAAGCAGGGGTTGCCACATGCCTTCCCCCTCACCCAGCCCCTGTGGCGCCAGCAGCAGCAGGCAGCGTGGCTGTGGCTGTGCTGCAGGCAGGGCCGGCAGCGATGCAGCGCTGTGTGACCCAGGCTTCCTACACATGGGCGGTTGTGATGGCAAGCCATCCTCACTGTTGATGGCCATGGCTATCAGGACCGAAAGGTTCCAGATTCTGCATTAGGTCACATGCCCTAAACTTCTGGTAGGCTGCTGGTTGCCCAGCAGGCCAGATAGATAGGCCCTGTGGGCTAAATCCAGTCTGAAGTCTACATGTTTGACATCCCTGATACAGTATTTACGAAGAAATTGGTACTGGAAAATGCACTAAGTTTTCCCATATGGAAATCATCTTGAGCATAATTTTATTTTAAACATTAAATTTCAGGTTAGGTTCAGTTGCTATTTCTTTCTAAAGATCCTAACTTTCAGTGTTGAAAACAAATATGCCCAGGAGGTAGGACTTAGTGATATTTGTATTTGATTTAGTTCTTTAAGGCCGCATTCAGATGAGCGTGGATGTCTGGTTCCCCAGGGGACAAGTAGCACCAGTGCACCTTGTGCCGCAGCTACTTGTCCCCATGGAATGCTCGTACCACGCATGCCTTGGCACACGGCAAGTTACCCTGGGGCAGGAAGGGATGCTAGGACCAGCACTGGGCTGGTCCCAGCAGCCTTACCTGGAGGTAAGCTTACCTGGAGGTAAGCCCCAGGGGGTCTCCTGGGGCTGCAGCAGTGGTGATCCTGCCAGGTGGAACCTGGCTGGTAGCTGCAGCATGGCTCTAGGTGGCCCAGCTCTGCTTTTCAGCAGTGTGCACTGCCCTTGTGTGCGCTGCTCCATTTTAATTTTTCTATGGGGTTTTTTCCCCAGGGGTCAAAAAACCCCGTGGAAAAATAAAAATGGAGCAGCGCACACACTCACAGTGCTCCCTTGCAACACAAAGAACACCTGACTGTGCAGTATGTGGTGCTACAGGCAGGTTTGCAGCACCACATGCTGCACAGCCGTGCTTATCTGAGTGTGACCTAAGTGTTCAAGTAGGATAAGAATAAGATGTAGCACTTTTGTTTAAAAAAAGGACAAAAGAGTTCTGTGGGCTATTTTAATTCACTGCTCGTAACTCAGCTCATTGTGCCCAGCTATTATTTTGGGGAAAATCAGCAGACCTTGTATATTTGTGTGTGATGGAGCATCTAGGTCAATTGAGCTTAATTAGAACAAAACTGGTAATTTTGTACATTCTGGGGTGTATGTTGCTCTAACCATAGGATACCATGTGACTTGGGGCATGTCATTTAAATTTCTCATGCCTCTATTTACCCATCAGTAAAATACAGGTAAACATTTCCTGTATCACAGAGATTTTGTAAAGCTAAAGAAAATCAATTCCTATAAAAAGTTTTAAATACCCTGGACAAAAGGCACTATAATGAAAAAAAAAGATATTATGTTAGCACTATACCCAGGGATGGAACAACAGCCTACATACTGAATTTCCTGACTAATCTTATTTCAGAATACACAGATTTTAATATCACATCATGATAATACAGTACAAGGAGAGCTCCAAAATCTTTGGACCACAGACCTGCCCTCTATACTTAAAGAGTGTAAGTTTTTTGTGCAGAGACTGTCTTTTTGTTTAGTGTTTGTACATTGTCAGTCATAAAAGTCTCCTGGCCCATGGCTAAGACTCCCATGAGCTATTATTTATATACAAATAAATAATAGCAAACACCTGGACCAATGTTGACTGAGCTGGGGAGACATACATATATGTTGAATCACACTTGTTTAGCAGTATCCCTGAAAGCTTTTGCAAGTGGACAGAGTGACTATCCAGAGTGACAATCCATAGTGACTATAGATTAGGGTCAGCCTGAAGCTCTGTCCTGTCCCCAAACTGGAGGTGCTTTTCACCCACTCTGCCCACTAATTTAACATATTTCACTGACATAAACCTGACTTTCTGTGGGTGGAGTGAATTTTGCCCCTAATACCATTTAAATGCTTCCCCCCCGGCCACCCTGGAAATTAACCAGGGCTGTCTTTAGGACTTTCCAGCACAGGACTCTCTATAGGACTCTCTCTCTCTCTCTCTCTCTCTCTCTCACATAGCAACTCAGTACTAATTCATCAAATTAATCAAACACTAATTCCTTGTTGTGACATTAGCCACACGAAAGACAACTCACATTTTTACACTTCACAGTATAAGGTCTATGTGTAACATACTGAGGCCTTTCCTCTAGTTGGCAATGATCTCATGTAAGAAGGCATCTCATCAGTACCTAGGCTACTAGAGTCAAGAGATGGTCAGGAGTACAGGCAGTCTCAAAATAACATGAAATGACTTAAATGAATGCCTGATGTAAAACATTATGATGTGCTGCGTATCCCGTAATGAAAAAAACATTCTGGAAATTGATAAAGGAAAAGGTCATTCGCGTACCAGTGAAATCCCTTAAGATTGTCAAGGTTTCACTGGGTGCACTTCTAAGCATTGATGGAAATGCGTTAATGACCATGTAAAGATGTGGTCAGATGCTGACCACCAGACTAGAGCCCTCGCTGCAAAATTATTGACAGCTATATTGCATATTCTTGTAGCGGTTAAGAAATGAAATGCCTTTCTCTAATCAAGTAATTGCATTAAGCAACTGCTGGGAACATTTTGTTGCTTTACTTTAATAGCCTAGAAGTCAAGTGTATTTCATATCTGTTAACTGTCAAGAGCAGTTTTAGTCACATTTATTTTTTAACTAAAATAGCATAGTAATTTCTTGTGCCCTTTCAAGTAAAACTTTTTAAAAGTCATCTAGTAATCCACACCAGTGAGAAGTCAGAGCAAATTTCCAAATGCCAGCAAAATGGAACCCAAACAAAAGAAAAATTTTAAGCAGAATTAAGTACTGAACCAGCGAAGCTGGAATTAGAAAGACAGTTATAATTAAAGACATGCCATTGTGGGTCACTGGCAGACTTCACACTGCTAAGAATGTTCATTGTCTCTTTCTCTTTCTGTCTTTCCATCGCCACAAATGTGCTGGCTCCTTCCCATCATTAGAAGTTGCTTAAGCTGCAGCATTTCTTATGTAATTAATTATCAAGAAACTTTTCATTTCAATGAACACCAAGAAAAAGTGCTCGCTTAGAAAAAAATCGATGGCAACATAACATAAAGAAGAGCTGCTTCCCTATTCAGTCTGATGGTTTTTGGAGGCTGAAGGTTTTCCCTGTGCCATGTGCCATGGAGCCACATGTTCCTACAGCCTAGTGGTCAGCCTGCTCTATTTGTCACTTATTAAAACCCTCTGCACTGCAAGCAAACCCTTTAGATTACTGACAGATTTCAAGTGAACTGTTAGCCTCTCTGATGAATTAGCTTCTTTAAAGCATGGAAGATTACTTTCATTCATGAAGCAAGATAAGGCCATCACATCACAATTAAGAGGTCTATGGTGATTTATGTTATAGAATGAGCCTACAGGTCATTTCGATTAAATACTTGGTGAAATCTGTGGGAATCTTGAGTGTGGGATGAAGTATGTGCATGAACAGGCTATCAAATATCATGATGCACTGAATTATGTAACTGGAAAAAACATATCACTGCCCATTATTCTTCATTATGCACTTGATATACCTTATTTGAAGGGTCGGCCTTCCATGCAAAGAATACTGCTAACACACAGGTGTTATGGAGGAGATCCCCAATGACAGATTGCCATCTGTAAATAGATGGAAGTGTGAAATATTCTTAGGAATACTAAAATGAACACATTTCTCTATTTTTAAAATCAGATTTGAGAACTGTCTTCTCAACAAGGGTCCTTTTCCATTGAAAAGATTTCAATTGTAAGACAAAGGTGGCTTCCAATCAAACTGCATGTAACATATTTGCAAAAGAATGAAAAACCATTTATAGAAGAGAAAAAAGTCTAAAGATACAGTAATTTCTTTAGAATCCACCTTGTTTTTTATATGAATATATTTTGCATTTCTATGCACACAACACACTGCTAGGTAAGTAGGTGTGACAGACAGCGTAATATAATGTAATATATTCATTCCTTTGCATACTGCTGCATGCTCAAATACTTTCACTTTGACAGTGTATTACTTATAATGCCAATAAAAGCGTAGCTATTGATATTAATCTTAAACCAGTTCTTTCTAAACTTTCAGACCTCTAACAATGGTGTAGAAACCCAAAGTGGAAGACACAAGACATGGATAAGAAGGCAAGAGTTTTAAAGAATAAATAATATTGTGTATGCATGCACTTATTAATTCAATTAGCATATTATATCTATCAAAAATGTTCTGGGTGTTTGTAAAATATATAATAAAAAGTCAGTACAATAAAAGTAACCATTTATTATTTAGCTCTCATGCCTGGTTCACCATATTCCTTTATCCTCCTATAAGTGTACATTAGTTTACAGGTCAGATGTAAAATAATTTACAACTGAGGAAGAGAGAACAACATAGAAGGATCACAAGCATGTTGGGATATAAAGTGAGAAGGAAGGGGACTGGTGACAATGGGTGCATCGGCATGTGCAATTACAGCCCCTGAATAAACTATGAAGCTTATTGCTTCAGAATTAATTGCTCCCAGGCCCACTGTTTAAACATATACCTGGGAGCAATTAACTCCAGAGCAATAAACTCCATGGTTTATTTAGGTACAGCATGTAAGAACTGGGTGGAACAGCCCCAGCTGCAGACAGGGCCAGTCCAACCATCAGGAGAACTAGGCAGTTGCCTAGGGACCCAAAATGTGGGGGATACCAAAATTATATGCAGAACAAAATAACAGGAACAGCACTGGCCGGCTACGGCTCCACCTTGGTCTAAGACCTTTGGTTTGGTAAGGGGAGAAATATCAAATAAGTACATGTAAAAGTCCATTCTAGACTTCTTAATTTCATCTATGTTGGAAGTGGTGGGGGCGCTGAGGTACACAGTTCACCTAGGGTGCTAGTTACCCTTGGACCGGCCCTGGCTGCAAGGGACCTGGGGGTCAGCCTGCCTGCCCGGAACTGTTCCCCTAGGTTCAATGTGCTGCGGAGGGGCTGGATGGGGCATGAGGGAGCTTCGGAGCAGGACTAGCCAGTATAGGGCTAGCCAGCAGGCAGCCTCCACACTGAAGCACCCTCAGCCACCTGGGCAGCATCTACACAGAGACTACTGTGGAGCTTTTTACTCGGCAGCAGGATAGAACTTGTATTTACTAGTACTACCCTGTGGCAGAGTTAATTAGCTTACTCCAGCCTAATGGAATGCATATGTAGATGCTGAGACCTTTACGCACAGCTAATTAGTCAGCTGTGCAGTGAACATCTTGTGTAGATGTGCTCAGTATGTGTATACCACATTCTTCTCATTTGAACTTAATGTGCAGTCAGCGAACCTTCTCTTGCACACCAAAAAGGCATGATGTTTTGAGGATTATATAAGACAAAGGTTGGATCAATAGTTGGTTGTTTAGCACAGCTATTTATCATACTGATGCATTAGGAAAATTTGCAAAATACAACTGGTCTCCAATACAGATGTTCACATGTATCTGTCATCTAAAATATGTTGGAAATCTGTCACTTTAAGCCCTGCCAGAGATTTTATTCTTACATTATTTTTCCTTCTCTAGATACTATTTTCTATATTTTTTCAAGTACAAAAAAGCAGATTATGGCCTGACCCCAACCTAGAGTAATCAGAGCTTTTCTAACAGTAATGAGAATTCTGGTCACAAGAAGAAAGAGGGACTCCTCCTCCTCAGGATAAGCAATAACCTAGTAATCAGGACACTTACATGTCACGTAGAAAACTATGGTTCATTTAAGTCATTATTTTGACTCATTCATAACAAAGACTTGAAATTTGGTCTCCCAAGCCTGCCTAGGAACTGGATATTTTGGCATGTGGAGTTCTCTCTTTTTCTCTCTCTCTCTTGCACACACACAAGCCTTTAAAAGGTCTTGGGATTCATCCCAACCCAGAACAGAAATATTTTTGAAAAGTCAAAGATTTTCACAGGACAGCAAAAGCATTCCCCCCTCAGCTCTGCTGAAAACCCATTAAAGACAATAAAAGAGCAGCATACCTTCAATATAGTCTAAATTAGGTACTTTTAGAAAAGTGAAACAGACTTTCCAAGGTCAGCTTCTGTGGATTTCCCATACTACCAACAAGGGTCATTGTCAACATGACAGAGATAGTTAGAGGTGGGGATAAAAAGACTTCTTGGGAGATCTGAGTCTTTACCCCAAGGTGCAGTAATGCATCTGTTATAAAATACTATTATATATATATATATATATATATATATATATAACTGTGGTTACAAGAGGACAATACTATGGGTGCGTATGGACATTTGGGGAGGTTAGGGGGAGGTTAGATCATGTTAAAAATGGCCATGCGATCTAACCTAGTTCGCCCCAGCATGGATCTTATACTTAGATCCCTAGTTAGGGCTATTTAAGTGTGAACTGTACAGAAGTTCCAGGAAGGTTAGATCAGTCTAAAAGTGGCCGACCCAATCTAAGTTAACCCTACCTCAGAGGTAGTCTAAATGAGATTGGGTCGGCCATTTTTAGACCGATCTAACTTTCCCAAACTTTTGTACAGTTTCCAGTGCAGCATCTGGCCCCAGCCCTGGGGCTGAGTCTTTCATACCTGACCCCCTGGCACCATGCTATTTTTAGCCCCCTGGCCCATTCCCCTCCCCCTGCAACTCCCAATCCCACAATCTGCTCCTGGTGCTGGTTTTGTCAGCATTTGCCAATGCTGGGAGCCAAAGAAGTAAGGCTTGGTGGGGGGAAGGGTAGGCAGGATGGTGGAGTAGGTTCACTAGGAGGGGTTGTGGAGCTTAAAACAGTCTTGTAGGAGGAGGGACAGGCCACAGGGGGGAAAAGCTTCACCAGGGGGATTGGGGAGCCCCTGGTCCTCCTCAAGCCCCAATGTGGACCCTGCAACCTCCCCTGATCCAGCCAAACCCTCTTGGACCCCACCAACCCCCTGCAGACCCTTCCTGCTCCTCTGATCCACCCCTGAGTCTGCTTGCCCCTTGGATCCCCCAACCCCCTCTCATAGCCCCACCATGCCAACTTACCTTAGATCAGATGGCTATTTTAAACTTGATCTTAACCTTCCTTAATATCTGTACCCAGCCTATCAGAGCTATAGGTGTCAGAATAACAGGATTTATTATTTCTGCTACAATAGTGCTTAGAGGCCCTAGCTGTGATTGGAGTCGTATTTTGCAAGGCACAGGACAAACTCATGTGAGAGACAATCCCTAATGCCAAATGTTTAGAGTTTAAAGACAGAGGAAAGGTGGGGAAAAAGAGGTAGTATTACCACACCATTTTACTACCTGTATTGCTAATGAAATAACTTTCTTCCACTTATGATATCATCCTGGACACCCGCATGTAATTCATATAGTATAAATGACCAATTTTGTGCACTCAAGGGGGAATGAAGTCAGGTGAGATACGGAGGTGAAAAGGGTTAATGTATAGGTGATGGGAAGAGTATTTTTTTAATTGTCATTGAGAAGGCAGAAATATTTTAACAACATATTCCACCTGAATTCACTCAGTTTATCCTCAGCTAATAGCTTCCTAAAGGCAAGAAAAGAACATACACAAGACAAAAATAAATATTTCAGGGATGTTTGCTAATATTTTTATCACATGCCTGTTTGTTTGTTTTTTCTTCTCTTCCTATTATAAACATATTTAAACAACTAGAAAGTGCTTTTTTCCCCCATTAGTCTCTCAATGAAGCCAGATAGTCATGGGATTACAGGTAATGCCCACTCATGGATTAGAAATTAATTTAAAGATAGAAGCAAAGAGTGAGTATAAATGGTCAGTTTTCAGAATGGAAAGAAGTAAAAAGTGGGGTCTCCCAGGGATCTGTTCTGGGACCAGTGGTGTTTAAAATATTCATAAATGACCTGGAAAAAGGGGTGGGTAATGAGGTGGTGAAATTTGTGGATGACATACAATTATTCAAAGTGGTAAAGACCAAGGTGGACTGGCAGGGGTTGGCAGTGCTTAATGAGTTTTGGTGAGCTGTTGAGGGCTGCAAGGGTACACCCCTTGTCAAGCTGCTAAGCCCCACCCCTTAGAAGGTGCCCTGCCCCCTGGTTGCTATCTTGAGACTGGAAGTCCCATCCATAACCCCTGACCCTTGCCACTGGAAGTCCCTCCTCTTGCCTTGGAAGTACTCCTTTTGGCAAGTCTGCCATTTTGGAACCGGAAGTTCTGCCCTGTCATATGGTCCATGATATAAGAAGGCCCACCTACCTGACACCAAATCTTGACCTGCTCACTGCCATGTTGGTCCTAGAATCCCCTGCTCCTATCACATGATCCCTGACATCCAAAGGTCCACCCCTTGACTGGAAAACACTACCCCTCCATATGGCCTGCCTTCACGGTGCATGGGCCACCCTTGGGGCTACAGATGTTCTGCCCTCTAGGCCACAAAGCGCAGGCATGACCTCATAGGTAGTGAAAGGTTGTGACTCCTCTCACTACCTGTGCCATCACCCTCAACCAATTGGTAGGGGCTTCAGGGGTGTTGGACCTCCCCAAGAACAGCACCAAACCAGTTGAGTTGAGGGCTGCACAAAAAATCTTTCAAAATAAATCATTTTAACAAAGTATAGATAAAAAACAAATCATATACTAAAATCAAGCATCTACTACAATGTCTTTTAGTTTTATTTTAAAAAATATTTTATCCTGATTTGGGTGTATTTGAGTAGTGTATACAGAGACAATTGCATAATAGCTTAAAATAAAGTCTTACTCTTGTATATTGCGTGTGGGAGGGGCTAGGGGGTTGTATGTGGGAGGGTGTGGGGTGTGTGTGGGGGAGTGTGGTGTATATGGGTGGAGTGTGTGTGTATGTGTGGTGGGATGTGGGAAGTTTGGGGTGAGTATGGAGGGGATCTGGGTGTGTGTGGGGTGGGCTGGGTATGCACGTGTGGGAGGCTGCCCGAGTGTTGGATCCTAGGAGCTAGCCAGGGGTAAGTGAGGGGCAGGAGGTGCATGTAGCAAAGCTCACCCAGTTGGTGTAGGTGAAGTCCACTCCAACTCCCCTTAGGGCTGTGGCTGCTTCCTGGCATACTGCATGGGGCCAAGCCCTAGCTGCTCCCACCTGAGGCAGCCCACGATGTGCTCCCACCTATACGTACCTTGTGCTTCCACCTGCAACCTCCGTGGCCCTGGACCCGGCCCCGGCCCCGGCCCCGGCCCCAGGCCCAGCCCCAGCCCCAGCCAAAGCACACAGCTTCCTTATGGGCTGCCTTCTACCCACTCCGCAGCCCACAGGTGGCTGCTGATCATGCTTGGAGGGTGGAGTGGGTGGAAGGTGACCATAAGCTGGAACTGGAGCCCTGCATACTGCGGCAGAAGACCCTAGCTGCAGCTTCCTCCCTGCCTGCTGCTGCTTCCCCTCAACCTACAGCCACTTCCCCTCCCTACGTGCTGCCTGGAGCACTGCAACAGGGACAGAAGGAGAAGCCACTGGAGGTGGTGGGAGCTGAGCAGTTCCCAGGTGGCTGCAGCAGCAGCAACAGCAGCCCCGCTGTGCTGAGAAGCTGTGTGTGCTGGCCAGGGCCAGGGCCGGGGCAAGGGTCCAGGGCCCTTCTGGGAATGTGGGAGCACAGTGTGCGCTACCTTGAGAGAAAGTGGGCAGGGCTTCGCTCCATGTGGAGCACAGAAGGGGCAGCCACAGGCTGGGTACAGTTAATTGGTGGGTCCCTGCCCATAGGCTAGATCCAATCAGCTGGTGGGCTAGATCCAGCCCACAGGCTGTATTTTGCTCACCCCTGATCTACACGCTGCCAATGTGTGGCACAGGATACTGAGCAAGATAGACCTGTGACTCAGTAAGTGGCAGTTCTTATGTTCTTATGTCTTTGGGGTGGCCAACCTGCCACGAGTGGTATGATCCTTCTGTGAATGCACATGGCAGACTGGGGAGGGGACAGGCAGCACAGTGGTAGGCAGGGCAGTGAACAGAGAGCAGATCAGCCAGGCAGACAGGGGAACGAGAGTACAGTGGCACTTGGGGAAGGTGCTCGGCTGCTGAGCAGGTTGGCCCCCACTGTGGTAGACCACACCTGTGGTAGGAAGGGGTCCCAGTTTTCTTTCTTAATTTCTACTAGGATACAGATATTCAAGGGCTTGACTAAATGCATTACAGGAAATGACAGTCTTTACTTTGACTTAAAGGAACTTTGGCTTGGGTCTCAAATGAAAGAAAATTGCGATGGGGCACATCTGTAACAAAAATATTTTAAGAAAGAAAAACACTGTTGATGCCTAGGACACCTGTGGGGGCAGGGAGGGGGAGGGAGAAAGGAGGGAGAGAGAGACAATAAATATGGGAGACTGGACACTTGTATTATGGCTCTTTAATTATATTTTGGTCTTGTGATTTCAGGGTCTCTGATATTTTACTGTATGAAAATGAGCATCTGTTAATGCTCTCTCTTTATACTCCAATATATAGTAGATAATGCTGAATTTGGAATGCATAATGAAAATATAATGTATTGTGTCTTTTCCAAATATCCTATCCTAATATGTATTGTAAACCAACATATTAGCATATGCTTTTCTAAAACGTCTTTTTTCAGTTGAGGTCCTGCTTTGAGTAACAGAATTATTTATGAACTCTTAATCAGTAACTCATTTCAGTTAGTAAGCACTATAATCAGTCAGTCACTCCCATAAAAATGTCAACAAGGATGCAGTTTCGAGAGCCTTTGTAGCCACACATGCAAGCTCTCTTCCTCTGCATTTGGCTGCTGATGACTTGTCAGCATCGTCTCTGACCAGAGTTGAGCAACTGCTATATTTGTCAATGATATTATGGAGGGGGAAATCTACTTTGGTTCTTCACAAATCAGAACTTGTTTTCTGTGTTAAAAACATTCCCAAGCCTCTGAAGGCATGACATATAGAAAACTCACAGGTCCACCAGAGTAATAAATAAGTTAATGGCAGTCAATATTATACTACTAATAATGCAATAAAACTGATTGCTCTGGGCAGTCCTGTGTAGGCTGGCCATTCTGTATGTTAAGTACACCATAGCTGAGGCTTAATGATCAATTAAATCATTATTATTCAGTCACTTTTGGCCACCAGTCATCTGTATCTGTGACCTTTTCAATGCAATTTAAAAGCCTTTCTAATGCAATCACATCAGAAGCGATGTATCTATTCAACTGACCACCCAGCATGGAAAGCTGCAGTCAGACAGTTAACATTTTTAAAGCCTTCATGTACTAAATAAGAGGCAGAAAGCATCATATTTTCTATCACTTTAGAGCATGACTTCCTCTTGTAAGTAATTTATTATAATTTTCAGGGTTTGGGTATCATATTTTGGATGAAATATAGGCAAAATCCTGGATGGAGGGAGGAGCCAATAATGTGAGCAACCATGAAGTATCTGATTTGGGCCATGAAACCAACCATGAAATGTTCTTGCTGTGCTATTCCTAGCACAGAACAAACGTTTTGTATTACTGTTGAAAAAAAAATCACTCAGCTGAGCAAACTGAGACTCAGACTTCTCATATTAAGGAGATATTCTGCTTGAAAAGGAAGTTCAGCTTTAATTTATCTTCTGTGTTCTTTGAAGTACTCTGTCTTTGTTTAATGGTCTAACACAGAAATCATTTTTTTGCCCGGTAGGAAAGCCAAGCCCAGAGAGGCAGCAATTTTCCAAAGATATATGGTGTACTCATGATTTTTGTTTTATGGAGACCAAAACAATCATAAAAATATATTCCTAGCAAGCCCTGGTTAAGATGTTAGTGCACTGTCAGGGAAGTCAAGAAAATGGCTTATATAAAAGGACAACAATCAGAAAGGGAATTCAGGAGGAGATGAAACTCTGTAAGCCAAGCTTCAGTTCTAAACCTTGAGTTAACTGCTGATTCTTGCTCATCAGGACCAAACAAAAAAGAGAGAAAGAAAAGATGAAAAGAGGAAATATAGGAAAAGGAAATGAAAAGAGCTTTATTAGTAAGGTTCTTCTCCTGCCTGACCCAATTATCAGATTTTGCATTTAAGTTTAAGACAGTAGATCAAACAGCAAGAGCTACTTTGTACTTTTGCCAGGAGACCATATGATATCTCTCAGTGACTCTCCTGCATGCCAGGAATAAGAAACTGTGCCTCCAAGTTAGTTTGTCTTACATATGGTGCAATGTGCAAAATACAGCAGAATTCATAAATGACTGCACTCATGGATGATGTCCAGGATTTATGGTACTTTATCAGTTAGGGGAAAAAAAAAAAGGAAAAGGAAAATCTAATTATAAGTTTCCACAAATAAGCTAAAAAGGAATGAGAACTGAAAGCAAGTCCAAAGGTTGGTGTCATGCTAAGTTAGAGTTTAGAGTTTAGACTTCAGAGTATTTTGGACGAGCACTTTACAATGTTAGATCAGAATCTGTTCTGAGTATTTTGACATTTGCAGGGATTGAAAATCTGTTATAGAAATTAGGCTGAAAACATGCAGAGCAGGCCTTCAGTTGTAGAACCATTATATAATATAAATAATAAGGCCTACATCTTTTTCCCCTTTAAAAAAAAAGTGTACTGCGTTCTTTGGGATACTTCATATAGATTGTGGTGTTTCAGGATTTGGGTATTTTGAGGCTGGAATGATATTTTCATGCTGAATGAAACAGAAGATGTCTTGAAAAGTGAATGTTCCTTAATTCTTTTGCAACAGTACTTTGAGTAACAGCAGTAAGCACTGGAAAAATTGTATATTCAGCAGAGTGAGGTAAAGCTCAATTCTGTGCTGTGCTATCTGGCAGTTCATAAAATAACATGCTTCACTTCTACTTGTGCAAACAAGGGCAAAATATACCAGGTTCAGTATTTTAGTGTATCCTTCTAAAGAAAACCAGTCAAATGGTTCCTAAAAGATTTTGTCAGGTGCCTCTGAACACTGGGTTATTTGCTTATCCCTGGCAGGAATGTCAGCTTGCTTTCAATGCCAGTACTTATATTTTCATCAGCTCATCTTGACACATCCATGTCTTTGTTTCTTACGTTTTTTTTATCTGTAGTGCATTTCATTAACACCCAGGATGTTTCTATCTTATCAGTTTTGTTTGCAAAAGACATTTTTGGCATCTGTAAGAGATTCTTGTAAGAGCCTGTTAGATATACTTTTTGCAAGGCATTATAGCAAAAAGTATAAGGGCATGTCTCTATGGCTTCCCTCCTGACACATGGTCTGTCACTAACAAAATAAGCCCTGGCCCCTGCTCTTGTTCAGGCACACTGAGTGAGTGCATGGCCTAGAGCAGGGCTCATATTCTGCCATGTAGAGCTAGGGAGAGCCTGAGATGCTGGGCCAGCTCTTGGGGCAGCGGTGTACCATTGGTCCCTGCCACCCAGGGGCCAATACTTGCATTTGCGCCCCACCATCCATGGCCAATTGCTGCGGTGGGGGGGGTGTCCCCCAGCAGCTGATCGCCAAGCCCAGAAACACCGGTGGTGGAACCGGTAGTGCCGGTGGTGAAATCCGAAGTGCCACTGGGTGACTGAGAACCTCCTGGAGGGTGCCCAGGGTCATGGCTTCGCCCCATCAGTACGCCACTGTCTTGGGGTTATGTCTAGTCATACTCTGCTTAACTGCTAATCTCCACTGTACCAGAGTAGGAGCTAATGGACAGGGCTATTCTGTTGGTATCAAACCTAGGGGCAGGAGAGAAGCCATATTGGGCTTAACCCATCCCTTTGGTCTGACCTCAATTATTTCTAAAGATAATTATTCCTGAACTTGTACAATTGCTGAAGTGTTCTAGGTGAACAATTGGGTAAAACTGCACAAGATTTTGCTCAGGCCTCATAGTCTAACCATGGAATGGAGCCTTTTCACTTTTCCTGTTATGTAACTATCTATTTGTAGACATTTTGCTTTATCTTAGCCATTTTTCCAACAGATAGCATCTAACCAATGTTGTTTCAATCCTTTTATCATGGCTCTTGCTTTCCTCTCTTCTTCATCAAATATCTTGCCCAGGTATAAATGCGGCTTTCCAGGAGGATACATTTTGTGACTTGGAATTTGTGGGGTTTGTAAGAAGGGGGTTGGTAGTAATGAGGAGAGAAGTGCAAAATGGAGCTGCCAGTGAGAAGAAGAGCCAATTTTGTTCCTTTGCTAATTGGCCGAGGTACTCCCAATTCAACTCAAGGAGAGGTGGGTTTTTTTCTGTGTTAGTGTTAAAATTAACTTATCTTAGGATTTTTATGACAAGTACTTTGACATAAATACAGAATGGGAGATAACTGGCTTGACAGTAACACTGCCAAGAAGAATCCTGAGGTTAGTGGTTCACAAACTCAACCTGTTATCATGCAGTCACAAAAAGAAGCAAATGCAATTTAGGGCTGCATTAACAAAGGTATTATATATCAGATATGGAAGGCAATAATAGCACTATAGTTGGCACTAGTTAGGCCAGCAGTTCCCAACCTTGGGTCGAAACCCAAGTGGGGGTTGCAGGGATAATGCCGATGGCACTGCACACAAAAGACGAGCTGCGACCCATGCTGAGAGCTCCCTCACTACTGCCACTGCACTCCACTCCCAGCAGTGGGTTGCAGCAAAAAAAAAAGGTTGGGAACTACTGAGTTAGGCCACAACTGGAGCACTGTGTACAGTGCTGGGTTATTCAGTTCAAAAAGGACATAGACAAGCTGAGGAGGATCCAGGAGTAGGCAACAAAAATGATAAACGGTCTGGAAGTCAAGCCATATGAATAAAGGCTGAGAAAACCAGGTATGTTTAATTTGGAAAAAAATAAGATAAGGGCAGGGACATGGACACACACACACAGGTATGCGTGCATGTGTGCACGTGGTAGCAGGTTTTCAAATATTTGAATGGCAGCCATGAAGATTCTTCAAGACAAGTCTTCTCTTTTGCCACAGGAAGTAGAACATAGAGCAATGGTTTTAAATTGCAGCAAAATAGATTTAGATTAAATCTCAGACGAAAAATACCCACACTGTAAGAACAGAAAGACAATGGAACAAGCTGCCCATGAAGCTATAGAATCTCCTTTGGAGGTTTTCCAAAAGAGGGTGGGTAAGTATTTATCTGGGAAGATTTAGAATATCACATTCTGCATCTGTACTGTTGAGGTCCCTTTCAGCCATGATTGAAAAGGTCTTTCTTTCTTATCTCTACTGACATACTAAAAGTGAAGATGACTACCATGTAGAGCTAGGGAGGAGTTTCCCTTCACACACTCAGCAAATGAGTATGGTATCTCCCACTGGAAATCATCTGGAGGGAAGCAAATGCTTGTTTATGGGCTGGTGTCACCCCAAGGAAAAATGGCATAACCTTATTCAGCATACATTCCTATCAATGGTATACATGATCTATAAAGGCTGAGGCAGTTATTAATGTTACAACATGTCAGGAGGTACATCTACAGATGCAATTAATGTGCATGAATAAACTCCATAGCTTACTGCTCCGGAGTTTATTGCTTCCAGGCACTGGGTTTTCAAGTGCACCCAGGACCACAACACATTGAGTTGGGTCAGAGCAGCCCTGGCTGGCAGGGGCCCTAGGGGATCCTCCTGTCATCCTGGGGTTGCTCCCCCCAGTTAACATGTTGCAAAGAGGTGACTGGGGCACAAGGGTGCTTCAGTGTGGGGCTAGCCAGTGGGCAACCCCTTCACTGAAGCACCCTCATGCCCTAGTCAGTGAGGGAAGCCTCTATATGTGCACTGCTACAGAATAAAAAAGTCCGCAGCAGGATAGTACTTGTACTTGCAAGTACTATCCTACTGTGGTGTTAATTAGTTTACTCCAGCCTAATAGGGGTACACATGTAGATGTGCAGCATTTACTGAACAGCTAATTAGTCTACTGTGCAGTAAATGTCTTCTGTAGACATGCCCGTGGAGAAGGTCTTTGCAGTAGGAGAAGATCGTCATCATCACAGTCTCCTTTCCAATAATATTTACACAGGTTTGGAAGCAGACATGCCAAGGATGTTGTGTATACGCATGGGTGAAAGGACATTGTAGTTTGTTATCCAGCCCATCCAGCCCAGGCATTGCCTCTTCTTTCACATGTTTGCTACTTGTATGATATAAGAGCTGCTATTGGAAGGAGAAAGTTGTTTCTTTTTGGATTAGAGATCACACCATGGATACTGTCAAGCTGGATCATTATTTACCCACCACTATCAGGACTCTTGGCTGGCAAGTAACACTGGAATTTGAATTATTGCAATTCAATACAGATTGTGGCCTTGGTTTTTAATCCAGTCCCCAGTGTGCTGTGTTTTCTTTCCATATCATCCAGAGTGGCATCAGCAATGATGTAGGTCTGGGAAGGAAATGATTTTTCTTGGAAAGGGCTCAGCTTGTCTATGACAGCTTCTTGTGTTGCAGAGCTTTGTATTTCTTGGTTAAAAGCAATAATGTGTTCTTCATTTACCAAGTTTTTTTGTTAGCCACATTTGAGAAAGGAAATACAAATATTTAAAAACAGCTGTTGAAATATAATTAAAGAACTGACTGAGGCTTCTGTCAGTACTACTGACAGAAAGGAGTTCTAGTTCATCATTTGGGCCCTCATCGGCCTGAAGGTTCAGTGTAGGGATGCCATCCTACTGAAAGAAATCTACTTATGCCTAATGGGCTTAGGCAGTATATGCAAGCCGGCATTTTGTCATGCGACAGACTTGCGTTTTCTCAAAGGAAAAGAAATTACATCCTTGTTTGCACTAAACAACAAGGCTTTTATTTTCCAAAGAAAATAGGCAAATACTATAAGCAGGAGGCATAGAGAACAGCTGTAGTCCAAGGGTGCTCAACCCCTGCCCTGCAGGCCAGATCTGGCCTGCCGTGCAGTGTCATCTGGCCTCCCCACAGGTCTGGAAATCTGGCAGTAGGATAGGGGTGGCGCTGCTCCCCTGTTGCCAAATGTCTGGACCCATGGGGAGCCTTGGGCACTGTGAACTGGATTAGGTGCCTGATTCCAGGACACAGGGCAGAGTGGGGGCCCAATCCTGGTGTAGGGAGCTGGGAGGGGGCGGCACCAGGTTCCCAGGGCCTAGTCCTAGTGTGCAGGGCTCTATCCAGGACATGGACTGGCCCTGTTCCATTCATCTGGCCTGTGGAGCCAAAGATTGAGCAACCACTTCTCTACTCTGCTTGATATTCTGTGAGTTCTAGCCATGGTGGCTGCAGTGCAAGAATATGGCTTGAAACACTGCAAACCAGCTCTAGATATCTGAAGAATCAAGGCTGGCACTTTATTCTACCATAACTCCACTTTCAGCAGATTCTTCATAGCAGGGCTCCTGTGCCTTAGTGTACAGTGGACAGCAGTCAAACAGAGAAAGGTTTGTTATGAAAATATGTTCCTTATGTCCCCAGGTGAATGAACAAGAAATAACAGGCTTAAACTGCAACCAGAAATATTAAAGTTAGATATTGAAGCTGTGGATGTTCAAGAATCCTTTGATTTTGGGATTAATAAGTGACATTGGACAGCCATATTAGGAAGCATTCATCTAGAGACTACTAAAAAAATAAGATGTAGCTACATCACCTCTTACAAGAACAATGCAAACTTCTAGTGTATATGTAGGTTACACAATACATCACTGTGTGTTTATTAAATTAGAGAAATATATGCATACAGGTCCATGACCAAAATACCTATATGTGAATTTAATACCAGATTAAAAATGGCGGGTGAATCACTTCCATTGATGTGAAATCTGAATGAGCTAGTATCCCCCTTAGCTATATCTTAGGGACTTAAGAACAGTGTCTGACCACTCTTGATTTTCAATCAGGAGAAAGTAAATCATGTAAATCACATTAAAAGGACAAAGAACCCAAATAAAATAACTTTCTAAGCTAATTCAGAAGATATCTTTAAATAATCATCCTAGTCAAGAAACAAGAACAAATCAGAGGGAAAGTCAATCTTGCTACACTTTAACATTGCTCTGATTCTGTGTTTTTATAGAAATGCATCACAATGTTTAATGTTAAATATAAATTAATATTTACCTATTGATAGCTGCTTTATTTTCATTATGCCTGCTGCATTCCAGCCATTTGAATGCCTTGGTTATTACATGCAATGCACTACTCTGGAAAAGACTGAGAAAATTTCAAGAGCAAGGTGTTTGCTGGAAATAATAACCACCCCAAAGTTAAAGGCTTGGGTTCAAAATGAAACAATCTGGAATTTTATTTCTTTTGAACAATCTATCCCAAGCCAACCTCTAGTATCCAAAAGGGAACAGTTTTCCCTATGACTGATGGAAATTTAAGTCTCCTCATAGGAAGGGTTTCCCTTCCAGAAATCCAACACTAAGAAGAAAGAAGTATCAGACAACACAACTTTGTGCCAAAGAACAGAACTTTCCAAAGATTTAGATGGAATAATCTCTTTGTTTTATATGGCAGACAAAATCTACCCTGAAGAGCAAAGACCAAAGAGTGGAAAATATAGAAACTGGACTCAAAATCTAAAAAGGCAAAGGCAACTTATTTATGTCAGCAGTGTTGGAAAACTTGGAAATGACCAGATATTAATAACTCAGCACCCCAAAGAGAAAGTCATAGGATTTAGGCAGAAAGTTAAACAATTGGTTTTGAGTGTTATTAAAACAGAGACATCAGTGCATTTCCCATTTGAAATGTAGGATGGCCACATGTTTCAATACCGTTGGGAGATTATCTGCATGCCATGTTTAAAATGGATTCTGAGGTAATGTGCTCCTAAAATATCACTAGTTTGCAATTAAATGTAATGTGTTAGATCCAAAACAGGTGCAAGTCAGAATACTCCGCTGAATTTCACTGTTGCGGTTTACTGGCCCTAAGCTACTTTGTTTCAGGGTAACACAAACAATATACAGAAACACCCATCTCTTTCAGGTGACAAGAAAGGGACACATTCCAAAACCTCTGACTTGCAAGAAAATCTAGCCTTCTACTACTGAACAACACAATTCTTCATTAGCAGTACTGATACTTTCCCTTCAATTTTACTCGTCTAGGTAGCATAGATTACCTGGGAATATACCTGGGAAGCTTAAACTCACTAGAACTCTTCCTTGTTCACACCATTTCTTCCTCATACTTCTCTAGCATCAGAAAGCAGTCTTAAAGTGTTTGCAAATATCATGAATGAGAATCAGGACCACTGATACTGTAAGTCCAATTTTAAGAAAAATAAAGCAGTTGAACCCAACAAATCCTTTTGTTAAAAGATTATTTGATTTAATTCATAATCTAGTTAACTGTTTAAGAATCAAAATATCACTCTTTCAGAAAAAAAATAAAAGTCTGAAGGAAAAATGAACATGACAAAGTCTCTGTATCACAATGGGTGTTGACCTTCCCCAGTTAATAATATTATTGCAATATTCATTTTAAAGTTTGGGTTCTAAATTTCGACATCTTAAGTGGGAAGGTTTTGAGTGGTGGCTGGAATTGTATGGGTTTGTTTCTGGAAGGATGGAATTCTCTTCCTAAAATAGCAATATTTTCTTAAAGCTTCATTACTCCATGAAGTAAGACTACTCAGATTAGTAATGGCAAATGAGTTAAACCTACATTTGACCAGGAACATTTAAAAAAAATTTTAAAGTGAAATATATCCTTTTAAAATCTGAATCTAAAATGAGAATAAAAATTATGTGGAAACACACAGCAAATGATTTTGTACAAATTATTGCACAATTTGTTGGGAATTATTGTTTCAACATATAATAATGGAATCAGTAAAATGTGCATTATCTTACCCTAAGATGGTAGAGTGGATCAGTTAGATCGAAAGAACTGTGCAGACTTTCTGTAAACCTTTTTTCAAACATTCTTTTATTTGAGTGTATTTGTTGCAACAAACCGAAAAAAGCTCACATCATTTTACAGAGCTGGAAAAGAAAAAAAATTCCGCCCCATACAACCAGGTGTCAAAAGTTTCAGTCTGAGACCTTCTCTCATCCTTTGCCTAGTAAGTAGCATTTCACATACAATTAACTCTGAAAGTCACATCGGCTCTCGACTACCCAAGTCTTGATCCATTTTGCAGAATGTATGAACATTTTAACTACAAATCTAACTCTGCTACATTAATGTATTCAGGGCCAAATTTTGCAACCTTTCCCCATACTGCATAGATATCTTGCTCCAAACAATAATAAATAATAATAGATATATACAGTTCTTATCTACTACTTATCATCGGGTAGAGCTCAAAGTGCTCTACAAAGAAGGTCAGCAGCATTATTCTTCCTCTGTGTATGGGGAAATGAAAGCACAGGGGTGGATTCTTGCTTTCACAAGGTCATCCAGCAGTTAAATCCAAAAGGTGAATACGTGAAACAAAATCTGCCCTGTCCTAGTTTGTTCTCAGTAATGCTATTTCTATGGGAACACAAGAAAAGCACTGTGGGCTTAATCTGGCTTGGTGCTGAGCAGTCTTGTTCTGCTCCTGCCAAGCTTTCACCAAGACGCTTCACTTTCAGCATGTGAGATGTCCTCCTGGGAGCATGTAGGAGGGCTCATCTGCTTCAAGTTAAACATGTGCTTCCCAGTTTGCAGGATGGGAGCCAGAACATTCAGGATTTCATAGGCCCAAACCCTGCCTGAGTCAGCAGTGACTTGTGATAATTTTTGCAGGCTAAGATAAATCAACTGTAGAGCATTCTGAATTCAGATGCTGAGCGTTTGGGTTGAAATTACTACTGATGATCTTTCAGTGAATGAACAAGATCTTATATGAGTTGGATGTAATAGTATTCTAATTAGAGATTGCCTCAATGTAAAAAAAATAAATTAGATTTGGGGTGATATTGTTGACCATAATGAAAACTGAAGGCGTAGGGTGTGTACAACCACGCCTGGACTACATTCACATGCCTTATTTTAAGCCACCTAAATGTAGAATGGGAGTAGAGTGTACAGCTGTTTGCTGCTCCAAGGAGCTAGTGGGAATAGTGCAGTCCCTGGACCTGGGGCAAATGGCTGGACTTTACCACCCTAGGGCTGTGCTGTGAGCATGTGCAGGTTCGTGAGATTGGACTAACCTGACCTTGATCTAAATTAGCGCACTTCCTTTGGTGAACTAACTCAGATAGGGTGTGCCATGTTTTGGGTGATTTACACACAGTAAATGCTTACTTCATTGGGCATTTAGATTGACCTAACTCTGGTTTGGCCAATCTAAATGTAATGCCTATACATACCCATAGGAAGCAGAAACAATTTTAGGAGAAAATGGCCAGACTCCTTTTTTTCATATGCAATTGTGGCCTGTTCTTCCAAAGTACTTAGAACTCCCTGGACCCCATAATAGACACAGAGAGCCTGCATTTGTTCCTGTACTAACATGCTTACAGAGGGGAAGGATGGAGGGAGCTCTCCCTCTCAAGCACTTGTACATAGGTCATTTTGAACACAGAGTAGGGATTTTAAGAGCTCAGACTAAAGAGCAAGGCCGCCCATGTTAGTCTCCACAAAAGTGATTGTTTCGGAGCAGAGAGTTACAGGGACCATGGCCTTCCTTTTGCCCTCACAACCATGGCAGATGGCTTATTGCATAGTTGCAGCAAGGCATAATTAGGGTGAGCATGTGTCTTGTTTTAGCTGGGATAGCCCTGGATTTCAGAAGCTGGTTTTGGCAGGCTGTTGGGAATTATAATGGGTGTCTGGAAATGCAGGGGCAAGGGGCGCAGTACGGCTGGGAGTCAGAGCAGCATGGAGTGCTTTGCAGGCAGCCTCGCCCTCACTGACTTGCGAGAGTGTGGGGCAGGGAGGGGAGGCAGTGTCCCAGATTTCTGGGTTTTCCATATGGTCAGAGGAGGCCCTCGGCACAATCCACCCCTGCACTTTCATCTTGAGAGTGCCAATGAGGAAGTGTCAGGGATGTATTTGATAGCTGTGTTGGTCCGAGACAAAAGAAAATGCAAAACTCTAGAACTCTTGGTTCAGAGATTATACCTTTTATTAGACCATCTAAGAAATCACAAAAAAAAATTAGAAGAAAAAAAAAGATAATTTTTTTGCAATTTCTTAGTTGGTCTAATAAAAGGTAGAGTCAGAAAGTGTGCCTCTTTCTCCTTATGTTCTTAGGCGTGTTCAAACAAGACAACATTATTCCAGTTTATAGAATTTTATCAACCATCTAACAACCTGAACACGTGAGCTTTCACAAGGAACCCAGCATTAAGGAACACATTTCTCCAGAATCCAAATTGTTCTCAACACTCCTTTCATCAGTTCTTTTTCCCCTCCCCTCCCCCTGCCAGAAAATCCAGGCGAATATTACAATTTGTGGTGTGACCCGAAGGTCAAAATATTTAGGCTTTGGCAAAACAAATGGCAAATTCCACATTTGAGGACCCCTCACTGAAAACTGAATCAAGCTCTAACTGAGTCCAGACAATGAATATCTGCATTAATAATGATGGACCAGCAAGTGCTGACGCCATCATCAGTGACTTTAATTCCTTTACTTGGTTGCTGCCATTAGACTTTGTTTTATTCTTCTCTCATGAATGGCTGAATGTTTAAAAACTTTTAACAATCAGCTATACTCTAGTTGTCTGATGCATGACACACTTACTTGGAGGGGAAAATTCAGTTGGGTTACTCATCCTTGTACTGTGAGGTAGCACAGAATTTAAATAAGACCATGGGAAGTGTCTTTTTTTCTCTTTCACCAGACAGGCTAAGATACATACACAAAGGAAAACTGTACTCTGACTAACATGAAAGGAAATATACATTTCTATCCTACAGGTTAGGCTTTTCCATTGAAACTACTGGAGCCAATATATTTGTGATTTAAATGACTAATTTGTGGTCAATTCTGAACTTAAGAATTCTTTCTGTGATGTTTCTACTGATATCAAGCCATGGTATAGCATGGCAAGGTTATGACAGCCATCTTGCACAATTTGTTTTAAGAGTGATCAGAAGGTGTTCCTAGTGAAAAGAGCAAAATTTACAGAAATGTGGTAAAAAGTCATGGGCACTCTTTTGTGAAAACGTATTTATTCTTTTCTTCCCTTTTATATACAAGCAAGGCCTGACCCAAAGCCCTTTAAAATCAATGGAAAAACTTTTAGCACCTCTGATAATAAAGCATTTTGGAAAACAGAATGTGTTTTACCAAAGTCAATATATAATGATACTGGAGAATCACCATTTGCTAATAATAATCACACAGTACTGTTCCAAAATTTTTTAACATTCCTCCCTCTGTAGCTAGGACAAGAAATAACTCCAGACACTGGCGGCAAATATTAACTTTTTAAAGGCAGTTCCTGTATGAAAACCCAAACGTGGATCTCGTGCCTTCCCTCTCTTTCTCTTTTTATTTCTGTCTTCTAGGAGACTGAAGATGGGCTAAGAATGTCATGAGCTTCTGGGAGAAAAATTGAAGCTTTCTACTAGTTTTGCTTTGTGCAGCACTGTCACTGTGGCCCTGATCACTTCTAACTTTACAGCGGCCCAGGAAATAGGTAGTGGTTGCTGAAATTTGCTTAACTCTTCACTCTGTTAGAAAGCATCCTATCCACTCAGTCAACCCTTCCTGAATGCCAGATAGCACACAGGGTTTTTAAAAACAGTAAAATTATGGATCCATTACTTGTATGACAGCCATAGCTAAAGTAGATATAATGCACTGATAGCAAGCGAACGCAAATGATGTCAGGCACAGATAACTGAGCAAACTCCTTTCTTGGTTGTGTGTAGTATGCTGAAGTTCTATCAGCTGTCCATGCTATTTTTAGTTGGTCAAAAAAGTTAAATAACCAGGAATTGTTTCTTATGAGTAAATTAATATTTTCTGAAGTGTAACATCACTGGGTGCATCTACACATGCATTTAATGCGCCTGAATTTTCTTTGCAGAAAATTCAGGCTCATTAAAGTGCTCCAGGGTGCACATCTACATGTGTGCCCCTCTCAGAAGCAAACTGCACCTTACAGGAACAGCCCATTTCATGGTGTTTCATGGTGTTTCCTGTTGTGCTCTGCCCTGCTGCAGCAGCTAGGGGCAGCTCAAGGTCCCTGGGGCACGGAGGCCAGACCAGATGCCCATGTGGCTGGGAGAGATGTCCCTGCTTGGTGCTGCTGCTTAGGCTGACTGGGAGCAAATTGCTTCCGGTCAGTATCTACACGCGCACTCCTGCGCAGTAGCTAATGTGCCATTAATTTAGTACCTGTATTTTCTGGTACTAGCAAATGGCACATTAGCCTAATTTACTATGCAGTAAATCCCGTGCACAGATACATGGTGATGCTTTACTGAACATTAGTCTAATGCTCAGTAAAACATCTCATGTAGACATGCCCAGTATAGATTATTCTAGCCCTAAAGGTGGAAGCACTGATCCTAAAGTGTGTAAGTTACCGCTCTGGTACGGTAAATGATTCATGTACCTTTTCACTGCTGCTGCTTCTTATATTTTTGTGATCTCAAACTTCAGTCAATGCCAGACTGGTAAACTTTGTTTAAACCAGGCTGACCGTCCCACAAGTTCCCTGCTGAGAGAAGTCCAGGTCAGACACAGTCAAGTCTTTGTTCAGTGAATCACTGCCTAAAGATTCAATTAAATCCAGTTTAGTCTGCTCTGTAGCCACAGTTTGTGTCTTTGTGAGAACACAAGTGTTTAACAAGTTACTAGGGAAGAGCCAGACTGCAAGGGGTTTGGAGTGCTGACACATAGGCAGGGAGCAGGGGGATTAGGACTCTGTGATGTGTGTAACTAATGAAGTCACCATGCATTCTGCTTATTAGTTCCAAAGACAGCTGCTTGTTCCTTAAACACTATTTTAGGCTCCCAAAGGAGAAAGCGGGGTGGGGGAACACAACCCTTAAACCTTTGTTAAATCAGCTGAGGGAGTTTAAGCCTCAGGGGTAGGGAAGAGGGTGGTGTATACCTTTTATCTGTTGTAGAAAGAGAAAAATGATGCTTAAATATAAAATCCCTGTGCTGTTTCCTTTGTGAATTGTGAGGATCAGTTGCACAGGGTGAAAATATCAAGGTGGGGTCTACTGGGTTCTATAAAATGCATGCAGGAGCTACAAACTCAGCCCAGACCGCAGTGCACCCAAGCACAGCTCTGCCACGCAGTCATGTGCATGTTGTTTAAGAATTGTAATTGGCTGTTTGCAGTTCTTGCCCTTGAAGCCAAACTCCAGGGGCTGACAGTAGACTTCTCTGCTTTTATTTATTCCACCACTATCCCGCTGAAATTTAAAGCACCAGTAATTTTTACTGAAATATAAAATACCATTCCTTGAGCACTGACCTCTCACTGAATATCATTGAGAGAGTTGTAAACATGGTGCATTGTGCAGTAAGCTAGGTGGTGATCTGATGTAATTGGAATGTGCTTTGGATATCTCTCAATATAAATGTTTATTTCTAAATTTGGAAGCTCAGGTTAGTAGCTGGCTCTTTCCAACAAAGTAAAGTAAAGGGGTGAGCCCCTAGTCTGGCCAGTATATCAAAGACTGGAAAACAGTGAGGGCTGGGGATTACCATCGGAAAATCCTCCATTAGGAGGGGATTCCCATTTCCTCTTCAAAAGATATAAGTTTTAATAAAATCTGGGGACCAAATTCAGTTCTGAAATCAGTGGAGTTTTGCTCACTTGCAGCAGAAAAATGTTGGCCCTTAATTCCCGATGAAAAGGTGAACTGCATTATAGAAGGGTGTTATCCAACCCTCCTGTTCAGTTAAAAACAACTTTGGCTGAGGTGCTGTTCTTCAGTTAGAACTAGTCCACCTTGCTCTGCATTTCTGCTTTACAGAAGGCACATCTATACCATACATGGGAGAGTGAATGCTATGAATCTCCTTCTCTACTTGATCTGCAAAGGATATGAATCTATTCCAGGACTAGCTAAGAACCTGGTTCTTTAGCCCAGGCTATAAAAGATCATGCTTTCAGTCCTGGATCATCTGGGATGGGTCCCCAGCCAGGTTAAGCAATATGTCAACTGTCACACATAACAAATAAGAGGCTTACATTAAGGCTTCTCAGGCATATTTTCTTCTTTATATGAGTACAGTTTACATGAACAGCTGTGACATAAGCACATTTACTGTACATTTTCTAGGGGTTTTATTCATACACACAGGCTACATACATGCCGCATTTGTCCCAGGATAAACCATTTTATCCCAGGACAAAGTGCAATCATTCAGGCATCCATGTTTCTAGCCCCAGGATACATCCTAAAAAAAAAATTCCTTGGAAAATAACTGCTGACAGATTATCCTGGGACACTGCAAAGTGTGTCTGATGGTTATCCTGGGATTACATAATTGAATAAATGGCAGAAAAGTATATATTCAGCTGCTCACTAAATCCTGATTAGAAGGATGATATGTGTACGCACCAGTCTTGGAACACTTATAGATTCATAGACATTAGGGCTGGAAGGGACCTTGTGAGATCATTGGGTCCAGCCCCTGCCCAAGGTGCAGGAAGTCAGCTGGGGTCAGATCACCCCAGCAAGATAAACATACAAGCATTTCTTAAAGGTATCTAGAGTACGTGTTTGCACCACTTTGGACTTCTGGTCCAGGACAAACAAACACAGACACAATTTGTCCAGGGACAAATGCAACATCTAGCTCCCCACCCCCTCCCCAACACATACCATGCACACAAGATCAGTGCACCTGAGTATAGTATCCCCTGGCAGCCAAGTATCAGGGGCTATGAGCAGTAACAGCAAAACTTTTGTTTTCTTAAAACAGGAAAATGAAAGTATTGCACACAAAGATAAGGACAAGCATAGGCGACGTGTAGGTGGGGCATAGGGGGGCACATGCCCCCTCTGACAGGGCTGTCCCCAACACCGGTGGCAGAGTTTGTGGATGTTTGCCAGGTCTGGCCCCGTCAGCGGCATCCACAGGAGCTCTTCAGTTCTGCTCCTGCCATGATGCTGCTGGCAGTGTCTGTGGATGCTCACCAGCTCTGCCTCCACTGCCAACACCACCAGCGGTGTGTGTGAATGCTTGCCAGCTCTACCCTCACCAATGATAGCTTCTGCAGGTGGCCCCCCAGACTCAGGAGGCACCAGTGGCCCAAGAGGACAAGGAAAAGGAGTGTAACCATGAGCACAAACAAAGGAAGAAAATGATACAGTCTCAGCCTTCTTTGGGCATTCCTTTGCTTCTAAAATTATGTATAACTGACACCGATGTCTTCTGTTAGTAAACACTACACAATAAAAGAAAAAGTTATTTTCTAAGTGATATTTTCAGTACCAAGAGGGGGAAATTTAGCCATTTTTAGGAGGCTTTTCATTTTTAGTGGGAATCACCTGCAGGAAGTGTTCTTGCTCAGCATTTTATTTTAGATCTGGCTTACAACTGATATTTTCAAAAGCATTTAAGGGAATCTTGCACCCAATGCCTATTGAAATTCAATAGGAATCATCTCCTTTGGCTTCTTTGAAAATTCCTTAAATGATGCTTAAAACATCAGCCTTACCGAATGGCAGAAATTTGATGTCAATGAGGTTTCTGAACAACCTCCATTAATTAGCAGCCCAGCAGTCTCTAACAGCAGCATAATACAATGAGATCTGGAGGAATTCAAGCTTGAGGCCCAACTTCAGTTCTTTGCTTTTTAACCCAGTAGGTAGGAGTTACTCCAGAATCAGGGTTCCCATTCTTTGGTGGTCAACTATCAACACAGGCAAATGAAGTGGCTTAGAAAGGCCCTTTAGAGAAAGAATCTGAATTAGAAAATTGACTCAAGTAATATAACACCTTCAAGGGGAAGCAATACAGATAAGGAAAAAAAACCCATCCATTTCACACAGAGCGTTTGGGATTTGCCTGTTTAATATGTTTTGAAGGAGATCAACACAAGGGAATGACTGGTTCATTTTTAGTTCTCCAGACAGAAATCAATCTGTGAAGTTCCTGCTCTAATACTAGATGTGGAAAACAATAATTTTTGGACAGCAAGTAACTTCTATACAGGGAACATAGTGTACGGAACATATAGGCACTCAAACAATTATGCAAATCAATGCTAGTTTCCAGCTATTCCTATCAGAAAAAAATTTGCCAACAAATAATTCCATACAGCAAAACCAAGACAGGATCTGCTGCTCAAGAAATTCTCTTAGCAAGCTGTTTGTGAAGTCACTTTTTTTTTGGCATAGCTAAGTACAGTTCATAAATGGAACAAACAAGATGTTCTTTTCCAAATTTGGTGGATGTAACAACTACCTTTCATTTACAGGTTAAAAGGTAAAGTAGCTCCTGCAGGTAACAAGGTAGCTGAGACAGCAGGAGCACCACTCAAAGAAAGCAAGGCTTTAGTAGAAGTCCAATCACATGTTCCTGTGGGGGTTGGTATAACAAAGCAGTGGGCAAAAAATATGGCCTGCAGGCTGGATCCAGCCCACCAAGGGATTCTATCCGGCCTGTGGTGGCTCCCTTGGCTCTGCCCAGCCCGGTGTGAGGGGCAGCCTGGGCATGGCGTGTGTGGCTGGTCCTGCCACCCTGACTGCCACTGCCAGTGTCTTCAATGCCACTGCCAAATCCAAACCTGCTGCTCAGGTACCCTGGCCTGTCTACCCTGCTGGGGCTGTTGGATGAAGTAGGTAGATGAGGTCTCCATGGGGATCCCTGTGGGCAGGGTGTACTTGGCCAGGTGGATGGGATAGGGCTGCAGGCAGGAGGGGAACAGTGTCCAGAAACAGGATAGGTGGGTGGAGGCAAGGCCAGACCTGGGTTGGGATCATGGGTCAGTAACAGCTTGGGGTCAGGGCTTGGGGCAGAGCCATGATGAACTCCCTGCATGTCCCTGACTACAAAACCAGTACCCATCACAGGGATGTGCGGGAAGCCAATTGTGGCTCTGCCCTGGGCCCCGGCCCTGCAATGTTGCTGCTCTGTGTCCCAATCCTGGCCCTGGCCTTGGCTCTACCCACCCATCCCACTCCCAGATGCTGCCCCCTGCCTGCCCATAGCCCCATCCCATCCATTTGGCTAAGTGCACCCTGCCCGCAGGGGTCTTGGGCTGGTGTTCATGGAGACCCTGCCCACCCACCCATCTGCTTCATCTGGCACACCTGGTGCTGGGTGAGAAGCAATCAGGCCCGTGGCTGGATAGGATCAATTTAATCCTCCCCTGCTGCGCTGGGCTGGGCCGGGCCAGTACTTCCCCCCCACCAGCCCTCAACAGCTCACTAAAACTCCTTAAGTGGCCCTCCAGGCCAAATAATTGCCTACCCCTGATCAACCTCTTTTTATGACCAGGTTACAAAACACTTGGATGCAGGAGTAGGGGTTGATGTTGTTTACTTAGACTTCAGGAAGGCCTTCGATACGGTATCCCACCCCATACTGGTGAACAAGTTAAGAGGCTGTGACTTGGATGACTACACGGTCCGGTGGGAGGCAAATTGGCTAGAGGGTCGTACCCAGAGAGTCGTACTGGATGGGTTGGTATCTACCTGGAAGGGTGTGGGCAGTGGGGTTCCGCAGGGCTCAGTCCTTGGACCGATACTCTTCAATGTCTTCATCAGCGACTTGGACGAGGGAGTGAAGTGTACTCTGTCCAAGTTTGCGGATGACACAAAACTGTGGGGAGAAGTGGACACACCAGAGGGCAGGGAACAACTACAAGCAGACCTGGACAGGTTGGACATATGGGCGGAAAACAACAGAATGCAATTCAACAAGGAGAAATGCAAGGTGCTGCACCTGGGGAGGAAAAATGTCCAGCATACCTACTGCCTAGGAAATGACCTGCTTGGTGGCACGGAAGCAGAAAGGGATCTTGGAGTCCTAGTGGACTCCAAGATGAACATGAGTCGGCAGTGTGACGAAGCCATCAGAAAAGTCAATGGCACTTTATCGTGCATCAGCAGATGCATGACGAACAGAACCAAGGAGGTGATACTTCCTTTCTATTGGGCGCTGGTCAGACCGCAGTTGGAATACTGCGTGCAGTTTTGGGCGCCACACTTCAAGAGGGATGTGGAGAGGGTCCAGAGAAGGGCCACACATATGGTTAAGGGCTTGCAGGCCAAGCCCTATGAGGTGAGACTAGGGCACCTGGACCTCTTCAGCCTCTGCAAAAGAAGGTTGAGGCGACCTTGTGGCTGCCTATAAGTTCATCATGGGGGCACAGAAGGGAATTGGTGAGGCTTTACTCACCAAGGCGCCCCCGGGGGTTACAAGAAACAATGGCCACAAGCTAGCAGAGAGCAGATTTAGACTGGACATTAGGAAGAACTTCTTCACAGTTAGAGTGGCCAAGGTCTGGAATGGGCTCCCAAAGGAGGTGCTTTCCCCTACCCTGGGGGTCTTCAAGAAGAGGTTAGATAGGCATCTAGCTGGGGTCATCTAAACCCAGCACTCTTTCCTGCCTATGCAGGGGGTCGGACTCGATGACCTATTGAGGTCCCTTCCGACCTTAACATCTATGAATCCGTGAATCTATGAATCTAAGTTAACCAAGATCCAAGTCATTTAGTGCTTTCATCTTGATCAAAGAACAAACTCATATTATTCTGATTTATTTAGCCCTGTTCCCCAAGGCTCAGTACTCAGACCAGTACTCTTTAATATTTTCATAAATGATCTGGATTCAGGTGTCAGAAATGCACTAGCTAAGTTCGCAGATGACACCAAATTATGAGGAAGTACAGTCACACTAGAAGATAGGCTGGCAATCCAGGCTGACCTGGACAGGCACGCAAGATCAAAACCTGGTGACATTCAACATGGCGAAATGCAAGGTGGTCCACCTCAGGAGAAAAAACCCACATCATACTTATAGGCTCAGCAGTGCTACACTCACTAGCACAATCACCGAAAGAGATTTGGGGGTCATAACCGACTACAAGATGAACATGATCCACCAATACAATGCTACAGTTGGCAAAGCAAATAAAACTCTGGCTTGCATCTACCGATGCACATGAACCCCATGTGCCCCTACAGGCTGGGGGTGGTGAGCAGTGACTGCCCACAGGCACCACCAGCAGTGTTGGCAGCGCCTTTTTGAAGGGGGTACATTGCCAAGCTCAGGGGATGCACGTGCATCCATGTGCACCCCTATGCTTTGCCTATGCCGTGCATCTCAAACAAGACCCAAGGAGTCATTCTCCTGCTTTACTTGGCGTTGGTGAGGCTGCAGCTGGAATACTGCATCCAATTCTGGGCTCCACACTTTAGAAAGGATGTGGAGAAGCTTGAGAGAGTTCAGAGGAGAGCCATGAACATGATTAGAGGACAATAGAACAGGCCTTATAAGGAGAGGCTGAAAGGCATGGGACTCTTCAGCCTGGAGAAACACAGGCTCACGGGTGACTTGGTGGCCCCACCTATAAGTACATAAGGGGTGTGCATCAGGAACTGAAAGAATATCTGTTCACCAGGGCATCCCAAAGGAAGACAAGATCTAGCAGTCACAAACTGCTGGAAGACCATTTTAGACACAACATAAGGAAAAACTTCTTTACCGTCCAAGTCTCCAGAGTCTGGAATAGACTCCCCCAGAAGTGGTGCAAGCACCTACACTGGATACCTTTAAGAAATGCTTGGATGCTTATCTTACTGGGGTGATCTGAAGCCAGCTGACTTCTTGTCCCTTTGGGAGGGGGATGGACCTGATGATCTCGTGAGGTCCCTTCCAACCCTAACATCTATGAAATCTCTATCAGGCGCTAAGAAAATGTTAATGATTTCCGACAGCAAGCTATTATATTGTCTCTTAGCCTTGTTAATAAGTTCAAAGTAATCAGGGTGCAGTTGGGTCAGATTTATGACAGCATGTCACAAAATACAAGGCTTAATTGGAAAGTACCAGGTATTTGTAGTCCAGTGTTGTAGTTATGTTTATAAATCACTGCCCTTGAGTTTCTGTCACCTTGTTAGAACTGGGAAATGCACAATGCACAGTAAGTGAGACTGTTAGTAATTTACAGTGCACTAGCTCCTCCATATTAACACCCCCATGGAGACACCCTTAATGCAAGCTAATGACAAAGTAACCTACTCATTTTCAAAATTAACTATAATTCTTATCCTGTGTGATAACTTCTTTATGTGGAGAAGCCCAAAGACAAGATTTGGCATAAGGGAGTAAGGGTTAAAAGTAATTGAGGCACAGATGAAAACCTAATTATTTGCCAAGATTCCCCCATAGCTACCACATTTACTAAAATAAGAGGATTTTTTTGCCCCCCAATCACCATGGGGAAAAAGCTCCTTGTCTTATATTTGCATATAAGGAAACCTCATTAAATACATTGCCTATCATTAAACTACTCCCCAAACCAGCATGTGCTCGGTAATGGAAACCAAGTATGAGATTGATTAAATGCAGCCAACACTAAGCATGACTATAAAACACAAGGCCCATATTGGATAAACATACTGATGGGAACCCTTTTTTTGTGTGTGTGGCCCTTAAAAAAATGGGTGGGTCTTCCCTTTTGCACGGAACTGGCACTGGGCCCAAAGGTACAGCAATATCAGTTGGCACTGGGAGCGCTGAAGCCAATCTAGACTCCCTCCTCTTGCTGCCAAAAATGCTATATTTGATCTAAGCCCAAAAGGCCAACAAGCCGATAAAAACCCACCACTTTTTTTTGCAAAAATATTTATTTCTATAAATAAAAATAACCATATAACTCTACCTCTAACAACCTGTCAAGTGACCACTGTGGTTCACCTGGCAGATCAAAACATACTTTGACAGTTAAACTATTGTAGTCCCATTACGTAGTTCACACCATGCACCCGCCATTATCATCACGCACTATCACCATTCCAGTGCTATCACTCATTGTTCTTTCAGAGGGTTTGCTTCTGAAAACATCTATGCCAGTCCCCTCTCCACCATATGAGGTCTGCCATTTCTTTTCTGTCATCCTCATCTGTCTTCAGAACCCAGCACAAAAACTTGCAGGAGTTTCAAATAAAGGTAAATGTATCAATTCTGGATCAAGTGAATTACTATCAACATGTTTATTTCAAAGTTGGTGTTTTCAAATGTGTGTCTCACTTCCATTTACTCAGGGATAGCAGGATCTGACAGTAACCAGGGTGGGGAGTGGGGTGCGGGGGGAGGGAGAGAGTCATCGTATATATTCCAGGGTTATCTTATATTCAAGCAAATGGAGCATTTGCTATCTATAACAGAGAGGAAAATGTTGCAATTTCAGCATTTGTCGGCAAATGCTGACACTCATATCAAGAGCAAGGCTCTCTATCCATCCTCACATAAAAGAAATAACTTGATATGAAACCATCTGTTAAATAATAAATTCAAAATGTCAAACAAAAACAACAAGTGGGACATCACTTAATAAATTTTTGGCATGAAATCCATGGTTCCCAGCGTAGTGTGGTTACTTGTTTTCAGTTGCCGTATCTTTTTCTACAGATATGCCAGACTTGAATTTTGTATACCATGTTAGCTTAATAATAGTAAACTTGCCCTTCCTCTGAGTGTTTCCTAGAATTAGCACCTGTAAAATGTGACTTACAATGTAAATGCATCTGTTGAGAAAATTAAGGCAATGCTCTAATTTTTTAAAAAAATCATTAAGAATGTAACTGGCTTAAAAATTAGTTGTTCAAAATTATTGTAATTTTTTCCCAGATTTTAGTATTCTGGAAAAGTCCCAAAATTTGACCCACACAAAATCTCCCCCATCCCCACCTCCCTCTCACAAAAGTTTCATTTATTTACTGCAATAACTCAGTAATGGAAAAGGTGGAGAAATAGAGTAAAAGTGTCTGTTGCAATGTTGGGCTTTATTATGTTGCTCTTACTGTTTTTTATTTGATTTTTGCACAACTCTGGACCTGTGTTCCAGCCAGGATTGGAAACAGAGGTGCCAAAATAGTTAGACACATACTGTTCTCATGGTATTTCTGGCCCTCCAGAAGCTAGAAGCACTGGAAAACTCACAAGAAATCCTGTTTTCATGAAAATTCCATTCCAGCTCTGAAGGCCCAAGAATAAGTTTCATTTAGATAAGCAGCCTTGCAAACCAAACTTCAAATCTGCTGAAGGCTTACCGGTCATTTACAGATGATGCTTCTGTTTGAGTCAGCTCTTTCATGAAAATGGAAAACATATCAACACCCCATATTTTTCAGGACAGCCTGTGCTATAAGGAATGTTTTTCTAATGTCACTTGCTTGGGTTTTTTGAGTGTCTAAGACTGTGAGCTGGAGTTGCTAAGAACATACTGGCAGGAATTCTGACCTAATACACTGCAATACACAAAGGCCCTGATCTGGAGGATGGTAACAAGGAAAAGCAAGCTAGGAGAGCAGTTTGTAGGACAAAATAAACTCCCTGGCAGAATGGTGGCAGAAATGGGCAAAACTTGCTCCTCCCAAATATTTTATCTAGCCTTTTACCAATTACACTACGTCTCTGGCATACCCTTTCCCAGTCCTGCCAGGGGATCTCTGGAAATAGGTCAATTCCAAAATGAAACATATCAAATAATTAGTGGGTTTACTTAGGGCTAAATAGGGCTGGTGGTCTTTTGGAAATCGATGCATACCTCCAGCTAAGCAGAATCAAAATATTGGTTAAGATAAGGGAGGAATAGAGTTTTGAAATCTTCCAAGGTCTTGTCATTCTTAGCTGATTTCCTCTTGCCACTCTGCTGTTTTTAAAAAAGCAAGTAAAAAATATTGGTAATGGACCCATGATAACTCCTTCTCTGTCCCTCATTATTTCATTCATGGGTACAGAATTTAGCATCTCATTTGTGTCACAGAAGGTACGTGTAAACATTTGCAGTATGTGAGCGAGGATCATGTGGCTTGCTTTAAGCCACGTGATCACAGATTGAGAGCAGCTTGTGCATACGCATTTGCCAGTGTTAGGAGCTACACTGGGAACTTGATCTAAGGAAACTGGGATGAGAGAAGGGGCAGGTGAAATTGGGAGGTAGGATTAGGGGGGGGCTGGCATGTCTGTGGAGGGGGGCTGTCTGTCTAGAGTGGGGGAGGTTGGGGGGGGCACTAAAAATAGCCCAGCCAGGATTGTGGGAGGGGTAGGAAGTGTGCAGCCTCAGGGCTGGGGCAAGTAGGTGCATGTACCCAAAAACTAGCCTTACTAGCACAAAGCAGAAAGAAAAGAAAAAAAAACCCAAAATAACCCCAGGCTCCTTTCCTGGCATCATTAGAGTCTACAGAAAACTTTCACATGGATTTCATTGTGTGGAGGATATGCAAAAATGAATGCATACACATGGGTGTGCATAGCAATACTACCTAACTGGGAATGTTTAATGCTAGGTGTTGTTTCCTGTATTTATCTTGGGTTGCCTTGTCAAATGTCTATTATTTAAGAGAAAAAGGAGGCTTGTTTGTTGAAAGAATCTTCCCTATTTTAGTTAAAACACGGAGTATGAAGGATGCGTACCCCCGGAGGCTGGGGGGGCATGGCAACCGCCCACAGGCAGCAGGGGCAGTGGGGGTGGCGCGAGTGTGGCGTTGGTGAGCTCCCGCAGGTGGCAGCAGCAGTGCTGGCAGTGGGGGGAGGGTGGCGATCGCCAACCAGCAGTTGGCGACTGCCTGCAGGTGCCGCTGGCAGCATCGGCAGTGGCTAGCAGTGATCGGCGACTTCCCGCAGATGATACCAGTGGTGTTGGCAGCAAGGGTAGAGGGGGGTGTGGCAAGCGGTGACTGCCCGCAGGCATCGCTGGCAGCATTGGCAGCGCTTCTTTCAGGGGGTGCACCGCCAAGCTCAGGGGGTGCATGTGCACTCCCTATGCATCGCCAATGACACAGAGAGTAACTACGTAGCCTCACATGGTTAAATTCAACCACCACTGACAATTGTAAAAATATTTCAGTAACAAAACGCAATTCATAAAACTCTGAATTACATAGAATTTCATAATGTCAAAGCACAAATTACCATATTTACTCAAATCTAAGATGAGGTTAGTTTTCCACAGTCAACATAGGGAAATAAAAGCCTCATCTTGGATTTGATTACTGGGATGGGGGCTGGGGTTAGGGGGGCTCAAGGCGAGTCATGCAGCAGGTGTGGGAGAGGGAGTTGCAGAGCAGGGAAGACCATGTGGTATGGGGGAGGGGAGGTATGCAGGGGAGACTGTGAAGTATGGGGGGTAGAAATGGGGAGGAATGGGGGGAGACCACCTGGTGCCAGGGGGCATGCATGGTGTGAGCCGTGGGGAGGAGTGCATGGGAGACTGCAAGGTGCATGGGGAGGAGAAATGCAAGGGAGAACATGCAGCAGCAGGGGTGCTTCTGCAGCTCTGGCCCCGACTTAAACCAGGAGCTAAAGGCAGAGATGCCAGCACTGCTGCTGCCTGGCTGGGGCTGCAGCCAACCCATCACGTACTTCATGCCATGGGCCAGGGCCGGAGTCGGAACTGGAGCCGCTGCATAGGGTAAACAGGAGCAGGGGGGCAGGCACTGGCAGGGGGGTAAGTGTCAGGGAAGACAGACGGTAGGGGAGCAAGAGGTGGGGGTCAGGTCACCTCCTCTATGGTCTACTTCCATCACTGCTTTCTCTACCCCAGTCTGTGTCTATGTGGGGGGTTGGGGGGGATGAATTTATGACGACCTCCCAATACTAAGATTCTATAAATTAAAACAAATGTGTAGTTTTCCATGTGTAGGATTTAATTATTGAGGGGGGTCATCTTAAATTCAAAGTTGTCTTGGATTGGGATGAATATGGTATGTCTTAGCTTACAGAATCTTCACTGTATCTCTGTGGCACGTATTGCTAATAGGGAGAATGGGCACTGATAAGCTGATTCATGGAAGGGACTCAGCAGCTCTCAGGGAAGCTGAAATTCAAAAGCAAGTGGTTCTAGATTCTAAGCTTACAAGTACCCATCTAATCTTCACAACCTCCGTGATGTCAGCATCCAAATCTAGTCCAATCTTCTATTTGCAGCTAAAAATCAAATGGCTGGGCTAAAGATGAAATTGGTTTTGATTGGCCATGCTCACGCATCATCGTGATCCATTAATGATAACTTAATCCACTTAGCTGGCACTTTATGTCCATATACATCATTTCTTGATAATGTAACAAAAGTACACTGTGTGCCTTGCTAGATTTTGCCACAGAAGCGGCATCTTCATTTGCATTTTTGGAACACCCAGGGCAGTCAGAGCCTGAATGTGTGATCTCTGGGCATGTATTACTCCAACAAAAGTCCAAAATAAATAATAATCATCAAGCAATGCATTTAGAATTTCTCTTAGCAGCTTTATAACCTTTCTTACGACATTAGCTTGATAACAGTGGTATTTGCTTTCAGACCTTCTCCTTATACTGCTTAACTTCACTTTATTGATTGCAGGCTAACTGGAAAACAATGGTATAGTCTCCTAATCAGCAGACATTATAAATTCCCCTAAACTTCCCAACTAATTGCACAAGGCTCTAGGCATGCATCACCCATTAAAGTCAATGGGAATTGCATGGCTAATACTCCACACACGTCTTTGGAAAAGTGTGCCTTAATTGTTTTTCCAGTCTGTAAAAGCAATTACTGCACACAGGTTAACATTAAAAAATAGCAAAATGTTCATGGGCTGAGATGTATCCTCAGTTATATGCATAATGCCAAAACTGCCGAGCATATATATGTATTAGCAAATCCTAGCTCTTTTGGAGCAGCAAGACAGCTGGTAGTGAAATCACTGATACACATGCAAGTGAGTCACAGAGCAGCAAGGGTAATGGGAGACTCCCAGAAGTGGGAAACTCAGTCAATTTAGACACAACTGTGCCAAACAAATTTACAATTGCACATAGTTAAGCTGTGATTTGCACTTTGATGATGAGTGAACAAGAAGGGAAAAAGCTGCCTGTAAGAAGTGACTCACCATTTCTTTTACTTTAAAAAAGAAAAAAAGGGCTTGTGAAAATGGTCCTGCATGACATCACTGACATTAAGAATATACATGAAGCCTTTCTTGTAAAACAGTTACAAGGCCACGACTTTGTCATTAGCTGTATTGAACAGCAACACAGCCAATTCAGGAGGAGACTTTTCAGACACTGAACTCCAGTCACATCCTATTTATCAGCCATGAATGAACATGGAAGGGATTCAGGTGCCATTTGGAACAACAATGCAACCTAAAAGGAATCAATTTCCATTTCTGGTATGTGTTTAAGAAGCTAAGAGGCTCAGAAAATCTTTCCTATGTTTCTTTTGGACATTGTTTCTGGTTATTAAGGCTAGGAACAGAAATTACACATAAACTGGGATAAACGATTGGAAATTGGTTCAGATCTGTAACACAATAGAAATTCAGTGCACATAAACCACTTTCAAAATGGCTGAAACCAGTTTAAGGTAAACCTGGATGGATATAGTATCAGACCTGACTGATTTAGGTTAAATCTGTTTATTGAACTTCTGCCCCAGATCCACTCCAGATTCAAGTTAACTCACATTCCTTTGGGATCCCAGGATGGTTTGCACCTCCCCTGCAACTTCCCCCACTGCCGTCACAGGGTAGACAGGCTAACCTTGGCCCAAGCTGTCTGCTCCAGCAGAGCAGGAAGGTGTACTCTAGCACCCCCCAGCTACTGGCCTGGGCCACTGAAGGCATGTGGCTGCATTTCCAGAATTAGAAGTGAATACCTGTTCACTTGCTTATTGGTTCAATCTATGCAGTTTAGAATGACCTGCAAAGATTGAATCAATTCAGCCTCAGGCTTTTTGACTGACCGTACTTAGCCCAAATGACGTGACACCCTTGGAAAGGTACTGCCTAAGTTCAAAGTCTGCTTCTCATCTGAAAATGTAGATACCATTTCACATACAGCTGGGAAGGTTTTAGAAATACCTACTCCTTCACAGAGGAAAAGCAAGCATTGGATTGTCTTTATCTGAAGCACCTGGCTGAGAGGGAAGAGAAATATACTGAAGACTGGCTATAAATGGCCCTATACCTGGCAGGGTAGGTGTTTTGCTTTGAGGTGCCGGATAGCTTGATTGTTGTACTGCAGAGAGAGGTAGTTAGCCACATGAGTCTGAAGTGAGGCAGAAAGCAGGGTAGAGATTAACCTTACAGACTAAATAAGTAAGACATATATAGAGCACATGCTTTCCTGAACTTGAGCTTGCTTCACCTGATGCATCCTGTGTTCAGAAAAGTGTGTGCTCTATATACATATACATCTTATATAGTTAGTCTACAAGGCCCCCTCTACACGTGCAGGTAAAGGCATGATGCAATCCAGTATACAATTCACACAGTCACACCTCCTGCCATGCCACACATGCATGGTAGGAAGCATGATTATAGGATCGTGCATTAGATCCCATTATGCCTTATTGCTATTGCAGGGGGAGCATGATCCTGGGCTCCCTCTGCACTGGCATGAAGCAAGCACCCATGGCTGGGAGCTCTGTGCACTCCATGCACCTCTGGGGCTGAGGATCACTGCAGTCATCTGGCCCCAGGGGTTTTCCACATCCATGGGGGCGGAAGGATCATCCCTGTGGCAATCCTCCAGATCCAGGGGTTTCCTGCACCCCAACCCCAAAGGAATTGCAGCAGCAACAATCTTCAGGGTCTGGGGATTTCCTGCACCCCTGAACCCTAGGCATCACATACACCTGAGCTCAGGTGGGAGTGACAGGGCTCCCAGCTGCAGGGAAGACCCTGCCACACATGCAAATTAAAGCTCAATAGCAACCAGTTATAAAGTTAGTACACATTTTTAAGGTCTAACTTTATAACTGGTTGAAGCTTTTTATGGTATAACAGCTACTTTGCATGTGTAGTTAATCTCCAGGTTAACTGCACAATAAATCCATTAATTACACAATACCTGTAGCATGTAGAGGGGGCCTAAGGTGCATCACTCTTCTGCCTTTTGGTTTACTGCAGCCTGATCCTGGGCACTGTTCTATGACCCTCGGAATTAGAGAAATGTGCCCACAGGTTCTCAATTGTTGACTTATGCACTTGTGCTACTGCACTGTATGTCTTTGATTACAACAACAGAAACTGCCACCAGCTAAGGAAGTGAACATAGTGTACTAAGAAGACATGCTTACTGCTGCTGCTGCAGCTCTGGTGGATACTCTCATTCATACTTCTATCCTGTACTAGGGAAGAGTCTTCCTTGGCTAAATGCATGGAAAACAAAGCTCCTTTATGCCCTTTCCTCATTTTGCACACCAGAGGGCAGAATTTAGCCATCTAATCTATAGGTTCAGTCAAGGCATGTCCTATAGTTCAATTTTAGAGAGAAATCAAGAGTGCACACTATTGTTTGCACAGAGATTGTCTTCTTCCTTCATGTTGCTCTTGGAATAACTAACATTATGCATAGATTCATAGACTATAAGGGCAGAAGTGACTGCTTAGACCTTCTAGACTGATTTCTTGCGTAACAGGCAATCCTTCCTTGAATTAATTTCAGTTTGAGTTACATCCTCTCTTTCACAGAAGTCTTAACAATCTTGGATTAAAAATTGCCAGTGCTGAAGAATCCACCACAAGTGCTTGGTCAGACATATAACGTTGGAGTAGACTGGGTACACCCATACCCACATTGGTGATCCCTGGCTCACATGGCTTCAGTGGGGTTACAAGTGTGAGTCAATGCACAATCTGGTTCCATCTTTGGCCCTCTGGAAGGGAATTTCTGTGCTGAAGTACAGCTGTGCTTCTGATTCACTTGAAGACAGAACAAACTACATTTTGGTTCATCTCCACAGCACACCCTGCCCTCCCCAACCCCAGTCTGACAATTGTGGTCTTTTTCTTCCACAGGGGATTCTTGCTCTCAGACTGCATTGTAATGAGAGCTCTTTTAAATGGGTAGTTTCACATGGAAACTAAAATGAATTTTATGACAGGCCACATCAGTATGCTGAGCCTATTTCTTTAGATGCATCTCCTTGCCAAATAGTAGTATACAATCATTCGAGAGAGTAAAATGAAACCCCTTGCAGAATGGTGGGGTTTTTGTTTCCAGGCATGAAACCAAAGCAGTCAGCCTAAGGTCTGCTAATGCTGATGCTAGAATGGATTTCTGTATTTTTAGGCTCTAGGAATCAGTGGAAGGGTCTGTAGGGGTGCAGGGCATGGCAGGGGGAACAGACTGGGTTGTAAGCTGGAGAAGTCACTGAATAATAGCTGAGCATAACAGGAAGTTACGTGCTGTAGCTTGGGCTAGAACCTATGTAGCTTGTCAAGTTTGGGGATTTTGCACCAAGGTCATCCTCCTCCATATGACTGGGAAGGACTGGCTGGTCCCTGCCATTGCAGGCCTTCAAGTGATAACTATTTGTTGAAATGGATCTGCAAGGACCTCCACTTTAGCCCTCTTTGCCCACCCAGGCTGCAAAGCACCCTGAAGTGGGTTGGTGTTCCTGCTTCCATGCAGGTGGGCTCTGTCCCCTTAGGAACCATGCAGGTATTCCAAACAATAGTCCATAACATAAACCATAGCTGTTGATCCAAACAAACAGCCAAATGAGCAAATCAAATCTCCAGCCTCTCCAAGTGGCAGGAGATGGCCCTTTTAGTTCTGGTGTTTCCTAGAAGTAAGGTCCTCTGGATTTCAGTCTGTTTCCTGGCCCCATACTGCTCCTTTCCAGTCAAACACCTTGTTTTCTTCCCACTTGGACTTTTAAATGTGAGCTAATCACACACACCTTGACTTTTACCCCAGGGCTGCCTGCCCCACTTAAAGGGTCTAACTGCCTGCTGCACACCTTCACAAAACCCCCAAAATACCTTCCAAAGTGCCACAGAGAGAGCAGGTGAGATCCAAGGGCACCACCAGTGCCTTGGATGTATGCTTGCTATCATGGAGCATATCCAGGATAACATTACAAGGAAACAGCACATCACACACTGCTTCAAACACTGGCCATATGCCAATTTCCGCCCTTATCTACAGGAGTCAACGAGATTGCACAGGGAGCAAATGAAGGCAGAATCTGGCCCTGTATCATTTCCTGCAGCATACAGAATTTTCTGACCTCTTTGGGGTTCATGACAGTAACACTGGGTGTCCAGTAACCCAGCAAGGAGCTACACCCAGAATATGGCTACTAAATAGGTTTTTGAAAATAAGGGTAACCCAGAGGTGTACTGTTATTTTTCTTTGTAGATTTTGCTGTTGTATTTTTCAAGATACTTTCATTCTTCTCCTTATCTATCATCTAAACTGCTTTCTATCAGGTGACTCGGGAGTTCCCATGACAGCACGAACGTCTGCGGTACTGGCACATACTACCACCAAAGCATTAATATAAAGCTGCATTTTTGTGTGTGTGAATTTGCTGCTGGTAAAGGGTGACTCAGGGAGAGCTGGAGACTAAAATCCTCTTCTAATCCACAGAACAAATAGCGTGTGGGCAGCAGCAGGACTGTTTCCCTCAGCTGACCTCTCCAATGTGCCCTGCTCTCTTTTGGAAGGATAGGCTTCATGAGCAAAAAAAAAAAAAAGGAAGACTAGTCAAAGCCATGGCTTCCATGCTAAGACTACTAATAAACACCATTTGCAAAACAGAGACATGACTGAGACAATCTTCTCATTCCAGCTGGGTGTCCAGTAACCTGTTATAGTAGAACAGCTTTCAGACTTAAGCCGGGTTTGACTTGTTGATTTGGAGGTTCCCAGCTATGCATACCGGGAACTGTGATGACCTCTGTACATTGCACTAAACATAATGGCTTTACCATGACTGGGGTCTTTGGCTAATAGTAGAGTACAAATGATTTACATTAATATATATGAAGAAATTTGTGATCTTCAGCACTATAGCATAATGATTCTCAAGCAGGATTGTGTAGCATCCTGTGGTGAGATCCTTTCAAGGGTGCCCTGGGGTCCCATGCAATGTTAGCACTGTTAGGGATACAAACAACATTCATACCAGAGATAAGCCCAGAGATTTCAAATAGGAAGCCATAGTGTTAAAAGCATTCTGGCCTGTTGTGGTCTTTCTGACCATTTTGCAGTAGAAAAACTGCTGGGTTTTTTTTGCAATAAAAACAAATGATGAAAAACAAACAGCTGGCATTTTCTGAGGGGTGCCTTAAGTCTAGGGGAGGGAAGCCTCGAGTCTAATAAGATGTGCCTCGAGTCTAAAAAAGTTGAGAACCATTGCTATAGCATCTGAATTTTCCTAACAGGATAGAACATATCTATGTTAATTGCCTTTTCTCTTTTCTTTCACAAACTAAGGAAGAAAAAGCATGATTCATTTATAGGGATTTATTGTTTTTCCTATAACAATGTTCATGCCTGTGTATTTAGAAATAACCAATTCCCTGAGCTTCCTAGTTTGCCTAAACTTTTAAGTACATTTAAGACTTGCAATAAAGTCGTTTGCTGTTGGACTTCCCCTAATGTAAGGCTGCTTGTATGTAGCCCTTGGTTCTGCCCATCACCAGAGCTCCCCTTTATACACCTCACGTAAAGATACAGGCTCACAGAGTACATACCTTTGAAGTGACTCTCAAAGGACATTACAAATCTCCCTGGAAATCTGCCATGCACTCCAGTTTATTTTTTAAAGGGTTCTACTTTTTGTCTTGAGAGCAACAGCTTGTCTGCAGTCCTGGAAACACCATTAGGGGTCTGTGTGACTCAATTTATGACTCAGGAAACTGCCTATTCTGTCCTTCAAAGCACCACATTTTTAGTTCCAGACTTCAGTCAAATTGAAGTCAGATCAAACCAATTTTCCCCCCCTCAGAGTAATTTAATTAGTCTGCACATAAAACAAATTTTACAACAAATATCCATTGGTTTACTCATAGCAGTTGCTTAATGTGAAATATTTTTATACTGTACGTTTTCTGGGAAAAAAAAGCAAAAATAAAGCAATTCCACCCCACTCCTTTGTTGGGTACCTGTGGATATTCTAGGGTACATGTGTCCACAAGTATGTTGTGCAGCTGTGCCTTGACATCACGCTCAGAAGTCTTGCCTTCAAGCCGGCACCATTCTCAGGAATGAAGTTACAGTACAATTCAGTCTCAGTGTCTATAGCAATGGAAATCCTTCTTTAGGCTGGACTAAGACAAAGCAACTTGCTTAATTAAAAGTGTGAAGACTGCGTGATTCCACTGCTTTTTCTGTACTGCCTATAACCCTGCATGAAAAACCCATTTCACTTTCTCTGTTTATCCCTACCATTCCATTACACACAATTCAAATTTCAGCTAATAACAACTTCTACTTTGTAATGTTCTTGAAGGTGAAAAACTCTTATAAATGTAGGAAGTAATAAATGATGCTAAAACCTCTTTTGGTATCTTTGTTATACTGAGATTTTCACAGCTAATGGGAGCGCTGGACAATAGCACAGAATCAGTTTTCATGCTTTCTGCCAGAATGATTTTATTTCTAATTTCCCCTACAAATAAAAAACAGAGGAAGAACAGCCCATTTGGCATTACTGTTTGTTCATCTAACAGTTTATTTGGTGCCACACTGGCAAAATCCCCTTTATTTCAACAATCTACAATACACATGTATGTGAATTCACACATATATGGATGCGCACACACAAGCACATGCATACACACTTTTAAAGACTCTTCCTTACCCAAGTCATGGGGAAAAGAGTAACTCAAAAATAACCTGAGGAAATTTACTTACATTAGTATAAGTGAGATGACAGTTGGTCTCATTCTTTATATGTGCACACACATATACCCAGTCTTTTACAGATCTAGATATGCAATATTTACATATATACAAATATGAAAACAGGTCCTGAGCAAATTTAAATTCTGGTTTTTATATCGAGTACGTTGTACGTGTACTTACAATAAATATTATAAAATACATGCATGGGAATTTTAATTTTACATGTATATGCAAAAACCATATGAAGCCCAACTACAGAAAAATTTGAAAAATATGCCAGATTACTCATGAGTACCAAACCCCTGACTAACATTACCTCAAGTGAATGCCAGTAACATATTTACATCACCCCATCCATCATGTTTTCTCTAGATGACACACATTTTGCAGGAAAACTACTTTAGCATTTTTAAAAACTACTACTAAAACATTATTTTTCAATCTCCCTCTCACTCAGTAAAGCCCCACTTACTGTAATACCTTGAATCTCACAAAACAAAAGTTAAGGAGTAGGGAAATTAATTACTTTATTTTAGAAACCCCTAAAAGTTTTGTAAAATAGCATTTTTATACACTAGATAGAGCTTGGTCAGTTTATCAAAGGGCTTACATGACATGGTTGCTGGCCATAGCAGGAGACTAGACTTGATGACCCATGAGATCCTTTCCAGTCCTTCATCTCTATGATTCAATCAGTGTGGAATGAATGGCGCTCTCATGGTAGAAAGAGCAAGAACAGTCAGGAGGATGATCCATGACAGAGGCCCAAGATTGCACCTCTTCCCTGGGTAAGGGAAGAGAAAACACCAAAGAAAGCAAATGGTGTCGTAAAGGGGTAACCCTAACAAGTACTGTGGCAAGGAAGTTTGGCACCTGAGGCAAACCATGCAGTGGCAGCCTGCCCTCACCCGGTGCACAGATCTGGGGGGCACACACCCTGCCATGCTTTCCCGGGAATGCATAAAGGAGCAGGAGCTGCCCTTCCCTGCACACCCCCACCCACGCAAATTAACTGCTTGCAACTGTCCTGCACCCTGCCCCAGCTGGGCAGTGCCTCTTGGTGTCCCTTTGCTTCAGAGCCCAGGGTAGTCACCCTGCTCATCCTCCACTCCCCTGCTTGCTACTGCACTGGCCCTAGCTTTGCTCATGCTACTCCTCTCTTCCTAGACATCTACATTAAGTGGTAGGAGCTCTGTTTACACCCAGGGGGTAACTTGGAGAAAAATCCTCTCACCAGGACACCCATGATGAGATACTCTAGCAGAACTGCTGGCAAGGGTAATTCCTCTTAGTTCCTCAGAAGGTTAGGGGACAACCAACAGTGTCACTATGGTTCTTGTCTGGTGGCTGGAGGACCTCATGGAAGGGCTTGAAATTGCTGGCTGCCTGGCTCTTGTTCACATGCTCCTCTCATCCAGGAACCACATAGGACCTAACTTCACACCTAAGTGGTGCACCTGTATTACAGGAAGGCAGCCACATTTTCCACTGGGGTGTCGATACAAGTTCTGACAACTTTTCTGGTGGCTTCCCCTAGTCCTACATTATCCCCATCTGGAATAGGCATTATAGGATGAAACTCATGGGAGAGGGGGGAGGAAAGAAAATTTAAGCTGAGTATGAGGAAAATTTGCTAACAGAGAAGTCTATTTAGGCTACAAAAAAGTCCCCCCAAGGGAAGTATTGGGAAACACCATTGCTCGAGCCATTTAAAACTATTCAGGACAAAACAATTGAGAACACACAGTAGGAAACTATCCTGTGTTGGCAGTAAGGGAGCTTGGCTCACTGCAGATAATTTTGGTGCTGAGTTTCCAGATGCTTATGAAAACATGATCAGGCCAAGATGAAAATACCCCATTTTTAAAAACAACTACTAAAAACTCTTGAGAATTTTGAAAATAAAAGTTCTCTCAAGCTCAGTGAAAACATCTCATCTGCTCTTTGGAAAAAACAACTCTAAGTCTTTAATTCCAAGTTTAAAACTTCAGAGGGGAAGAACAGTCTTATGATGATGAGTCTCTGAAACACTGTGGTGTATAGGACATCAGGGAGGGAGGGAGTGCTAAGGGCACTTCTATAGCTGCCCCCCATCCTGCTTTGCTAATGGCACCTTGATCCCTTCATGAAAAGTAGCCCTATACTTTTATTCAAAGCATGAAACAAGAGTGTTCATTTTGGACCAAACATCCATTTAAACCGACTCAAAATACATATTTTATCCAATTTGGTGAAAAGAATTTCAGGTCAACCTGAAACCAAATTAATTCATATTTAAAAAAAAAAATAATAAAAAGCTTTCTAACAGAATCAGAAAATCAATTGCTCTCAAAATCTTAGTCAGACGACCTAGGTTCAACTTTTTGCTCTTCTACAGACTTTTCGTGTAACGTTGCTCAAATCAGCTACTCTCTTTAGGCTTGGGGTGGTGATATCCCTTTAGTTTATCTTATTTACTTAGGTTGTGTCAAGCTCTTTGAGGTAGAGAATGGCTACTCATACCTATAGTATAAGGTCCTGGCCTCATCTGAGGTCTCTAGGTATTATCCAACACAGGTAATGGGCCAGCTTCCAGAATCCATCCAACTCCTAGAAGCTAAAGACCAGGGGAGAGAGGGAATTCCCTATGCTATGGCAGTTGCAAAGAGTAGGCATAAGAAGTCCTATGTCTGAACTCATGATATAAGGAAAGATTTGGGGAGATTACTTACTCCCTTTCCCAACACCTCACAATTTGTAATAGAGCTAATGTGGTGTGGACAGTGGACCACTTCCAGCAATAAAGGCACTGACTTAAATTTCCAATTAGCAGCGCTGTTTTAATTTATAGCAAGTGCTGCATTTGATCTCAGAACTGGTAGAGTCTATGAGGGATCTATGCTGCTGGAAGCCACCTTTGTCCCCCACTGCTCTTGGGCTTCATTTTCTCTGTGGTGTCTCTGGGGAGGGCCAACACAGACTCTACCCCGTAATTGTTCGGGACAAATTAATAACTTAATTAGTGTACACTATGAATAGCAAGCAAGTGCATGCTGCTAAATTAAATGAACAGAACTACACTGATAATGATGATAATTAATGGTTTTTAACAAGGTAGGCTTGGAATGCAAGATGAAATTTCACTATGTTAGGATATCAAATAGGAAAATACATGAAAAGAGCCACTGGTCCAAAAGAAAAAAAAAAAAAGAAGAAGTCTTGTGATTGTAATTGAGAGGCAGATGCAGGGCTTTCAGAGGGAAAGTCAGTCGTGTGTGCGTTGAATAACAGGCAATTATCAGTGGTTTTACTGTTTGCCCTAAAGAATTTAGAGCAGCGTCAAATGGAAATTTGATCTATTAGAGGGGAAAGTAGAACTGCATCTTTAACCCTATGCCAATTTGACTGGGCTAGGGTCTAATTTGTTTCCATAGCAGAGTTTGCCCTTGAATAATCAAAGAAGGTTTTGTTAATAAAACTCAGTGTGATACAGAGTTATCTAGAGCAGACACATCTTAACAGTCATAACTTCTAGGGAGAAAACCCGAGCTAAATATGTTGGAGTTATATATATAAGTGCCTATACATCGTTTAACTGTTAAGTAAGGACCCGAACAGATCTCACTGAAGCTTATAAGCTTTGGTTCAGGATCTTAATGTCCAAAGATCAAGGTGTGAAAGCCATGATTATTCATTTTTAAGTGCTGACCAATGAAAAAAATATTTTAAGTCTGTATGAAGAGTTACACTCAATAGTTAGTTTAAGTGGATAAACACAGGGTCACATGCTTCTCTAGTTCCCTTTGGCGTTTACAGTATCATCAGTAAAATGACTGGAAACGTATTTATTTCCTTTTCCACAGGCTGTTCTGGCCTGACATTAACCTGAGCTCTGGTTTTAATGTTACAAGGTATTAAGTAATGCATATTAAGTTGAAGACAGAAACAGATTATGCTAAAAAAGCCTAATATATTTGACATTAATTTGTGAGGGAACTAAAGTCCAGGTTTTTTCTGTCTGTGTTGTAACAACCCTGGATCTGAAACTTAAAAAAAAAAAATCTCTTTCAGTAACAATCATAACATTTGAGAGTCTGAAACAGAATAATTTTGAGAATTGTAATTGTTTAAAAATATATCTTTTAAAAAGAATTCAAATACATTATTTAAGTTTTACCCTTCTCCGTGTTGGTTCTTTTAGCCACTGAAAAACATTAAAATAGATTATTTTCAGAATCTTAACTAATTTTTTCTTTTATTACTTTAATTTTTCAAAATCTGCATCTTTGGAAAAAGTTACAGACTGAAAGAAAAAAAATAAAACTCAAAATTCTGGTACTGTAAAACTTCTCAACTTTTCCAATTTAAGGACTCAAAACCTAAAAGAAAACTAAACAAGAAAAAACTTGAAATAAACCATACATTTGATTCATTTTAGTGCATTTGTTCTGCAACTAAAAGGAGAGAAGAGAAAGCAGAAAACCAAAATTTTAGGTTTAAACAGAAAATAAAAATTTCAAACAACAAAAAGATTTCTACTAATGGTTTTGTTTCAGAAAAAGATATTTTTATTTAAAATAGTTTGAAATTAAATTTTTTGTTGCAAAAGGTAATGAAAACTTTCACTAAAGACATTTTCCAGATAATAGCTAGGAGCTGAATTTTGCCATGAGTTTGATTTAGGGCACACAGAAAACTCTTTGTTCAAAAAGTGAACTTAATTCTTGACCAGGAAGCTCACCCTCATCCCTAGCCCTAAAATAATACTAGCATAGACATTTAACATATAAAAAAAATGCAAACATTATATAAACAATACACACAGAGTTTTACAACAATTAGATAATGGGATTTTCTTTGAAACCCAGTATGAAATTACTTCTTACCTATCATAACTCTTTTGAAACGAACCTTTTTGTCATTATGGTTGATAGGCTAGAGATCTGAAAGGGAGGTAACCGATGCAACAAATGTTTGTCTGAGTTTGCAGATAGTCTGGGTTTGCAGTTAGCCGAGACTCATGGCCTGGCTTAGAATTCACTTCAGTTATCCATTGCTTTAGGTATTTTAAATGTCAGCATTAAGTATTTCACTGGTCCTCACAGCATAAGGGAAAGGAGAGAAAGTATCACATTATGGAAATGTTTATAATCTATTTTGATTGACAGTTCATTTTGCTACCATCATTTCCCCTCACTATCAATAAGCTGAATAACTGTGAACCCACCCAGAGCAGGGAAAGCCAAAGAGCTGCGAGAGCCCTGAAAGTATGCATCATCATATTTCGAACATCAGTGCTGGTTACTGAGATGTGTGGCATTTTGCTGTTGCAAGTGGTTGAGAGTCAGAATAGTGCCATTCCTTTTGTTTCCAAATTTGACCCAGGCTGTCACCATTGCAATAATAATTATTAGAGTTGTGCAAAATTTTGCTGAGTGTGTTGTTTCAAAGCTGTTTTGATGCGTTTCAAAATTGAAATGAAACAAAAAGCATTGAAATAGCTACAAAACAGCTTTGAAACAAAACAAGGGCACTAAAAACATTTCGAGTTTTGAAGCAGCCCATTGGTGGGAGGCAGGAGAGAGCCAGGGCTGCGCTACAAGCGGCTCTACAGCCGCATGTAGCTCAGCCCAGCAGGGAGCGCAGATCTGGCTCTCCCCGCCTCCTGCTGCCAGGCTGCACTCTGTGGGGCTGGCAGAGCCGATCGGAGTGCAGTGCCGGCTCCACCCACCTCCGGCCACCGGGCTGCACTCCAATCGGCTCCACCAGCTCCGTGGAGCTCAGCCCAGTGGCAGGAGGTGGAGCGCTGCCCCAGCACTGCACTCTGCCTCCCGCCACTGGGCTGAGCTCCACAGGCCTGCAGAGCCACTCAGAGCGCAGCCCAACAGTGGGAGGTGGGCAGAACCAGGGCTGTGCTCTGCCTTCTGCCACCGGGCTGAGCTCCATGGAGCCGCACTGGGTGCGGGCTGCACCCAGCACTGATCCCAGGTGGCAGCAGCAGCCTCCTGCCATCTGGCACAGATCTGGGGCCCGCACCCCCAAGAGGTCTGCAGGGCTGTGCTGGACTCCTCCCAGGAGTGTGGGCCCCTTGCATCTCTGCCTGAATGACAGGAGGTGGCTGCTGCTGCCTGGGGCCAGCGGCAGCATCTGTCTTCTCAGTGCTGGGTGTGGGCTGAGTCTAGTGCTGGTCCCAGGCAGCAGCGGCAGCCTCCTGTCATCCAGCACAGATCTGGTACCCTGCACCCCCAGAAGGAGTCTG